>NC_141604.1:45804292-46478042 GCF_047967505.1 Dipteris shenzhenensis
TTACCGTAGGGACCAGCAATTGCAGAAGCGAGTCTTAATTGTTTGCTAGATAAGCTCTATTGCATCTGCTACATAGACACAGGTAGAATGCAGGGAAGGAATGAGCGCCGGTCTATTACGTTTTCGTAGGTTCGCAGATCAAATATATATTCGCCTAGTCACATTGGTGCTCTACAGTTATAGACGTGACGCGCTAACCATTGTTACTGAGTCCCATTTGGAGCTACTAGCTTTGGAAGTTCACCAAGCCGAAGGTGATATCCTCAGATTTAGAGACGAGCAGAGAAAAATAATACATTAGTGCGTGAATCAATATTGCAAATTTGGGTCCCTGAACATGGCAGGACCCCTTCGAGTGCACTATTTACCTATCATTACGGAGCGAACTGGCAAAAAGGCAGGATTTTTTGAGGAGTGCTGATGCTTGATACCTCTGTGATAGCATTGCGTTATAGATACCACGTTAGAGAAAGCTGTGCCTCGCTGAAAAATAGGGGTCACAGGCACACGGTGTCTCCGGATGCTTAACAATGAATATGGGAATGCCTTTCTACACGCTGGGCTGATAGGTTTGTCATGCCCTCGACCTGCGGTTGACTTGTGATACAAAAGCACACCTTCGGGCTGCTCAATATCAGAGTGTCCCTACCTGCCTTGGAGTGGCATTTGTCCTGGAGCGATTCTCTGAGATTTCAGCATTGCAATCATCCCTGAATGTTGTTTTTACCCAGCACCTTTGCTGGAAGTGTTAGCTCTCCCGTGAGCAGTTTTTCCCATGCTTGTGGCTGATTTCTGAGTTCTCTTTCTCTCCTCTGTGTGTTGGGATATGGGAGATGAGGGACTAGAGGGTTGGAATCAATAGTAGATCAGAGAGCGGGATCGACCTGGCTGTGTGAAGAACTGTGCGTGCATACCAGCACCTCTGGTCCCATCCTGTTTCAAGTGCCATAGAAGAGGACAGCTTGCTATGCCTAGAGGTGTAATCCCCATACTCTCTAACTCGGTACAGATACGTGCCGACCTGAAATGCAGCATCTAGCTGTAATGGGGGTGACCAAAACTCAGTTTGAATGATCTGGTGAGGAACGGATGGCTTACCATGAATCATCTGTGATAACATGAGAACTTCTAGCCGCTCCACACGGGCCCACTCTATATTCGACAAGTCTGGCCCCAACATGGGTTGCCGTACATCCCCGTTGGACGGACCAAGGAATCAAAAAGCAACCCCTTGGTCCGTGGATCCTGAAAGTGCGAGCAGAAGCACTGCCTCTCTAGTTTGGCCAATGAAGCATATCCTCTGCTCAAACGTGCCTGCATCGCGGGTCTCATAGTGAAGATGGGTCCGGAAAAGACAACCCCAAGATAAGTGTATGATGAAACTATCTCAACAGGTGACCCATCAAATGCGAACTGCTCCTGGTGCATGACGGCTCGAGATTTATTGAAGATCATAACCTTGGTTTTACCTAGCTTGACCTTCAAATCGTGAGACTCACAAAAGGACTGTAGTGCGTCAAGGTGTCTCTGGAGCCCCTCTGCTGAGGAAGACAAGAGAGGCATGTCATCTGTGTAAAGCAATATCCGGATCAGCGTGTCTGCAAGACAGCAACCTACCCCCCCTCTATGTTTGCATCATTGTCTCAAGCTCGTCAATGTAGAGACCAAACAAGGTAGGTGATAATGGACACCCTTGTTTGACCCTGACAGTGCTCATGATCTCGTTTGTCCACCCAGCTGCCCGGACTCTACTTGAAACTCTCCTGTAAAGTGCCATGACAGCCGAAATGATCTCCTAGTCGTAACCCAAACCTTGTAGGTGCTACATGAGGCGGGCTCTCGGAACCGTGTCAAATGCCTTGCGGAAATCCACAAAGTAACAGTGAACCCTTTGCTTTCGTGCCCTCGCCTCCTCGATGATACATCTGAGCGTGAGAATGTGGTCCATGGTTCCATGATCACGCCGGAATCTAGCCTGTCCTGTTGCTCTCTGTCCTCGATACTCCACAAATCTGCCGACCTTGGAATCAAGTACTGATGCGTAAATCTTGGACATGATATGTCCAATCATAATGGTCTTGTAGTTCTCCGGGCTCATGGGATCTCCTGCCTTGTGGATGGGTGAGATAGTGTTAATGGTCCAGGTGCGTGGAAACCCCAAACAAATAGCTTCATTAAAGAGCTTTGCTAAGATCGGGGCTAGGAGGTTAATCCCATATGCAATGAACTCAGTGCATAGTCCCTCATGATCCTTCGCTCAGCCATTACGAAGTTTCATTACTGCATCCTTTACCCCCCCCCTAGTGAAGAGGGTGCAGGATGTGGGGTGTGGCATATGTGAGAGGTTAGGGGCAGGCTGATTTGGGATATCATAAAGTGTGCGTGCATAATCAAACCAGACCTGAGTGTCAGTGAGTGGTGAGGGGGACCGTCCCTCTAGAAATCTCCGCCAAAAGTCCTTAGAGTTGTTAGTGAACAAAATGTTCAGTAGCTCCTTCTCGTTCCGGCGAACAAAGTCTAGTTTCTTTCTGCGTACTAGTCAATGACGGTACTCGCGTAGCGTCTTTGGTTCGCTCGGAAGACTGTTTTTGGTTTCGAATCTGAGTTGACGGTGTAAAGCCTTACACTCATCATCGTACCAGCTATTATAGGGTATGGTCCCAGGGGGTAGTGGGCGGGTGGAGCGGGTGGTGTAGGGGAAAGCGTGAAGGGCAGCCTCGTGTAGTGTGCGGGTGACCAGGGGGCTGCACGATCCTCTAATAGGGGTATGAAGTCAATATAGGCGAGAAGTATGTACAGACGGCTAGAGTAAAGAAGTATTATGGCGGTATCTCTTCAAATTGCTCATATGAAAGACATTGTTCATGCGCCAGTGGGCTGGTAATCTCAAGTTATATGCCCCCTGAGGTTATCGAAAGCGAAGACTACCAGACAGCAAAACGAGCATTCCTGTTATACAACCGCTTCAGCCCAATCAGGATACTTGTCATCATTATTTTAATTGTGCTACCTCTTTTCCAAGTAAGTGTGCACAAAACAGAACAATATCTCCCTCTTAAATGTGATTCTGAGTGCATGGATGGCACAGAGACAGAGAGAGAGAGAGCGAGAGAGTGAGAGAGAGATGAAAACCACCAGTTTCTCATTATGTTTTATGTTGATACAACAATTAAAGCAGAGAGAGTTGAAGACCACCAGGTTTTTTTAAATATTTTGTGTCGACACAACAAGTAACGCAGTTATAGCCGTTTTGCCTAAATCTATACTTACTGCACAGGAGCCACTTTGGTATAAAAGACAAATGTCCAATCACAGTGAAGATATAGAAAGATTTCCAGTCAGTGGCATTCACTATCTATCTGCACCTATTTTGCTTGTTATTCAGGTATGTTTATATAAGATTTCGTTCTTTAGGATGGTACAAATTTCAAGTGTGCAGTGTATGTGGCTTGCAAGCAGGGATTTAAGAAAACTGCATTGTTTTGTATTCGATATACTGTAATTCCGAGCCATGTTTTACTGATTCGATTCACAGGTTTTTTGCTTCATCCCCTTGACATGGTCCATAATCCTACAGTTCAAATTCTTAGGTTTGAAGACATGGAAAAATAAGGTGTCCATCTACAAGGTATGCCATTTCAACCCATGTCTGTGTGTGTGCATGCATATTTTGTAAAGATCTTAGGTTGTACGCATCTTTGGAAGTGTTAGAGCAATCAAGGTGAACACTGGTAAAGTCTGGGATGTAAGGAAACAATGGCAGCACACTAGACATGATGCCCTCCCATAAATTATGCACACAAAATTGAATTGCTGCATGGAATGCTAATCACTGGCTACAAAATCACATACTGTAAGTGCAGTAACTAAGCTGCTTACACACATGCTGAAGCATATATGCAACATCCTCAATGGAGGGGGGTGAGGGAGAAGCCTTTGTGTGGCTTCACGCAAGATCTAGGGCTTCAGGTCTCGTATGTGGTGGCATTGACAGGGTGTGCCCGATCAGAGCTCTTTAACACAGATCCATAGCTGAGAATCTATCACTTGATTGGCTTGCCTAGAGTGAGTAGAGTATTCCTATGTGACACGTGGCAAGAAAGGTGCTATGTGTGACACCCATTTCATCATGGATATATGTGAGGGATTCACACCTTATCCTCTCTAAATCTCTAACCATTATCAATGACATGAGATCATGGGTCATCTAACCTGGGGAGCTGTGCATGGGGTATTCTCCCTATTCTTCTCTAGACCCATATCTAGAAGGAAAGAGATTTGTGTGAAGCCGATCGAGTGGTGGGAGACATATGGCTACTCCACTTCTTGAGTGCAAGCTTCGACTCTTAAGCTTTTGTCTCGAGTGAGACACGTGTCTTGAGTCCTTTCTAGTTCAAATTTAAAAAATGTACTGATTTGTAATACTTCATTGAATTTCCTCTACCAATTTTTAATACTTCATTGAATATCCTCTACCAATCTTTAATTATCTTGTAATACTTCACTGATTTGTAATACCTCGTTGAATATCCTCTACCAATCTTTAATTCTCTTGAGCCTTCCTAGTTTCAAATTTTAAAAATGCGATGATTTGTAGTACTTCGTTAAATATCCTCTACCAACTTTAATTCTCTTGTAACCTGCTGTAATTTGTAATTTGTGCCTCATATTTCTCAATTGGAACTAAAACAAGTGTGCAGCAAGAGCATGTGACAATTTTTTTTTGGGGGGTCAAATCCATTTGTCATTATATTGCAAAGAATAGTCTCAAAGAATGGGACAAGCAGTTACAAACATCAGCAGATATCATTATATGACAAGAAGGCAGGATAGTCCAGATCCTGTGCAGGGAGACAATGATAAAATGATTGTCGTAGTAGTGATGCTCTGAAGAATTAGTATTTAGACAGAGAGGGATCACCAAAGACCTAATTATTGCGATCCTTTCATAGGGTCCATTGTACCCAAAAACGAACCTAGTAAAAAAGAAGATCACATCCCTGCGTTATTGGATGAAAACCAAACAGCTAGAGTTTGTTGCCAAAGCACGCATTGGGGAAACCAGCCTGAAGCCGCTGCTGTACCAGAATCAGGAAATCATGAGACTCTGGGCAATGCCACACACACACCCACACACACTTTTTTTTTTGTAAAAGAAATTTTGCTTTAAGAAAGCATTTACATTCATAGCTGTCCCAAAGTGGGACAGTTACTACTCATGACTAATAAACAACTTCCACTGAACCTGAGTAAGGTCTGCAAGGGAATTAGCATTCTGTAAAGACCCAAGCAAAGAAGCTTGAAAGTATGCGAAGAAATTCACTGAAGAGTGCTCATACAGTTGGATGGTACGAGCACGATACAATGACAAAACAGCCCAATATTAACACCAGGAGAAGAAATGATCATACTCTTGGATGGGAGCATATCTTCCAAACAACCAAAAATGCTTCCCAAAGGAAGTGGATGGAAAACGAGCTCGTAGCCTTGTCATCAATCTGAAAAAGAAATATCGTACAAGAGGACAGGTCCAAAACAGATGCAAGACGGTCTCTCGTGCATGAGAGCAAGTGGGGCAAGTTGACAAAGCAATGCGCCTGGTGGCCAAGAAAGATCCGACCAGTAGATCCCCAACCAAACAGTTCCATAGGAAGACTCTTTGCTTGAGATGGAGTTTTCTGCTCTAGATGCGCCGAAGAGAAGTTCTCTACCAAGAAAGGGACTTATTCAGATGCCGAAAGTGATTGCCATGGTCCTGAATCCAAGGCCGTGGAAGCAAGAAGTGATGTGCTTTGGAGAGAGAGTGTTAATGCTGCTCCGAGGCAAGGGGAAGAGAAAGAGGTGCTGCTGCTGCTCCAGAGGTGAAGAGAGGGAAGGAGGGAGGCTGGCTGCACCAAGATGGGGGAGGGAAGAGGGATGCTGCATCAAGGAGGGAGTAGGGACAGAATTGGACGTGGGAATTTGTGTAGAATGAGGAAGGGGAGGCCCTTCTTTTATAGGCCCAACCCACAATCTGCCCAAGATGGCAAGTTTTGGGAGCTGGGCTGGCCCAATTTGGCATCTTTTTCAGCCCACCAAATGGTAGGCTGACCCCTACACTTGTCCCCTCCTATTGCCAAGTGGCTGGGTGTTGAGGCCCACCTCTCACCCATGTGGCCATCACTCTGGGGAGTAACAGCAATATAAGAGTGGAGGCCGTTTTGTAACTGTTCACAGTCTAGAGTAGTGGCCTTGTCTAGTGAATGATGTCAGAAATTCGACTGTTGTCGGAATATGTTATAAGCAACATGTCGTCTCCTTTTTGGAGAGTTTTATGCTGTAAGCTGGGAATACAAAGTAGTTGCAAGCCTTTGTCTTTTTAAAATGTTGTTTCGTCTCTCTGAATGCGCATTTCTGATTTGTCTCTTTCCGACTTTAGTCAGACGTGAATTCGACTGTGGTAGTTCCATTACTAGAAGTGGATGTTTGTTGGTGTTTTTCTCCCTTTTGAAGACACTAGTAACACTATTGGTGATCCTCTACTGTGTTCGAACTCCCAGCCGGTTGCTGCTACATAGCAATGGTGCAAAAGAGTGACAACAGTACGATTCAAAACGACTCGAAGAGCAAGAAACCAACAATAGCGACACCTTGAATGAATACAATCAATAGCGGAGTGTCTGTAGAAAGGCTACTTCAATACAAAACAAAGACGACACAGCAGCTCGATAAATTGGTGCATTCATAACACGAATTCATACGAAAATCCAAGTTCCAGCGGACTACGGTAGGAGATAGATTACGACTTTTTGCCAGCAAGAGCTCACGGAAAGAACACACTCAAGAGTGTCTAGCAACCTTTGAACAAGTCAAAAGAAGTGCGACGAGGTGCAAACGACTACAAAGCCTGTTCTTGGATTGGGTCTTTGACAGAAGTGGATCAACGTCGGACTGGTTCCAACTGGACAAAGCGACAGAAGGTTGTTTTGAAGCAGTTCATTAATAAAATCAAGATCAATACGATCACATCGACAACAAAGTACTACACAAGCTTTCAAATTATCAAGCTCCATCGACATTACAAGCAACTTAGTGGGCAAGACTGCAGTACAAGCAGTCCGACATAATCCAATGACATTAGTTCTCCTTCTCTTTTCTTTAATGGCAGATATCTCGGCTCATGTTAGATAGATTTTAGGAACCATTGTCACCAAGACGAATAGGATACGTCTACATCACACGTAATCGAGCTCGTGTTGAAGCAACGACTCAAACTGACCAGGATCAACAGGATATATTCCACGATCCAGATTACACATCAAGTGGAACAAACTCGTCTGACAACTCACTCCACAACATTGAATTATATGAAGCTCGTGTTGAACTCAGTACGTTGATGATATCTACACCGACAGAGGAATTCCTCAAAAGAACTCTTGCAACCAATATAGCAGCAAGTGTGGTTGTTGCAGCCCAAAGAAGATTGAACTTCGACCCACTACGTGCACAACCAAAAAGGAGGGTACCAGCCAAAGCTCCAGCTCAAAATCCAGCTCCACCAGGAATGCAGAACCCATTAGGGAAAGCAGCCAAGTTCATAGGCAAAAAGGGCCAAGACCCCGACAGCCATGTTGGGCAGTTTGAGACAAGGAGGACAGCAAGCGGCTTTGGCGGACTCCCAGACGACACCAAAAAGGAGCAATTTGTAGAAAGAATGCTCCACCAACATTTCAGAAATACATTCAGGAAGTATTTGCTGCCTATCTTACAAGTTTTATGAAGGTTTTTCTTGATGACTTTTTAGTTTTTGGCAAAAGGATGGAGCACTTGCATCATTTGTCCTTATGCTTTGTAAAATGCAAGTTGGCTGACTCAGCCTTAATCTTGCCAAATGTGCATTTGCTGTTAGTAGAGGTATTCTACTTGGACATATCATCTCTCAACAAGCTATGGAGATAGATCCCTTGTTAGGGATCTGCTATCCAAAAAGCCAAGCCACCCAAAAATATAAAGCAACGTCAGAGATTTATTGGTCAAATCAAGTGGCACTATAGATTTCTCAGATATTTAGTTGATATATGTTATCCACTTACAAAACTGACGAGAGAAACAGAACCCTACATTTGCCAATAACTCCTGGAAAAAATCTTCGTCCAACCACACTGCTTCATGGGTACCTCGATCATGGAACTTGGTTTAAAACTCCCGGATCCTGCGTGCTGACCGATGCTTGAATTTATGAAGAAGGATCTGTTCTGGCTGCAAAACTTCGGCTTCATCATGAACTTCAGGTTGTTGCTCGTCGAAAATCTCTGAAAGAGGAGGTCCAAAATATGGCTTCAACCAAGCTACATGGAACACGTTGTGCATAGTCCAACAGTCTGGTAGGCGTAACTTCATTGAGACATAGTTGATCTTCTGAATAATAGGGAATGGTCCGAAGCTCCTGAAGGACAGCTTAGGGCATCGCTTGCCCACCTGCTTCAATCGTTGCTTGATAATGCGTAAATACACCCATTGGCCCTCTTTATACTGGAGATCTCGAATGGATTTATTAGCTTGGCGTGTATATGATGCTTGAGCTTTGGCGATGCAGCTTTTCACGGACTCTGTAATCTCTGCAATGGATTCGGTGGTTTTGTTGGCTTCAAGAGATGGAGACACCATCCGGGTGAGGAGTGAGGTAAATCGCCATCCAAACGTCGCTTCATAAGGTGTACGACCAATACTCGAAGAATAGGTATTGTTCAGAATGGCCTGCACAAGCGGAAGAAACTGCTCCCACTTTCCTTGAGCATCATGACAATATGATTTCAAAATATCAAATGCCATACCATTATACTTTTCCGTCTCGCCGTTCGATTGTGGATGGAAAGCGGTGGACATCTGCAGCTTAGTACCAAAATTATCAAACAAGGCTCGCCAAAAGTTAGACGTAAACTTGGAGTCCCTATCGGATGTTATGGTCTTTGGCAACCCTCCAATGGGATACCAATACTTGATAAACAAACGAGCTACATCTTCAGCGCTGGCCGTTTGTTTGCAGGGAATGAGCATACAATATTTACTAAAGCGACAAACAATAGTAAGACATTGAGTATTACGCATACCTACGGATGCTGGAAGTGGTCCCACGAAATCCATACCTATGTCTTGGAAAGGACCGTCGGGGATTGACAATGGCATAAGTAAGTCTGCCGCTTTCTTGTGGGAAGCCTTGACCTTTTGGCATATTTGACAATTCTGCACATAGCCGTATACGGCCTTCCGCATCTTCGGCCAATAGAAATAGTGCTCTAACTTCTCCAAAGTCCTGTTGATACCTCTGTGACCACCGGTAAGGACGTCATGGGCATCATGAAGAAGCAACTGTCGTTTGTCTTTGAGTACACATAACCTTTTCTTATAGAAAAGCCAACCGTCCTCTAATGAGTAATGGCCTGGAGCAAGCGTCGTGGCTAATTGGAACTGTGTGCCAAACTCTGCTGACTGCGTGTATTGTGCCTTCATGCTATCAAGATCCTTTCCTTTGATTTCGAGCATAGTGGCCTCCTCAATGGTCTGGATGGAACCTTTCCGACTGAGAGCGTCTGCAACGGGGTTGTTTTTGTCGGGAACGTACTCGATCATTTCTCCAAACTGTTGGAATATCTGACTCCACCGCTACTGCCGATCACTCCATTGCGTACTAGGCATTGTCTGAAGCCACTTAAGGGCTTGGTGATCTGTCGTCACCGTGAAAGTCCGTTCGTATAGGAAAGGCTTCCAATGTTTTAATGCTTGGATGACACTGAGGAGCTCTCTATCATACACTGAATAGTTCTTTTCGGCATCGTTAAGCTTTCGGCTATAGTATGCCACGGGTCCCAATGGCGACATTGCTAGCGTCTGTGATTACCAGAAATGGATCATCCCAAGAGGCGATCTTCATAACTGGTGCTGTCGTGGCCAACCATTGCAAGTCGTGGAAGGCCTGCAAAGCTTTGCCTGTGACTTGAACTTTTTGTCTACGTGTCTTTACCCCCTTGAGTAAATCTGTAAGAGGGGCTGCGTATGTTGAGAAACCCTCCATGTGCGAGCTGTATGCTTGACACAAACCCACAAAGGATCGGATCTCCTGGGCTGTCGTGGGGACAGCCCAACTTGTGATAGCTTGGATCTTCTCAGGGTCCAATCGAATCCCTTGAGCACTAATGATGTAGCCCAAATACTGAATTTCTAGCAATCCGAATTCACTTTTCTTTGCGTTGAGATATAGCTGGTTATCACGTAATAACTGTAGGGCACATCGCACATCCTTAATATGCTGCTCGGCTGTCGCGGAAAAGATAAGGATATCATCGAGAAAGATGAACAAGCACTTCCCAATATACTCTGTGAATACCCGGGACATCATCTTGTTGAATGTTGGTGGTGCATTCTTCAGACCAAAGGGCACGACGACGAACTCATAATGAGCTCGCTCAGTTCGGAAAGCTGTCTTTGGGATGTCAGCTTTAAAAATCCGGACTTGATGGTAGCCACTCTTGAGGTCAATCTTTGAAAAAAATCTTGCACCATTGAGTCTTTTCAAGATGTACTCGATGCGGGGCATAGGAAACTTGTTGCTTACCGTAAGCTTGTTGAGTGCTCTGTAGTCGACACATAGTCGTGCGGACTTATCCTTCTTTGCCACAAATAGAATGGGTGCAACAAAAGGCGAAGAAGAAGGTCTAATAAACCCTGCTCGCAATAATTGAGACAATTGCTGCTCTAACTCTCCCTACATAGACTTTGAAAGTCGATAAGGGAACTTACTTGGAGGTGTCGAGTCCGGAAGTAGATTGATGCGATGGTCTTCCGATTGGTTGGGAGGTAGCTGGGGTGGCAGATCGTCTCGGAGCATGATGTCTTTGAACTCTTGGAGTAGATCCACCATTGCTTGTCCCATCGGAGGAGCAGCTTGAACTGCAGTGATCTGGCACCGGACATAGACAAGTGCACACATGGCACCCTTGCGGGTGGCGCGTCCTGCTTGAATATGAGAGATTAACGGAATCCCTGGTATGCTCCGATCACCGCATATCACGGTGGGCTCAGGTAAACCTTTCACAATCGTGAAGGTGTCCTGCCGCCAATTAGGCATCGGAACATGCTCACGGAACCACTGAATCCCGAGGATCATGTCGCACCCCATCAAAGGAGTCAATATAAAATCCCGCGTAAACATGGCCTTTTGAACTGAAAAAGTGAACTGGATGACCTTATGCGTGATGTGTGTGTGTAAGCCGAGCGTGAACCCGTCCACTACAAGCTCGTGAGGCACCAAGGTGCATCCCACTATCTTGGCAAGCTGAGGGGAGATGGCATCTTCTGAACTCCCCATATCGAACATGACAATAAATTGATGCTCGTTAGCTGTGCCGTACGCTCGAATGAGCGCCTTCTTTTGATCTGAGAAGTCGCTCTCCTTCTTACCTTGAAAGACCACCGTGGGAACGACATTCAAAGCATGGAAGACGGCATTCGTAGCTGAGGATGGAGGTGGGGTTGGAAGAGCCAATACATTAGCGACGGACGAAGTAGGTGCTTTTGCAGCCTTTTCGGCAAGCCACTTCGGGCAATCCTTCGTGCCATGCCCAGTGATGTGGTGGCAATGAAAGCAGCGATGTTCTTGGTGGTACCGCTTCTGCTTGTCGGGTTGTAGATAGCCTCTCGTAATACCCGCTTTAGCCTTCTCATCCGGAGTCATCTTTGGCTTGGACTCCTTCTTTTGACTAGAAGCCTGGCCATCTTTCTTTTGGAACTGGTTGTCCTTCTTCTGATCCTTACCCGCTGTGTTGTTGACTGCTGTGGGGCTTTGGAATCTTTCTGGACCTGCTTGGGCTTTCCCCCGTTCAGCATCATCTCCTGATTTTGTGCGACAGTAAGCACCCGCTCGTAATTCGGCGGGTCAAAGTTTAGAATGGTAAAACGTATGTTCGTGTCCAAACCTCGAAGGGCTAGATTTTATTGGTCCTATCAAACCACCAGCAAAATTTACAGGTAACCAATATATTTTGGGTGCAACTGATTATTGCACAAAGTGGGTTGAGGCTGTAGCCCTTAAGACATGCAAAGCCAAAACTGTGGCACATTTTCTTTACCACAATATTGTGACTAGATTTGGAGTATCTATTGAAATAGTGTCAGACAGAGGTACCCACTTCATTAACAAAACAATAGAAACATGACAAGGATGCACATGATGTTGCACAAAAAATCCACAGCATATTATCCTCAAGCTAATGGACAGGCAGAAAGTTCTAATAAGCTTATGAAAAAGGTGTGCAAAAGGACAGTCCAAAAGATTGGGATCAGCACTTGGATTCAGTTTTATGGGCCCTCAGAACAGCTCATAAGGTTGCAACTGGTCTAACACCATTCAGATTGGTGTATGGATGTGAGCCAGTGGTGCCAATGGAATTTATTGCAGGCAGCTTGAGAGTTGCAATTGATAATAAGCTATCACCAGAGGAATCCATTAATTTCAGATTGCAGCAACTTCTACAATTAGATGAAGATAGACTAAGCAGTTCCCACACTGCTGACATCATTCAAAAAAGAAGAGTTGTGTAGCATGCAACGGTTATCTGATCGTGTAATTCACAGCAAGACCTTCTTTAAACCTTTAGCGAAAAATGAGCGTTGTTTACCATAGAGAGAGAAAGGAGATGAGGGTAGAGAGAGAGTAGAGTCGACAACCGATTGGGTCATTGCACCCACTGAGGGCCCCCTCCCCCAATCAGGGGAGAATTTGCTTTATACTTGGAGAATTGAGAAATACAAAGAACACTCTTCAAGAGAGCACGGAACGCGCTTCTGAAGAGCTCACTGTGCACACGTATAGCAGACCCAAAGACTTGAGAGGCAACGCCGACCAGTACCGAGACCTTGATGCTGTCCACACTGAGGATGTAGGACGCTTCTGCAAGGCAAGGAAGAGGCTTGTGCTGTCTAACGGAATGCAGGGTTACTGCGTGAGTGAGGGAGTGAAAACTAGAAGTGATAGATCCTATGAGAGAACTGAGTGATGACTGAAATATAGAGCTGAGAGTGAGCTGTGTAAACTGTAAAAGAGAGCTGAGAAAGCTGAGGAAATAGTGTCCCAAACCTCTCTCCGTTTGCTGGTCCAAACCTCTGACTGTTGTGCTGCGTGATCACCTTCAGATCAGGCTGAACTGATGGCCAAGGGACTGAGGCTGGAGCAGGGCCAGATCTGAGGATCTTAGGGGCTGCACAGGAGGCTGAAGTGGAGCTGTAGGAGAACTGAAGGCAGGAGCAAACTGAATGAGAAAACAAGGCAGCCAAGGGGCCCTTTTATAGGGCTGGACTGAGCCAACCCAGTCTGTAAACAGACCGACTCAGTCTGTTTTACAGACTGGTTGGCCTACAACCAGCCTATAAAAAGCCCTCCTTGGCTCATTTGCCAAGGGGAGTTTTTGGGCAGCCTTTGGAGGCTGCCTTCCCTGCTTACGTGTCCAGCCTTTGGGGACCCTAAAGGGACTCTTAACCTAGGCGAATACCTAAACTATAAGATGGAAACAGTTAACCTACTGTTCTCCAGTGGGTACTAGTGATCAAGAACTGACTATTGACTTGACCTAAGGTTGAGAGACTGACCTACGTAGCTTGTGCCTGATTGTCCCTGGACAAGGGCTCACAAAGGGGTCACATCATACGACAAAATCTCCTATCTGGGAACTATAATCCACTTGTCGATGTAGCCAGTGTGTCACCTTGCACCCAAGTGCAAGGGTGCATGTGAGAAGGTGCTTGGATCAATAGAAATATCGAGTTCAAGTTATTCAAGAAAGGTGACTTAGTTTTGATGTTCAATACAAAGTTGGATAAAATGCTAGGAAAGTTCAGGCTAAGGTATGATGGACCATTCAAAGTATTGGAAGTATTTGATCAAGGTACCTTCCAATTAGCTGATCTTTATGGCAATGCTTTTGAAAAGCCAGTAAATGGTTTCAGGTTAAAACCCTACATTGGACCTGACCCAACCTAGGCCAAGATCAATACAATATCTCTGCAGATGTCTATCGACTTCAATCAAGAAAATGTCATTCAGGTTGAAGACTTTAACAACAAGAGATTCCGATATAACTCCGATGCCACTCAAGACAGCAGGCTTCAAGGCCTCAGCCTACCAGAGCTAGGTCAACATACAAATCTGGTCAAGAAAACGTCTCCAATCACTATCTATGGCAACTCCCTTCGTGGATTGCAACTAATTTCAACATTTTCTACTATGATTCTACCATAATCAAAAGGAGTACATAAGGCATCGCTACATGGAGCAGCTTCACTTCAGCACTTACCATCCAACTCAAGGCACCAGCCGAGCCAAAAACAACTAGACACCTCAATCAAAGTCCGACAAGAGTCTAATTGTAGGCTGACAGGCACATAAGAAAACCAAATCAACGAACTCAAAAGGTCTCAGGTAAGCTTCAATGCGTTCAGCATAAAGCAATTGAATGATGCAGGTACAAGGGTGCAAGCACGCGTGTGTCACTCTTACACTCTCCCACCTTGGCTTGAGGCAAAACCCTCACTAAGACTTGCAAGGCTTGACCCCATCTATCCTGCTTGACTCAGATTCAACAACAACTGAAAAGAAAAAGCTTGAAACCTGGACTGCTTGAGAATTAGACATCTTTTTTTAATATTGCGTTTGCCAAACTCAACATTATTAAAAATTCTTAATTTTGTTCAAAATTTTTGCAAACTCTAGTTGTTGCATTTTTCAACTTAGATGTCTCAGACATTTTTTGCTTATATGTTTTCCTTTTTTTACTTTTTATCCAATTAATGGAATTAATTTTATGGCTCAATTATCATGGGAATTTTTAATCTAAACACACACACACACACACACACACATACACTCATGCACGCACGTGTGTGATCCGACTTCGCCCACAGTCCAACCTACTGTTCCGACTCTGATCCGACCTGGTCAACTAATAAGACTAAGCCGAGTCCAATCCGACCATGGTCCCAGAGTCCGAGCCCACTCTGACTCATAACACCCATTTCGATCGAGATCCGACTGTACAAAACAACAAACTATCACTTTCAACGGGCACCCCAATTCACCGTACCCCCAAACGGCCAGACACACACAGGACATACGAGGAATCGTTGCAAATCTTGACGACGTGATCGATCACTCGTTTGAGGTGTGTAAATCCAAAGCCTTGATCATTACCGACTCGGAGCCGACGAAACTAATTATACAGTACAAAACAGGCAGTACCAGTAAGAGACTTTACATGAGTCTCTCCGCCTTTCCTAGATCGACGGCAAGATCACTGGAGCTCATGCTTACAGCAAGTTAGTGTTCACATCCACTTGCCACAGACTCTGTTCCTTGCCCTGAGCCATATATGGCACCCAAACCAGCTCTCAGACTCACAATCCTCGCCGCCTGGCAAGCTCCCAAACAGCCGCTTGATCTTCTCAGTGACACCGCTCTGCGCGACGCCGACATGGAAAAGAAGACAAGCCTCACCCTTGCCCGCAAGAGTTCCTGAAAGACCAGCCTCGCCAATTTTAGGATCTCACTCGCCCTCGCAAAGCACATGAAATGGTTGCACAAGATTGGTCTTTTGCCATACGCGAGCCTACCCTGGAATTCTTGGAAGGACCAGCTTGATGCCAGAAGTCCGGAGGTATGCTGACCCCAAATCTCATGGTTACCCCGGAAATCATTGCTAAAGTATTTCAATTGCCGATTCTACAGCAATAAGTTGTGTACAAAAAAGTCTTAGATGCAGACATGCAGAAAGAGTTCGGTCCGCCCCATATGCAAAAAAATTACTTCTTCATCACCAATGTTGAGGATGTAGGCAGACGACAACAACTTGTATGGTACTTGGAATGATTGCAATTGTTAGTCAAGACCAACACCATGGGCTGTGACTCTTATGCAACACTTCGTGCAACAGAGAAAGGTACAAAAATATCATGGGCGCATCTTCTTCACTCCAGGTTGATGAGTGAGATTGCAAGGAAGGATTTAAAAATGTCAAATGCCCACACCAAAATCGCACCTTTTATTTGTGCTCTTTTCGAGTATGCTCATCAAGCAGGCCAGAAGCGCCCTGAGGTAATTGTGCAGTATTGGGTAGAAAGAACAAACACATCCATGATAATCCGGATGATGATGATGCAAAGGGGAAGCAACAAGTCATTCAAGATCTTGAAGCTGCACACTACACCAAGGAAGAAGCCACAATGGCTGTGTATGGTCAGTCGCTGGCAGAGAAACTTTGGGATAAGCCTCTCATCAGTGCCAAGCTTTTGGCTGGACTATCCGACACCAAGCCGGCAAAGAAAATCAAATTAAATCCGAAGGCCAAGTCGATGTTTTCGAATCAGGAGAAATGGCAACAACCCGAGGAGGATCTGCCTCATTTTTTTAATAAAAGAGTGATATATTCCATTTCAAAACGAATCATACAACAGGTGGGAGAGAAAGTACTCTATCCCTATCTGCCTCATTTTTTGCTAACATCCTCTCGAAGAAGCTCGCTCGAAGCACTCTCCCCTATTCGAAAGTTGACGAAATTGCAAGAGACAACTCCACACATCAGTCCAACCACAAGAAAAGGTGCAAAGGTATCGACCATGGAGGAAGAACATGCACTGCAGGTATTGCAGACATTCCACGAGCAGAAAAGAGAAGGGCAGATGCAAATTCACAAACAAATCATGGAATTGAAGCAGGACAAACAGGCTGTACATGATTACATAGTTCAGCAGCAAACTGCCCAGAAACAACTCGAAGAGTCCAAAATGGAATTTGCAGCAGTGAAGCATGAATATGCCCAATACAAGGGAATGCAGGATAAGCAGATTTCCAAGCTTATAGGCCAAGTCAGGGTGCAAAAAGAATGTCTACCAATAGTCACAACCTGGTTAGAAGAAATGAAATTGGAGTTTTTATTCCAGTTGGAGAGACTGTCTGCCTCACATACGGACCTGCAGATTGAGAACACCATTCTCAAAGAAAGAGTTCATGCACTCGAAGGGGTAGAGCAATCTCTGAAGGAGATGGCTGAAGAAATCGACAGTGTTTTTCTCAGTTCAACAGACCTCAGAGATATGAAGCGACAGTTAGCCGAAACCTCCCACGGCCTGTGGTATAATGTGAAATAGAGATTATATGTGATTGCTAAACGGCCTTATGAAGCCTTTCTCTTTTTAAAACGTTGTTTTGTCTCTCTGAATGCACATTTTTTATTTCTCTCTTTCCGACTTTAGTCAGACATGAATCCGACTTTGGTAGTTCCATTACTAGAAGTGGATGTGTGTCGGTGTTTTTCTCCCTTTTGAAGACACCAGTAACACTGGGCTAGCTAGCCTTGCAGCTAGGCCAGCACGCAGCTTGCCACGTGGCACCTAAAGCCCTAAAAATTCAAATTTGTCCGAATTGAATTCTGATGTCACCGACGGGTTCCTAGTTAAGTAATCCTAGACATTGCCTATTCTAAAGTCATTTTTTGAGTTTGATTGACCTCAACTAAGATGTTTATTTGTTTGTCGTCTTATCTTGTATCTCCATGCCTCTTGGCATGTTTCTTGGCTCACACCCAAGGTGAGACATTCTCTTGGATGGTTGCTAGGTCGGTGTGCAATTTGTGCATTTGAATGGTTCTAGAAACGGGTACTTAGGTGGGGTGTGATTTCTGATGTCCCTCTTAAGAGAGGTCATCTCTCTTGCGGGGCACTAATGCCCATAACCCGAAGCTAGGGGGTCCACCTTCAAATGCTAGACCTAGCCCCCATGACCTAACTGAATAGAAGGAAAACGTATTCATTCTTTTGCAAAACATGATATTTTAAATAAATTAAAATTTAAAAGAAAAATTACGAAGCAAGTGGATATAGCTTGAAAATGAGTTGACTAAAGGAAAGTGTATAACCCCGATCATCCACAACATCTGCTAGTGTAGAAACTCCCAATCGGTGTAGGAAATACGCCTTTTGAGGCTACAAGCAAGCCAAAGGAATAGGAAAAACCCGTCTCTAGTGAAGACTTTGCAATCGAAGTGTGTTACCATGATCTGCAGGCCTACTAGACTAGCGGAGATAATCCAGAAGCTGCTACCAATCTTGAATCAGTCGAGAAGAGAACAGATAACCCAAAATACCACCAGAAAAGTGACCAAATATCACATCAGAAATAGCCGAAACCCAAAAGCCAAAAGCATCCGTACGCAGATAGTTGAGTAAAGAAGACAACATGAGGGTCCATGGCTGATGCTGCTCCAAAAAGGTGGGCAAGAGCGTAGTGAGCAAGTGAGTGTGAAGATCAAGAATATTCAAATCAGTGTGAAGATCAAGAATATTCAAATCCCCATGGAGCCTTGGCAAACATACATAATTGCTTTTGAGAAGGTGGAGAGCCTTATGATCATGCTTGGTGCACCAAAAGCATTCCATAACCTTAGTGATAAACTTTTGAATATCCCGAGAATACTAGGGAATAAGGGGCAAGTAAAACTGCACATAAGAGATAAGAATAGACTGAATAATTCGAAGGCGAACATGTAGTGGCCAAGTAGATAACTTCCAATAATCTAAGTTGCAGAACAGATTTTGCAACACCCAAAGTCTCTCTTGTGCAAAGGAATATGCCATCCTATAGGATAGCCCAAATGACACACCAGCTGATTGGATGAGAGCACTAATCCAAGCCTCAAGATGCTGTGCCAATCACACTCCCGGGAGGGCAAGAGTTTTGATTTGCTGAAATTAACTTTCAATCCAACAACAGACCCAAAAAGATGTAACGCACACATAATATGCCTGACATCATCCTTCGAGTTTCGCAGGAAGCAAAAAGAATCATCAGCATAAGCTTGACTGACAAAAGGCGCTCCTCCTGGAAACTCAATGCCATGCAAATCCCACCGAGAAACCAAGGCATCAATGTGCATCAATAGAGGATGAGTAGCAATCGCAAATGGGAGAGCACTAAGAGGACATCCTTGTCGAACCGAACGGCCTAAGGACCAAGAAGATGAGAGGCATCGGATAAAGGCAAGTTGCCATGCCCTCATTATAAAGCCAGTAAACCACATTTTGTATTTTTGCCCAAAGCCCAATTGTCTCATAATTGCAGCAATAAATTCCCATCTGATGGTGTCAAATGTGTCCACCTTCATGATGAGAACATTTTATTGAGTGTATTTGGCATATTCTATGCCAATATAAGCATTTGCAATATTGTCCATGATCTTCCTGTGAGGCACAATCCATGCTGTGCAGGATGCAGTCCCATGTACAAAAAGTGCGATATACGCAAAACCAACATTTTAGAAATTAGCATGTACACCACATGCATCAAGGTGATTGGATGCCAATTAGATAATGATTGACAAAGGGGCTTTTTGGGAATCAATCGCAGCAAGCCCTTTTTCCAAGATAAAGGCAGATGACCAGAAGTCCACTCCCTATTAATCATAAACAAAAGAACAAGGCTCAACTCCCAAAATTCAGCAAATAATTCCCTCAAGCCATCCATCGCGGAGATTGTGCGCCCCAATTTGGATAGTGCTGCTTTCAATTCCAAATGTGTAAAAGACAATTCCAGCTTATGTGCATCCTCTTGAGAGAGAATCGGTCAAACGTTTTGTTAAAAAACCCTCCTTGCATCAACCTCCTCCACAGGCAGGGGAGGAGGCGGGGCAGCAAACATATCAGAAAAATAACTTTGAAGCTCATCATCAAGCTGCTGATAGGCATTCACTGCCCATGTTCCATCTTGGCGCATGACTCGGAGCAAAGAATGCATGCAGTGCGAGGCATGAAGACTTTTGAAAAAGGCCTTAGAAGAAGAACCATGACTTTTTGCCTCGAATGAAGATGCCATTTTCTTAGTTTGCGTTGATCGTTGTCAGACAAGCAACGAAGAGCATCACTAAAAGCTATTTGATCATCCATAGACAATTGGCTTTGCTGTACTATAGAAGTGAAGCGCTGAATCAAAGCTTTGGCGTCTGCTACTTTGTGACGCAAGTCCCCAAGATTGCCATAGTCTTTATTAAGGTCCTGCATTGTCATGGCAAAACGGTTCCATGCCTAGTCTCCATCAATGGGTGCAGTGCAACACAAGTCAGTGCATGAGAGCCGTGAACATAATCTGAAAGGCCTGATGCTTGAGGTAAGAATTATTTATCAGTAAAAGCCTTTTGCGTGGCAACCGTACATCATGCACCGGCAAATCAAAATGAAGAGTCATAGAGACCGGAAAGTGATAAGATAAGCGCAAGGCATAATCCAAATGCATATCACAACAAACTGGACTGCATGCATGTACCATCAATCTAAGCGTGACCAATATTGGGTGAAGGCATTGTGATGGAAAGTATATCCAATAGCAGGAGGCTTAAGATGCTGCCACAAATCACAGTCCTGCAAAGTATAAATCATGAGTGTCGATGCATTCTTTTCCCATGTCATCATATGGGAGTGATGCGTACTACTGTCCTCATTTCCAGGACAATTATTGAAATCTCCATAGACAAATGGATAATCTGTCCAGGGATGTTTAGCAAAGCGATGCCACATTTCAGCTCGAACCGCAGATGTCGAGGATGCATAGATAGACGCAAACTCATAACTGCCCCATTAATAATGCATTTGACTATAAGATAACGACCATGTGGGTCATTATAAAGCAATTGTGGCTATAAACCATTATGAACCAGCATTGCAACCCCCGAAAAAGAAGCTCGGCCAGCATAAAAGATGCGAAAACCTGCAAAGAAGCCTTCAAGGCCGGCATAGGAATGCTGATTTTGTTCTTGCAGACAAGCCACATGTAGCCTATGAGCAGTGCCTCCATTTATTGATATTGCAGAGGCCCTGAACATTATATGTAAGACATTTAAGAGGTGTGTACATATTTACAAGCTAGTATGTGTAACAGAAAACCCCAAATTATTCTTGCATGGCCACACCAGAGGGGGGCGACCAGCAAACTCTTGATATGCATTCCCCGTGTCATCATCTAGAATAGGACTAGGAGAAGAGGGGGGAGGCAGGCTTGTCATAAGGCACACTTGAGGTCAAAGGTAAACATAATGAATTTGCACGAACGAATGCCGACCAAAGGTTACCAACCCCAAATCCATCCACTGCTGGGTTTTCTTTAGAAGAGGAGGCATTTTTGTCCAATTCCTATTAGCTAATGTCCTTGGCTTGAAGACCTTTTGGGTGATTGCCAATCTGAAGAGGACTTCTTTGAAGTTTTGTCAGCCACCTTGGAAAGGTGTGGCATGTATTTTTGCCTTGCCTTTATCATGTACCACTAAAGGAGAGGTAGTTCCCACACTCCTAGCAAGTGGTTCAGCAGCAAGCTTTCGCAAAGGAGCCTCATTTGGGCGTGTTGCTGCCGAGGGAGGTTTTAACAATACCTGTGGGCATTCAGACTGCATATGCCCAAATTTACCACATTCAAAGAAAGAGCTTGCAAATTTGCCCCATTTGAATTTAAAGAAAACCTGCTAGGATGGCATATCCGCTATATTAATTTGCAAAGCCGCATGTGGAGGAGTGGGCTTGTTAGTATCCCACAAAACACAAAAGACGGTTGACATTGCCTAGAGCACGTGGAAACTACTTTCCCCAAAGCTTCAGCCAAGTAGGGCAATGCCGGTCTACAATACAAAGGCAAATCAACCACCTCCAACCACACCAGGCATCTATGGTGTATGAGACTTTGATAATCCTTGGTAGGCATCCAAGGATATACATGCACCAATTGATTCCCAAAGAAAAGCGGAGATCTGAGCAGAAGCTGTTGCTTATATTGGGCATCAGTAAAGATGATTTCATAAAAGTCTCTATCCGCTTTATAAATATCCCTCAACAAAGCGGCCCTTGAGCAGGGATTTCAACCATTGTGCCACATCCCCTGTGTCAAGCATACGTTCCGAAAAAGTCAAAACCACTACTCTTTGAGCCAAGCTGATAACTGGTCCAATTAAAATCTGTCCTGGGACAGAGACCCGGGACTATGGGATTGGCTCATCACCCCAAGCTTGATTAATTTCTGAAAATCCTTCCTGTAAAGTATTCAAAAATGGTTGCAGCTCCGGATTTGTGCATAACTGAGAATTCTCTGCAACCACTTGATGACGCTTGGCCTCATTCCTATTGTGTTGTTGAGATTCCATTTGATTAAGCTTACAATAGACTAATGAAGAGGTGAAAGAGACAAGGAAAAAGAGGAGATATGGACAGGAAAAAGAAGAGATATGAGGGTGAAAAGAGAGGCTGATTAAGGCTGAACAGCGGGAAAAATAAAGAGGGAGCTCAGGCGAGTTATGAACAAGGAAGAGAAAGACCTAAACTTGACGAACCAGCAGCAGCAAAATTCGAATTGCGAAGTTGCCTTTAACCCCCAAACAACCCACACTCACGCACACCCACACACACACCTTGTGGGAAACACTTGCAACTGACGGAAATTGATGGCTAACGTGAGAGAGAAGGTGCAAAAGATGGTCGCGACTAGAACAACAGCCATGGGAGACTTGCAGTAGTCTGAGGTGATGAAGGAGAGAGGCGAACTGAGGGCGTGAATCAGGAGTTGAGGTCCAGCAGGAACGTGGGGGCTTGGTAGATCCTAATTGGGTGCTGAGTAGGGCCAAAAGCCCCAGAGGGCGCTGACCGGGCCAAGTAGACAGGGGGAACGCCCACCTCTCTCTCTTGTGCGCGTGCACATGCATTTTTAATTCTTAGTGAAATCCATTTGCTTTTATTATACAAAAGGCAGTCCCAAAGGAGAGGATATGCTGCTACAAAATCAAAAGATCTCATTGTATGACAAGTAAGCAAGATAGTCCAAATCCCGCGCGTGCACACTTTTGGTGAAATCAAGGTATTTTTATATTACAAGAGGTGGTCCCCAAAGTCGAGACCAGCAAATACAAGATCAGAAAGTTTCATTGTAAGACAAGTAAACATTGTAATCTATCTGACGAGCATACAAGCAATCACAAAAGGATTGTCTGAGCGGTGTTCGGAAATAGGAGAACATGGAAGAAGTAGGCTCTCCAAAGACTCTGTGGTTCCTGTCTTTCCACAGATTACAGAGTGCACAATAGCTAACTGGTGTGAAAAAAAGATCAAACTTCATCCTCTGTGGATGAACGCCGAATATCCACAAAATCTTGCTAAAGCAAGTAGTAGGAAAGCGGGCCTAGAGGCGATGTTGAAGAAATAGGAGGAAGTCATGGGTGACAGGGCAATTTCATAAAAGATGGAGCAAGGATTCCCTGGGATCAAGACATATGTGGCATAGAGTAGGAACAATATATGCCTGCGTGCCAAGAGTTGGCCAAAAGGAATAACACCAAGGATCACTCACCATAGAAGAACCTGTTGATGAAGAGGAAGTTTGTAGGACCAAAGCTGCTGCAATCTTTTACACCACCATTTGGCATTATGATTTAAAGACTAAATATGGTTTCCATGATGTGAAATCCAAGGAGGAGGCATCGAAACCCTGTACAAACTAGCCACATAACTATCGGCCAGGCATAAGGGGCGGATAGAAGAACCCTGACATTCTATGCCCAAATCCCAAGGGTTGCATGGTTTGCGAGATAAAATCCCATTGTATAGTATCGAAAGATTTGGCAATGTCTACTTGCAGCAAATGTACATCCTACTAAGTATACTTTATAGGAACCATCTGTGCATTGCTGGGGGCCTGGACAGAGGATAGGTGTGAGGACAACGCTCGCCCCTCTTCCAAGGACAGCAGGTACAATCATTCTGACTTCCTTTTGGATTCCATATATCATTTTTAAGGTTTGTTATTGCTCTTGTTTGGTTCGAGGTTCTCTCTAGGCCATACAAGCTGTAATCACTCACTCAGCCACCACAGTGGGTGTGCCTAGGAAGGAGCCACAGGGATAGTGTGTTGCTTTCTCATACCTTGAGACAATTTGAGCTTTTTCTGGGACTGGTGTTGATGCATTATCACTTTCAATGGGGCACAGTCAGTGTGGAATGCCTCAGCCTTGCCTTGGCAGTTGGGTTCTAGTGAGACTTGGGATTGGATGCATTTTGATGCCAAGTATTGGCTTGGGCAGTGGACTACTAGTGTAGTAGAGTGCAAGGGTGAGGCCTTGATGTAATTGCACAATTATCATTGCCTGAAGAATTAAATAAATCCCAAAAGGGGCACCAAAGTAGTTGGGGCCAATCTGCATCTCTTGCATTTGGTTTCTGAGCAGGGGCGCTCTAGCCTCCCTTCTAGTGTTTTCAAAGTTGTTTCTAAGTGATATTTAACTATGACGGCCTGCCACAAGCTAGATGCAGCCAATTGTAAGAACTTGGAAGAGCATAATAAGAAGTTTAGGGAATCATTGCTACCCATGAGTTCTTACAGGCATGTGGAGCTGTCCGAACAGATTGAGAAGTATTGTTGTGGGCTGCCAAAGGAAATCCGGGACTAATGCACCAAAACAAAAGTTTCTAACATGTCTCGGCCTATTGAAAATGCCACTACGGCTAATGTCGTCTTGCAAGGAAAGACTTCAAGGTTCAAGGGCAGCAACCAGGAAGCTCAAAAATTTAAGGGCCGTGGGCAGGAAACCCCTAGAAAGTTCAGGAGGTTTGAAGAGCCCACTAAGTGTTCTCTAAGAACGAGGCTGAGCACAAAGAGCACTTGGCAATTGTTTTTGTAGAGCTTAGGAAGCATAAGTTGCTTATAATGCCAAGAAGAGTGAATTCTTGATTCATGAGATCCACTTTCTTGGACACATAATATCCACAGATGGAGTCAGGATGGATCCTTCCAAAGTGGAAGCCATAAGGAATTGGCCACAGTTAAAGAATATCCATGAAGTTATGCTCATACTACAGGCTATATAGGCGGTTTATCCGCTACTTTGCAGAGATAGCATCACCCCCTCATGCCCTACAGAAGAAAGGAGTGTCTTTCAGGTGGGGTACTAAAGAAATTGCAGCCTTTGAAGAGCTTAAGGAAAAGCTATGCTTCAATCCTGTCACTACCGATGTGCAAGTTTCAGCTGTCACCATTGCATACCACGGTGAACTTGATGCCATGAAGGATCAATATGCCAATGATGATGACTTTGCAAGGATTTATGATCAGCTGGCTGAGGGCCAAAGACATGAGCACTTTATGCTTAAGGATGGTTTTCTGATGATGCATGGTAGAATTTGTGTCACAAAGCAGTTGAGGCCAAAGGTTTTGATGGAGAGTCATGCCCCCACCATATGCAGGACATAGAGGCATTGAAGCCACAGTCAAAGGCGTGGAGCAATTCTTCTACTGGCCAGCTTTGCGGAAAGATGTTGAGGCATTTGTGCGAACATGCATCACTTGTCGAAGGTGAAATATGACAGGCTGAAGCCGGCTGGATGCTACAGCCATTGCCTATTCTAGATAGACCCTGGCAAAGCATTGCCATGGACTTCATTTTGATCTGCCTCGTATACCGTCAGGTCATGATGGTATTTGGACCATAATTTGCAGATTCATCAAATAGGCCCACATTATTCCAGTGCAGAAGAAAATTACAGCAGATCAGGTGGCGAGACTATTCCCATGTCTTATATTTTTAAACATCACGGGATGCCTCAATCCATTGTCAATGATTGAGACCCCCGTATGACCAGCCTTTTCTGGAGAGATCTCTTTGAGAACATGGGCACTACGCTGAATTTCTTATCCTTTTTCCACCCACAGTCAGATGGACAGTCAGAAGAGGCAAATTCTATTGCCTTGGATCTTTTGAAATGCTATGTTTTAGACCAGCAAACAAAATGGGAACAATTTTTGCTATTGGTTGAGTTTGCGTACAACAATATAGTGCATTCTTCCATAGGGAAAGCGCCCTTTGAAATAATAGAGGGTGAAAGAAAGGTACCTCCTGTTTCGCACACGAAAGAAAAGATCTTTGAAATAGATCAGTATGTGGAAAGTTTGGATGCAGCCTATAAGAAGGTGAAGGAAGCCCTCCAGAAAACCCAGGAAAAGTAGAAGCGAGCAGCCGATCGTCACCGGCGTGAGTTGGTTTTGAAAGAAGATGATTGGGTGTTGCTGTGTTTTCAGAAAGCAAGACTTAAGCGTATGAAAGGCAAGGATAAGGTGTACACCAAACTGAAAGTGCGGTACTATGGATGGTTCCAAGTCTTGCAGAAGATAAATGATGTAGCTTACAGGCTGAAGCTACCACAACATTGGACAATTCATAACGCCTTTCATGTGAGTTTGTTGAAACCTTTCCAAGGAGATGTGCCTGAAGAGATGCTTGATGAGTAACAGCGTGAAGTGGAAGAACTCGATGAGATCTTGGTTCCAGAACAGATCTTGGCACATCGTGAAAGGAAAGTCAAAGGCAGAGTTGCCGGACGGTATTTGGTGAAGTTTCAAAACTTTTCAGCACTGGATGCTAAGTGGATGGAGGAATGTGAAGTGGCAGATTCACCTAAGGTATTGCAGCTCTACTTGGAAGCATTTTAGCTTGAGTCCATTGCGATGCAGGTTCATTCAGGCTAAACAGAGCAGAGGTCTGGAGCATTGCTTGATGCTCAAGAGGGGGTAACACCTCCACCCCTTGAGGACGGACATGCTCATGTATGTAGAGGTCGCTTGGTGACACTGCAAGTCTCACCCGAGGTACTAATTGCTGATAGTATTTCTACCACGGGACCTCTATGATGAGTGTATCAGTCCCTCCACACAGATGATGCATTGATATATGGATGGAATCGCGCGCTCCCCTAGACCATATCATCATTGCTGGTTGTATATTGCAGATCATGTATTATCTGGTATGGGGTATTCATGCTTCTTTCATTGTTATTTATTTGTTGTAAATGTTAGTAGCAAATTGGGTAGTTTGCTGTCTCAAGAGAAGGGTATGTCACGGGGACATGAATTTTATAACCGTGACTACCTTTGGCTTGGGGGACTAGACTAGGGGAAGTGATAATTCCTAGAAGTCCCTAGGTATGCATCCAATGCCTAGGTGCACCCACTAGGCCCAAGTGCTAGGCCAAGGCAAGGTCAAGAGGGTTAGGCCCAAGGGAAACCAATGTGTCATTGGTAAGGAGGGTTAGAGTTATGTGTCATTGGTTGTAGTGGGTTAGGACTTTAATGAAGGAGGGGAAAATGTGCCACGTGGCACAAACCATGCACCCTTCTCTCCTCTCCTCTACATTCAACATTGGTGTATAGATTTGACGTCTCGTTCTCTCCATCCCATCACGCATTTTGAGGTCCCTTTCTCTCTCTCTCCATTTGAACGGAATTACCAACAAGAAGGCTCAAAACGACCCATCCTTGGGCAAGGGGATTTCCAATTTTTGAGCAAAACCATCTGAGCATTTGAGCAAATTGGATAAAAATGTAGTTTTTTTGTGTCAAAGTTTATGAAAGCAATCTAAGTGTATGGACCCCTTTTGTGAATAAAGGGGTCATATTGCTTAATAAAAGAAATGGATATTCTCATTTCTGACTAAACAAGTTTTCTTACTCTTGAAGTTCATGAAATGAGGCCATGATTATGAAACCGTTTTGTAAATGAAGGGTCCATATTGCTCAATAAAAGAAGTGGTTATCCTTGTAAACTAATAAACCACAACAACCAATAACCAAAAAACAAATCTTGAAGTTGCTAGACCCCTTTTTTGATTAAAAGTTATGTATAGTCCACAAAAAAAAAAGAGATTACGTTCGACCTCAGCAAAATCCAGTATTCTGCATCTTTGTTACACTAGCTTAATTTTAAGTCAAAATATTTTCCACTCATAGTTTTCTAATTATTCTATATTAACAATTTTAATATGTTTCCGACCTACATCACTACAAATGAAGATATGATTTATCACGTACAAGACACGTTGAAAGTTTTGTGATTGTAAAATCATCCTACAAGGCGTCCCATCATAATTATCACAATTATCAAGTATGAAGTATAGAAATAGCTCAAAGTTTCCATAAGGAGTAATGAACTTTTGTACTAGATTTTGACACTTTTGTATTAGACCACTCCACAGTTTGTGGAGCATGGAAATAGAATTTTGCTAGCCTATCTTGCTGAGTCATCTCCAGATTTGTGCTCGCCTTTGTTAGCACTTGCATGCACATCTTGGGAGAGAGATCTAAGAGTTTGTGTTTGATGGGAACCCATCATTTTGCTGGGGGGTAGGGAGGTGCATGAGTGTCTGTCCCCAAATAGATTCACCTACCTCAGTCCAAAGATGGTACCATCTGCATGAGATTACAATGAACAGGTGGTAATCAGTGGCTAACCTGGTCAAAGTTTTTCACTGCTGAGGTTGGTAATGTTGTATATCTGGTAAGACTCCAAAACATTATTTTGGTGGTTCAAAATCTCCATGGTAAAAAGTATTATTATAATAGTCCTTTCAAATTTTGTTCAACATCATGAAGGTGTGCAATCTGCAAAAATCAGGCCTTGAGGCATGTAAGATAATGTTGTGAAGATCTCTTTTGTACTCAAGTTAGCTTGGTAACAAAAAATATTATCTTTTCTATCCATAGAAGTAATATGTAAATAATATAGCCCAATTTTAAGTCAAATACACTCACAATATTTTCTATTTTGTTATTTGTTGTATATTCCAATACATGTTCATATTATTTCAAATAAGTTTTTAACCTATGCAAATGAAAATGAAGACATGATTTATCACATAGAAGACATGTTCAAACTTTTGTGATGTAAAATCATCCTTCAAAATGTCCTACCACAATTATCAAGTGGAGAATAATTAGCACACTATCCTTGTGGTTCAAATTACTTATGGGAAAAAGGATTTCTTATATTCAATCCAAGCTACAAAAGGAAATGTAACAAATATAGCCAAATTTTAAGTCAATATTTTATACTCATAGTTTGGTATTTTGCTACTAGTTGTGTTGAGTTCATGTTATTTCAAATAAGTTTCCAACCTACATCACTATAAATGAAGACATGATTTATCACATAAAAGACATATTGAAAGTTTTGTGATTGCAAAATCATCCTACAAAGCGTCCTGCCAAAATTATCAACAAGTAGAGAAACAAACCAAAAATTTACACAAGGAGAAATGCAAAAGGCTCCAAAAACATTGTTCTTGTGGTTCAAAATCTTCATGGAAAAAAGGATTATTATAAATATCTTTTCATTTTGTATTCAACATCATGAAGGTTCAGTCTTCAAAAAAATACTATTTTTGTGATTCAAAATCCTCATGGAAAGACCCTTCCATTTTCTGTTGACCATCATGAAAGTACAGTCTCCAAAAACTAAACCTCAAGGCATGCGGGACAATGCCTAGAATATCTCTTTTTTAGTCAAGGTGGCTTGGTGAACAAACATATTATTTCTGCTATCCAATCCAAGGTATGAAAGGAAGATGAAATAAATATGTTTGCATGGAATATAGGCATCCAATTTGCATGATCGTCCAATGAAGTCTTCACAATTGCAAGAAGAAAATGGAGAAATGTCAACCTTGTATTCAATACCTTTTTGCATTGATCCTTTTGTAGAAACAATGAACTCAGCATGCTCCATGGCCTTCACGACTGTTGCGTCCTTAACAATGCATTTCATGACCAATGATCTCTGAATTCTATTTTTCATTTCTTTGGAGATTTTATTTCGTCATCTGATTGCTTTGCCATCTCGACGCCGAGGTCGATCTTCATGCAATACTATTGTTTCATCATGGGCTTGAATTGGTGAAGCACAACTTGCACCCACCATCGGAGTTGACACTCCTAATATGACAAACCCCGAGCTTGTCAACCTGGCAATCTCTACACTTGTCAAGGATGTTCCTGATTGAACCTTCCATCTTCCTGGTGATGGTCCTTGAATACCTGTAATGCTAGTTAATGGCTTCCACGTGTGGGTTACATCATTTCCACAAAACCAAATCATTTGGGAGCGCACTCCAATTGGTGTTTGAATCCTCCCAAAGAATGATGGTGCAACAACTCCACGTCGATTTTCACGATCCTTTATATTGACAAGCTTGTTACATTTTCCTCCTTGTTCAAGCCAAGCTTGGCAACGGACTTGGCTTGTTACAGGAACTCTTCGTAATGCCCAATTTGCATCATGCACTTCATATTCTTGTACACTCTTGGAATCATCATCCTCAAAACTCTCTGTTGCAAATTTAGTACTAGATTTTGAAGACATGGAGTATCTTTTCTTATTTGCATAACTGTACTCAGGGCGGTGACTATCATTCTCACATATATTTGAAGGCATTGACTTTGGCCTTTTCCTTCGCACAGTCTTGTCATCTCCATCATTAAAACATACTTCAGATACAACACCCATTTCCTTTGTAACATTACTTGTTAGATCAACAACTGTTTTGGCACTAATGTCAATCCGAGATTTTGAATATCATTTTTTTAAGGTCTCTAGACTCGGCCCACTTCCGATGAACTGGCCCTTCAAAAAAGATGTGTATCTAGAGCTTTGTAAAATTGCATTTGAGAGGTCACTAATAGAGGCATTGTAGAGACCAACATATTTGACATGGTTCAATCCAGCCCTCCAACTACCATGAATAGACTCTGCTAGATTTGTTCGAGGTATCAAGTACTTCTCGTTATCTAACATACTCTGCAAACCAAGCATTGCAGAGATATTGTAATGGCAAAATTACATTATAAACATGATTAAAAAAAATTCAAGAGAAATACAAAACCAACCTCTATAATGTAGTGGCCCCAATGGGAAATCCTAGCATGCCACCATGCAAACCAAGTTTCAAGCCGTGGCAAGTCTGAATCACTTGCATGGCCTGCATTCCACCATGCCCTTAGGCTTCTCATTTCGACTTCTGCAGCTTGTTCTGTAGAGGCATCCTTCCAGCGTCGACATCGGATTTTAAATTCCTCTACCTACCACGATATACGCTTTGATCGGGATCACTCACCTTCTGACTCTGGCCGTCTGTACATACTTCTCGCTTATATTGACTTCATACCCCTTTTAGAGGATCGTGCTGCCCTTGTTACCCGCTCACTACACGAGGCTGCCATCCACGCCTTTCCCCACACCACCCGCTCCACCCGCCCACCACCCCCTGGAACCGTACCCTGTAATAGTTGGTATGATGATGAGTGTAAGGCCTTACGCCGTCAACTCAGATTTGAAACAAAAAACAGTCTTCCGAGCGCACCAGATATGCTACGTGAATACCGTAGACTGGTACGAAGGAAGAAACTAGACTTCGTTCGTCGAAACGAGGAGGAGCTACTGAACATTTTGTTTAGCAACAACTCTAAGGACTTCTGGCGGAGATTTCTAGAAGGACGGTCCCCTCTGTCACTCACTGACACCCAGATCTGGTTTGATTATGCACGCACACTTTATGACATCCCAAATCAGCCAGTCCCTAGTCTCTCACACTTGCCTCGTCCCACATCCTGCACCCTCTTCACTAGAGGAGGGTTAAAGGATGCTGTAATGAAACTTCATAATGGCCGAGCGAAGGATCATGAGGGACTATGCACTGAGTTCATTGCATATGGGATTAACCTCCTAGCCCCGATCTTAGCAAAGCTTTTTAATGAAGCGGTTTGTTTGGGATTCCACACACTTGGACCATTAACACTATCTCACCCATCCACAAGGCAAGGGATCCCATGAGCCCGGAGAACTACAGGACCATTATGATTGGACATGTCATGTCCAAGATTTATGCATCAGTACTTGACTTCGAGGTTAGTAGACTTGCAGAGTGTCGAGGACTCAGAGCAGCAGGACAGGCCGGATTCCCGGCGTGATCATGGAACCATGGACCACATTCTGACGCTCAGATGTATCATCGAGGAGGCGAGATCACGGAAGCAGAGGGTTTATTGTTGCTTTGTGGATTTTCGCAAGGCATTTGACACGGTCCCGAGAGCCCGCCTCATTCGGTGCCTACAGGACTTGGTTTATGACCAGGAGATCATTTGGGCTGTCATGGCACTTTACGAGAGTTTCTGGCACAGTTCGGGTAGGATCCGGGTGGACAGACGAGATCATGAGTACCATCGGGGTCAAACAAGGGTGTCCTTTGTCGCCTACCTTGTTTGGTGTCTACATTGACGAGCTTGAGATAGTGATGCAGACACAGGGGGGTGTAGGTTGCTCTCTTACGGGCACGCTGATCCAGATTTTTCTCTATGCAGATGACGTGGCTCTTTTGTCAGAGGGGCTTCAGAGACACCTAGATGCACTACATGTAAGAAATCCTAGATTTACTATATTGAGAAATGTGCGAAGGAACAGAAAGGAGATTGAGATAGCAGAGAACAAGGAATAATTGTATTGCTTGAATGTCTATAGTGTATCTGTAGTTGTGTCATCCATACAATTGGGCCTCTCTTATATAGAGAGTGAAGAGTCACACATGAAAAGGTGTGTACTCCAAAGGGTATGTGCATGAAGAGGTGTGTACCCCTTGTGAAGGGTGTGACCCTTGATGAGAGGGTACATTACAATAGGAATGTCTTTTCAATAGAGTGTCTCTTGTGAAGGGTTGTGCCTCATAGGAAGTGTCCTGTCGAAAGAACAAGGGTTGTGCCTCATAGGAAGTGTCCCGTCGAAAGGGCATACCCTTCCACAAGTGTCCATTCATCAAACCATCCATAAGTCTAGAAATAGAGCAAGGAATACGTCACAGATTGTGACACTACAGTCCTTTTGTGAGTCCCATGATTTGAAGGTCAACCTGGGTAAAACCAAGGTCATGATCTTCAGTACATCTCGAGCCATCATGCGTCAGGAGCAGTTCACATTTGCGGGGTCATCTGTTGAGATAGTTTCATCATACACTTATCTTGGGGTTATCTTCTCCGGACCGAGCTTCACTATGAGAGCCGCGATGCAAGCACGCTTGAGTAGAGGGTATGCCTCATTGGCCAGGCTAGAGAGATAGTGCTTCCGCTCACACTTTCAGGATCCACGCACCAAGGGGTTGCTTTTTGACTCCTTGGCTCGCCCAGCGGGGATGTACGGCAGTCCTTGTTGGGGACTAGACTTGTCGGATACAGAGTGGGCCCGTGTGGAGCGGCTACAAGTTCTCATGCTATCACAGATGATTCGTGGTAAGTCATCCGTTCCTCAGCAGATCATTCAGGCTGAGTTTGGGTCACCCCCTTACAGCTAGATGCTGCATTTCAGGTCATCACATATCTGTACCGAGTTAGGGAATATGGGGATTATACCTCGGGGCGTAGCAGGCTACCATGGATAGCTTTATCCTCTTCTATGGCACTTGCAGCAGGAGGAGATCAGAGGTGCTGGTATGCACATACAGAGAGATGGTTTGAGCGATTGGGGCTCCACATGGATAGACTATCTCCCTTCCAGTATAGCATGGATGCTCCGTTCTCTCCCCTCTTATCACACGAGGTCAACCAGGTTATCCGTGAGGATCTACTATAGCTACATACTTTTCGGACCTGATTGGAACCGAGTGAACTCCCAGTGAAGCTTAGCTTCTACAGAGATCACTTCTTACATATCACAGCGGAGGGTTTCATTGACCCACCAAGATACACACAAATTCACCTACCCCACTCGATGAGGATCTCTCTTGGGCAGTTCCGGGTCTCTTCACGCAGACTTCGCATCGAGAGCGGCAGAGTAGAGCGACTACCCAGGGAGCGGCGCATATGCACACTATGTGACATACAGGAGGTTGAGACAGAGGAGCATTTCATCTTCAGGTGTCCTGTGTACTATGAGATCCGAGGACGTTTCCACTGCCTCTTCAGAGATAGTTATGGGATTTTAGCCCATTTCCTCTCCTACCCAGACCAGCGGTGTTTGGCAGGTTTCATTCATGAGGCACTTAGACACCGCGAGAGGATACTCCGAGCACGGAGACAGGAGCAGACTTCTTCCTCGATTGATCTCTCTCAGAGCTCTATCACGGAGTTCTTTCAGCTAGATCACATGGATCCCAACGAGACGAGGCCTCGACATGACCGTGATCCGGAGCCCGTGACCCGACAGCTCAAACAGAGGGTCGACACACAGATCACACTTGGAGACATCCCCTCCTTGTTTAGAGTTGGAGCCCGACCGACGGGGGTCACAGTAGCCCTGGTTAGACGTAGAGCTACGACCAAGAGACGTGCCAGGACCGCAACTCTGAGTGGCCGACAGCACTCTATTGCCGACTTCATGCCTCCACTGTCTCATCCATGTTGTTGCTGGGGATGATGATGATATTGATGATGATGCTGAGATTGATATATAGTCGACCACCGACATGACTATGTTGTACTTAGGACTTAGTACTGCCATTCTGCATTTTTGGCATCTTGCATTTTGCATTGGTATGGATGCTCGTTTAGTAACTCCACTACCACAGCTCGTTGTATCAGGATTTTCACAGTCTCATAGACCTATCGGTCTTCTGAAGACTTTAATAAACTTTCTTTCTTGGCTGCCAACTTTTATACATGCCTTTGCATGGGAATGAAGACTTTGCTCCCAATGGAAAAGGCAAGAATGCTCTTTCCCTTCCATTATATTGTCAGGGCCACCATTGAAAGTGGCACGTACAGCTCTCCAGTTGGCTTGGGCCTCATCTTCCATGAACCCTTTGAATTCAGCATGGTCAAACCCTTCTGAAACCATTACTTTGTTGAGAGTATCCCAAAATAGAATCTGTGCGTCAGTATCTTCCACCTTGAAGTCACAAGTTGCAATTGTTTGCAACTCTTGGATAAAAGGATTATACACATGGCAAGCCATGGTAGTCCAATGTTTCATTCGCTTCACAAAATCAAACAACACCCAACAATGACCCAGTTCTCCTCCAGGTCTCATTTTATTTACCAAATCAACCCCTGAACCAGAACCTTGGGTAGACATTTTAAATACATGACACTTGCTGAATGAACTATGTTGCAATTGTCCAGGAAACACTACACTTTGGAAATAATTATATCTACAATGTCTTTTCAAGTATAAAATTCCATCTAGCCCATCTGACACAGGTCGAGAGTCACGTCGACCCTCCTCAATCCATCTTGATAATCTATACACAGACATAAAGTTGGTCAATATTCATTGTCAATAACATAATTTAAGAAACCAATGTAATAACAAATATTATGGTAATTACCTTCTTTTGTCGAGCAAAGGTTCACATTGTTTTAGCAAAATCTTGTAGCTCAACATCCGACATCTTAATCCCATCTTGCACTTTTTTAGACAATAAAGTTTCCATAATAATGTCTTGGACAACTATATTTTGTATCCCTTTAGGGGATACAGCACTACTAGTCCTCACCATTTCAGAAACTTTGGTTTTAATGGCATCCTTGTTTCTCCTAGTCAAACCATCTCCAATGGGATGATTATGATGGCCATGGTGTATGACTGCACGAGTAAGATTCACACCATCTCTATCTTCTGGCATGCAGAGTAACATTTCACAGTAACATCTCTCCAAGCAAATTGGTGGACGACCACAATGTATACATGATAAGGAGCCATATGATTCAATTGACACATTTTCTGGGGCCACTCTAATCAATCTCCCATCCCATTATGTCTCATTCTCTATCCCAATTCTTTTTTTATAACCACAAGTTGCATTTATACAATAGAGGTGACCTCCACATTTCTTTCTACGAACCACACCAGGAAATACTATATTTGTTGTAATAGGATCACTCCAAAGATGACCATCAAATTTTAACTCCGTACCTTTTGTGCGATGTTTCATTGAAGTAGCTGGTAACTCAAAGAAAACATCACCATCATAAGTAGAAGGCAACTCATCCACAGTGACGTGCATTTCAACCTTCTCATAGGCCTCACGCAATCTATTCTTTATAGGTAGTTGCATAATAATCTCAATGACACTATGTTGTTTGTCATTCTCAATGTTGTTAGCTGAATCATGTTTCCTTGCCTCATCATTTTTGTTGCAAACAGAGTAGAAATCTTTTTTGTTTTCGTGCACTAGAGTCTTCAGAAGCTCATTGTCATCAAGCTTGAATCTTTCTCCCTTCACGGTGAAAATATCACCAAACTGCGCATCAAGGTGAAACATTTTGTATCCATCGTCATGGACTTCGTATTGCAGCTCCATTGTCAAATCAGACCCATTATCACCAAAGTGCTGATGGACAAATATGGACCCAAGTGTGAATTGAAAATGGCTAGCAAGCACCATCTCTGACAACACTTCTCTACCTACGGAAGTGCGAACAAACATATGCAAAGATCTATCCTCATTCTGAATTGTGACAGATTCCACTAGAACGGAATGGTTGAGCTGTGCAACTCAATGAGATGAAGTCCAAAGGGTGAGATCAAGAGCAGAGTGTTCGTTTCAAGAACTCATTTGAAACAAGAGTCTGCCGCAAGAAAAGTTGCTCACAAATGCTTTGCACACACTGCCCATTGTTTATACTCACAGCTTTGTAAGATAGATTTTGTGAAAGTCGGCACAAGTGTGACAATGGTACTGAACCATGATGTAAATTTTAGCCATCATTTGCTAACAACAATATTATAATACCATGGACTCTTAGACCTTTTAATCCCCAACCTTTCTTTGACACGTATGGGAGTTATTGCAAGCCATTCTCGCTAGCAATGACATTTCGTAATTACTACATATTCATTCCGACAATTTGATTTAAGTATTTTAAAGTTGATAGATAGATATAAATTATAATTGTGGTGAACAAGAAATGGTTGGTCAGCACATCTCTAACCTTTTGAATATAAATTATGATGTTAAAAATATGCCAAAAGACTGTTTCATCGATGAAAGGGGTCTATTGGACTCTATCTTTCATCAACTATTAATGAAAGATAGAGGCCCATAGACCCCTTTCGTCAAAAGATTGTTTCGTCGATGAAAGGGGTCTATTGGACTCTATGTTTTATCAATTATAATGAAAGGTAGAGGCCAAAAGACCCCTTTCGTTGACGAAAGGGGTCTATGGGCCTCTATCTTTCATGAACCATTAATTAAATATAGAGGCCAATAGACCCCTCGTCGACGAAAGGGGTCTACGGGCCTCTATCTTTCATGAACCATTAATTAAATATAGAGGCCAATAGACCCCTTTCGTCAACGAAAGGGGTCTATTGGCCTCTATATTTAATTAATGGTTCATGAAAGATAGAGGCCCGTAGACCCCTTTCGTCGACGAAAGGGGTCTTTTGGCCTCTACCTTTCATTAATAATTAATTAAATATAGAGGCCAATAGACCCCTTTCGTTGACGAAAGGGGTCTATTGGCCTTTATATTTAATTAATGGTTCATGAAAGATAGAGGCCCATAGACCCCTTTCATGGACAAAAGGGGTCTATTAGCCTCTATCATTAATTTTCTCCTAAAGGGGTCTATTGGCCTCTATCATTAATTAAATATTAATCAAAAAGATATTTAATTGTATGTCGATAAAAGGGATCTATTGGGCTCTATTTTTTATAATATTCAGAAACAATTATGAAAAATTATAACCCTCACACATTAATGATGTTTAATTAGATGATCACTCATCATTGCTGCATTCTCATTAGCAATCGAATTCGTATGATAATCATTATAAGTCATGGTTCCTATTAACATCATGGTTTGGTAGCATTTCTATAGCCAATATGTCGTCCTGTCATGGTGAATAAAATAAACGCATTGATTGTAATGATTTGAAATAATAAAGACGACAAAATAAATGAATTTTTGTGTGGTAAGGAGTGCTAGCTAATAAAGAGGCAAGGTTAAGTACTTGGGTCGGTCGAGGACATGTGGTAGTCTCTTGCTAGCAAAGGTGTTCTTTATCATGGAAGAGGGATGCCAATTTCTACAAATATCAATCCTACTATTTGAGCTTTGCAAATGTGAAAATTAAAGGCCAATAGACCCCATTCGTCAACAAAAGTGGTTTATTGGCCTTTAATTTTCAAGAGAGTCCTTAAGAAAATTAAAGGCCAATAGACCCCTTTCGTCGACGAAAGGGGTCTATTGGCCTTTAATTTTAATGAGAGCCCTTATGAAAATTAAAGGCCAATAGACCCCTTTCGTCGACGAAAGGGGTCTGTTGGCCTTCTATCTGTCCCTCTGGCTCCTCGCTCCCTTCCTCACATTCCTCCCTTCCTCGCTCCCTCCCTCCCTCCCTCCCTCACCTCCCTCTCTGTCTCGCTCCCTCCTTCACCTCGCCTCCCTCCCTCCCTCGCTTCCTCCCTCGCTCGCCTCCCTCACCTCGCCTCCCTCCCTCACTCGCCCCTCTCCCTCACCTCCCTCCCTCGCTCGCCTCCCTCCCTCACCTCCCTCTCTGTCTCGCTCCCTCCCTCACCTCGCCTCCCTCCCTCACCTCGCCTCCCTTCCTCGCTCGCCTCCCTCCCTCCCTCTGCCTCGCCTCCCTCGCCTCTGTACCCTCTCCGTGTCCCTCCCTTCCTCTCCTCGCTCCTTCCTTCCTCGCCTCGCTCCTTCCTCTCTTGCCTCCCTCGCTCCCTCCCTCACGTCGCCTCCCTCCCTCCCTCCCTCACGTCGCCTCCCTTCCTCCCTCACGTCGCCTCGCCTCCCTCCCTCGCTCCCTCCCTCTCTCGCCTCCCTCCCTCCCTCTGCCTCGCCTCCCTCCCTCGCCTCTGTACCCTCTCTGTGTCCCTCTCTCCGTCGCCTCGCTCCTTCCTCCCTCTCTGTTCCTCTGCCTCGCTCTCTCCCTCACCTCGCCTCCCTCCCTCGCTCCCTCCCTCCCTCTCTGTGTCGCTTGCCTCCCTCCCTCCCTCGCCTCCCTCCTTCCTCCCTCTCCGTGTCCCTCCCTCCCTCACCTCCCTCCTTCCTCCCTCACCTTGCTCCTTCCTCCCTCGCCTCCCGCCCTCCCTCGCTCCCTCCCTCACGTCGCCTCCCTCCCTCCCTCCCTCACGTCGCCTCCCTTCCTCACGTCGCCTCGCCTCCCTCCCTCGCTCCCTCCCTCTCTCGCCTCCCTCCCTCCCTCTGGCTCGCCTCCCTCCCTCGCCTCTGTACCCTCTCTGTGTCCCTCTCTCCGTCGCCTCACTCCTTCCTCCCTCTCTGTTCCTCTGCCTCCCTCCCTCCCTCGCCTCGCCTCCCTCCCTTGACCTCGCCTCCCTCCCTCGCCTCACTCCTTCCTCCCTTGCCTCACGCTTTCTCCATCACTGCTTGCACCTACCTTTCCGGCCCGCGAATTTTTGCAACGGAATTCATCTACCTTTGCTTCCATTTTGATGCTCGCACGACGTCGTAAGTTCTTCTCACCGATTTCTGCACAGAATTCATCTGTCATTGTTTGGATTTTGATCCTCGCACCACTTTGTAACACCAATTTCTGTTGGGGGCGGCGAGGTTCGCTAAGAACCATGGAAGAAATATATTAAGAGAGACACAACACAGTATATCCGAGATATTGTACGCTTTTGTGGTTAATAACTTGTTCTTGTATGCTTAATAACTTTTCCTTGTATGCTTTTGTTGTCTAGCTAGTTTCCTCAAGCCCCATCATCTGGTCAAGTTCAGCTTCAATTAGCAGCATCACGATCAAGCTTCAGGTATTTTCTATTGAAGTAATGCTGGGACTTAATTGACCTTGTAAGTCTATTCTATGCCATGCGATGACTTCTTTTTTTAAATGCATTTTTGTCACATTGGCAGGATGGTAAAAATAAGAACTTCTGAGAGGAGGGGGAGAGGTGGAAGAGGAGAACGAGGAGGCAGGAGAGGTGGAAGGACAAGTAGCAAGAGAAGTTTGCAAGTGGAATCTACACCAAATTTAGAGATTCAAAAAGAGGTTGAAATTGGAGTTGAAGAGGATAAGGAGATGGAAGACTTTGAAGACACTACTATAATTGTGGAGGAATCTTCTAAGAAGAGAAAGAAAGAGGATAAACAACTGGATGAGGAGTTTGAGCAAGAGTCTCTTACTGCACTTGATATTGGCCAGGGGAAGGATGTTATTGAATCTCTTGCAATCAATTATGGAAAGATTGCTTCCTTGATTCCATTATGTCGTTGTGTTGTAAACACAAGAGTGAGAGGCCTACGAACTGATATGGATAGCCTAAAGCAAGCTCTAGAGGCAGAAAAATATATTCAACAGAAAGGAATGTTTATTTTATCTACAACACTTCCGGATGGTGTTTCACAAGAGGTGACAGATGAAATTGAACAATCATGGGATTCTTGTTGGAGGGATGTAAATGCAGAATTTGAGGCACAGATTGTTGATGATGCTGATTGGTCATTTTTGTCTCGAAAGATGTTTTTTGTGTGGGAGGGGAATCACCGTACTGTTGCATGGATGTCTCTAATTGAAGAGAAATTCAAGACATCAAAGGCATGGCATATTCGAGTTTTAGCAAGTTTTATTACTCCTGAGAAAGAAACAGAAATGAAGCTAATAGCTGCTCTTCAAAGGTTCAATCTGTAAGTGCGAGTTCTTGCTTATATGTGTTACCTTTTTTCGAGCTTTAAGGGTTTTGTGAACAATTCTTAATATGTTTGAAGCTATATATTTTTTATTTTTCAGCCTTAATGAAACAGCAATTATTAAAACAAATCTCAAGGATTATTTGTACAACACGAAGACAATGTGTTCGTGTGATGAGAATGAGTACTTATCACTTTTTTCTGAGGAAGAAAAAAAGACACTTGAAAAGCATAGGGCAAATGAAAGCAGTAAAGGATCAAGTACTTGGTATCCTTTGACATCTCAGATGCTAGGGAGAATGGTATTTGCAGTAAGTTTCATACAATTTGTCATGGATGTCTTTTGAATTAGAACTAACTAATTCATTGTACTCATTCATTTCTTTGGAATATATTTTAGCCACTATACAAGCAAGATTATGAGGCAAAGCTAAAGGCACTTCAGCCAAATTTGAGTGTTGCTAATATGGAGAAAGCACTTAAAAGTATTCGAAAGGATGTGAATCTCAAGTATGGTCGAAAAATGATCAAGGTATGGTTAATTTAATGATTCTTAACATAAAGTTGATTTTTTAAAGTGTTCAAGTCTTTTTTGAGATTGAGAAAGAACTCATAATATTAAAAAAGGATGTAAATATGATGTTTGTTTAGAAAATGATCAAGGTATGGGATATGCATGTATTGTATGATCACAAAATACAGTTGAGTGTGATGATTGCATGTATTGTTTATATGTAGATTCTGTCTATTGTCAAACCAACAAATGGTGAAGATTGGTTTAATATCTTGTGGAGCCTCCCATTTGATGATAAATCATCCATTGTCACATTGGAAAAGTTGTATACCATCTCCATTGCAAAAGTCTCAAAGGAGACACAACTAGCAACCCTCAGAATCTTAGGGTCAGATTCAAATTTGAGAACAAGTTATGGGATGCCAAAAGCTGATAGAGAATTCATAAAGTGGATGGCGAAAGAGGCATGGATGGATCAGTTGCTTTGTGAATCTGAGAGGTTACTCTCTCAAGTCTTGGTTGCTAGTCAACAAGCTAGCTTTGTGCTTCCTCAAGATCCTACGTTGAGAGAGTATTTTGGGGAAATACAAGCAATGAACAGACTTGAACTTTATGAAGATTTAAAGGATTCAATGACTGTTGCTACAGCTGCAACAGGACAAATGGAGATGACGAGGGCATCTCGACGATTGGTATTTAGGTAAGCAATACATGTTTTTTCCTTTTCAATTAAAAATCCATCCTTAAGTATTTTGCTTTTGTACTAAGACTCTTATTGTATGCAGATTCTTGCAATCCTTAAAAGCTGTTGGTAAGATTGAAAAATTGTTGCCCATATGTCGAGTATGGACAAAAATTCAGGACTTAAAATTCTGTATGTACTCTCAAAACATGATAGAAAAAGAAGGGAAGCAAGTGCTCTCTGAGTGGGAGAGAAAGAACTGCCCGTGGTGGCTCGATATGAAAAAAGGATGTTGCATCGAGGAGGAGGTAGAGCTGTACACACAGTATAAAAAGGGAGAGATGGGTTCATCAAGCTCAAATTCAGTCCACGAGGATGATGCAGTCATTGAGGTTCAAAAAACACTTGAGAAGATGACTAAAAAGGATAAGGGTTCAAGTATGGAACTAAAGAAGGGTGGTAGGCCACCAAAAAATCCTGGTACTAATAATGGTAAGTTCTCTTGATCTTTTTTCAAGCTGTTATTTGTTTGTGTAACATATGTTGTTATCACTTTGTGTCTTTACATATGTGGTGTGGATACAGATGTGCAGGTACTGCAGTCTACACCCATTTTGAAAGGATGTAAATGGAAAGATAGGTCTATCCGCTTTTTGTACATTCCATTGACCTCTCTAACTTTGAATCGGCGTGGCACATGTGATGCTTCATATTGCAAGGTTTGGTGCTATGATTATGTCGAGTTTGGGAAGCAATTGTCTGTCTCAAACTTCACACAAGCCTATATAGACATGAAGGAATACTTTGTGGGTCTTGGAGGTGAAAGAAAAACAAGAAATGGTAAGAGTGTTGCTTGGGCGGCAGATTTTGTCATTCTTGATCTGCCTACACAGCTAGAAGCTCTTGGAGTAGAGGATTCCACATCTCCATCTTGGAATTTATTAACAGAGGACCATGTACGCTACTCCTTGCTAGTAGCGGCCACAATTATTTCAGATTATGGCTAGATCCTAGTTATGTGTGCTCCTCATGTTCTTCATTTGGTTGAGCGTTATGCTAGGATCAGTAGATTGGAGTTTGCATGTCGAATGTACATGCAATGCTTGGATGCATATTGTACAATCAAAGTTGGTGGTATTGATCATAAGGTGAGACAATTGTCTTACAATGACCTGTTGAAAGAATTTATGCTCTTGTATAATGAAATGGCTTGTACTAAGCATAAGTTTAATTCTTTTCTTGTCTTTAGGTGGATGTTGTGGTTTTATGCCTTCTTCATCGGGCTGGTATGTCTTGTGTTTGTAATCCTGGAAATGCTTCCGTGGTTGGTACCAAATTGGGCATTGCTTTTGGAAGTAGTTTGTTTCATCATTATTTACCAACAAGTGAGCAGACTATAAAACATGGAGAGAGTATTCCATGGAGAGGTGCATTGGAGAAGGCTCCATGCATGATGTTGTACTTTTTGGAGTTGTTGTGTCCAATTTCTGGACATGTGGTGGACTTAGGTGCTGGGACTGGTTCTACGCAAAAAGCATGCGTGCATTCTGGGAGAGCATGCTTATCTATTGAGAATGATCTTGACATTTGCAATTCTATATTGCAACCATTTTTGAATGGACAGAAAGGAAAGGGAAATGTGTTAAGCAACTATGGGACTCTAAATGATTCCGAAGATGTGGAAATGGTTGTTAATCTTCCAGATGACTAGTAAGTATGTTACTCTCGTGTTTTATCTTTTTAAACCTATTTGTTGGAGAATATTATTATCAATGAGGCATTGATATTGATTGATCTATTTTAGCTTTTTGCCTTCTTATGCAGGTGCTATGGCTGAGATGATGTGTAATGACATTGCATTCAATGCCCCCATCAAAGAGAGAAGGCATCATCGCAATATCTATGTGGATGACATCAGTAAAGAAGATTGAGTCTAGTGATTTGATATGAGTTTTTCCTTCAAGCAATTCATTTTGCTTGTGATGCCCTAGTATTGAACATGCATAACTTTTGTGGTGTCTTGCACCTATTTCATTTGCTAGAGATATAGTAATCATATTGAAGAACTATTAGTACATCATGTGAGTACCCATGAATATTAATCTCAATATCACATATTCAATTTCGAGCATGTTGGTTTCATAAAACTTTTTCTATTTGCTAGAGATGTGACAATCATGTCATATCTTAGTTAAGGTTTGCATGTCAAACTATGAGTTGTGTACAAATGATCATCATGGTGAATTGAATCTTAAAGTATCTTCTTCATGCAACTAATAAATGTTTTGGCATAGATGCATGCAAATTTGCACCCTAAATTCTTCACCATGTGACTTGCAATCATTTCATCGATAAATCACTATCTATCATGATAGTATGAATGATGGATGATATAGGTGGAGGGTGTTGAATGAAGTAGACATGAAAAGTAGTTTTGTGAATAAAGGGATCTTATAAGCCCTAAATACTATTGGAAAGAAATGTAATTAAATGTATATAGTATCTTTGTGGGGTAGTTTTATGACTAAAGGGTGTGTGATGTTATGATAAAATTGTCTACGAAATCACAATATAGGCCATGCTCAGAAAAATGTGCTCAGACCAAGACGCTCAGAGTTATCTGCAGCAGGTAGTGAGAGAGCTACGATTGGAACTGGCAGAAGTAAAGGCTCAACTTCACATTCTGGAAGGGCTTGGTAAGCAGGCAGTAATTGACGAGGCTGTAAATCTTGTAAGGATTCCCCCCCTACCCCGCAGCTAGTCTCTACAGTCAAAGATCTTGTTCACACTGAAGTACAAACTGCTAAGAAGGAAGTGATTGTGGAAGTGGACATGTGGAAGTGGACACCAAAGCATGTAAGTCTGATATTCAAGCAGAGATTAAAGAACATGAAGCTAGATGTGATAATGCACTGAATATTAGAGTAGGGGGACTCCCAGAAGATTGGTACAAATAGGAGGACACATATAGTGAAATATTGACAAAGATCAAAGCAAGCTTGCCCAACATTGAATGGGTGGATGATGATGAGCTAGATGACGACGATTCCAGGCCAGCTTCTATTTTGCACTGTAAAGGTCATGCAATCCTTACACTGAAATCAAAAGATATGCGGATCAGGCTTCTTCGACAATCTTACAAGTTGAAGGGCACCAAAGTATGGATAGTAGAGGAGCTTACACAAGCTCAACTTAAGCTTAAGGCAACTGAATTAGCTGAAGTCAGGGCTGCCAGAGAAGATGGAAAATGGGCAGTTTACCATGAAGGCGTAGCACTAATCAAAGAGTTCAAATCAAAACCAAAAGACTCTCAGTCTTAAACTGATGTATGGCTGTTTACTCTCCCAGACTATCATGTAGATACTCTAAATAATGTGGGTGGCTTTTTGCACTCCTTGGGAGCTGCCATGTGCCCTCCCTGAAGCAGATGTACTAGAGGGTTTCTTGCTGTCCCATAGACCTTTTGGTCTCCAGTGGACGTTAATAGTACACAAGTCGGGGGATCCTTTGGAGGCGTCGAACTACAGGACCATTATGATTGGCCATGTCATGGCCAAGATTTATGCGACCATTCTAGAAGGACATATAAATGACCATGCCGAGGCGACAGGCACAAGAGCTAGAGGGCAGGCAGGATTTCGTGCAGAGCACTCGACTCTAGATCATATCTTCACACTCAGGGCTTTGATTGAGGAGGCGAAGTCACGTAAGCAACGGCTCTATTGTTGCTTCGTGGACTTCAGAAAGGCATTTGACACTGTGCCGCGTTTCAGACTCTTCCAGCGACTTCGTGACTTGGGATTCAATGGGGAGATTCAATGGGCGATCATGGCCTTGTATGAGAGAGTCACAGGTAGAGTCAGGACACGGGTGGGGCTGTCGGGGGAAGTACGCAGTACGATAGGGGTGAAGCAGGGGTGTCCTTTGTCTCCGACACTCTTTGGTCTCTATATCGATGAGTTAGAGATGTACATACAGACGATGGGTGGTACAGGTTCTTTACTGGCAGGATCCACGATACCGATTCTCCTCTATGCAGATGACGTGGTTCTTATTTCTTCCTCCCAGCAGGGTTTACAGGCACATCTCCATGCACTCCACAGCTTTTGTCAGGACAGAGGGTTGTCTGTAAACCTTGGGAAGACCAAAGTCATGGTCTTCAACACGTCATACCAGGTTTATAGGAGAGGCGAGTTCTCTTTCACATTTGATGGGCAGGAGGTGGAGCTAGTCAGGGAGTATACATATTTGGGTGCCACATTTAGAGGTCCAGTCTTCACCATGACGCATGCAGCACGAGATAGGATCAGTAGAGGGTATGCCGCCTTGGCTCTTCTCGAGAGGCAGTGTGCACAGTCACATTTTCAGCATCCCGACACGAAGTCCTTACTTTTCGATACGCTGGTGAGACCTGCAGTCATGTATGCTAGCCCCTTTTGGGCAGGAGATCTCAGTGTTGCAGATTGGAGACGAGTAGAGAGGTTACAGATCATCATGTTCTCCAGATTGATCAGAGCGAAGCCCACGGTACCGCATCAGATTACATTCGCAGAGTTCGGAGCTACACCCCTAGCGCTAGATGCAGCATTTCAGTCAGTTACATACTTGCATAGGATCAGGGCGCTCGGAGACTCAGCAGCAGGCAGAGCACGATTACCGTGGCTAGCACTGACATCCTCGCAGATGTTAGCGGAGAGAGGTCATACTTTTTGTTGGTACCACACACTCTCCACATGGCTCACCTCGCTGGGCTTGGATATGGATAGGCTGCCACCATTTCGATACAGCATAGATGCCCCTCGCCTCCCTCTCACTCGACATGAGCTCAGCCAGGTTATCAGGGCAGATTTGTTGCAGCTACACACGTTTCGCACTTGGGTTCATCCCACGGAGCTTCCTACGAAGATGGCCACATATCGTGACCATTTTCTCAGGATTTCAGAGGATGGCTTCATCATATCCCCAGGATATATCGGCGTTCATATGTCGCACTCACTCAGGATTGCCTTGGGCCAGCTCAGGGTATCTTCCCACAGATTAGACGTTGAGGCCGGCAGGATGCGTCGTACAGCTACCGGACATAGACCCAGGCGAGAGACTAGGATATGCCCTTGTTGCACTATGGGGGAGGTGGAGACTGAGGAGCACTTTGTTTGCAGATGCCCTTTATATTATGAGATCCGTGGCAGATTTCACTGTTTATTTGGGCACGGATTTGGACCTCTCTCTCGGATTATGGAGTATGAGGATCAGTATTGCTTAGCGTTGTTCATCAGGGAGATCACCAGATACAGAGAGAGATTCCTCAGAGAGCACCGTCGCATCCCTGCCAGAGACCTGGTTATTCATGAGGAGCAGGACGAGGCGCAGGACCATGAGCACAGAGATAGCCCATCTTGCCAGAGAGCACCGATGGTTCCACCCCCGAGGATGTACATATGACATGATCCGGCAGCACCGCAGGATGATCTTACACAGAGGCCGTACCCGTCGCTTTATTTCTAGACGACGGAGGATGATGGCAGATTTTCGGAGGAGATTGCTCCATGGAGACTTGGCACCGCCAGCAGCCCATTTGACACTTGCCCAGATCTTCACACTCATGGCAAGAGGCATGGTCGATGGCCATGACTTCCATCATTTCTTTGGATCACAGACCCCTTAGGGAAGACGATGTTCCTCATATTTCATATTTTACATTTTGTATCTAGGCATTTTTGGTACTCTATTTCATTTCATTTTGTATCTAGGATTTTTGTAGCCATTTTTGGCATCTTAGCGGTATTACGATGAGGCCACGTAGTTGGCGCATCGTTGATGATGTATTTTCCTTTCGGATGATTTTGTGTCCCATAGGCCATGTATGGCCTTCCGTGGACCTTTAATAAAATTTCTTTCTTTCTTTCTTTCTCTCTCTCTCTCTCTCTCTCTCTCTCTCTCTCTCTCTCGGCATGCATCTCAAGGCACCTCACGCTGCTGTACAGAGTCATTTATTGCACAGAATCATTAATTGCAGTATAGACTCCCTTTTGCTACTGTATGGCTCATTAAATGCTGTACAGACCTGTTTTTGCTGCTGTGCGGCCTCATTAATTGCTGTACGGATCAGTTTTGCTGTTATACGGAGCACTCCCTTGCTGCACGGGCTGATTGGCATGCACTCAGAGGTTTTCTGGCTGGTGGATTAGCCTCTTTCTCCTGTTTCTAGCCTCTGCACCCGTGATCCTTGCTCTTCTTTCTCTTCCCAGCTCCCAGTCTCTTCATTCCTCTCATTCTCTATCTTTCCTTGACTGGAAGCCATCTGTGCGCTGTTGGGGGCCAAAACAGAGGATAGGTGCAAGGAAAGAGCTCGCCTCTCTTCCAAGGACAACGGGTACAATGATTCTGACTTCCTTTTTGATTCCATATATCATTTTGAGGTTTGTTATTGCTCTTGTTTGGTTCGAGGTTCTCTCTAGGCCATACAGGCAGTAATCAGACATCCAACCATAGTGGGCGTGCCTAGGAAGGAGCCAGAGGGACAACGTGTTGCTTTCTCATGCCTTGAGACCATTTGAGCTTTTTTTGGGATTGGTTTTGATGCATTATCACTTACAGTGGGCACAGTTAGTGTGGAATGCCTCAACCTTGCCTTGGCAGTTGGGTTCTAGTGAGACTTGGGGTTGGATGCATTTTGATACCAAGTATTGGCTTGGGCAGTGGAATGCTAGTGTAGCAGAGTGCAAGGGTGAGCCCTTGAAGTAATTGCACAATTTCCATTGCCTGAAGAATTAAATAAATACCGAAAGGGGGGCCAAAACATTTGGGGCCAATCTGCACCTCTTGCATTTGGTTTCCTAGCGGGGGCACTCTAGCCTCCCTTTCAGTGTTTTCAAAGTTGTTTCTAAGTGATGTTTAACTAATGGAAGTGGCTTGAAATGATGCAATGTGGCTGTAAATGGTGTGAATGCTAAGATAGTTACAGTTTACTGCCCTTGTAGTTAATTGAAGGCCGGTTTCAGATATTGTTGCATAGCCTCCTAAATTAATGCTCTTCGATGAGAAGATTGAGGAGCATAAACAGATGCAAATTCAAGTATTTCACCCTGAATTAGACTCTGAACGATGATCCACCTGCCTTCTTTATCATTTAAATTCAAAACGGGGTGAAGAGCATGCTTCACAAGAAAAGCAACTCCTAAAAAAGAGTGTTCTCCAGCTTTGAAAATATCATAACCAGCAAAATGACCTGTCTTGCCTTCATACATATGCTGATCGTGCTCTTGCAGAGCCACTATATCAGGCTGCAAGTCATTAACACATGTCCACACAAGCTTCCATTTCTGAGTGTAGCATAAACTCTATACATTGAAGGTCAAGCACTTGATTTGTTCAAGCATATTTACAGATGTTTTATATGTACAGCTGACAATCTTCACAAAAAGAAAATGCATTAAATGTGCATGTCCACCTCAAGATCTGGGCCTCGTCCTTGAGGTGATACGACAACTTGATGAGCAGACAACAAACCAGAAACTTCCTCTTCTGAGAGTGCGGCTCGCTGTTATAGCAGCCCAGGCAATGTCAATTCCTGAGTTTTCTGCATGAGTATGACCATTGTAAGAACTACCATTCCATGTTCGTGGAGGTAAAGGTCTCCTAGCAGAGACAATTTTTTAGTCTGCCAAGTTTCAGTAGCATTCTTTTCCTTAGCTTTAGGCTGAGACATAGAAGGCACCGAGCTAGAGGCACTCCCATTGTTTATGACTTGAGCCTTTCCCTTATCCACTGCTGCATTTGCAGGCTTGTTGCCTTTATTTCTGACCCCAGAAGGCCCAGGGGCATCCTTGTTTTGCACTAGAGAAGGCATGGCATCTAGGGGCATTTTATGCAGTACCAAAGGACATTGCAAAGCCACATATGCCCAAGTTTTTTGCACTCAAAGCATGCTCATGTAAAAAGACCCCATTTCAACCATAAAAGGCACTTCCCATAGCCACATTATTAACCATGACAGAGTAAGATTTTGGAGTGGGCATGTCCGTGTCCCAAAGAAACATAACAACTCCAAATTTTTTTAGCGAAAGTCTCTCGAATACACACACACACACACTTTTTTTTTATTGGAAACTTTTGATTGCTTATATTACAAGAGTAGGAACCTCAAAATGAGGTAGCCAAATTTACACACACACACACACATTTTTTTTTAAATAGTGAAATCTTTATATTTCTGTGTGGGAAACCTCAAAAGAGGTAAAAACCCACCAATAAGTACAAGAAAAAAGTTTTTACAAGTAAAACCTCAGACCAAAAGTCATGAGGTAGCCAAGTAAAAAGTGACATATCAAGCTGGAGGAGGATCAAACACGGCATCCTCCAGCTTCAAGTTGTTGCTCTGTAAAAACTGATGCAGTGATGAAACCACACCATCAATAAAAACAAGCTGTTTTTTGCCCTTGTGATTCTTCTTGATATAGGCTGGTACGCGAAACTTTTGAATCAGAGGGTCAAAAACCTGTTGTAGCATGGGATGAAAAGATTCCAGTAAAAAAGGTACTTCTGCATCCCCGACAGAAGAAAACTCTAGCACAGGCAGCAAAGGCAGAGAAGCTAAATCAACATCCGTATCTTCCGATGAAGAAGCTGCAGTTGATAAAGCAGAGATTAGCATTTGAGCTTCATTCGGAGGATCAATCTGAGTAAGAGCAAAGGCAACATTCTGAGAGAGAGCCTGCATATCATCCTGTAAAATGCCCTCTGCAAGAGGTACATGCATATCATGAGTAGAAGGAAACTGATGGTGCTCAACAAGGGTGCAATCCTGAGCTTCTTCAGCAAGAGGAAGATTTGCCTGTGATTTATCAACCCTCCTCCAGTAGTGCTTCGGAGCAGTAGAGGGCTTCACCAAAGAAGCTTTAGCAGAAACCAGAGGAGAAGGGAGAGTAACCTTGACAGCTGAAGAAGGAGCAGGAGGAATGGGTCTGGATGTAGAAGGGCAAGCACGTGCAAAATGACCAACCTGTCGGCATCGATAACATGCAATGGGAAAAGATGCAAAATGGAGCCTGATGCGCATCGGATGGGCAAATCCCAAATCAAGATCAAGAGTAGATGGTACGGGCTGTGTCATGTCCCACAAAATGCAAAGACGAACATCACGGGAGGCTTGCAAGAACTCCTCTCTCGGAACATGAAGAGGCCTTCACAAAAAAGCTGCAAGAGTTGGAAGATGCTGAAGAGAAGAGGCACATGCAGCACTTTGAGAGTAATCCAAACCGGACAATGAGTCAGAATGGTTGCAAAAGGATCGAAAAGTGGATCCCAGGGCATGACATAGGCGAAGAAACCAGCCCCAGGAACACCAGCATGACTGACAAGGCGCTCTACCACCTCAGTCGAAGAGCAGTGGGCATAATAAAATCCTTTGCCCAGAAAGACAAAGGAAGAAATACAATCCAAACCCACTGCAACATCAGCCCAATGACGAAGCTGAGCCGAAGATAAAACACTGTCCATGCAATAGAGGCAGACTCCAAATTGATGAGCCTGTCGAAGACCAGAGACCAAAAGGACAGAATCCAAGGAACAAACAAGCGGGAAATTCGATGAAGGAACTTCTACGACAGAGGTAGAGCACAATTGGCGAAGAAGATCCAGTTGGAGGGAAGAAGAAGGGCCATCGAAAATATCCAGCTTTGCCGATTTGATCAAAGGTGAGGCAGATAAACCACCATGCTTCCGCCAGAGAAAAACACAAGTAGGAGAAGCAGAGGCAGAAGGAGGCGTTGAGGCAGAGAAGACAAAAGAGGAGGAAAGGGGCTGTACGGTCGACCGTACAGCTTGTACGAATGGTTGTATAGCAGGCACGGAAGGCCGTACGGGGAGCTGCAGGGAGCACAGAAACTGTACGGGGAGTTGTACGAGGGTCTGTACGGGGGGCAGCAGGTTGCACAGAAACAGTACAGAAGGCCGTATAGCTGTATGGAAGGCAAGGTAAACGGTGAAGGTGACTGTACAGACAGAAACGGGGAGGAAGACGAGGCTGGCGAGGCAGAGGAGGAGGGCTCCATCGCTCTTTACACACACACACACAGACCACACACTTTTTTTTTTTTGTGAGAAGAAATCTTTTATTGCTGTAAAATAATTACATTCATAGTTACTTCGAAAATGGAGTAACTACTACTCAACTAAAGATCTCAGTATAAGTTGTATATACATCCTTATCAATCAAACGAGTCTGAACACAATCATAGAATGATTGCTGCAGAGATCGTTTGAAAAAAATAAAAGATGAAAATAGTGGATCACCAAAGACTCTATGATTTCTGTCCATCCATAAAGTCCATAGTGCCTAGTAGCGGACCCATACAAAAAATAAGTCAAAACCCTGTCTCGTTGGATGAAAACCAAACAACCAGAAAAACCTGCCAAAAGTAACAGTAGGAAATCTCGTTCGAAGCCTCTGTCGGATGAGAGCGATGAAGTCACAAGTATGTGGACAGAACCAAAAGATGTGAAGCACAGATTCAGTAGAGTGCAGGCATCTGTGACAAACAGCCGGAGCAATATGTCTATGTGCGAGTAACTGGCCAGATGGAAAAATGCCAAGCAGGACTCGCCAAAGGAAAAGCTGTTGCCGAAGAGGGACTTTGTAATGCCAAAGGAGATGCAGCCGTTTTCTCCACCACTTTAGTGGGCGATCCATATGCCAAACAGTATTTTCTTTGTCAGAAATCCAAGGCGGAAGTAATAACACTTTATACAGAGATGACACTGTGATATGTGAGAGCTTCAAGGGACGGGCTGAAAAGGAAGAAGAGTGTAAAATCCAATCCTCAAGCCTATTCTGAAGTTCCAAACGAGGTACCGGCAAGAACGGTTGAAGCATTGCTGAAATCCTATGCCATAAAGGACGATAATGAGCTCCCAAACCGTATTTGCTAGCAGCCATAGAAAAGGATAAAAGTGTGCCATCATCCTGAAGTACATCCGCCACAGATGAAATGCCTTTGAAGGAGAGAAAATAAGAACGTCTGGGTTCTTGTATGGCCAAAGAAGGGTGGAATACTTTAGATCAATAAATATTCTCAGCCCTCAAAGAATTTTCCGACAGAGAATCTCGGCCATGCCATTCCAATTGGGATAAAATATGTTTCCAATCAAGAAGCAGGCTAGAGACAAAAGGGTAGCCTGTGATCTTGCCTTGGATAGAGCCAAATAGGAAATCCCACTGAGTAGGCTGCCAATGTCCAAAGGTAGAAGTATGAATATGTAATAAGAGAGAGTGGATCATGAAAGCCCAAGGCTGATCTCCTTGCATAAACTGCAGCATCATTTACTTGCATCATAAACTGCAAGTAAATGCATTTGAATATTGAGAATGTTCAGACCCCCGTGCATCTTTGGAGAACAGAGACGATGCATAGAGAGTAATCTGAGACTTTTCTTGCCATTTTTTGAACACCAGAAAATTTCCATGATAGCTGACATAAAGAAAACCAGATCTGCCTTAGTGAACATAATGAGAGGCAGATAAAATTGTATGTATGCTATCAAAATGGATTGTGTGATTCGCAAACGAACATGTAATGGCCAAGTTGCAAGCTTCCAATATTCAAGTTTTGCCCTCAACTTTGTTAGCACCCAATCAGTTTGTTGGGAACGGGTGAGTCCCCAACCTAGAGGATAGCCAAGATGTCGAATCAATTGAGAAGCGGGGACAATTTCCCCAGGCCACAAAAGACTGTGCCATTCCTGAGCATGCAATGGCAACAATTTTGATTTCTGAAAATTGACCCGAAGACCAGCAGCCAATCCATATGTTGAAAATTGGCCCGAAGACTAGCAGCCAATCCATATGTGGAAAGAGCTTGCATAATCATGGACAGATCACTTCGAGTATTTTTTGGGGTAAAGAATGAATCATCAGCATATGCTTGAGCGATCATGCTATGACTGCCAGGAATCTCCAAGCCGTGCAACTGGTCAGTGTCCAAAAGGTGGTCCAGATATTGAAGCATTGGATGAGTGGCTATGGCAAAAAGTAAAGCACTTAGGGGACATCCTTGCCTAACAGAACAACCAAGAGTCCAGGATGTAGAAATATCCCCTGAAAGTATGCAGGCAGCTTTACTATCTTGATATAGCCAAGTGATAACTTGCTGCATTTTTGTGCCAAATCCCAATGCTTGCATAGTCGATAAAATAAAATCCCACTTAACAGTATCAAAGGCTTTGGCAATATTAACTTGCAATAACAAAACATCCTGCTGCGTGTATTTGGCATATTCAATTCCAACATAGGCATTAGCAATATTATCTGTGATATGCCTACGCGGGACAAAGCCATATTGGGCAGGATGCAACCCATCATGTAAAAACCCCTTTAGCCGATCGACAATCATTTTGGTAGTAACTTTGTAAATGACTGGCATGAGGGTGATAGGTCTCCAGTCTGCCAAAGATTCACAAATTTGCTTTTTTGGAAGGAGTTTAACAAGACCTCTCTTCCATGTGTCTGGCATTTTCTGATTTTGCCACGCACCATTCACCATACGTAGCAATGTATGCTTCAAAAGAGGCCAATATTCTAGAAAAAACTCGACTGTAAGACCATCCCATCCTGGAGATTTCCATCTGCCACAGGATATGATTGCATCTGACAATTCCCTCTCAGTAAAGGGTTCCTCCAATTCCAAAGCTTGAGTAGTGGAAATAATTGGAGAAACATGCTGTAACAGTAAATTTCGTGCAATCAAAACCTGCTGTGAGGGAGGAACTGCAAAACCAAACTGCTGAGAGAAATGATGCACACAAACAGAAGCAAGCTGTGACCGTGAGGTGGTCCATGATCCATCAGGCATAAGCACTCTGCAAATTTCTGTTTTCAATCTCCTCTGATGCAAGCTTTTGAAAAATTGTTTGGAAAAGCAGCCTTTATCTGTAAATGCTCTTTGTCTTGCTCTAGTCTCCCATTTAGCCAGTTTCCTGTGATCATTGAGTTTAAGACAATGTCTAGCCTGGCATAGTGTTGTTTGCTCTTGCAGGGACAACGAACGAAGATGGCTAAGTTCAGTGAGGTCCTGAGAAGTGAATTGGGCTTGAGCAATAGTTTCCCTCATAGTCTTCATGTAAGACTTGCCATCACCTCTTATCACAACTTGCATTTTGGAAACAAAAGAATCCCAGGCATCATCAATATGAATATGGCTGCGAGAAGACAGAGAATGAGATGCGTCAGTAACCATGGCCTTGAAAGCAGCATGTTGCAAATAGCTATTGTTCAGGATAAGATGTCGCCTTTGTGGCAATCTATCATCTGGCATATCATGAAAGGATAACCGCAACCATAGAGGTGCATGGTCTGAATGCACAAAGGCATAGTCAATCCACATTTTGCATGGGAAATCACCATTTTGTTGCGGAGCCACACTATACCATCGATCCAGACGTGCCTGATAAGAAGAAAGGGCATTATGTTGGAAGGTGTATCCAGGTGACAAAGGCTGCAATTCCTTCCAAAGGTCAACCAAATCAAGATGCATCAGTAATTGAGACCATGCATGCCTTTCAGGGGTTAACATATGAGTATGTTTGGAGGTATTATCACCCTGTTGTGGAGCATTATTGAAATCCCCACATATAAAGACATGATATCTCCATGGATATTGTTGCATGGCATCCCAAATTGCAGTTCTTTCTCTAGAGGATTGAGGTGCATAAACAGAAGCAAATTCAAACACCTCTCCTCGAATGAAGCATTGAAGAACAAGCCATCCGCCTTTGTTGTCATTGAAAGCAATAACTAGATGATCTTTTCAAGGGCATTTACACCGTAGGTTCCTCTTTCACACCGTAGGGTGTTACTTTCAGCACAAAGGGTAGAGGCTATGGCGGTAGATGGGGATACTCTCACCTAAGACAAAATCTTGATGGCCAGTGTCTATAGTTGAGATGGAGAAGCCACATGTCCCTTGACAGCTTTACAAAAATTCTTTAGTTGTAGATGTGGATCTAGAGAAGGATAGACCCATACTATTCTTGTATGGAGTAAGCTTCATGTCCAGCTCCAATAGTTCATCCTTTGTTGGCACCCTAGGAATGTAGACATCTCTATCTGCAAGTAGTTCTGCCTTATTGAAAATTTAGCCAACTTAAATAGTGGATTTAAATAATTGCAAGCCCATGGATGGGCATATATGCACGAACTACAGTCTTGTATCCACGAGAGATCTTATTTCTTGCAACCTACATAAGATAATTTTTTCTCTTTATGTACTGGTATCGTTATGATTATGGCTCTTTTGTATTGGTCATGGGTTATGTTGCCTGCTTAGAAGCTCCACCCCTTCAGCTCGTTGTATCGGGTTCTTTCAGTCTCATCGACCCTTTGGTCTTTTCAAGACTTTTAATAATCTCTCTCTCTCTCTCTCTCTCTCTCTGCCCCCTCCGCCCCCCTCCCCCCAAGCCACCCCACACCCCTCTCTCTCTCTCTGTGATATACATTTCATGCACTCACGGACACACCTTCTGTGTGAGCACAAAGGTGTTCACACTTGTATGTGCACATATTGAGATGGTGTCTTGTAGGACAATGTTACTTCATTATCAAATGTATTTTGAAAGTATCTCCCAATCCAATTTCGGCAAGAGATTTAAAGCATTTTGAGTTTTTTCACTATTAAATTTATGCATACTTACATTCATAACAGTGGTAGAAGTTGTGTTGAAGTGGCGTCAAGATTTTAAGCATTTTGAAAAAATTTCACCCCTTAAATTTATGCACACTTACATTCATAACAGTTATACAAGCTGTTTTGAAGTGGCGTGATGATTTTATTTTATCAAGATCTATATGTGCTTATAATGAAAAGGTCATTTTTTAACATTAAGTCTTGGGTTCTTATTCCATGCATTGCTACTGTCGAGATGTAGATACTGATCTAGGAGGATGCCAGCATTTGCGGTGGTTCACTTTATTTAAATTTCTTATTCATTTTCTATGAGGCAATTGCTATAAGCTTAAAATCTGCACATCCAGGTATGTTGTCTGATAGGATTGGGTTTGGGAATACTGCAAACAACTGGAGAGATTTCGGACATTGGCTTTCTTGATGCGTGCAATGTTTCTACCTATGCACATCTCTTTGTCCCGATAATATTTCAAAGGTATGCTCAAAATCAGAGATATTTTTGTTCTCACTACACTCTACAAGTTAATCTTTTACATTGTACACTAATGCAATGATATAAGAGGGTCACAACAATCATGTTTGTGGGGCAAAAAGAAAATCATTATATTGTGATCAAACTTAGACTGTACGTGTCAGTTTTGCTTGGTATGTCATGAGAATAATGTTTGCCCATTATTCTTTGTGCTCATGGAATTTCCTTAGATAAATTCTAGGAAAAATCTCTAAGTGCTTTTTGCAAAAAAGAAAAATCTCAATAGTAATTCATAGTCTATAGATTGTAGACTCTAGATCCCAAGATCCATTTTTCTAATGCATTGGTTTATGTTGTAATAGGACATTAAGAAGGGCGTTTTTCATGGCACTTAAAATGGTGCGTGATTTCATGGATATTGCGGTAATATTCCAGCCAAGTCCTTGAGTGAGCATTAGGGCTCAGTCTTTTGGTCTCAATTCGCACTATGCATATGTTCAAAACAAAAACATCAATACGAAATGTGCGATGCATTAGATAACTTTTCAAGTCAACCGTTAGTGTAATTCATGTTTGGCTAGCAAAAATACATGGAGCACTCAGACTGAAAACAATTGTTCAAGCCAAAGGAAAGTTACCAAAAATGCTGACGTCCTATCTTTCTAGAAAAAAAGTGCTCCTAATGGGTTTGTTCAGGTGATCAAGTCTACAGAGTCTAAGGCTGCTAGATCGTTGGCCCTTCCCCCTTCTTCCCCTATCTAGCCCCCTTCCTCCACCCTTCCTCTTGCCCTCCTCTCCTCCTCTCTAATTGTTACTGTTGCTCACCTCTGCTCTGACCTGCCACTCTCGGCCTGCCTCCTCAACTGTTGGTTGGTCTTTGCTCCTGGACTCTCAACCCTCACAAGACTAATTTAATTCCCCTGCTATGCACCCCCCTCTGTCCCCCTGGCCTATTGCTAGTCACCTTGGAGCCGCTTATGGACCCTTGTGCCCCGTTCCCTTGTAACCCTCAGTTATTGCCTTGACTTCTTTACGAGCCTGACGACCTTAGGGGCAGCAGCTTTTTTTTGGGCCTCTCTTCACCTTCACCCCCCCCTTGCTAGGTTCCTTTCCCTTGCTTTCCGCCGCCCTGGTTTGGTCTCTTTGTGCCCCCTGCTATTGCTAGTTCTGCCTCTCTGCGGCTTGTTCTACCTCTGCTTAGGGCTCCTCATGTCTTTTCTGTAACGGGCATCCACACGCCCGTGGCCATGCTAGCTAGTGCCAGCGTAGGCAGCCAAGTCAACGGCCACGTAGGCATCCGTACAACCATTCAGGTAGCCCCGCGCAATCAGCAATCAGTACACAGACAATGGAAAGTCAGCTCCACGTCATCGCAGGTCAAAAAAATACAGAGTTGACTTTGTGGACAAAAGTCAACGCATTGACTCTTTGGTCATCGTTGACTTTTTTGACCGACTTGGTCGATGGTCGGTGTTGACCAAGTCGGCCAGGCTGACCTATCAGCCTATAAAAGGGCAGCCTTCGTCCCTCATTCTTCATCCACTCCTTAGGCCTTCAAGCCTTCAGAGCAGCACAATCAGGCCTCCCTGCGGCAGACCAGCAGGGTAGCCTCAGCCTGTTTAGGGATCTAGTGAGGATTCACCTCCTCTAGGTAGTCTAGTCTTCCAGTTTTGTAGTGAGGGTTTCAGCCCCTTCATACAGTTGTATTCAGCCCTTAGGGCATTCATTATTCAGTTGTATCTATTTCCTTTTCGGAGGTCCACTACATTCTCTCCCTCTAATTCTCTCACTCACATCCATAGCTCACTTTGTGTATTGAGTGCATCATCTTGCAGTTGCAGTTAGTATTGAGCATGAGAGAGAGTGAGGATAGTCTATCTCTCGCTACATTGGTATCAGAGCTTCAGTTTTCTTTCCTGAGATAGGGAGGATCATTTTAGGGGTAGCTCTATTGTTTTATGGTCCAGACAAGATCCGGCAAGGACACCATGAGCACTAGTGAGCAGTCCAACACCGGGGGGGGGAGGGAGGGTTCAGTGCCTCAACCACCACCACCCCCACCACAGAAACCTGCAAACACTTCCATGTCTGCCATGACAGCCATGTTGTAGGCTATGATGCAGATGCAGCAACAACAGTCCGAGGCTCTCTTCACCCGCATGACCCAGCTTCAAGAGATACGGGAAGATCGTGAGCAAGCTGCCAGAGAGCTTGAAGGGCTAGCTCGGGAGGCAAAAGAAGAACGCGATTGGGAAGTTCGGGAAGCAGAAGAAGAACGCGATCAGGAAGTCGAGAGGCTAGCTCGGGAAGCAAAAGAAGAATGCGATTAGGAAGCTTAAGAAGCCAGAAGGCTAGCTTGGGAAGCAAAAGAAGAACGCGATTGGGAAGCTCGAGAAGTCGAAAGGACAGCTCGGGAAGCAAAAGACGAACGCGATCGAGAGGCTCGAGAAGCCAAGGAACTCTGGGACCGCGAGGCTTAGGAGGCCAAGGAGCTCTGAGAACATACTGCTCTAGAAGAGAAGCAATAACGGGATCGGCAACTTCTCGTTTCTCTACTCCGACCAACGGGGGGAGAAAAGGAGAGACTTCCACCTCGAGCCAAGCCTTCCTTTCCGGGGAAGCTCAACTTCACACGGTACGATGGTAAGCAGGAACCCTTAGTGTTGACTTCATGGCTTAATCAGTTGGAAAGTTATTTTTCAATGATGCCGACGAAGGACAACGAGCGGTGCATCCTAGCATCCATGCACCTCACAGGTGAGACGGTCACATGGTGGCTCAAGTGGCAGAAGGACCATTATGATGCAGCTGAGGAGACATCTCTCTACAGCTGGATCATAATGGTCCTTCTGCCACTTGAGCCACCATGTGACCGTCTCACCAGCTGGATAGAATTCATGAAAGATCTTCAATCACAGTTCTAGAGTCAGTTCTACGAGCTACGCCAGGGAGACACCAAGACGGTGAATCATTATGCCAATAAGTTCACTCAGGTGTTTATACAGTTGCCATTGGAGGACAGTCAGAAGCTGAGAAAATTTATCCATGGGCTGCATACATACATCCAATGGTATGTCAGAAGTTTTAGGCCACGGGATTATGAGTGTGCATATGAGCTTGCTCAGAATTTTGAGCTCATGCACAAGGGTCAAGGATCCAAGCAGGTCAACAGTAAGAAGTCCTAGGATTCCACACCAAGTGATGGTGGGAATAGGCAATAAAAGAGAGCTGGATGGCGAAGGATAGCAATGGCTATGGCGGGTACTTGGACACAATGACACAAGCACTCTATGCCAAGGAGAACCGATGCTTCCATTGTCATGTGCCGGGCCATAATAAGAAAGATTGCCCGCATTACCAGAAGTGGTTCAGCAAAAGCTTCAACAACCTCAGTAGTCATTGAGGAGCTTGATGAACAACAGACTACAGGGACAACCTCAATAGTCATCCAGGAGCTTGAAGCTCAGCAGAAGGGGGAGCCTCGTCAGTTTTTTATTTTTTTTCAGTTTTATGGACAGGTTGGTGGCTAGAAGGTTATCTTGGCAGACTCAGGCAGTTCCAAGGACATCATCTCCACCAAAGCAGCTCAAAAGGCTTAGTTGCCTCTTACGCCAACGGAACCAATGACCTTGAATGGTGCATTTCCAAGGCAGCAGATAGAGAGCAACATACAGGTAGCTTCAGCCACTCTGAAGATCTCAGGGTGGGTACACAGTCGGCCACTCAGGGTCGCACCTACTCAAGCAGCGGACGTTATCTTGGGAGCACGATGATGGCACCAGTTTGAAGTTCGATCAGATTATCAGCACCAAGGCTTGGATGTCAAAATCCCAGGCCATGGGTCCAAGTTCATCTATTGGAGCAAGTGTGTTCCACCTCGACCTTGGATATCAGTCATTCAAGGGGTTCGAGGCTGGCGCCAACAGGAGACAGTATTACAGTAGGATACAATGTTACAGCAAAATATAGTATTACAGCTGGCAACAGGGACACCAAGATCGGGATGCCTCTCTCAAACCCAGTCTTCCTCCATCCCTATCACCTATATGCACTGAGGAAAACTACAGGGAGCATCATCCTAGAATATTAACCCACAGCAAATATCCATACCAGAAGTTAGCACCAAATCCAGGCATTCAGTACTTGCAGATCAAGATTGATGAGTTCAGCAATCATTTTCAGATTCAGGAACTAGGCATTCGGATCAGGATTTGTCATCTAGGTATACCATTGTTAGTCACCTCCCTCATCACGATAGAAAGCCTCTTTCGTACCCTAGTTCGAGTTTCAGCAGAAGGGGATGTCATGGGCACCCACACGCCCATGGCCATGCTAGCTAGTGTCAGCGTAGGCAGCCAGGTCAATGGCCACGTAGGCATCCATACAACAATTCAGGTAGCCCTGTGCAATCAGCAAAGTCAATGGAAAGTCAACGCCACGTCATCGCAGGTCAAAAAATGTAGAGTTGACTTTTGGTCAAAAGTCAATGCACTAAATTTTTTTTAAATGGACGTTGACTTTTTTTGGCCAACCTGGTCAATGGTTTGCGTTGACCAAGTCGGTCAGGTTGACCTATCAGCCTATAAAAGGGCAGCCTTTTGTCCTCATTCTTCATCCACTCCTTAGGCCTTCACGCCTTCAGAGTAGCACAGTCAGCCTTCCCGCAGCAGACCAACAGGGTAGCCTCAGCCTCTTTAGGGATCTAGTGAGGATTCACCTCCTCTAGGTAGTCTAGTCTTCCAGTTTTGCAGTGAGGGTTTCAGCCCCTTCATGCAGTTGTATTCAGCCCTTTGGGCATTCATTATTCAGTTGTATCTATTTCCTCCTCGGAGGTCCACGACATTCTCTCCCTCTAATTCTCTCACTCACATCCACAGCTCACTTTGTGTATTGAGTGCATCATCTTGCAGTTGCAGTTAGTATAGAGCAGGAGAGAGAGTGAGGATAGTCTATCTCCTGCTACATTTTTCCTCATAGGCTGCTTCCCCTACCTGCAGCCTTCCCCTTATTCTTTATTGGGGACTGCACATGGCTCCCTCCCCTTGCATGCAAAACTCAGGTAATGGATCACAAGTGTCGCTTACCACATTTTACGTGGCATTTTAATGGTGCTTCCAAAGGGGATGTATTGATCAACCAATGATACTAGTATGAAACGTTTTTGGGCAGCTTCTGATGGAAACCCAAGATAGGGTGGCATGGTAGTGATTTTTCTCAATCTTGGGAGGGGTTGGGAATCACTGATATAGAGAAGCAGATGAGTGGCTTATTAGGCAAGCGCATTCTTGGAGGTTATAAGAAATCCCAATAATTGATTTGCCAGTGATCAAAGGAAGCAATACTGATATGTGTAACTAGAGATCTAATCATAAGAGCCCAAGGCTGATCACCTTGCAAAAATTGCAGCAACATTTTTCCCCTGTGAGCAAGGATGTGCACGTGGATATTGATGATGTTCAAACCACCATGCATCTTAGGAGAACAAAGTTGATGCAGTGAAAGCAGTCTGATACTTTTTTTGCCATGTTTGGAATGCCAAAAGATTTCCATAATGGCAAACATGAAAGAAGCAAGATCTGCCTTGGTGAACATGATCAAAGGCAAGTAAAATTGAATATATGCCACAAGGATGGACTGTACTATCTGAAGCCGAATATGCAAAGGCCAGGTTGCTAATTTTCAATATTCTAACTTTTTGCGAAGCTTGACCATCACCCAATTAGTTTGTTGACGACGAGTGAGACCCCACCCCAGAGGGTAACCAAGATGACGAACAATCTGAGTGGGTGGAATGATTTCCCCGGGCCACAAAAGACTATGCCAGTCTTTAGAATGCAATGGGAACAGCTTGGACTTTTGAAAATTTACATGAAGACCAGCTGCTAAACCATAAACAGAGAGAGCTTGCATCAAAACAGAAAGATCATTCTGCGTAAGGGCTCGAGCGTGTAGCCACGAGATGATAAATATATTGCAGCATAGGATGAGTAGCAATGGCATACAATAAAGCACTAAGGGGACATCCGTGACGGACCGAACAACAAAGAGTCCACTCATTAGTGAGATCTGCAGAAAGAATGCAAGCTGCATTGCTATCCTTGTAAAGCCAGTAAATAATCTGCTGCATTTTTGTTCCAAATCCCAAAGCTCGCATTGTTTGCGAGATGAAATCCCATTGAATTGTATCAAAGGCTTTTGCAATATCCACCTGTAAGAGCAGAACATCTTGATGTGTGTATTTGTCATATTCAATCCCAATATAAGCATTTGCAATATTATCTGTGATATGCCTACAGGGAACAAAGCCATATTGGGAAGGATGCAGCCCCATCATGCAAATAACCTTTAATACGATCCACAACTATTTTGGCTATGATCTTGTAAATAACTGGCATGAGCGTTATTGGTCTCCAATCAGTGAGCAAATCACATAACTGCTTTTTTGAAAGGAGCTTGATAAGTCCTTTTTTCCATGACATAGGCATTTGTTGATTTTCCCAGGCTGAATTAACCATTTGCAGCAAAGTGTGAATTAACCATTTGCAGCAAAGTGTGCTTGAGGATATCCCAGGAAGCAAGAAAAAATTCCACAGTGAGACCATCCCGGAAATTTCCATCTGCCACAGGATTTAACAACATCTAACAATTCTCTTTCAGTGAAAGGAATTTCCAATTCCAAAGCATGAGCATTAGAGAGGATGGGATGGACATGCTGCAAAAGAAGCTGGCAAGCAGACAACCTGAGGAGAAAGAATGTCCACATGCCTAAAATGAGATGAAAAGTGCTGCACACAAAAAGTAGCAAGCTCTAAGCGAGATGAGGACCAAGAATCATGAGGCATCCGGATTCGACAAATATTGGCAGCTTGTCTTTTGTATTGCAAACTTTTAAAGAATTGCTTGGAAGAGCATCCTTTATCCAAAAAAGCCCTTTGCCTAGATCGGGTCTCTCATTTAGCAAGCTTTCTTCGATCATCCGATTGGAGACAAAATTTAGCCTGACATAATAGCAAGTTTTCTTTTGAAGACAAAGGCCAAAGATGACCGAGGTCTGTCAAACTCTGGCAATTGTATTTGGCATGCTTAACGGTCTCCTGTGTGGCCTGCATGTAAGATTTACCATAATCCTGAATAACAGCTTGCATTCTTGCATCCGGGCCTCTGCCCTGAGAAGAAAACTCAGCCTGAGGAGAAGACAATAATGTAGCAACTTCCTCTTTTGGAAAGAGGGTACGATTGGCTGTCACCTCAGCCCAATTCTCAGCTAATGTTTTGCCTTGAGATGAAGCACCATTCCAAGTCCGGGAGGGCAAAGGTCTCCTAGGTGAAAAGACTTTTCTTGGGGTTTGCCAAGCATCATTCAAAGTTTTTTCCTTTGCCTGAGGATGAGAGGCCGAAGGCACAGAAGGAGAAACATCACCATTTGAAGCAACCGGTGCTTTCCCTTTGTCCTGAACAGCAAAAAACTGTTTGATCCCCTTAGCCTTCATCAAAGAGGGGGCAGTAGAAGTCTTGCTCAGAGGCGGAGACAAATCAACCTGCACTGACATCTTTGGAGTATGTGAAGGGCATTGCGAAGCCATATGCCCAAACTTCTTACATTCAAAGCAAGGACCTGCAAAGAGACCCCATTTCAGTTTATAGAAGGCACTGCCCATCAAAATATTATTCACTGTAACCAAATAAGAGTCTGGGGTTGGATTATCTGTATCTCACAAAATTCAAAATCTATTTGAATTGCCATTAGGCCGTGGTGGACAAACCACTTTGCCAAGAGAGGCTGCAATTTTTGGCAAAAGAGAGGCCAGACACTAAAGAAAATCCACAACTTCCACCCAGATAGGGCATCTGTGTCGGATCAGCGCCTGAAAATCTCTCGTAGGAGACCAGGGCAACACATGAACCATTTGCTTCCCATAGAAAAGAGGAGAGTGCTCCAATAAAATCTGCATGTGCTCTTCATCTGCCATGATTACTTCAAAAAAGCCCCTTGCTGCATAATGAACTTTTTTGACATAGCAACCGCCCAGGGTTCTAGTCAACTAGTTACCAACATTTGCAGCAGCAGGCATACGTCCGGGGAAAAAAAAAATGATGGCATGCTTGGCATATTCTTTCATGGGATCGAAAATGTCATCCACCTTAACCATGATGCCTGTGGTGGGAACCGGATCTTTCCAACTCTTTCGAGTGTCTTTAAAGCCCTCATGCATCACCTCATAGACCAATTGAGCCTCTGGAGAGGCATGGAGAGGGTCATCCTGACCCATAACCTGCTTTTGTTTTTTATTTGGAAGTGATCTGTCTTTCTGAAAGGTCTTCTCGTAAGGACAATCTGCCATTGGGAGCTGAAAAGGTGAAGAGCCCAAGAACGGAAGAGGCTTGAGAAGGAGCTGGACAGCAGTGACTAAAAAAGCAGAGCAAAGGAGAAGGAATGAAGGAGAAGACAAAACAGTACGGAAGTGAAAGAAAGAGAAAGGCTGACAGTACAGAAAGTAAAGAGGGCTAAACAGTACGGAAAGCAAAGGGCTGACAGTACGGGATAAGTACGGAATAAAAAGGACTGACATGACAGAAATTAGAAACTGACAGCACAGACTGCCAGTACAACAAAGGGTACAGACTGACAGTACGGAATATGTACGGGCTGACAGGACAGGAAACTGTACGGAAACAGGAGAAACTAAAAGCCAAAAAGAGGGTCCAAAAGACAGGAAAAACAGCAAAGAGTTGAAGAAAAAGGACCAGAAGACAGAAAGAGGAGAAGGAAGGGGAGCAAAGCCTGAGGGAGAACACCCTGAAGGGGAAGAACCACCCTGAGCTGTACAGACATACAGATTGCAGAGAAAAGGTACAAACAGTGAGCGCCAATTGTACGGACCTGTACGGAATCAGCAAAGGGAAGAAACAAGGCTGGCAGGACGACAAAGGGGGCTATACAGCAGAGATCCACTCCTCTCCTCTCTCTCTCACACACACACACACACACACACACACACACACAAGTACAACACAAAAAATGCTCTCTCCCGCATGCACACGCACACTTTTTTTTTTGGGGTGAAATCTTTGATTGATTATATTATATGAGTAGCAACCTCAAAATAAGGTGCTACAATTACATCAACTGAAAATTTCAGTATATGCCAAAAAGACCTCATGATCTATGCAGCGGGTCTGCAAGCAATCAAAGAAAGATTGTTGCAGAGAATGCCTAAAAAAGCCAAATAGAGAGAAAGTAGGATCACCAAAGACTTAACAATTCCTATATGTCCCTAAAGTCCATAGTGCCCAGTAGCGAACCCAAACGAAGAAAAGATGAAATTCCAGTCTGGATGGATGAAACCCAAATAGCCAGAAGAACTTCCCAAACGGAATAGATGGGAATCTTGCTCGCAGGCGCTGTCGAAGCAGATCAAAAAACTCACGAGAGCACGGACAATGCCAAAACAAGTGAGGCACAGTCTTCGAAGAAGCAGAGCATCTGTGGCAAAGTGCAGGAGCAATGTGTCGATGAGCTAATAGCTGTCCAGTTGGAAACACTCCCAGAACTCGCCAAAAGAAAACCTGTTGCCGAAGCGGTACTTTATAGGCCCAAAGTTGCTGTAATCTTTTCCTCCACCACTTGACTGGGCGATGCATTTGCCAAACAGAATCACACCTCTCTAAAACCCAAGGTTGAGGGAAAATGATTTTATACAATACAGGTACAGTAATTTGAGATAGCCTCAAAGGACGAGAAGAGGACCCTGGAGAAGTCAAAGTCCAATCTTCCAGCCGGTCCTAGAGTTCCAAAGGAGGAATCGGAACAAAAGGTGAAAGCATAGAAGTAGTTTGTCGCCACAAAGGACGATAATGAGAGCCCAATCCATATGTAGTGGCTCTAGAGAAAAGGGGAGCACAATACCAGCGTCATCTATAACATCAGCAACCGAGGTGATGCCTTTAAACGAGACAAAGTAGGAATGTCGAGGTTCTTGTAAAGCCAAGGAAGGCTGAAAGACTTTCGACCAGTGAATGCTTACAGCTCTCAAAGAATTCCCAAGCAAAGATTGCCGTCCATTCCATTCCAGATGAGAAAGAACATGCTTCTAGTCAAGAAGCAATCGGGAGACAAAAGGGCACCGAGGCAAAGTGCCATCAGTGCAGCCAAAAAAGAAATCCCAGTGATCGAGTTGCCAATGACCAAACGTAGAAATATTGATATGAGTGACCAGAGTCCTAATCATAAGAGCCCAAGGCTCATCACCTTGCAGAAATTGCAGCAACATTTTTTCCCTGTGGGTAAGAATATGCACATGAATATCCGTGATGTTTAATCCACCATGCATCTTGGGAGAACAAATGTGATGCATCGAAAGTAGCCTGAGACTTTTTCTGCCATGTTTAGATCGCCAGAAGATTTCCATAAAGACAGACATGAAAGATGTAAGATCTGCCTTAGTGAACATGATCAATGGCAAGTAAAATTAAATATATGCCACAAGGATGGACTGCACTATTCGAAGACAAACGTGCAAAGGCCAGGTTGCCAGTTTTCAATACTCAAGCTTTTTTCGAAGCTTAGCCAAAACCCAATTAGTTTGTTGTCGGCGAGTGAGTTCCCACCCCAAAGGGTAACCAAGATGACGAACAAACTGAGTGGGTGGAATGATATACGCGGGCCATAATAGACTATGCCAGTCTTTGGAATGCAAAGGGAGTAGCTTAGACTTCTGAAAATTAACACGAAGACGAGCTGCCAAACCATAAACAGAGAGGGCCTGCATCAAGGCACCAAGATCATGGGGCGTATTCTTCGGGGTAAAGAAAGAATCATCAGCATAAGCTTGAGCAACCATGCTGCGATTAGCATCCAATTCCAAGCCATGAAGTGATCATGTAGCCACAAGATGATCAATATATTGCAGCATAGGATGAGTAGCAATGGCATACAGTAAAGCATTGAGAGGGCATCCTTGGCAGACCGAACAATGAAGAGTCCACTCATCAAAGATATCCCCAGAAAGAATGCAAGCCGCATTGCTATCTCTGGACAGCCAGTAAATAACTTGCTGCATTTTTTATCCAAACCCCAAAGCTCGCATAGTTTGCAAGATGAAATCCCATTGAACTGTGTCAAAGGCTTTTGCAATATCTACCTACGAGAGTAGAACATCCTGCTGCGTGTATTTGGCATATTTAATCCCAATATAAGCATTGGCAATGTTATCTGTGATATGGCGACTTGGAACAAAGCCATATTGGGAGGGATGCAACCCATCATGCAAATAACCTTTAATCCGATCAACCATTATTTTGGCAATGATCTTGTAAATGACTGGCATGAGCATGATTGGCCTCCAATCACCAAGTGAATCACATAGCTGCTTTTTTGGAATCAGCTTGGAGACCCTTTTTCCATGACACAGGCATCCGTTGATTTTGCCATGTTGTATTTAGCATTTGCAGCAAGGTGAATTTAAGAAGATCCCAGAATGCAAGAAAAAATTCAACAGTGAGACCATCCCATCTTGGAGATTTCCATCTGCCACTGGATCTCAGTGCATTAGACAATTCCCTTTCAGTGAAGGGATGTTCAAGTTCCAAAGCCTGAGCATCAGACAGAATTGGATGAATATGCTGCAAAAGAAGCTGACGTGAAGACCCGACTCGAGGAGAAAGAGTATCCACATGCCCAAAATGAGTGGAGAACTGCTGTACACATGAATCAGCAAGCACTGAACGAGATGTTGATCCGGATCCGATAGATATTGGCAGCCTGTCTTTTGTAGTGTTAACTCTTAAAAAATTGCTTGGAAGAGCAGCCTTTATCCAAAAATGCCCGTTGTCTAGATCGAGTTTCCCATTTATCATTGGATTGAAGAGAGAATTGAGCCTGACATAAGAGCATACTTTCCTCTGAAGACAAAGGGTGAAGATGAGCAAGCTCAGTTAAACTTTGACAAGTAAATTTGGGATGTGCTATAGTCTCCCTTGTGGCTTGCATATAGGATTTGCCATAATCTCGAATAATTGCTTGCATCCGAGCAACAAAAGCTTGCCAGGCATAATCCAAACTAATGTGTATCTGACGAGAGAGAGGCTGAATAGCATCAGAGACCAAGGCTTTAAAGTCAACATGCTCCAGATAACTATTATTAATTAGCAAAAGCCTTCGGCAAGGCAATCTGTCAGTGGGAAATTCATGTAAGGAAAGCCTCAACCAAAGAGGAGCATGATCCAAATGTGTGAAAGCATGATCAACCCAAATTTGACAAGTAAAGGCATCACAATGCTGTGGATCAATCTGATACCATCTGTCCAAGCGTGCCCGATAAGAAGATTGAGCATAATGCTGAAAGGTATAGCCCGTAAGCATGGGCTGTAATTCCTTCTAGAGATCAACCAGGCGCAATTGAAGCAAAAAATCAGATCATGCCTGTGTTTCAGAAGCCAACATATGAGTGTGGCCTGAGGTGTTGTCACCCGATTGAGGGGCATTATTAAAGTCACAACAAATGAAGGCATGTTGTTGCCATGGATAAGCATGCATGGCAGCCCATATCAAAGCTCTATCACGAGAAGATTGGGGGGCATAAACTGACGCAAATTCAAAAATTTTCCCTCGAGCAAGGCATTGAATAATAATCCATCTACCATGGCGATCATTGAGAGCCACAACAGGTTAAAGGTCGTGCTTTACCAAAAAAACCACACCAGAAAAGGAGTGCTCTCCAGCATAGAAGATATCATAACCAGTAAAATAGCCTATATGTGACTAGCATACATATGCTGATTATGCTCTTGCAAAGCAACTATATCAGGCTGCAATTGCCTGATATACATCTAGACGAGTTTCCGTTTGCGACCATCACACATTCCTTGTACATTGAGAGTAACACACTTTAGATGATCAAGCATATTTATAGTTATGGGACAGATATGTACAGCAACTAATGGGCTGTCTACGTCTGCATTTCCACCTCAATGTCCGGGCCTCTGTCTTGGGATGAAGCATCAGCCTGATGAGAGGACAAAAGTGTAGCAACTTATTCTTTAGGAAACAAGGTCTGATTTGCAGTCACAGCAGCCCAGGTCAAGCCAACACCAGAGTTTTCAGCAAGTGTTTTCCCATGAGAGGATGCAGCACTCCAAGTTTGAGAAGGCAAAGGTCGCCTGGGGGAGATAATGCAGAAGCGATTTGAATTTCCATTGGGTCGCAGTAGACATACCACCTTACGGAGGGAAGCTGCAATTTTAAGTAGAAGAGAAGACAAGCATTGAGAAAATCGCACAAACTTCTAATCAAAGAGGGCAACGATGCCGAATCAATGCTTGATAATCTTGGGTGGGAGACCAGGGCAGGACATGGACCATCTGTTGGCCATAGAAGAGAGGAGAGTGCTCCAGCAAAACTTGACGGTGCTATTCATCAGCCATGATGATCTCAAAAAAGCCCCTTGCTACATAATAAACTTTGTTGACATAAGAACCACCCAGGGTTCGAGTCAACCAATTCCCAACATCTGCTGCAGTAGGCATCCGTCTTGGGAAGAAAATTATAATGGCATGCTTTGCATACTCCTTAACTGGATCAAATATATCATCCACTTCCATCATAATGCCAGTGGTGGGAAGTGGATCTTTCCAACCTCTGCGGGTGTCTTCAAACCCTTCATGCATAACCTCATAAACAAGTTGAGCCTCAGCAGAGTCATGAAGGAAATCATCTGAATCCATCACCTATTTTTGTTTCTTGTTGGAAACCGACTTGTCTTTGTGAAAGGTTTTCTCATAGGAATAATCCGCCATTCGAGTTAAGGAAAAGGCTTGGAAGCAGCAACACTTTACAAGGAGGAAAGCACAACATGTACAAAACTGCATGGATTTTTCTTGGCTATACGGACAAAATCGTACGGATTTTTGACAGTACGTTTTGTTTTTTTTTTTGGCAGCAAAACTGTACGGATTTTCCCGACTGTACAAACAAAACTGTACGGATTTTCCTGGCTGTACAGACAAAATCATACAGATTTTTGACAGTACGATTTTTTTTTCCCCGAATTTTTTGACAGAGCGTTTGGACACAAAACGTGCGTCAAACAGAACCTTGAGGGCGTTAAACTGAGGGAGAAACAAGTAGCTGCAGTGTCACGAGGGCTAGAACGGGATCTCTCTCTCACACCCTGAAACTACATACACACTTTTGTTTTTTAATTGTAAAATAATTACATTCATAGTTACTTCAAGAACAAAGTAGCTACTACTCAACTAAAGATCTCAGTATAAGGTGTATACACATCCTGATCAATCAAACGAGTCTGAAGACAATCGTAGAATGATTGTTGCAGAGAGCGTTTGAAAAAAGAAAGGAAGAAAATATTGGATCACCAAAGACTCTATGATTTCTGTCCATCCATAAAGTCCATAGGGTCCAATAGCGCACCCATACAAAAAATAAATCAAAACCCTGTCTCTGTGGATGAAAACCAAACAACCAGAAAAATCTGCTAAAAGTAACAGTAGGAAATCTCTGTCGAAGCCTCTGTCTGATGAGAGCAATGAGATCAAAAGTATTTGGACAGGACCAAAAAATGTGAAGCATTGATTCAGTAGAGTGCTGGCATCTGTGACAAACAGCTGAAGCAATATGTCTGTGTGCGAGTAACTATCTGGATGGAAAAATACCAAGGAGAACTCACCATAGGAAAACTTGTTGTCGAAGAGGGACTTTGTAATGCCAAAGGAGACGCAGCCTTTTTCTCCACCACTTCATTGGACGATCCATATGCCAAACAGTATTTGCTCTATGGGAAATCCAAGGTGGAGGTAATAAGACTTTATACAGTGATGACACTCTGATATGTGAGAGCTGCAAAGGACGGGCGTATAAGGAAGGAGAGCGTAAAATCCAATCCTCAAGCCGATTCTGAAGTTCCAAATGAGGTACCGGCAAGTACGGTTGGAGCATTGCTGAAATTTTATGCCATAAAGGACGATAATGAGCTCCCAAGCCATATTTGCGAGAAGCCATAGAAAAAGATAAAATTGTGCCATCATCCTGAAGTACATCCGCCATAGATGAAATGCCTTTGAAGGAGAGAAAATAAGAACGTCAAGGTTCTTGTATGGCCAAAGGAGAGTGAAATACTTTAGACCAAAAAATATTCTCTGCCCTCAAAGAGTTGCCCGAGAGAGAGTCCCTGCCATGCCATTCCAAGTGGGATAGAACGTGTTTCCAATCAAGAAGCAGACGAGAGACAAAAGGGCATCCTCTGATCTTGCCTTGGATAGAACCAAATAAAAAATCCCACTGAGTAGGCTGCCAATTACCAAAGGCAAATGTATGAAGATGTAATAAGAGAGAGCGGATCATGAAAGCCCAAGGCTGATCTCCTTGCATAAACTGTATCATCATTTTCCCTCTGTGAGCAAGTAAATGCATTTGAATATTGAGAATGTTCAGACCCCCGTGCATCTTTGGAGAACAAAGACGATGCATAGAGAGTAATCTGAGACTTTTCTTGCCATGTTTTGAATGCCGAAAAATTTCCATGATAGCTGACATAAATGAAACCAGATCTGCCTTAATGAACATAGTGAGAGGCAGATAAAATTGTATGTATGCTATCAAAATGGATTGTGTAATTCGCAAACGAACATGTAATGGCCAAGTTGCAAGCTTCCAATATTCAAGTTTTGCCCTTAACTTTACTAGCACCCAATCAGTTTGTTGTGAACGGGTGAGTCCCCAGCCTAGAGGGTAACCAAGATGTCGAATGAATTGAGAAGCGGGGACAATTTCCCCAGGCCACAGAAGGTTGTGGCATTCCTGTGCATGTAACGGCAGCAATTTTGATTTCTGAAAATTTACCCGAAGGCCAGCAGCCAATCCATATATGGAAAGAGCATGCATAATCATGGACAGATCAGCCCGAGTATTTTTGGGAGTAAAGAAGGAGTCATCAACATATGCCTGAGCAATCATGCTATGACTACCAAGAATCTCCAAATCGTGCAACTGGTCTCTGTCCAAGAGGTGATCCAGATATTGAAGCAGTGGATGAGTGGCTATGGCAAAAAGTAAAGCACTCAGGGGACATCCTTGCCTGACAGAACAAGCAAGAGTCCATGATGGAGAAATATCTCCTGAAAGTATGCAGGCAGCTTCACTATCTTGATATAGCCAAGTGATGAGTTGCTGCATTTTTATGCCAAAACCCAATGCCTGCATAGTCGATGAAATAAAATCCCACTGAACAGTATCAAAGGCTTTGGCAATATCAAGTTGCAATAACAAAACATCCTGCTGTGTGTATTTGGCATATTCAATTCCAATGTAGGCATTAGCAATGTTGTCTGTGATATGCCTACGCGGGACAAAGCCATATTGAGCAAGATGCAACCCATCATGTAGAAACGCCTTTAGCCGATCAACAATCATTTTGGTAGTGACTTTGTAAATTATGGGCATAAGAGTGATAGGTCTCCAGTCTGCCAAAGACTCACAAATTTGTTTTTTGGGAAGGAGTTTAACAAGACCTCTCTTCCATGTGTCCGGCATTTTTTGATTTTGCCACGCCACATTCATCATATATAGCAATGAATGCTTCAAAATGGGTCAATATTCTAGAAAAAACTCGACTGTTAAACCATCCCATCCTGGGGATTTCCATCTGCCGATTTGATCGCATCTGACAATTCCCTCTCAGTAAAGGGTTCCTTCAATTCCAAAGCTTGAGTAGGGGAAATGATAGGAGAAACATGTTGCAACAGTAAATTTCGTGCAAGCAAAATCTGTTGCGAAGGAGGAGCTGCAGAGCCAAATTGCTGAGAGAAATGATGCACACAAACAGAAGCAAGCTGTGACCGTGAAGTAGTCCATGATCCATCAGGCATAAGTACTCTGCAAATTTTTGTTTTGATTCTCTTCTGATGTAAACTTTTGAAAAATTCTTTGGAAGAGCAGCCTTTATCTGTAAAGGCTCTTTGTCTTGCTCTAGTCTCCCATTTTGCCAGTTTCCTGTGATCATTTAGCTTAAGACAATGTCTGGCCTGGCATAGTGTTGTTTGCTCATGCATGGACAACGAACGATGATGGCTGAGTTCAGTGAGGTCTTGACAAGTGGATTTGGCCTGAGCAATGGTTTCCCTCAGAGTCTTCATGTAAGACTTGCCATAAGCTCTAATCATCACAACTTGCATTTTAGAAATAAAAGAATCCCAGGCACCATCAAAATGAATATGGCTGCTAGAGGAAAGACAATGAGCTGCTTCAGTAACCATTGCCTTGAAATCAGCATGTTGCAAACAACTATTGTTTATGATTAGATGTCTCCTTTGTGGCAATCTATCATCTGGCATATTATGAAAAGATAACTGCAACCACAGTGGCGCATGGTCTGAATGCACAAAGGCATAGTCAATCCACATTTTGCATGTAAAATCCCCATTTTGTTGGGGAGCGACACTATACCATTGATCCAGACGTGCCTGATAAGCGGAAAGAGCATTATGTTGAAAAGTGTAGCCCGGTGACAAAGGCTGCAATTTCTTCCAAAGGTCAACCAGATCCAGATGCAAAAGTAGTTGAGACCATGCATGCCTTTCAGGAGATAACATATGGTCATGCCTGGAGGTGTTGTCTCCTTGTTGTGGAGCATTATTGAAATCCCCACATATGTAGGCATGATATCTCCATGGATATTGTTGCATGGCATCCCAAATTGCAGTTCTTTCTCTAGAGGACTGAGGTGCATAAACTGAAGCAAATTCAAACACCTCTCCTCTAATAATGCATTGGAGAACAAGCCATCTGCCTTTGTTGTCATTTAAAGCAATGACTAGTTGAAGCTCATGTTTGATCAGGACAACCCCTGAGAAAGAGTGCTCCCCAGCATAGAAAATATCATATCCACAGTAGTGTCCTGTCTTGCCTGCATAAATATGTTGGTTGTGTTCTTGTAATGCCACTATGTCAGGCTGAAATCTGTTGATGTACAGCCACACAGATTTCCATTTCCTACTGTCACACATGCCCTGGACATTGAGTGTAAAACATTTGATGTGAGCAGTCATATATACAGGTATTTATAGTAATGTAACAACTATGTACAGCAGCAAAATTTATGAGGTCAGCCTTGCATTTCTATCTCAGGGTCGAGGCCTCGCCCCTGAGAAGAAGTAGCCGCTTGAGAAGTAGACAGCAAAGCAGCAACCTCTTCTTCAGGGAAGAGTGTTCTGCTGGCTGTTACTGCAGCCCATGTAATCCCAATTCCTGTATTTATCTCTGGGGTATTTCCGCTAGAAGATGCACCATTCCAAGTGCGGGGGGGTAGAATTCTTCGAGCAGAAATAACTTTTCTTGGACTTTGCCATCCATCAGTTGAAGGTTGTTGTCCTTTGGTCGAGGATTGAATAGCAGGAGGTGAATGTGAAGTGAGATTCCCATTGGGAGCCACTGGAGCTTTGCCTTTATCCTGACTCCCAGAAGGCTGTCTACTGCTTTTATTTTTGTTGGCAACTGGAGTAGAAGCATCTTTGGTAGGCATGTGAACTGGCAAAGTAGCATGGGGCATTTTATGTTGATTCATTGGACACTGTGAAGCCATGTGTCCAAACTTTTTGCACTCAAAACAGGCCCCTGCAAATAAACCCCATTTGAGTTTATAAAAAGCACTTCCCATGTTCACATTGTTCACCGTGACTGAATAAGAGTCCGGTGTGGGATTATCAATATCCCAGAGAATGCAAAATCTGTTTGAGTTGCCATTTGGCCGTGGTGGGCAGACCACTTTACCTAAAGATGCTGCAATTTTAGGCAAAAGTGAGGCCATACATTATGGGAAATCAACAACTTCAACCCAAACCGGGCATCTGTGTCGGATTAAAGCCTGAAAGTCCCTTGTGGGAGACCATGGCAAAACATGCACCATTTGCTGCCCAAAAAAGAGAGGTGAATGTTCCAAAAGCATTTGTCTGTGGATCTCATCCACCATGATAACCTCAAAAAAGCCCCTGGCTGCATAGTGTACTTTACGAACAAAAGAGCGAGCCAATGTACGTGTCAGCCAGTTGCCTATCTCTGCAGCAGGTGGCATCCGGCCTGGAAAAAATAATATGATTGCATTCTTAGCATATTCCCTGACTGGATCCACAATTTCATCAACCTCAACCATGATTCCAACTGAAGGAACCGAGTCTTTCCACTCTTTCCTTGTATCTGCAAATCCTTCATGCATTACATCATATACCAGTTGAGCCTCAAGAGTATCATGCATCGGGTCGTGCTGACCCTCAACCTGCTTTTGCTTCTTGTAGGGAACCGAGCGCTCCTTTTGAAACGTTTTTTCATATGAATATTCTGCCATGACTTTGTAAGCAAGGGAGCTTAGAAATGAAGTACCTGTAAAAGGGTAGTGGAAGCCAAAAAAACCAGTCCCAAAGAAATATCCACAGGGAGCCCACAAGAGAGGAGAAGAAGAGTATAGCTGGTGAGGAGATAGCAGAGGGAAAGGTAAGATTTTGGCACAAGACTGTTAGGGAAGACACTAGAGCAAAAAGCCCCAAACCTGTACGGCAGGAAGTACAAGATTGTACGGACGATGCTGAGTTGTACGGAGGTATATATGGGCTGCACAGAGAGAAGCCTGACAGTACGATGGTACGGACTGAGTACGTGAAGACTGGCCTGTACGGACAACGGACAAAGTACGGAAAGATGGAGACGTACGGGCGTACGGATGCCGTACGGCGACCATACAAATGTACGAACGCGGCCGCATAGGTTTCCTGGCGAGGACAAAACAGAGATCGACGTACACCTCACCGAGATCACACTTACACACCGCAAGCAACGTAGACACACCTAGGAGATGTACAAAGGGTACGGAAAAGCAGCAGCAGATGCGGGCTTGTATGGAACAGCCGTACGACCTGTACGGGTAACCGTACAAAAGTCACGACGGTGACTGGAGGGCACCAGACTCTGACAGGCTCACGGAGATGGCACGATCGTGCTCCTGCTCCTACTCTCTCCCACACACACACACACACACACGATTCACACACACTGAGGCTACATACACACACTGACACCTCTCTCTCTCACACACACACCTTAGATACACCACCATGCATGCACACACACACACGTGTGTGTGTGTGTGTGTGTATGTGTACATGGGAGATCTTCTTGCAGCCTAGCTAGGAGTGTTGTTTCACTGTTTTTAGTTTGGTTGCACTAGCTGTTCTTTATTGGAGCAGCTACGATGGTCTTTTTTCAGCTGCTTTTAGTTTATGAGTAGTACCTGTCTCACTTTTTAATGAATGTACATTCTTTTTAATGAAAGGTTATTTAACAAAAAAGTGTGTGTGTGTGTACACACACTTACATACATACATATACATATATAGGATGTGGTTGGGCAGCTAGATCAGCAGGAGAGAGAGGCTGAGACTCTCAGGAGTGAGTCCCAAGGAACGACAGGGAGCCAAGCGCGCATTTAGGACTGAGGCTTCTTCCTTGTTTCAGCTAGATCCTTTGGTCAAGGACACCCTTCAACAGGATGCTTATCTAGAGAGGAACGTGATGCTAAGGAGGGATGTGGTGAGAGCCAAGATGGTAGGAGGGACTCAATTTAGGCTCCTAGATGTGATGGTGAGGATGATGGTAGATTAGATGGAGAGGGGAAAGCCTTCTCTGGCGGCAACTTCTTCCATTTTTCCACCCCACCACAACACCCTGCATGTGGACATAGGCTTATACAAGGGTTACTTATGGCAGCAGACAGCAGGTGCAGGAGGTGGTGTCTAAGCCACATAGATCTGTTAAACTCACTCCTCATCCATAAGGATTGTTTTTTGAAATGTTTGGGGACCAGGCGGTGTCATTTTCACCAAAGGAGGAGCATCATTAGACAAGAGCTTCACACATTTTTGATGGGCTGGGACATTGATTTCTTGTTCCTGCAGGAGCACCATCTTTTAGAGACTTGTATAGCCAGGTATGGGAGGATTCTTCGAGGATGGATAGGACCTTTTGGGCTCTCGTAGTAGGAGAGGGAGTACGGCATGGAGGAGTTTGCATCTGCATCATAGATACTTGGACACATGCCATAGAGGATTGGAGCATCCTAGTGCCACGCGGAGCACTCTAGGTTACAATGAGGATTGTTGAGGTTACAGTAGGACTTTCCTCCATTTATGCTCTAATAAAGCAACAGACAGGATGGAGTTTTGGACCATCATTTATCAGACTCTTCCAATAGAAAGCATTGGTGTATTGGAGGTGATTCCAATATGATAGACTACAGATGATAGGAGAGGTAGACATTCTTAGAGGAGAGGAGCAGGCGCTCGAGATGAGCTCATGTTCCATGTGAGAGGAGAGGATCCCTGGCACCTAGCTGAGTCTAGCCGCTCACCAAGATGTCTCCTCTTCTCTAGATGGGACAAACAGATGGATACCCACAAGTTCTTTAGGCTAGATTGGTTTTATGTGGATGAGTGGGCACGTGATAGACCCACATAGGTCATTCTCCGATCTCCCAACTTCTCTGATCTCCCATACATGTCATTCTTTTGGAGCAGTAGAGAAGGGAGCAGGGGGATGAGGATAGGAGACTAGGCAGGAGACCCTTCACTCCAAATTTGCATACGCGTGGAGATGGGGAAGGGGAACGGTGACAAGGCGAAAACACAAAAGCCACTCAATCTAGAGGACTTCAACAAACGCAGCAACTGGAGCGGTTTGACAGTGGACAGCACCGCGGCCCAGAAGAAAGGGGCCCACCCAAAGCCCATGCTGCTTACCACATCCTCGACCTCTATGGTTACCACCACTATTTCACCACCATCATCCGCCTCATCATCTACGCCACCTCTCTCCTCCCCCTCTCCTCCATCATCATCACAGGTCTCCTCTCCAGTAGCCTCACCACTGGCCCCACCAGCCACGGCTTCATAGTACTTTCCCCTCGTATCACCTCTACCTCTCAGTCAGCCACCCCCCTTCATCACCTCGTCCGGCCTCGCTACTCCTACATTCCACTCCCTCGCCCAGATCATGCTGTCCCCACCCTCAGTACAACCTCAGCAGCCCACCTTCATTCCAACCCCTCTCGAGATCCAGTTCCCACCTGGACCAGGACATCTTAGGTCCCCACCAGATGCTTGGGACTGCGTATTGGCTGAGATACACAGCATTCGGGCCCGTCAGGCAGAGCTGACACATTACACCCAGGAGCATGTCCGATACACCCAGGAGCAAGCCCGCATTATACACGAGCAAGGCACCCTTATCTAGGGACTCAGGCACGACATCACACAACTTCGAGAGGAGCTCGAGACCCTCAAAGCAGCGCCTGAAGGGACCCTAGTCACAGAGATGGAGGTACAGATAGCCATGATACAGTGGGCTATAGCAGAGACGACTAGATGGGTGGACGTGGCGAAACGGGAGCCCGCAAAGGCAACCGTTTCAGCCACCATATAGGAGCAGCAGCAGAGGGCTTCGAAGGCCCTCAACATCCGGATACGAGGGATCACGCGAGACAGCAACAGCACGACTACGATGGCCATGGAGGAGGCGATCACCTTTGTGACCACCACCATGGGGGTCCCCGACCATGGCATAGAGGGGGCATGGTGTGTTGGGAGAGATCCCAACCGAGAGCAGCTCCTAGTTATTCGCTTCAGAGATTCACATGCCCGACTAGCGACACTCTGATGCCGAGCCACTCTACGAGAGCATCCCACCTTGTCCATGGACGAGGATTTGACACCACTATAGATTGAGGAGCGACGAGTTCTTCTGCAACAGCGGGATGTTGCCCGCAAGGAGGGGAAATGGGCCGTAGTCCGAGATGGTAGGTTGTTGACTGGCACCCACCCGTACCCCCTAGGGGGACGGGGCCTATGACACTCAAGTTTCTGAGACCCTAGACTGCACCATCTAGAACTGTAATGGTACCTTATGGTCAGATCCATGGAACTTCTCGGAGTCTTATACAGGACGAGACATAGTCTTTTACATGGAGACACACTAGAGCCAGAGCCGAGAGCATCCACTACTGATAGTCAGTGGCTACACATGGGAGTCAGCCTTCAGGGATGAGACGAGGGATACAGGAGGAGTCCGAGGATCAGGCGGGGTCGCAGTATTATACAGGTCTTCCCTCGCTGGAGCCATCTCCATTGAGAGGAAGGACACACACTCTCGACTCATGTGGATCCGGATCCGACGCACAGAGACCCGTGACCTTTTCATAGCAACATGCTACTTTCCACGAGACACATCCCACTTCGCAAGAGTGGCACGAGAGGAGGGTGAGACATCGCCAGACGCACCCTTACATAAGGATATCCCAGACCTTTCAGCCATGTACTCTGCAACAATTGGTACGATGCGGAGTGCAAGGCTTATTGCCGACAGATCCGACTTCAAACCAAATGTCACCTCCCGAACATACCAGACACGGTACGTAAGTACCGACGCCTCGTACGTCGGAAGAAGCAGGCATTTCTTCGTCGAAATGAGAAGCAGCTGCTGCACATCTTGTACAACAACAACTGGATTTTTGGCTGAGATTCCTTGAGCGTAGGTCTCCAATCACCCCTCAACGACACGAGAGTCTGACACAAGTAGGCACACCATCTTTATGATGTCCCACACCAGCCTACTCCAGATCTCATACACACACCTCGCCTCACCACTTGCACACTGTTCACCAGAGGGGGAGTCAAGGACGCGACATTGAAACTGGACAATGGCCGAGCTAAGGATCACGAGGGGCTATGCATTGAGTTTATCGCATATGGGATCGACACGTTAGCCCCGATCCTAGCAAAGCTATTCAATGACATTGTTTGCTTGGCTTCCCCCACACTTGGACACTCAACACCATCACCCCCATCCAGAAGGCAGGAGATCCCACCCGAGTAACTACAGGACTATCATGATTGGACATGCGATGTCCAAGATCTATGCAGCTGTATTGGATGCGTCGGTTAGCCTGTTCGTAGAGATGAGAGGGCTCAGAGCAAAGGGTCAGGCCGGTTTCAGGCGAGACCACGGGACTATGGGTCACATACTCACACTCAAGAGTGTCATTGAGGAGGCCAGATCACGGAAGGAGAGGGTATATTACTGCTTTGTGGATTTTCGCAAAGCCTTTGATACAATAGCTCGAGCTCGTCTCATCACACGCCTACAGACAGTGAGATTTGATAAGGAGATCATCTGGGTAGTCATGGCACTGTATGAGAGAGTCTCAGGCCGAGTTCGGATAGGCACAGGTTGGACGGATGAGATCTTAAGTACCATAGGGGTCAAACAGGGTTGTCCCTTATCATCGACCCTGTTTGGCTTCTACATCGATGAGCTTGAGACTTTCATGGGGACGTTTGAAGGGACCGGTTGCTCACTTGTCGGGATCATCATCAGGATTCTTCTTTATGCAGATGATGTGGCACTCTTGTCGTCCACACCCGAGGGCCTCGAGCGACACCTAGATGCACTGCAGGCTTTTTGTTTATTTCATGATTTGGAGGTCAACCTTGGCAAGACCAAGGTCATGATCTTTAACACCTCTCGAGCAAACATGCAATGGAAGCAGTTTACTTTTACTCTCGGTGGGTCACCAGTTGAGATCGTATTCTCATACACTTACTTAGGGGTCATCTTCTCCGGCCCGATCTTCACGATGAGACCAGCGATGCAGGCCAGACTGAGCAGGGGATACACCTCACTGGCTTGAGAGAGATAATGCTTCCACTCCCACTTCCAGGACCCTCGGACCGGTATGTATGATGGCAGCCCTTGTTGGGGGCCTGACATGTCAGAGATAGAGTGGACACGGCACATCAGGGAGACAGAGGTTACCATGGTTGGCTCTCGATTCCTCCATGACGTTGACAGTAGAGGGAGACAAGCGATGCTGGTATGCACGGACTCACAGATGGTTTGTGAGACTAGGGTTCCACATCGATAGGATACCTCCTTTTCAGTACAGTTTGGATGCCCCTTCGGTACTCCCACCCACCATCCCGATCGGGCCACACACCAACCAGGTCATTCGAGAGGATCTTCTGCAGCTACACACCTTTAGGACTTGGTTGGAGCCGAGGGAGCTTCTAGTGAAGCTGAGTTTCTACAGATATTACTGTCTTCGTATTTCGGAGGAGAGATTCATCACACCACCGGGGTACACTGAGCTTCATATGCCTCACTCACTATGGATCTCCATTGGACAGTTTCGGGTATCATCACACCGCCTCCGCATAGAGAGCGACAGAGCAGAGGGGATTCCTAGGGAGCACCGCTTATGCATATTGTGCGACTGTCAGGAGGTCGAGTCAGAGGAGCATTTTATTTTTAGGTGCCCAGTGTACTACGAGATCTGAGGTCGCTACCACTGTCTCTTCAGAGACAGCTCCGGGCTCCTTTTCAGATTTCTCGCCTACCCAGATCAGAGATGCCTCGCGGCCTTCATTCACGAGGGGGTCCGACACAGAGAGATTGATCGTCCAGTCTCTAGCCGCAAACGTGACAGAGACCCCGATCCGAGGATCACAGCACGACACACGAGACATCGAGGGGACACACAGATCACTCTGGGGGACCTCCCGTCATTGTTTAGACCCGGCATACGTCCTATGGGAGTCACGGTGGCTCTGGTCTTGCATCGAGTCTCGTCCAAGAGATCAAGACGCACAGCACCCCTTGACGGGCGCCAGCATCCCATCACCGGCTATGCACTAACCATGGCGACATGACATACGGAGGATTCCGCTCCACTCCAATTCTTTTCTTTTCATTGTTACATCCAGATGTATTTGATTATGTATTATCAGACTTAGGATTCAGCACGGGTGATGATGCTCGTTTCAGTAGCTCCACCCTTACTGTGATTTGTATCAGGTTTTCTTTCAATCTCATAGACCCATCGGTCTTCCAAAGACTCTAATAAAATTTCTTTCTTTCTTTTTTATTTCACACAGGTCATTCTTTTGGAGCAGCAGAGAGGAGAGCCTTAAGCCATCAGGATTCCTAACTTCTTATGCTAGGGGTTTCTCTTAGAGAGTCCACCGTGAAGATCTGGAGATCGAGATCCTTCAAATGCATCAGCAGCTCAAGATCTAGACCATTGCTTACAGGGCATCAATGCACTTCTCCGCCATGAGGTTGAGACCAAGAGAGGGAAACTTTTGGACAGAGGTGGGGCCTCTTGAGCGAGCTTGGTAGCCGTGCAGAGATTAGATGAGAGGGCATCCTGAAGTCCTTGGGTGGCTGAGAGGATTCAGATTGCCAGAGTAGAGATTAAGGCATGTAGGAGGCGCGATCTGGGTACCGATCTCATGTTAGTGCTGCATTCTAGACTCAGAGCGGAGACAGATTTACTAGAGACTTCTTTCATACTTCAGACCCTAGACATTCGAGGGAGCGCATCAGGAGATTGAGGAGACCACATGGCACCGTTGGAGCTAGCCCATAGGATGTGGAGGCCAGTGACTTTTATAGATCCTTGCTTGGCACTACTTCACAACCTCATGGATACATGGCAACTAGGAAGGAGGTTTGGAGTACAAGGAGAGTGTTCACGGAGGAGATGAGTATTGGTCTTATGAGGTCTTTCACTATTGATGAGCTTGAGAGAAAGAAAAGAAAGAAAGAAAGTATATTAACGTCCACGGGAGACCAAGAGGTCTATGGGACAACATGAAAACCATCTAGTACATCAACTTACGGAGAGCACATGGAATCTCCTAGGGAGTGCAAAGGCAGCTCCATTTTATTAGGTACTTATGTGATAACCTAGATAAAACATACACATATATAGCTGGCCATACATCAGTTTAAGACTGAGAGTCTTTTGGTTTTGATTTGAACTCTTTAATAAGTGCTAGTCCTGCCCGGTATACTGCCCATTTCCCATCTTTCCTAGCAGCCTTGACCTTTGCTAATTCCATTTCCTTGTTCTTGAGTTGAGCTTGTGTAAGCTCCTCAGCTATCCATACTTTGGTACCTTTCAGCTTATAAGATTGTCGGAGAAGCTTAATCTGCCTATGTTTTGATTTTAATGTAAGGATGGCATGACCTTTAGAATGTTCAATATAATTTGGTCTGGAATCATCATGTTCCTCCTCATTAACAGCTGACCATTCAATGTTGGGCAGGGCTGCTTTGACCTTTGTTAGTGTTTCACTAAATGTGTCCTCCTCTTTGTACCAGTCTTCTGGGAATCCCCCTATTCTGATTTTCAGTGCATTGTCCCATCTAGCTTCATGTTCTTTAATCTCTGCTTGAATGTCAGTCTTACTTAATTTTGTGTCCACTTCCACACTCACTTACTTCTTAATTGCTTGAACCTCGGTATGCACTAAGCCCTTGACTATGGATACTAGCTAGGGGGTAGGGGGAGAAGCTTTGCAAACCTTCACAACTTCATCTATAACTAACGGTTGTCCAGGCCCTTCAAGGACCCGAAGTCTAGCTGTTATCTCTGCCAGTAATATCTTCAGCTCCCTCATTTCTTGCTGTGGGAAATAAATCTGTTCATGTTGCCCGAGAATGGGTTTGTCAAATCCACCTCGGTAATACGTCAGTGGATATGGAGAGGGTGTCTTGGCAACTGAGGAATAGAGGGGTTTGCTACAATGTGAAGGGGTTATGGGACGTGTGCAAATGGAAGATACTCTAAGCATATCTAAACAGATTGCAGCCTGAGATAATGGCTTTACAAGATCATAATCAGCATGCTTATGCAGGCCATACAAGGCATTTTGCGCGATATGGCATTTTTCCATGCAGGTGACAACTCTTTTATTGGAGTGGTTGTTCCCTTGTCAAACATGCCCTTCAACTTGTTATGGCTTTTAATGACCGAGAAGGTCATTGGCTTGTTTTGCAATGTCTTTTACAAGGAGAGATTTTTTAATTTGCCTCAGTTTATGCTCCACAATCATCACGTAGTAGAGCATCAATCTGGCAAGATATGCTGCAGCATCCTTGGAGGTAAAATGCTTTCAATAATGCACTGCAGCCAAGAGATGACACATCTGGAAAGTGACATGGCCTTTGGCTATACTTTCTAGCATAATGGGCAGTCCACATATGAAGCCCAATTGGATCGCTGGTATATTGTTATTGCACATCAATATAGTGCATTCACTTTTAATATGTGGGCTGATTACGCCTCCCCGCATTTTGATCATGCTTCTCTTTGGTTGCAGCTGTCTTTTTATGATATGCAAAATGACAGATTGCGAGATAAAAGGCTGCTTATTACAAATAATAGTTAGTTGGAGCATGAGGCATACACAAATATGGTGCGCAGTGCTATAGCTCCTATTTGGCCACACTATCGCGTAGATATTGATTATGCATGGATTGTCTTTGTTGCCCATATGTAGCATGCGATTCATGAGTATGGCAAGCACTACATGCATACTCTCAGGGAGGATGTTGCCAAGGCTTAAAGCACTTGTTAGGACTTGATGGAAATCAGTCAACTTTGTGAATTATCTCAAGACGAGGCTGCTTGTCTCTGTCAGGCTACACATTCCCTGCAATGCAATGATCGAAGAAAGGGCCATGCAAAGGGCATGCATCGATAAGGGCTGCTCCTCCAAGGCTTTTTTTCAAGGATTAGATTAAAAGAGGGAATCTGCAAATATTTGCAGGGTTAAAGCTGGGGATGGTGACTTTACCAATTTGCGGGCACAACTTGCTAATGCATGTGTTGGTCATTTTGCTTCACTATTTGGGGATGTTGCTTCTCCATCACATGTGATGATGTCTGCACCGCATAAACTTTTTTTTTTTCAAAGAAAGGAACCTTCTATTAATGCTTGAAAGATTTCATACAAGACAGCAGCCCCGAAGGTGCTGAGTATGGAAAAAACCGGAAAAGGCTGAAAGAAAGAACCGGCCTGTTCTAGAGAAACCCAGCTCACTGCCTAGGGGATCTCTAGAATTGGGGCTAACAGCAGCCAAGTGGGGGGACTTTACAACCAACGAATCCCTCGCAGGGTGAAGATGTAGAAAACTCCTGCAAGCCAAGCCTTGCAGAAACGAGCACGCCTCTCGATAGTCACCCTAGAGCGTGGAGTCCCACGCTCCCAGGTGGATCATAGTGTGTATATGATGTCTTGCTAGATGGTGACTAGGGTAACTGAGGGTGGAACCGGGTGCTCACCCATCACGAGACTGCAACGAGCCACCCAAATGTTCCACCCCGTGATGCTGGCTACCACCTCCCAAACGCTGTCCTCCCTAGGAGAAGGAGGAGCTGGGCCGTCAGGAGGGACTGCCTCATGGAGTGCTATCCTCTGGATGCTCTGACCCTGTATCCAGTAGGCTGGGGAGATCTCATTAATCTGAAACGCGTGTTCTCCCTTTGTCAACCAGGCCACCATCCCCCAGGTGTAATCTCTCTGAAGCCTCTGCATACGTGTCATGATCCTAAGGGCTCCCATCCAAATCCTCGCTGCGCTACGACAACCGCAGAAACTTCTGCAACATGTCAATCCAATTCTGTCTCCTCAATAGGCTATCCAACTTTAACTCCCTTTTAAGGATAAGAATTGAAAGATGCCATCAGATCTTGTGGCAAATGGAAATTCCCGCGGGCTAGGATGGTCTTATGGTGTTCTTTCTTTCTTCATTATTGGGATGTAATTTCCCGTGCCCTTTTGTTTATGGTTATTCATGCCTGGGAATCTCACAAAATGCTTGCTAGTTGGAAGAAAGGCTTAATTAAATTATTCCCCAAAAAGCATTGTGTGAGTCTTTTGCAAATTGGAGGCCCATTACACTCATGCCTAAGATCTATATGCTGGTCGCTAAGATGATAGTGTCTTCGTATCGAAGACTTTATGCATGAGGGTTTACACCCCGCCCAGTATGGTTTTATTCCTTGCAGATATATCATAGATAATATTGCGAATGCCTATGTGGGGATTGAATATGGCAAATACATTGAACAAGATCTTCTATTATTGCAAGTGGACATTGCTAAAGCTTTTGATACTGTGTAATGGGAATTCATCTCATAGACTATGCGATCTCTGCGATTTAGGGAAAAAATGCAGCTTCCATTTATGGGTTATCTCAAGACAACAAAGTTGCATGTATTTTGGTGGGTGGTGTTACTGCTAAATGAACTTTTTCTTGTTTAGGACATCAAGGCTTCCCTCTCAATGCTTTGTTTTATGCAATAGCTACCCATCCTATGCTTCGATATATGGATCAATGAGTTGCCTATGGGTGCTTTACATGGATTGGAGATTCCTAGAAGAAGGCCGTTGGTTGTTGCAAGCGTATGCTGATGACTGCTTCTTCATTCCTCTTAACAGTGAAAGGGATCTTTCATGCCTTATGTGTGCTTTATCTCTATATGGCATGGCAGCTTGATGTCAATTTTCAAAAGTCGAAGCTACTTCCTCTTCATATGAAAGATTGGCACCATGTTTCATGGCCAAGAGAGATTGTCCCACCTTGGCATTTCGTCCATCATCTTGGTTACCCTTTGGGATGGACAGTCACTCGTTGCCAGCCAAATTGATTGGGTTCTAGACAAGCTAAAGAAGAAATTGGAGTACTGGAACTTGGCTACCTGGCCTTTACATGTTCGTCTATGCATAATTCAATCAATTTCGGTAGTCTAATACAATTTTATTTGCCCTTGATGATGTTTGCAAAGCAAGGAATCTCCTCTTTCATGTATAATAGTATGGAGCTTTTCTAGTGGTCACGTCATCAACATAATGCCCTCAAATTACTTTTTATGGATCACTTGTGCTCACCAAAAATTTATGGGGGATTGAATATTTTAAATATTCATTTGCATATTCTAGCTCACAAGGGGAGAATGACGCTGCACCTCATGCAGATAATCAGCCATGGGTATACATGATGCATCATTCCTTTTGCACTCGTCTACTGCAGCCTTTGGTCGCTAGCGGCCTACCCAATGGGATTTTCTCTTGGGTCACATTGGTGGCAAGATCAAGGGATGTCTATTTGTCACTAGGTTGCTCTCTGATCGGAGGAAGCACATTCTCTCCCGCCTCAAATGGCATAGTCGGGATACCCTTGCTGGAAATTCTTTGCGTGCTGAGAGTCTTCATCGGTCAAAGGTGTTTTCACTTCTATTGGCCTTGCAGGAGCCACACCACTATGCCCTATGGAGGATGCACTTGATGATGATAATTTGGTGCTTTCTTTTCGTACAACTGTCAAACAGTTTAGTTTGAGACAGCATTATAGTCCCCTTTGGCACGTATTATTGCAGGTTGCAATTCCTCGTCTTGAGACTCTAGATAGTCTCAAAGATTGGTCCCTTCACGCGGATAATCGTGCTTGTCATTCTTTGTTGTTAGCAAACATCATGGTTGCATCGCTATATAAGGTTTTGTTGCCTCCTCCTTGGGGTTTCTCTTCATGCCAATCGCATCTGACCCATGACATTGACTCCTCGATGGTGGCGGAAACGGTTGAGGCAAATTAGGGCATGCAGACTTCCACTTTAGCAATAGATCTTTTGTTGGCGTGCGAGTATTGTTTTCCCATGTGGACAAATTTTGGCATGTCGATACATTGCCCCTGCCACTTGTTGCAGATGTCTGTCCTTGCATGAGACTATGCCTCATTTATTTTGATGTTGCCCAGAATCTCGTGACTTTCTATTTCTGCTTTAGCAACGTTTTCAAGCTCATTTCCCTACTGCTTGTTTTGGCAAGCTATTCTAGCTGTTTGGTGTTCATCCTGTCAGGCGAGAGTACGATCTCTTCTTTCATTGGGTTTGATTTTAGGCACTATGGGCTTTATGGAAAGACTAAAACCATAGGGTCTTTGGTGATCTAGCCCTGGCCAAATATCACTTCTTCTACGGCAATCCTTCTATGGATGCCTCCATGTACAGCATTTGGATTATCTTGTTGTCTTGTCTTATAATGAGATCCTTTGATGTTGTAGCTGGCTGTTCCCTTTTTGGGGATTGTGTTTTGTAATATAAACACATATGGATTTCACCCAAAAAAAGAGAGTGTGTGTGGTCTATGGATCGTAATGCCAAGTAGTGACGTAAAAGATTGTAGCAGCTTTGGTCCTGCAAACTTCCTCTTCGCCAACAGGTTTTTCTATGGCAGGTGATGCTTGAGTTTATTCCATTTGGCCAACTCCTAGCACGTAGACATATTTCTCCTATTATTTGTCGCAGATGTCTGGCTCAAAGGGAAGCCTTGCTCCACCTTTTCTGGCATTGCCCTATGACTTGTGACTTTTTGTTTTTTCTACAGAAGTGTCTCCTAGTCTGGTTTCCTAATGCTTGCTTTGGCAAGCTCTTTTGGCTTTTCGGGATTTACCCACAGAGGCAAGAGTTTGATCTTTTTTTCACTTGGGTTCGATACTTGGGATTCTGGACTTTGTGGAAAGGCAAAAATCATAGTCTTTGGAGATTCCTACTTTTTCCAGTTTCACTACTTCGGGATGTCACTCAAGCAATCTTTCTATGATTGTCTATGTGTCCGTCAAATAGATTACTTTGTTTACTTGTCTTGCACGGAAATCTTTTGACATTGTTATTCCATGTCCCGTCTTTGGAGACCGCTCCTTGTAATATAAACATACATGGATTTCACCCCAAAAAAAAAGTATGTTGCGATTTTTGCTCAACTCATCCTTCTCTTGATTTTGTTTTTAAATGTGTTAAGAGAAACTATGTACGAAAATCTTTGTACAAATGGATGCTCGTGTGTGTGGATGTGTGGATATATTTGTATGTGTGAGAGAATATTTGTTATACTATTGTCTACACTCACCATTGGTCGCTGATGCTGCGGGTGGAATGTCATGATAGCTAATTGTTGTATGTAATGGAGTTTAGTTTTTTCAACCTTGTGCATGGCCGTCATGAGCTTCAAATTGCTTTTTTGTTTTGTTTTTACAAGATGAATTTGTGTGTGTGTGTGTGTGTGCACGCGCGCGTTTGAGACTGTTCCACATCTTCTGTGGTTCTGTCCTCACTCCAGAGCTCTCTTGGATGGTATTTCACACTGTCTTCATATGTGTTTCCCTACTCATCGATTTGGGAAATATTTCTGGATCTTTGGGAGGTTGACTTCAGTGCAGGCTCAATACTCTCTCTTTTTTCATTGGGTTAGATTTTGGGCACTCTGGACTGTTTGGAAACAAAGGAATCAGGTTTTCTTGGGGCAACCATTGCTTCAACCTTACGAGTTTTTCAGAGCCTCATTACGATAATCTTTGTATGATGCTTGTCGTGAGGATGACTTGGATGTATCTTCTTTAGAAGTGTTTTTCCACTGCTTCTGATTTTTTTGAATAGTCTATTCTGTAGACTATTCTCATTGTAAAAAGCTTTTCTAATATAAATACATGGTTTTACCAAAAAAGAAAGAAAGTGTGTGTGTCTACGCGGGGGTGTGTGTGTGTGTGTGTCGCCCCACTTGTGGTGTGTGCATCCATGTGTGTCAACATGAGGACTTGTGCTTATGGTCATTGGACTACTGATCATTGGGAGGTTGTCATTGGGAGATTTGTAGGGAAGATACCTGGCTGTCCTTTCTCTACTGCTCTGATACTTGACTGGAAACAAGTACTTTCTAAGGTCAAATGGGCTCCTGATAATTGCTCGGGGACAAACTCGATGAGGAAAGAAAGTATTCATTGGAGTGCCATCTTTGACATTCCACTCGCTTTACAGGAACCTGTTCAGGCATACAATCTCATGAAATTGGAAATTAGATACATACATGATGTGGTAGATGATCAGGGCTATGTCTTATCTTTTCCTCAGGCCACTGCTTCCTATGCATTGGGAATGCATCATAGGTCTATATGGAAGAAAATTGCTGATTTGTTACATCCTTTTCTACCTGTTCCTCCTGTGGCTGACACAGACAGGCTTATGGATTGGCAATCGTAACCCTCTGCTACATGCACTCATCCTGTTCCTCTTCCTGCCTTAACCTCATCAAAGCCTACAGGCTTCTTCAGCCTGCTCCATGGATTCAGCAATATGCTAATTCTCTGTGGCATATAAGGAAGCCCCTCTCATGGTGGCGGAAGAATCTCGGGATGTTATGGAAGTGTAAAATGCCATTGAAACAAAGACTTTTTCTTTGGAGATGTATGACAGGCACATTATCAGTGGGGGTCACACTTGCTAAACGTCGCATTGCACCATCCACATGTTTAAGATGTCAGGCTCCTTCAGAGACTGTTTTTCATTTGCTTTGGCACTGCCCGTATTCTAGGATCCTCCTCAGGAGAATTTCAGATCATCTTCGGCTTTGTTTTCCGAGTCACAGATTTGGGAAACATTTCTGGCTCTTTGGCAGATTTATGAGGTCTTTGTCTCAATACTCACTATATCTCTCTTGGGTGAGATATTGGGCTCTTTGGACAATCTGGAGTGAGCATAATTTGGCATACTTGGGTCGGCAGATTCACAAGTCATATGAATCTTTCCGAGCCTCATTGCGGCAATCCTTATATGATGCCTGCCATGAGGGTGATATGGATGCTTCTTGCATAGAGCTTTTCTTTTTATGTTTCTGATCTTTGGGATACTCTCCAATTCGGAGACCTCCCATCATGTAAATTTATGAGCATATAAATATACTGCAGTGGATATTACTAAAAAAAAAGTGTGTGTTTGTGTGAGAGAGTGCGCACGGTGTGAGAGAGAGAGAGAGGAGAGCTCTAGCCTTCCGTAATAGCTCTAGACCCTCCCCCAACCAGCCCGTGAGCCTCAGCTTCCTGTTGCGCTGTATCAGAGCTCAAAAACGGTGATTTGGAGCAGCTACCATCTACCGTACAGCCCGCCACAGCCCCGTACAGATTCCGTATAGGTGTACGGCCTGCACGGACTGTTTCGCCTGTTACAAGTTGCTGCTGCCAGTTCATCTCCGGCTCTTGGATCGATTTTATACAGGGATTTGCTTGCGGACTACATCTATACACTGATTTTGAAGGCTTTTGGCTCCCGTTTCTCTCCTCTTGGGTCTCTGGGTCCGATGCACCTTTTCCATCGCCAAAATCTTCCCTCTTTCTCTGAAATATAGTTCATCTGGGAATTTTTACTGGTTTTTTCTCTCCTTTTCCTCTATAAAACTGTTTTTTATCTTCTCTCGACCTCTACATCTCTCTTTCCCCTTTTTCTCCTTACAAATACACTCTTTTTCTCTTCTCTGTGGGCTTTTTTTGGGATCACTTTACAGGTACCTCCTTTCTGGGTTCCACCTTCTTCCAAAGCTATGGCTGAATATTCCTATGAAAAAACTTTTCAAAAGGATCGTTCAGTTCATTGCAAGAAGCAAAAGCAGGCCGAGGGTCAGCATGACCCGGTACATGATTCTGTTGAGGCACAACTGGTCTATGATGTCATGCATGAAGGATTTGCAGACACAAGGAAAGAGTGGAAAGACTCGGTTCCATCGGTTGGTCTCATGGTTGAAGTGGATGAAATTGTGGATCCAGTTAGAGAATATGCCAAAAATGCAGTCATTTTATTTTTCCCAGGCCGGATGCCACCTGCTGCAGAGGTAGGCAACTGGTTGACTCGCACACTGGTTGGCTCGTTTGTTCGCAAGGTACACTATGCAGCCAGGGGCTTTTTGGAGGTCATTATGGTAGATGAGATATACATGCAAATGCTTTTGGAACATTCGCCCCTCTTTTTTGGGCAGCAAATGGTGCACGTATTGCCATGGTCTCCCACAAGGGATTTTCCGACACCGATGTCCGGTCTGGGTTGAAGTTGTAGACTTCCCGCAATGCATGGCTTCACTCTTGCCTAAAATTGCAGCGACTTTAGGCAAAGTGGTCTGCCCACCACGGCCTAATGGCAACTCGAATCGATTTTGCATTCTCTGGGATACTGATAATCCCACACCAGACTCTTATTCAGTCACGGTGAACAATGTCAACATGGGAAGTGCTTTTTATAAATTGAAATGGAGATTATTTGCAGGGGCTTGCTTTGCCTGCAAAAATTTTGGACACATGGCTTCACAGTGTCCAATGAATCAGCATAAAATGCCTCCTGCTACTTTGCCTGTTCAAATGCCCACTAAAGATGCTCCTACCTCCATTGGAAATAAAAATAAAGGTAGTATACAATTTTTTGAAACTCAAGATAAAGGCAAAGCTCCAGCGGTTTCAAATGGGAATGTTTCTTCACATTCACCTCCTGCTATTCAACCCTCAACAAAAGGACCGAAACCTCCAATTGATGGATGGCAAAGTCCAAGAAAAGTTATTGCTGCTCGAAGACTTCCACCCCCTCGCACTTGGAATGGTGCGTCTTCTAGTGGAAACTCCCCAGAGGTCAACACAGGAATTGGGATCACATGGGCTGCAGTGACAGCTAGCAGAACACTCTTCCTGAAGAAGAGGTTGCTGCTTTGCTGTCTACTCCTTAGGTGGATATTTCTTCTCAAGGAAGAGGCCTTGACCCTGAGATAGAAATGCAGGGCTGACATCATAAAGTTTGCTGTTGTACATAGCTGGTATTTTACTATAAATATCTGTAAATATGACTGCTCATATCAAATGTTTTACACTTAATGTCCAGGGGATGTGTGACAGTAGGAAATGGAAATCTGTGTGGCTGTATATCAATAGATTTCAGCCTGACATAGTGGCATTACAAGAACACAACCAACATGTCTATGCAGGAAAGACAGGTCACTACTGTGGCTATGATATTTTCTATGCTGGGGAGCACTCTTTCTCAGGAGTAGTATTTCTGATCAAACATGAGCTTCGGCCAGTTATTGCTTTAAATGACAATAAAGGCAGATGGCTTATTCTTCAATGCATCATTCAAGGAGAGGTGTTTGAATATGCTTCTGTCTATGCACCTCAATCCTCTCGAGAAAGAACTGCAATTTGGGATGCCATGCAACAATATCCATGGAGATATCATGCCTTTATATGTGGGGATTTCAATAATGCTCCACAACAGGGTGACAATACCTCCAGACATACTCATATGTTAACCCCTGAAAGGCATGCATGGTCTTAATTACTGATGCATCTTGATTTAGTTGATCTTTGGAAGGAATTGCAGCCTTTGTCACCCGGATACACCTTCCAACATAATGCCCTTTCTTCTTATCAGGCACGTCTGGATCGATGGTATAGTGTAGCTCCGCAACAAAATGGTGATGTTACATGCAAAATGTGGATTGACTATACCTTTGTGCATTCAGATCATGCATCTCTATGGTTGAGGTTATCCTTTTATGATATGCCAGATGATAGATTGCCACAAAGGCGACATCTGATCGTGAACAATAGCTATTTGCAGCATGCTGTTTTCAAGGCCATGGATAATGAAGCATCTTATTCTCTGTCTTCTCACAGCCATATTGATATTGATAATGCATGGGATTCTTTTGTTTCCAAAATGCAAGTTGTGATTAGAGGTTATGGTAAGTCTTACATGAAGACTCTGAGGGAAACTATTGCTCAGGCCAAATTCACTTTTCAGGACCTTTCATGATCCACTCTCTTTTATTACATATTGATACTTCAGCTTTTGGGCATTGACAGCCTACCCAGTGGGATTTCCTATTTGGCTCTATCCAAGGCAAGATCAAAGGCTGTCCTTTTGTCTCTCGTCTGCTTCTTGATTGGAAACAAATTTTATCCCACTTGGAATTGAATGGCCGGGATTCTTTGTCGGGAAATTCTTTGAGGGCTGAGAATATTTATTGGTCTAAAGTATTCCACCCTTCTTTGGCCATACAAGAACCCATACGTTCTTATTTTCTCTCTTTTAAAGGAAATTTTCTGGTGTTCAAAAATTGGCAAGAAAAGTCTCAGATTACTCTCTATGCATCGTCTCTATTCTCCAAAGATGCACGGGGGTCTGAACATGCTCAATATTCAAATGCATTTACTTGCAGTTTATGATGCAAGTAAATGATGCTGCAGTTTATGCAAGGAGATCAGCCTTGGGCTTTCATGATCCACTCTCTCTCATTACATATTCATACTTCTGCCTTTGGACATTGGCAGCCTACTCAGTGGGATTTCCTATTTGGCTCTATCCAAGGCAAGATCAGAGGCTACCCTTTTGTCTCTCGCCTGCTTCTTGATTGGAAACATATTTTATCCCACTTGGAATGGCATGGCCGAGATTCTCTGTCGGAAAATTCTTTGAGGGCTGAGAATATTTATTGGTCTAAAGTATTCCACTCTTCTTTGGCCATACAAGAACCCAGACGTTCTTATTTCAAAGGCATTTCTTCTGTGGCGGATGTACTTCAGGATGATGGCACTCTTTTATCCTTTTCTATGGGTGCTAGCAAATACGGTTTAGGAGCTCATTATCGTCCTTTATGGCATAGGATTTCAGCAATGCTTCAACCGTTCTTGCCGGTATGTCGTTTGGAACTTCAGAATAGGCTTGAGGATTGGATTTTACATTCTTCCTCTTCAATCCGTCCTTTGAAGCTCTCACATATCACACTGTCATCTCTGTATAAAGTGTTATTATTTCTGCCTTGGATTTCTGACAAAGCAAATACTATTTGGCATATGGATCGCCCACTAAAGTGGTGGAGGAAGCGACTGCATCTTCTTTGGCATTATAAAGTCCCTCTTCGGCAACAACTTTTCCTTTGGCGAGTCCTACTTGGCATTTTTCCATCTGGCCAGTTACTCACACATAGACATATTGCTCCGGCTGTTTGCCACAGATGCCTACACTATGCTGAATCTGTGCGCTGAATCTGTGCTTCACATCTTCTGGCACTGTCCACACACTTGTGATTTCATCGCTCTCATCTGACAGAGGCTTCGAGCGAGATTTCCTACTGTTACTTTTGGCAGGTTTTTCTGGTTGTTTGGTTTTCATCCAGCTAGACAGGGTTTTGACTTATTTTTTGTATGGATACGCTACTGGGCACTGTGGACTTTATGGATGGACAGAAATCATAGAGTCTTTGGTGATCCCCTATTTTCATCTTTTGTTTTTTTCAAACGATCTCTGCAGCAATCATTCTATGATTGCGCTCAGACTCGTTTGATTGATCAGGATGTATATACAGCTTATACTGAGATTTTCAGTTGAGTAGTAGTTACTCCACTTTCGAAGTAACTATGAATGTAATTATTTTACAGCAATAAAAGATTTCTTCCCACAAAAAAAAAGTGTGTTGCCCCACTTGCTCTCATGCAAGAGAGACGGTCTTGCATCTGTTTTGGACCTGTCCTTTTGTACGGGATTTCTTTTTCCGATTGATGATAGGGCTTTGCACTCGTTTTCCATCCACTTCCTGTGGGAAGAAGTTTTGGTTGTTCGGAAGATATACTTCTATCCCAGAGTATGATCATTTCTTCTCCTGGTGTTGATATTGGGCTCTTTGGTCATTGTATCGTGCTCATACCATTCGACTGTATGAGCACACTTCAATGAATGTCTTTCCATACTTTCGAGCTTCTTTGCTTCGGTCTCTATAAGATGCTCATTCCTTTGGAGACCTTCCTTAGGCCCAGTTGAAAGTTTTTTATTGCTGTTTTTAGTTATGAGCAGTAGTTGTCCCACTCTAGGATAGCTATGAAGGTAAATGCTTTCTTAATGCAAAATTTCTTTTACAAAAAAAATAAAATGTGTGTGTGGAGGAGCGACCCCAAGCTATGGTGGATGTTGGCTGACGTTATCTCTAAGTTTACGCCCCCTCTATACTTTCCCTTCGGCTTTTAGATTGCTATCAGTGCAACTCTATTGCAAGCGCGAGCCTCTCCTAGGTGTTTTCCTGTTTGCAGCGACCTAATTTTGACCTGCTGTCAAATTCAGTTTCGTCTACGTGCAGCCTGGTCATGGGATATTTATTTTCTGCCATCCACCCAAGGTTTTGATCTTAGGGTTTGCGTGTGTGTGTGGGTGGCCTGCTCTTGCAGCTTTTGCATCGTTTTGGTGTAAATAGGTTTACTGCTCACTTTTGCCTAACAGTTGCCCTCTTTGTACTTTCCTTTTGAGTGGAGTTTTCCTCTCTGTGGTTGCTGCTTATATGATACTTCTGCTCATAGTTGTTGCTATGTATACCTCCTCTTATATTAGAGTTTCTAGGCTGCCTATGTTACTCTGTGTACAGTAGTGTTTCAAGATTCTTTTGTCACATGATGGCTGGCTCTCATATGGATAAGACCTATAGCAGAGAAAGAGCTTTGCAGAATCAAAAGTAGAAGCATATAATAGGCAAGATGACCCTGTTTGTGCCTCGCATGAGGCACAGCTGGTCTTTGATGTGATGCATGAGAGATTTGAAGCAACAAGGAAGGATTTTGAAGGATCATGCCCCTACGGTGGGCATCATGGTAAAGGTCGATGAGATTGTGGATCCCATCAGAGAATATGCCAAAAAACCAGTTATTATCTTCTTCCTGGGTTGGATGCTTGCTGCAGCAGACTGGGGATTTGGCTGACACAAACTTCTCTTGGATACTTTGTTCAAAAGGTACACTATGTAGCCAGGGGGTTCTTCGAAGAAATTGTGACAGATGAATAGCATGAGCAAATGCTGTTGGAGCATTCTCCTCCCTATCATTGGCAGAAAGTGGTGCTTTTGGAGCATTCTCCTCTCTATTATGGACAGTAGATGCTGCATGTTTTGCCCTAGTCTCCTATGTAAAGGTTGTGGATTTTCCTCAACGTCTGCAAAAGCTATTGCCAAAGATTGTAGCCTCATTGGGTAAGGTGGTGTGTCCACCCTGTCAACATGGGAATTCTAATAGATTTTGCATCCTATGAGACATGGATGTCCCGACGCAGGATTCCTATTCTGTCATTATGAATAATGTTGAAATGGGCAGTGCTTTTAAGCTTAAGTGGGGTCTATTTGCAAGTGCGTGCTTTGAATGCAGAAATTTTGGCCATATGGCCTCATAGTGTCGTCTAAATAAATAAACCAAGCACCACTATCTAGGATAAAGAAAAGCCCAAAGTCCCTCTTGTTGGCAATTGTAATGTTCAATTACCTTCGCTAGCTCATGCAAAAGCCAAGGAGGAAACTTCATATGAAGGTTGGCAATCTCCAAGGAAAATAGTCTCTATGAGGAGGCCTCCTCCCCCCCCTTGTACATGTACTGGTGCATCTTATGGGCACACCCTAGCTGAGAATTCTGGCATGGGTATTACTTGGGTTGCAGTGACAACTAGTTGTACTCTTTTCCCGAAGGATGAAGTTGCCTTGTTATTGCCTAGCCCATAGGATCTGGTGTCACGTCAAGATCAAGAGCATAATCAGCATGGTTATGCAGGCCAGACGGGGCATTGTGTAGGATATGACATCTTCTGTGCGGGTGAACATGCATTTTCTAGAGTTGTAATTCTTGTGAAACATGTTTTGCAGCTCGTTATGGCTTTCAACAACCGAGAAGGTCAATGGATTGTTATGCAATGCCTTTTGAATGGAGAAATTCTTGAGGTTGCCTCGGTCTATGCTCCACAATCATCCCATCGTAGAGCATTAATTTGGCAGGCTATGCAATGGTATCCTTGGAGGCAAAATGCCTTTCTTTGTGGGGATTTTTATAATGATCCACAGATAGAAGATAATACATCTGGTCATACTCATATGCTTGCCTCAGAGCATGTGCTGTGGACCCAACTACTTTTTCAGTTTGGTCTTGCTGACCTTTGGAAAAAGACACAGCTTTTGTCTCCTAGCTATACTTTTTATCATAATGCTGAGTCAGCTTATCAGGCTGACTGGATCGCTGGTATATGCTTAATGCATCACTATGATGCTTTTACTTGTAATTTGTGTGTTGATTATGCTTTTTGGCATTTAGATCATGCTCCTCTCTAGTTAGAGCTGTCTTTTTGTGATGTGGAGCATGATAGATTGCTGGATAAAAGGCTGCGTCTTATAAATAACAGCCATTTACAGCATGAAGCATATAAAGACCCGGTGACTCATGCTATTGCTCTTTGGGTACAATCACATTGATGTTGAATATGCATATAGTGCCTTTGTTACTCGTATGCATCATGTCATCCATGAGTACAGCAAGAATTACACTAATACTCTTCGGGAATATGTTGCCAAGGCTAAGAGCACCTGTCAGGAATTGACAGTAATCAGCCACCTCCGGGGATTCTCTCTTTCTGAAGCAACTTGCCTATGTCAGGCTACACATTTCCTAATAATCCTAGGAAGGTTTTGAAATGAGAAACCGGGCCAGGCAGAGGGCTTTCATGAATAAGGGCTGCCCCTCCAAGGATTTTTTAAAGGCTTGCACTATAAAATCTGCACGGTCAAAACTACGGATGGTAATTGGACTCAGTCAAGAGCACAACTTGCTTAGGCATGTGTTGGACACTTGGCTAAACAATTTGGGAATGTTGTTCCTTTGCAAATGATGCAATCACAGCACGACAGAAACTTCTTTGACATGTTACTCCAATTCCATCTTCCCATCGGGCCATGCAAATTGACGTTCCTTTCACGGTTTGAGAATTGAAGGATGTCATTAGATCTTGTGGAAAATGGAAATCCCCGGGTTGGTCTCATAGTGGAGTTCTTTTTGCCATATTGGGATGCCATTTCACCATTACTATATATAATTAATCATGCTTTAGAAATACAACAGATTTGGAAGAAAGGGCTGATTAAATTATTTCCCAAAAATAGTTATGTGAGTCTTTTGTAGATTGGCCCATTACACTCATGCTTATCGTCTATAAGCTGGTTGCTAAGATGATATGAGCCATATGAAAAATTTATTGCATGAGGGGTTACACCCTGGCCAATATGGGTTCATTCATTGCCAGCATATTACAAATAATATTGCCAATGCTTATGTAGGGATTGAATATGCAAAGTACATTGAGCAGGATAATCTCTTATTGCAAATGGATATTGCAAAAGAATTTGATATGGTACAATCGGATTTCATCTCGTAGATCATACAATTTTTGGGATTTGGGAAAAAAATGCAGCATCTCATTTATTGGTCTATCTCATTGTAGCGGGTGATCTTATTGAGAATGGGATCTTTATTGTTCAGTACGTCAAGGTTGCCCGCTTAGTGCTTTGTTCTATGCAATAGCTACTCATCCAATGCTTCAATATGTAGATCACTTATTAGCTACATCTGCACTGCATGGGTTGGAGATACATGTAGGAAGGCCGCTAATTGCACAAGCATATGCTGATGATTCCTTCTTCACTCCCCAGAATAAGTGGGTTTACATGCTGATGATCAACCATGGGTCTACATGATGTGACATTTCCTTTTTATTTATCTACTTCAGAATTTGGTCATTGGTAGCTTACTGAGCTAGATTTCCTCCTAGGTCACATTGATGGCAGGATTAAGGCATGCCCATTTTTCACTCGCTTATTTTTTGACTGGAAGCACATCCTTTCTCGTCTTAAATGGAACGATAAGGATTCTCTTGCTGGAAACTCCTTGCGTGCGGAATGCCTTCATTGGTCAAAGGTGTTTGCTCATCCGTTAGCATTGCAGGAGCCTCGTCGCTCTTTATTTGGTCCAAGGGCACACGCCTTGTAGATGATGTGCTCGACGATGCCGGAATGGTGTTATCTTTTCTTGCGGGGCAGTCCGACAAGTTGGCTTGCAATGGCATGGACTTTATCCACACAAAATGTGTGTGTGTGTGTGTGTGTGTAGGGGTCGCATGCTCCAGCCTTTTCAGCCGGTTCCTCCATTGCATCTACAGGATCGTCTTTGAGAGTGAACACTTTCTTTTGTGGGCTTGTCATACCGTCCTTTGCAGTTTGCACATATTATTGTCTCTTCTCTTTATAAAGTTCTACTTCCTCTGCCATTTATCTCGCAAAAGGAAAATCAGCTTTGGCATCTTCATCGTCCTGTGAAATGGTGGTGGAAACGTTTGAGACAGATTTGGCATTCTAAGATTCCTCTCCGAGCTTTGTTGGGTGTTCTTCCTCATGGATAGCTCTTGGTACGACGACATATTACTTCCTCTATTTGTCGCAAATGTCTGGCCCCGAGAGAGACTATGCCTCATCTCTTTTGGCATTGTCCTTCCTCTCGTGCTTTCGTGGACTTCCTTGGGCAGATTTTGAGAGCTCGGTTTTCTCAGATTACTTTTGGCAAGTTCTTTTGGCTTTTTGGTGTACATCCACCTAGACAGGAGTTTGATTTCTTTTTTAATTGGGTTTGGTACTGAGCACTCAAGACTCTTTGGAAGGATCGTAATCATAGGGTCTTTGGTGATCTTGTTTTTTCCACTTTCTCTTTCTTCAGACACTCTTTGCAACAATCGCTTTTTGATTGCTTGCAATCTCATGTCTTTGATCATGATGTATATTTGTCCTACAGTGAGATTTTCTCTTGATGTATTATAGCTCTCCCTTTCTGGGATAGCTTCTTTGTAATATAATGACTCAAAGATTCCACACAAAAAAAAAGTGTGTAGGGGTCGCAATGATATTGGTCTGCCTGACTTAAGTAAAACATGAGTAGGAACTGCCAAATGGCAATGTTTCTATGTTATAAATGCAACCGTAGATTGAAGACATTTTCAGTTGACAAGATAAACAAGGGCATTGCAGAAGAAACTTTGTAATCCATGTTATCCTACTCCAGATGGGAACGGAGCTAAAAAACCACATACTAGCACGGAAGGGGAGTTTACAACAAGCTTTCAATCTTATTGACACAAATGATCAAGGATGGATTGATGCAGGAACTATGACAAAACTTTTTCTTGCAGTTTTTCAATATCAGTAAGGAAGCAATCATTTTCAATCTTTACATCTTATAATAAGTCGGATGTGTTGGTTTTATTTAATCTTGGCAAAGTTTTGATGGAGGATGTCTAACTCTCTCAACAGACATATTCCACATGATCGCTGTCAAAGAATGAAATTATTTCTAGCGTTAGACAAGCGTTGCGATTTTAGACGTTTGCAACATCATTTCCCGTGAAGTTGACAACCATGAAGCTGTGTCACTACTATTGAAGACATTGGGCACCTATATCCCTGGGTTAAGCTGTTTGAGCTTTTCTTATCATCCTTTATTGCAAATTTCTTCAACTGTATTCAAAGCCAAATTTTAAGTATCATGATCAATCACACCCAAACAAATATCATTTGCGTATTAGTTAAAACAAAAGGAGCAAAAAAATTAAACATGGTTGTTCTTATACCACTGTTTAAATGACTATAGATTTGAGGGAGAGACACTTTTTTATTATAAAAGTGAACTTTTGATTAATTATATTACAATATTTGAGGGAGAGACACTTTTTTTTTAGTGAAATCTTTATATTTCTGTGTGGGAAACCTCAAAAGAGGTAAAAACCCACCAATAAGTACAAGAAAAAGTTTTTACAAGTAAAACCTCAGAGCAAAAGTCATGAGGTAGCCAAGTAAAAGGTTACATTATCAAGCTGGAGGAGAATCAAACACAGCATCCTCTAGTTTCAAATTGTTACTCTGTAAAAAGTGATGCAGTGATAAAACCATACCATCAATAAAAACAAGCTGTTTTTTGTCCTTGTGATTCTTCTTGATATAGGCTGGTATCCGAAATTTTTGAATCAAAGGGTCAAAAACCTGTTGTAACATGGAATGGAAAGATTCCAATAAAAAAGGTACTTCTGCATCCCTGACAGAAGAAAGCTCTGGCACAGGCGTCAAAGGGATAGGAGCTAGCTCAACATCCGTATCTTCCGATGAAGAAAATACATCTGATGAAATAGATTGCTGCATTTGAACTTCATTCGGAGGATCAATCTGAATAAGAGCAGGGGCAGTATCCGAAATAAAAAACATGCATATCATCCTGTAATTTACCCTCTACAAGGGTTACATCCATATCCTGAATAGAAGGAAACTGATGGTGCTCAACAAGAGTACAATCCTTAGCTGCTTCAGCAAGAGGAAGATTTGCCTGTGATTTATCAACCTTTCTCCAGTAGTGCTTCAGAGTAGTAGAGGGTTTCACCAAAGAAGCCATAGCAGAAGCCGGAGAAGAAGGAAGAGTAACCTTGACAGCTAAAGAAGGAACACGTGGTATGGGCTTGGATATAGAAGGACAAGCACGTGCAAAATGCCCAACCTGTCGGCACCGATAGATAACATGCAGTGGGGAAAGATGCAAAATGGAGCCTAATGCGCATTGGATGAGCAAAACCCAAACTAAGATCCAGAGTAGATGGCACAGGCTGCTTCATATCCCACAGAATGCAAAGACGAACATCACGGGAAGCTTGCAAGAACTCCTATCTCAGGATATGGAGCTTGCCCAAAAAAGCTGCAAGAGTTGGAAGATGCTGAAGAAGAGGCACAGGCAGGGCTTTGAGAGTAATCCAAACCGGACAGTGAGTCAGAAGTGTTGCAGAAGGATCAAAAAGCGGATCCTAGGGCATAACATAAGCGCCAGGAACACCAGCATCACTGACAAGGCGCTCTACCACCTCAGTCGAAGAGCATTGGGCATAATAAAATCCTTTGCCTAGAAAGACAAAGGAAGAAATACAATCCCGGCCCACTGCAACATCAGCCCAATGACGGAGCTGAAATGAAGATAAAATCCTGCCCATGAAATAGAGGCAGACTTCAAATTGCTGAGCCTGCCGAAGACCAGAGACCAAAAGGACAGAATCCAAGGAACAAACAAGCGGAGAACTCGAGGAAGGAACGTCTGTGACAGAGGCAAAGCACAATTGGCGAAGAAGATCCAGTTGGAGGGAAGAAGAAGGGCCATCAGAAACGTCCAGCTTTGCCGACTTGATAAAAGGGGAGACATGCAAACCACCAGACTTCCGCCGATGAAACACATGGGTAGGAGGTGTAGTGGCAGGAGGCGGCGTTGAGGCGGAGAAAACAAAGGAAGAGGAAAACTGTATAGGGGACGGTACAGACTGTACGGTCGTCCGTACAGGCTGTACGGAAAACCGTATAGCAGGTACGGGAGACTGTACGGGTGGGTTGTTAGGGCATGGAAAGTGCAGCGAAGGTGCATCTGGGAGCAGTACGGACAGTGGTATGGGAGGCCGTACAGCTGACGGCTGCTGTACAGAAGGCCGTACAGCTGACGGCAGCTGTACGGAGGGCGAAGGAGCCGGCAGGGACGTGCAGGGAAGCAGTACGGACGGAACCAGGGAGGAAGACGACAAAGAGGAGGTCTCCATCTTCTCCCACCCACACACACACACCTCTCCACCCACACACACACCTCTCTCTCTCTCTCACACACACACACACAGTGTATTACACACACACACACACAATGTGTTGTGTGCGCGTGTGTGCATGTGCTTTTATGTGTGTGTGTGTGTGTGTGTAAATATATGTATGCATATTTATACCTATTTTATGTGTGTGTGTGTGTGCGCGCGCTTTATGAAGATGGCACAGCTTGTTGCCTCTTATCTAATGCCCTCTCTTCTTGGACCTTGGGCCGCTTGTTGGTCAAGGATGTCCTCTCAATGCCCTGCTTTTTGCAATCGCTACTCATCCATTGTTGATGCATATGCATGCCTTAGTTTCCAGCGGTGTTTGCATGGCATTGATGGCACACCTTTTGTAAGCCAAGCTTATGCAGATGATTCTTTTTTCTTTCTACAGAACACCCATAAAGCAAACTTTATTTTCTTCAACCACTTAGCAATTCTCAGAAATAAACTTCAACAACAAGGGGAGACTAGAATGCCCCTGCTTAGTGAAAACAGTACACAATGCAGCCAGTGGTCCCAAATGCCTTGGCGCCCCTTTCGGTATTTATTTAATGCTTCTGAATGGAAATGCTTTACACGAGGGGTTAACCCCTGCACTGTTCTTCTCATCAAATCCTCTATCTGTCCTTTGGGCATCGAACCAAGTACACCACTAGAATACCAGTAGCAAGGCAATCTTAGGCATCCTGACCCAGCTGAAAGGCATCCAAGCATCCAAACCACTAGCAAATTGTACCCAAGCAGCCTCAAGGCTATCACATGCATCCACACTGTCCTCAAAGCCTTTTCCTAGGAACACCCTTGCCTCTGGGTGCTTGCTAGAATCTGAGAGTAACTAGAAAGGACTGCAAAACACCACACATGCACTGCAAAATGATTCAAAGCAAGAAATGCAAACAAAAGGGAAGCCCAAATCCAAATACCCTCTGTCTGTGGCAGAGGGACGCGTCGTGCCTATCCCTTGACCAGGCTCCCAGCAGGGTGCAGGTGACTTTCAGCTTCAGGGAGATGATAGAAAATGAAGAAAGAGAGCGGAAGGGGGCAAGAAAAAGGTTGAAGAGGACACCGGCCTGCAGATCTATCCCAAAGCTTTGACCACGGGATTTGTGCCTCGAAAAGTACACCCTAGCAGCCCGTACAATAGCCTAGGGGGATGCGCCTCAGCTCCGTATAGTCCCGTATGGCTATACGAACCACAGTAAATGCTCTGTACCTTGCCTCGAGATCAGCGCCAACAATCGTACACAGCCTTGGGATGCGTGCCTATAGCAAGGATGCCTTGAAAAGCATGCAAGAGATGGAAGAGTAGCTAGAGCAATAGTTGAGCAGTAGCAAGAGCCATCAAATGCAATGAAAAACTGAAGGGGGAGCTTTTGCTAGACCTGCCAGCCTCCAGGAGGGTGAGGGGAGAGAGATGGTAGGTGGTAGATGGGCATGCACCCACATGCATGACACTTGGCCCTTCATTAAAGCTCTAACCCACCTGACCAATGGTTGTCCTTGGGCCCAACTTTTAGACCTCTCTCTAGAGCCTTTGCCTTGCCCTTTGGACTGGTGCACCTAGACTTTGCCCCTAGGAACTTCTAGGAAGTGTGTACTTCCCCTAGCCAGTCCCTCACGACCAAACCATTACTACACTTAACCATGGTTAACCCTTGGTTAAGCGTGGGTTAAGTTACAAAAATACTTTGCATTACTTTTCATGTCCCCATGACACCTTGCATGGGATCAATCCTTTGACAATGCAAGTAATTATAATCACTACTAGTTAGAGACGTATATTGAAGAAGAGTAGCCCCGTTTCTGCTCTCTGAGTCCTGCTTTTTCTTTTTTTCCAACTTATTTTAGAAGGCATATGAGTCATTAGGGCTTAAGGACATTAGCCTCCCATTCTTCACTGGCTCTCTTGTCAAATGCTCCTTAAAAGATAGGGAGATGTCGTGCAAATTGCGTTTGGATCTCATAGATAAAGAAAGATTTCTAGACTAAAAGGTGCTTTAGTATTTTGCTAAAATTGTCCTTGTATTCGTGGGCTCTTCCATAGCTTTGAAGAATAAACCCTTTAATCTTACAATAAAAAGAGAGTGTGTGTGTGTAGATAGAAATATGCATGTAGATAGATAGATAGAGAGAAAAAGTGAGAGCAAGCAAGAAAGAAAAATATATCAACGTCCTCGGGAGACCTCACGGGTCTATGGGACAAAGCACAAACAAAAAATGACGTCTTACAACATCTAGATAAACCAAAAGGTCGAGGAGTGCACATGGCATCTCAGCTGGAGGTTATTATAGCACACATCTAGATTCTAGTACTATGATAAAAATGGCCTTCATTACATCAATTTAAGACTGAGGGTCTTTGGGTTTGGATTTGAAGTCTCTAGTGAGTGCTTTTCCATCTCTGTAAGCAGCAAAGGAGAGTTTCTTCATTGTAGGGGTCGAGATAACAAATTTCTTCTCCATGGAGGCCTTCGAGAACCCTGTAAGTAATTTGGAGGCCCCTTTGCTGTCTCTAACACCCGACTGAGCTTGGGGCTCAGCTCAGCTTGGGGCTGAGAATGGGCTGCTGTTGTGCCCCCCCCTAAGGTGGAGACCTGCTGCTCGGACCCCCCCCCCCTCCCCCTCCCCGCGACTTGACCTTGGCACAGCGACCTGCTTGTGCACCTGCCCTGCTTGTGTGCCGCCGCCCTGCCCTGCTACTGTGTGCGCCAATGCTACTGCAGTAGGCGGGGGAAGGGGAGGAGCTAGGTTAGGCCAGGTGAGAGGCTAGGGGGGAGAGACACAGAGAGAGAGAGAGAGAGAGAGAGAGAGAGAGAGAGAGAGAATAATGTTTGCAGGAGGCCTCACGGGTCCATATAAGTTATAAACAAAAGAGGATAAACACCGATATCAGTTTTATACTAAGAGTCTCTTAGGAGTGCATATAGTATCCCAAAAGGTTATTATAGTTTAGCTATAATCTACTACGTGAGATAATCAGCCTACATTACATCAGTTTAAGGCTGAGAGTCTTTGGGTTTGGATTTGAAGTCTCTAATAGATGCTTTTCGATCTTATAAACAGTCCATTTTCTTGCTTTTTGCGAGTGTCCTTCACTTTGGTCAATTGTGTGGCTTTCATCTTGAGCTGAGTTGGGGTGAGCTCCTCTGGGATCCATATCTTGGTGCCTCTCAGCTTATTGGTTTGCTTGAGAACCTTGCTTCTTGCCATCTTATCATTGAAGACCACTTTGGCTTGTGTCCCAAGTTGGGCAGCACAAACTATATCCTTTGAATCCCACTCAATCTGGGGGTTTGCTGCTATAATATGATCAATCTTTTCTGTCATGCTCCCACATGCCAATCTTCGGGTAATCCTCCTATGTGTAGACACCGGGTATTAGCAGCCCTTTTTTCATGTTAGTATATCTCTTCATACACGTCGCTTTTGTTGATTTTATTGTACATTGTTGCAGTAATTTCCTGTTTTATCGAATTGACCTGATTGGTAATCATGTCGTGGACTTTGGTCACCAATTGTGGTGTAGGTGTGCTTCACTATGTGTCTGCAATACCTCCTGTATGATTTCCTGTTTTTCCTTGTTTACCATGTTGAAGACTTTCATCTCCAAAGAGGCAAGCCTAGCTTTAACCGCTCAGAGCTCTTGCTCTAAGGAATAGATCTGTTCTTGTGGATCCAGGTCCATTAGCGTGCTTTGTTGCCTTTGATAATTCAGAGTTTAGGGGGGGGAATCCGGGGCAAAGCTAGTGATGGCAGCATATGACAGTCTCTTTTTCTGAGTCAGAGTCGGGGTGGCAAGAGGAGAGTTTGGTTGTTTCATCTTCTTCATATTGGCTCGTCTGAAATCAGTACTCCTCCAGGCTGTACTAACCCCCTGAGTAGGGCTGGGGGGTCAGCCCTATCTCAGGGTTGAAGAAAAGAAGGGAGAAGCCCCCCGCAAACTAATGGAGATCCCCCGACCTGTCTGTCCCGACCTTGCTCGAGGTTACTGCATGAGACCCTCCCTGAGTTAAACTGCTGTGTTCCGTGGTGAACTGAAGTTAAAGGCGGCTGATGAACAACGCGACTCGCCACTTGTTGAGGTGCTGAGGCAGAGGTTGAAAGGTGGCTGGAAGCTTCTGGCTGAAGCAAGAAGGCTAGATGGGCTGAGCGGGAGCGGAAGGGCTAGATTGGGGCTGCGAGAGAGAGAGAGAGAGAGTTTATTCACGTCTTCGAAAGACAGAGAGAGAGAGAGAGAGAGAGAGAGAGTTTATTAACGTCTTCAAAAGACCGAAGGAGGTATGAGATCAAAGCCAAGGGGTGGGGCCACTAAAGCAGCATCCCAACCAAGGCTGATGTCTGAGACGAGAATATCAATTGAGAGATACACCGTGCTGTCGCTTGCAGGAGAGTACACAAATGCAAAGGACAGAAGGGGATAGAGATCCCTATCAAACTCCCACCTTTTCCCGCCTCTTTTCTTTCTGGTCCATTCACATCTGTCTGCCTATCCTCGTGATTTCATCGTCGCATCAAATATCATTGTATTTTAAATCTCTGCACTAGTGTCTAGATGACATTTCCTTATGAATGGCCTTTTTTAACTCTAAGAAGTGTATCTTGTAGCATAGATCATGTTTCTTTATATGATTGAAACATTTTTGGCTAAAACGTTTGTGACAAACCTTGCAGGATGTATTTGCTTCTTACAGCACGAATGCTTTCTCTTTTGACAACCTTTAAGATATTTTCTCGATGGCTTCCTATGGCACAAACTCTTGGGGAAATACTTCCTGCCACACTACCAATTTTAAATGTACTATATTCAATATGTTCTCTATTCTCACTCCTTGGAGTGCAATTCTTTGGAGGACTTATTTTTATTGACAATCCAGCATTGGAAAGCACTTCCTATAGTGAGCTTGGATTTTGGTCACTAAATTATAATGACTATGCATCTGCAATGGTCACCAATTTCAGTCTTTGTGTGGTTAATAACTGGTTCATCATCATGGATGCCTTCGTTGCAGTGACAGGAAGTGACTTGGCAAGGATAGACTTCATTGCTTTCTGGATTTTCGTTGTAGCCTTCATCTTGAATGTATCCATTGCATTTTTCTTTGAAGCATTTGTGAGCCAAATGGAGAAGATAAATGCTAAAAAAGCAGGTGAAGAGGCACATGCAGCTGGACTGCAATGTGAAGTAAATAAACTTGATCAGAGACAGCCGCTTCAAATTAGCAGGAAATCCTTGAGTTGCTATGACATTTATGCTGACCTGGTCCAGAGATAGGGGTCAAGCATCAGATAATTGTAAGAACTCCACCATCTTACAAGCCGCCTTATCATTGCCAACCTTCAATCCTCAGTGACAACAATCTCGTACGAATAGGAGTTGTGGGTATATTATTTAACTTTGGATCAACGTTTTGACCTGCTAATCAAAGCAAAATTTTCCTGTTGTGCTGCTAAATTAATGTCCTCACAAACGCTTTTGCATAATCTTTTTGAGCCTCTTTATATTATAGGACACTCATAAGGGTTGACGTGGTGCTCGTTGGGAGATGGACAACAAAAGCGGAACTCACAAGGTGCTCAAGCATGAGAACATGCCCAGGAGGTAATGCTTCAAAATCTTGGGAGACATTCATTCTATGCAAGACCTGCTGCATGTTGTCAGAGCAATCTATGCTGCAAAGGTAACTCACATCCAAAACTCTAGAATGGCAGATTGTGGAAAGCATCTGAAACAGGCTTCAGCCAAGCAGGTCTATCATTCTAGTTTTTATTTTAACTCTCTTATAGATAGAGAGGGTTAATGTATTGCTCTAGTTTGGAGCGGGAACTTAGGATGTGCAGTCGCGTTATGATTAGGAGATCTTTCATGTCTGCAGTTTTACTCGCTCTGGAGCTGCTGCATTTCAGAGGAGGGGTGGTTATGGAGCTCTTATGATTTGTCCTATGAATGGTTTGTCCTTCTCCAATGTTAAGACCATCAGTTAATGTACTATAAGATTAACACGACATGATATGGCTGGTCAATTTGAAGATGGAAGCGGATCTTTAGCTATGAGCCTATCATACTTTGCATGCCGCTGTGAAGGTTCATTCTGAAGCGATAACTATGTGGATCTGCTTGGAAATCTAGCAAAATTCCTGAAAGGCATTTAGTGGTTTATATTGATTCTGGTGGCTGTGACGTGTTGCCACAACCCTTAGTGATAACCATTAAGGTTTTTGGGCATGCATGTGCTCCACCTGATATGCACGCACATACCAGCACTCGCACTTCCACATGGACTTTTAATTGCACTTTAATCTGCGTTTAAGACCAATCATGTATACTTGTACACTCTTTTTTTTTTGTGAGAAGAAATCTTTTATTTCTATGGAATAATTACATTCATAGCTACTTCAAAACGAAGTAGCTACTACTCAACAAAAGATCTCAGTATAAGCTGTATACACATCCTGATCTATCAAACGAGTCTGAAAACAATCGTAGAATGATTGTTGCAGAGATCGTTTGAAAAAAAGAAAGGATGAAAATAGTGGATCACCAAAGACTCTATGATTTCTATCCATCCATAAAGTCCATAAGGTCCAATATCGCACCCATACAAAAAATAAATTAAAACCCTGTCTCTGGGGATGAAAACCAAACAACCAAAAAAATCTGCCAAAAGTGACAGTAGGAAAGCGTTGGCGAAGCCTCTGTCTGATGAGAGCAATGAGATCAGAAGTGTTTGGACAGGACCAAAAGATATGGAGCACTGATTCAGTAGAGTGCGAGCATCTGTGACAAACAGCTGAAGCAATGTGTCTGTGTGCGAGTAACTGCCCAGATGGAAAAATGCCAAGGAGAACTCGCCATAGGAAAAGCTGTTGTCGAAGAGGGACTTTGTAATGCCAAAGGAGACGCAGCCTTTTCCTCCACCACTTCATTGGACGATCCATATGCCAAACAATATTTACTCTGTTGGAAATCCAAGGTGGAGGTAATAACACTTTATATAGTGATGACACTGTAATATGTGAAAGCTTTAAAGGACGGACATATGAGGAAGGAGAGCGTAAACTCCAATCCTCAAGCCGATGCTGAATTTCTAAATGAGGTACCGGCAAGTACGGTTGGAGCATTGCTGAAATTTTATGCCATAAAGGACGATAATGAGCTCCCAAGCCATATTTACGAGCAGCCAAAGAAAAAGATAGAATTGTGCCATCATCCTGAAGTACATCCGCCACAGATGAAATGCCTTTGAAGGAGAGAAAATAAGAACGTCGGGGTTCTTCTATGGCCAGAGGTGGATGGAATACTTTGGACCAAAAGAGATTCTCTGCCCTCAAAGAGTTGCCCGAGAGTGAGTCCCTTCCTTTCCATTCCAAGTGGGATAGAATATGTTTCCAATCAAGAAGCAAAGAGGAGACAAAAGGGCATCCTCTGATCTTGCCTTGGATAGAGCCGAATAAAAATTCCCACTGAGTAGGCTGCCAATTCCCAAAAGCAGATGTATGAAGATGTAATAAGAGAGAGCGGATCATAAAAGCCCAAGGCTGATCTCCTTGTAGAAACTGCATCATCATCTTCCCCCTGTGAGCAAGCAAATGCATTTGAATATTGAGAATGTTCAGACCCCCGTGCATCTTTGGAGAACAGAGACGGTGCATGGAGAGTAATCTGAGACTTTTCTTGCCATGTTTTGAACGCCAGAAAATTTCCATGATAGCTGACATAAATGAAACCAAATCTGCCTTAGTGAACATAGTGAGAGGCAGATAAAATTGTATGTATGCTATCAAAATGGATTGTGTAATTCGCAGACGAACATGTAATGGCCAAGTTGCAAGCTTCCAATATTCAAGTTTTGCCCTTAACTTTACTAACACCCAATCAGTTTGTTGTGAACGGGTGAGTCCCCAGCCTAGAGGATAACCAAGGTGTCGAATAAATTGAGAAGCAGGGACAATTTCCCCAGGCCACAAAAGATTGTGCCAGTCCTGTGCATGTAAAGGCAGCAATTTTGATTTTTGAAAATTGACCTGAAGGCCAGCAGCCAATCCATATGTAGAAAGAGCATGCATAATCATGGACAGATCAGCCCGAGTATTTTTTGGAGTAAAGAAAGAATCATCAGCATATGCTTGAGCAATCATGCTGCGACTGCCAAGAATCTCCAACCCGTGCAGCTGGTCAGTGTCTAAGAGGTGATCCAGATATTGAAGCAGTGGATGAGTGGCTATGGCAAAAAGTAAAGCACTCAGTGGGCATCCTTGTCTGACAGAGCAAGCAAGAGTCCAGGATGGAGAAATATCTCCTGAAAGTATACAGGCAGCTTCACTATCTTGATATAGCCAATTAATGAGTTGCTGCATTTTTGTGCCAAAACCCAAAGCCTGCATAGTCGATGAAATGAAATCCCACTGAACAGTATCAAAAGCTTTGGCAATATCAACTTGCAATAACAAAACATCCTGCTGTGTGTATTTGGCATATTCAATTCCAATGTAGGCATTGGCAATGTTATCGGTGATATGCCTACGCGGGACAAAGCCATATTGTGCAGGATGCAACCCATCATATAAAAACCCCTTTAGCCGAGCAACAATCATTTTGGTAGTGACTTTGTAAATTACCGGCATAAGAGTATACTTGTACACTCACACAAACTTGCATTGAGTACGCACACTCGTGCTCGCAGGACACAGACATAGCACATAGAAATTTAACCCTTTCATTGCTTTTGGATCTGTGCCTACTGTCATTGTTAATGCAAACTCTCCTTACTGCTGCGTCCCAACACACACACACGCACACACAGACTTGATCACTCTTTATGACCCTGTTTACATGCAAGTCATTCAGATTATGCTCAATCACAAAGTAGAGGAAATTCAGAGGCTCGATATGTATGCGCTAGCAGTCTTATTGTCATCAATTTCGAAGAAGAAGCATTATTCCCCTCGCCAGTCCCCCTTTGGCACTCTATTCCAACTCTTAGCTCCCCCCTGTTCATATCTTTCTCTCCCTTCCAAGCTAGTGGAGAAGCATTTTGTTGTACTTGCAAAAACGCTTACTTTGTGGTGACTTTTTTTCTCTATCTACAAGGCCTCCTCTTAGCGCCTAACACCTGATCTGGATGATTTTACTTTGGGCTGCTGCTCCAGAGGGTCTTTCTGAGTTGTGGTTGTCAGAATCCTTTCGTCGAAACCCACAAAAGCTGGTACATCCATTGTTGCATATCTGCTAGCACCTTACATTTATTCTCCCTGGGTCTTTAGCTATACACGGAATCTTGTTCAGCCATTACTTCCATTGATGTTGCACCTCAATTTTTTCAGGATCGTGAGCTCTTCTTCTACTCTTAAATGTGACTTGTGTGCTTGTACTTCTCTATAGGAGCAATCAAAACCAAAAAATATTAGCACATGTCGTTAAGTTCTTTTTTAGAGGCTAGTGCTTGGGCTACTTGTTGGCCATTCGGCATCCTATGCCTGAGAAAATTTCCCTCACCTAGCCTACCGAGTTCTCATCATGGGTGACTTTTACTAAATATAGTGCAAAGTTAACTCTACTAGTACCTCCCTAAAAAAGACGTGCATTTGCTACACAATAGCATTAGCCATGCTCTCCAAGTCCCACTTAAGCATATCCTAAAAAGCAATATAAAATTCAATTTTTAGACCATCAACTACAAGAGCCTTTTCTTTTTCATGGAGCAAAGAGTCTCCCAAATCTCCTTATGTGAGAAAGGATGAACCAGACACACCTAGTAACTTAGAGAGATTGTACCAGCCCGCTACCCGCCCCTTCAAGTTAACCAAAACCCTACACCCCTGCACTATTGAGTGGTATTGTGTAGAGCCCGGGCCAACTGCTACTCATTAAAATGGATATTACATTGGGAGGCTCAATTGGCTAATTGGGTACTAGTGTCAAGAAAAAAAAGAAAAAAAGTGGAGGAAGATTTAGCGTTAGCTGAGGAATAATGGGGTTAGTAAATGAAGGTGGGGAACATATTTGAGGATCACAAGAGACTCATGCAAGCCCATTTTGATGTCATCATATCCATCCTTCAATCAAACTCATCCTTTGGAGCTATTCGTGTAGGACAAGTTATTTTTTCATATGTGGAGGAGTGCCTTAGGACACCGAGGGTTGAAATATACCCTTTGTTAGGGAACAGTTTCTTTCCATGTAGCAACATTTCATTAAGGTCCCGGGTATCTCTTGTTATAGTAGGTTCTTGTGGATCTACTCCATTTTTAGGAGTAGGTCCTTTTGGGTCTATAGCAGGTCCGATTCGATGAAGTTTCCCTTGAGGTAAGCAAGACAAGGTGGAATTGTGTGTGGATTACACTTAGGGATCCACATTGCCATCTTAAGATCCTTGAGCAACTTACAATAGTTTTACCGAATCCCAAATTTCTTATGCCTTTATCAAGTATATCCTCTCCCATGTTCCACTTCCATTGTATCATCATAATAAAGTGACATATGTTCTTTGTGCAAATGTTAGTAGGACCACAATGTCTCCGATATCTTCTATTTTTGTTGAGCCCGAGTTGCTTTTGAGAAAGTTGCCAGTAGAGTGAAAATAATTTGTCATTCACATTGGAAGGTTCTTGTGTGACTTCCACTATATTTGGCATGGCTGGCATGATAGGTTCTTGTGTAGTTGTCCACGAAGCTTGATGTCAAATTTCTCATCAAGAAAGGTTCTTTTGTAGCTCCCAAAGTTTAATCTATTCTTTCTTGGTAGCTTCTTGTGTTAATATCTCATTTTTTAAGATAGATTCTTGTGTAACTATCATCTTCCTTGAAGATGATGCAACGATTTCAATGGCATTTTGACAAACTAGTGGTGGTCGAGTAGGTTCTTGTGTCTCTGTCTCTCTTTTTGAGACAGGTTCTTGTGTAACTACTCGGTAGGAGGTCAAGGATGTTCTTTATGTGATCCTCCTACATTGGCACTTTTCTCTTTTTCTTGCAAGTAGATTCTTGTGGTACTACCTTTGTCAAGGTAGGTTCTTGTGGTTCTACTTTCCAATCCTTGCCTTGATGGGTAGGCCTAAACTTGATGGTTACCTCTTATTTATTGATGATGATAATTTTAGAGACTTTGGTCTCCATTCTTTCTTTTGGTCATCATTGAGCACATTCTTGTTGTTTCTTAAACATGATGGAGGCGATCTTGTTACACCTAGTACCTTGGGTATCCAAATATAAGAATTTCCAAGGTAATATCCCTGGGTCTCTAGTAGTGTTGTGGGAACCCAATGCTAGTTCACCTTCCTTGTGGGATGGCATCATTTTGTTCTTTCATGTCAAGGTTTGTTGTTTCCATGATGGGGTGGCTTTTGATATTGAAGTTTCATTGGAATCCAAATATATGGTTCAACTTCACAATACCCTTGGGCCTGTAGTAGATACTTTTGGACCCGCACTTGCTTGGTTGATCTTCTTCTTTGTCTTCTTTGTTGGTGAGGGATTTGCAGAGGTCAGGAGGTGGTAGTGGGAAGTTGATGCTGATGCTTGAATGTTGGTTCATTTGGTAGTGTATGGTATATCTTCATGGGTTGATTCATCACCAAAGATCCATTTGTAAGTGGCTTTGATTCAACCTTTTTCAAGAAGAGCTGCTATTGTTTAGGTGCTTGTAGGAGTTAGAAAAAAATTGTAAGGCACAACATGATTGTCCATGGAAAAATTAATCATTAAAGAACCAACAATCCTAATTGAGGTACCTTCTATGGATTGAATTTCAAAATCACATACTTAAAGGAGTACTTGGTCAAGGTGTTCTAATGTTTCCCAAGAGATGAGGTTCTTGCTTGCTTGAGCGTCTGTGAAAGCTTGTATTTTGCATGTCGCACTTGTTGATGTTAGCTCCACGCAAAGTTTAGATGGAGTTGTACTTGTCTCCTTAGTATCAATGGAAGTACTAATTGAATGTTCAATTTAATTAGGTAGCACCGCTCTTATGGTGTAAAAAGGTGTAAAGACTATAGGTTGATCATTGTTAATGTGCATACTCTAAGTTCCTTTAGTAGGTCGAGATCTATTTTAGCCAATGTATGCATCCAATTTAGTGAGTCTCCTAGTTCAGATAAAGGATAAAACTAACAGTCTTCAGGAATCTTTGCATTGTCCTCTTGCTTGTATGCTTGGAGCACATTTACTACATAATATTAAACCTCATATCAATCCCCATCAACCCTCTCATGAATAGGCAGAAGTTCATGTGCTATACCCCTAACTCCTGCTATATTATTATCACCGCTTTCAGCCAACCACGGAATTGGCAATAGTAGGGAGGAATCCGCCTCTGTACCTCCATTGTGGATGGTATCAGATTTAGCTGCAAATAAAATTCCAGACATAGGGTGACTCTTGCATGTTTGGAGATATAGGAGTAAAATAAGTAACCCAACTTTAGTATAAGAATGGTCAAGAGCCTTAACAATCAGAAGTTGTAACTAAAATACTAGCCGCGAAGTTGGATATAGTAAGAATGTAAGAGATAGACTGATGAGGAGCGGAATACGTGATGTGATGTTCTTATAGTAGCTACCTGATGAATATAATTTTGATTGTTTTCTATCTTGTGCATTGAGTGCAATGTTGCATCTATTTACCTTTGAGAATTGTGAGAGAGAAGCTTATTCTATTCTGTAGTGGCAATATCTCAGCTATCTCGTAAATCTTAGTTATTTTCTTTAGCAATGCATAGTTAGTTCAGTTCTCTATGTTCAAACCCTCAAAGAATGGAGTTTTGTATTCCATTAACATTGAACCTGTGGTTTGAATACCCATCAACTTATCTAGTAATCAAAGAGCAAGATTAACGGCCTGCGATCCATGAGGATTTTTGACGTATCAAGGGGACAATGTTGTCATCATTATACCATATTCGAGATTATAGAGTAGAAAACTCATTCCAGGAGACGAGATTGCCTCAATTCGATGTTTTCAAAAGATGGTGGGCTCCGACATCTCAAACGAGTTTCGACCTAGGCATAATGCACATTCATTTGAAATGTTCTTGGCATGGCAATGCATATATAGAAGAATAAATGTCTGCAAATAGCCAAGACAACCACCTCCGAACGTACGTGTTTACAGCTCTGACTTCAGAGATAGCAAGATGCATAAGTAAAAGCTAGTGCTGAAACGACACCAACACATTTAACAAGTCAAGAAGGCATGATCCAAATGGTGACATAGGAAGGCACTGAGGTCAAAATCTCAAAGGATGAATCAAGGGGAGACCTCGCGATTTCCAGCATTCTTGGAGAAAACCAAGCTAATTCAACAAGAATCAATCGTTGACTACCATTCGACCTAATTTAAACAAATGAAGGGGATGCAGATGAACTGTTTGGGGATCCAAAAAGTTCAAGAAAATAAATAATCAAAGAGGAACTCTTAGATGGAAGGACCAAGAAGAAGTCCAAACAACAGCATTGAAAGTAATCCAAAAGACACAGGCCAAAGATGCAAAGACAAGAGTTTGGCAACTAGTGGTTTCGCAGAAACAGACCAATTTGGAAAATTTGAAACCTAATCTGACCAACACTCCGACAACAAGTCCGAAGGAAAGTCTTGGTTTGAAACCTAATCTGATCAACAATCCGACAACAAGTCCAAAGGCAAGTTCTGGTCATAGCTCGATGTTGAGTCCGAGAAAGGAAATGACTGAAGATCAAACAAGTAGTTGAGAGATGGAGAACCAATCTTACTTTAGGAACAGGGGCCAACTAGCTGAAAGAAGGACAAAGAAATCCTGTTGGCCGAATTGTTCCATGCCCTTAAGCAAGGATCTAAAAAGGTCACATTGGATCAACTCTTGAGTTTGGCTCCCATGTTTCGTAAGCATTTCTTTAAGCAACTACAAGAAGAAAAACAAGAGCAAAAGAAACTAGACATAGCAAGCAACAAAAATATTTGTTGGCTACATGGTGATGATGAACTTCCATTATTGCTTAAGATCAATGTAGTTACAAATTGATTCATAGAAATTCATGGTAGGTAGGTTGACAAACTATGCTTTTAGTTCATACCTTAGTATTTTTATTTCATTGAACATCACATAACTAGACGAGGATTAAAACCATATCAAGGAATACTAGAGATAAGTAAGGATTATTTACACAAACTTATTGAATATCTTTTTGACTTTATCATGCCCAGTTTATCTTAACACCTCGCTCATCCTCATGAATTAAAGAATAATTGCCAATCGACAATTTGCTTAGAAAGAGGATTCTTTCCCATGAACCATAGATACTATTTCCTTCGAACCACCATAGATACTATTTCCTTCTAACCACATCTTTAAAAAATTTCACCAAATTGTATCCATTGCTATTTCTAGTTTTCCAAATTCTTTAATAAGCATATCTGAAAAGCATTTTATAGTGGCCTTCATAGGTGCAGATAGAATAAGAGTTAAATGCCTAAACCCTAAAACCTAAACCCTATATCATATATCCTATACCCTAGACCCTAAACTCTATACACTAAACTCAACACCCTAAACTATAAACCCTAAAGCCTATATCTTAAACCCTAAACCCTAGACCACATATCCTAAATTCTAAAGCCTATACCCTATATGCTAATACCCTAAAACCTAAACTCTATACACTAAACCCTATACCCTACACCCTAAACCGTTTCTCGCCATGCGTCATGCATGAGTGTCAAAAAATATGCATTGCAGTGCATCTATCATATGTGCATACCTTTGATGGGTATGAAAATTTGCATAAGCCTCAATCATATGCACTTTAATTCTCATGCCAATCATGATACCAATTCGATATCATTTGCATGGTTGGTCATGTATTTTTCATTATTTCTCACTGCATATCATACATGAGTGTCAAAAGCATGCATCACAGTGCTTCTATCATATTTTCATATCTCTATTGGGTATGATACTTTGCACCAATGTTAATACAACCTACTTTAGTACTCTTGAAAAGTATCATACCAATCGAATATCATTTGCATTGTTGGGCATGCATGTTTCCTTGTTTCTCAACATGTGCCATGCATGAGTGTCAAGAAATGCGCATCAGAGTGCCTCTATTGTATGTGTGCATCTCCAATTGGTATGAAAATTTGCACAAAATTTAATCATACCTACTTTAGGACACTTGCAAAGCAACATATTGATTGGATATTACTTGCATGGTTGGGCATGGATTTTTCATTATTTCTCACCATACATCATGCATGAGTGTCAAGACATACACATCAGGGTGCCTCTAGCATATGAGTATGTCTCCAACGAGTATGAAAATTTTCACAACCCTTAATAATACCAACTTTAAGGCCCGTGCAAAGCATCATACCTTCAGATATCATTTGCATGGTTGGGTGTGTATTTTTAATTATTTCTTACCACTCATCATGCATGAGTATCAAAAGTATGCATCCCGATGCTTCTATCATATTTACCTATCTCTGTTGGGTATGAAACTAGTGTTAATCCCACCTAAATAAATGCTTGTATAGATTATCATACTTACTGGATATCATTTGGATTGTTGGGCATGCATATTTCCTTGTTTCTTGCCATGAGTCATGCATGAGCATCAAAACTATGCATAGCGGTGCTTCTATCATACTTTCATGACTTCGTTGGGCATGATACTTTGCATGGATGTTAATCCCAACCAATTCAAAGCCTGTGAAAAGTGTCATACCCATTAGATAACATTTGGGAATGCATATTTCCTTGTTTCTTGCCATGCATCATGCACGAGTGTCAAAAAATATGCATCGGGGTGCCTCCATCCTATGTTTATGTCTTCGATGGGCATGAAACTTTGCACAAGGCTTAATCATATCCACTTCAATGCTTGTGCAAAGTTACATACCCATGCATATTTTCTTGTTTCTTTCCATGTGCCATGCATGAGTGTTCAAAAATACTTTGCACAAGACTTAATTATATCCAATTCAATGCTCGTGCAAAGTGCCATACCCATGCATATTTTCTTGTTTCTTGCCATGCATCATGAATGAGTGTTTAAAAATATGCATCGGGGTATCTCATCTTATGTGTGTGTGTCTAAGATGGGTATGAAACTTTTCACAAGACTTAATCATACTTGCTTTAATGTCCATGCTACTGATCCGGATGTCGTATTCATAGTGGTGCATGCATTTTTCATTATTTCTCACTGCATGTCATGTATGAGTGTCAAAATTATGCATCGTGGTGCTTCTATAATATATGCATGTCTATGTTGGGTATGATACTTTGCACCAATGTTAAACCCACCTATTACAAGGCCCATGCAACGTACCATACCCATCGGATATAGTTTTCATTGTTGGGAATGCATTTTTCATTGTTTTTAGCCATGTGTCATGCATGAGTATCAAGAAATACACATCGGGATGCCTCTATTGTATGTGCCTCTCTCCTATGGGTTTTAAACTTTGCACAAGTATTAATCATACACTTTGTAAGGCTTGTGCAAATCATCATATGATCAGGTATCATTTGCATGGTTGGGAGTGTGTTTTGCATTATTTCTCACCACACATCATGCATAAGTGTCAAAATTATGCATTACGGTGCTTTTATCATACTTGCATGTCTCCATTGGGTATGATACTTTGCATTGGAGCTAATACCACATACATCAAGACTTGTGCATGCTATCATACCCATCGGATATCATTTTCATTGCTGGGCATGCATATTTACTTGCTTCTTGCCATGCGCTATGCATGAGTGTTCGAAAATATGCATCAAGGTGCCCCTCCATATGTGCCTATCTCCGATTAGTATGAAACTTTGCAAAAACCTTTATCATACTCACTTTAAGTCCCATGAAAATAATCATACCGATTGGATATCATTTTGCATAGTTGGGCACGTATTTTTCATTATTTCTCACGGCACGTCATGCATGAGTCTCAAAACTATGCATCGTGGTGCTTCTACTATATTTGCATGACTCTTTTCGATATGATACTTTGCACCAACATTTACCCTAGTTACTTCAAGGATCATACAAATTATCCTACCCATTGGATATCATTTGCATTGTTGGGCATGCATATTTCCTTTTTCTCCCCATGCATCATGCATGAGTGTCAAGAAATACACATCAAAATTCCTCTATCATCTGTGTGTACCTTCGATGGGTATGAAACTTTGTAAAATCCTTAATCATACAAACTTTTAGTATTGTGGGAACCATCATACTGATTGGATATCATTTTCATGTGTCAATGTGTATTTTTCATCATTTCTCACTGCACATCATGCGTGCCAAAAAATATGCATTGGGGTGTCTCTATCATATGTGCATGTCTTTGATGGATATACAAATTTTCACAAGCTGTAATCATAATAATTTTAAGGCCTGTGCAAAGCATCATACCGATCAGATATCATTTTCATGGTTGGGCATGCATTTTTCATTATTTCTCACCACATACCATGCATGAGTGTCAAAATTATGCTTCACGGTGATTCTATCATATTTACATGTCTCCATTGGGTATGATAATTTGCAATTGTGTTAATCCCACCTACTTTGCAATAGTGTTAATACCACCTACTCTAAGTCTTGTGTAAATTATCATACCCATCGGATATCATTTGCATTGTTGGGCTTGCAAAATTTCTTGTTTCTTGCCATATGTCATGCATTAATGTCAAAAATATGCATCGGGGAGAATCTATCCTATGTGTGTGTGTTCGACGGGTATGAAACTTTTCAAAAGCCTCAATAATACCTACTATAATTCCCCTACAAAGCATCATAGAAATTGGATATCATTTTCATGGTTGGGCATCTATTTTTGATTATTTCTCACCTCACGTCATGCATGAGTGTCAAAATTATGTATCACGATGCTTCTATCATCTTTTCATGTCTTTGTTAGTATTATAATTTGAACCAACATTAATAACACATACCTAAAGGCCCATGCAAAGTATTATACCCATCAAATATCATTTGCATTGTTAGGCATGCTTATTTCCTTATTTCTCGCCATGCCTCATGTATAAGTGTCAACAAATACGTGTTGGGGCACCTCTATGATATGTGCGTGTCTTATATCAGTATGAAACTGTACACAAAAATTAATCATACCCACATTAAGGCCCATGCAAAGCATCATACTCATCTGATATCATTTTCATTGTTGAACATGTATTTTTTATTATTTCTCATTGCACATGTTTAAATAATTTATATAAAATTTATAATTAATGACTAGTTTATTTAATAGAGACTAATGTTTTTATAAATTTTTCTACATCTTGCTTGCAAAGGGAGCTCACAAAGGAGATGGCTATAAAATTTTCTTCTAATATGGAGGTGATTTGATGTTGCAAAGGAGAAGTAGTTGCATTCACTACAATCCATGACAGTGATCCAAATTACTTTTAGAAGACTTGGTGAAGATAAAGTCACAGTTATTGTATCAAATACTTTTAGCACACATATTGAGCTAAAACATAAATGTGAAGATATGGAAATACTTGGAGATGTTATACCCTATAATACATCCAACAAATATTTTATTGCGTGGGATAGAGATGAGACTTATCCAATGGACATCATCAAGAACGCAAAGTGCATCTCTTTCATTTTTAAAAATTTAAGACATTTTACAAACAATTTCCTTTGCAAAAATGTAGTAGAAGGTAAAGTATTGGGATTTGAACAAGTAAAGCAATGGTTATTTGTGCAAATGAGGATTTTAAAAGTCACTAATGATGGTATGGATGATAACACATCCTCGTTGGGTGGTCCCTACTATGAGCTAGGCAAGGCTACGAGATCAAGCATGCAATTTTTGACAATTAGAAAGAGGCATGTGGTTTCCAACGCTAAAGATAAAATATACTACAATATCAAAGGGCTTAAAAATATACCCACATGCCAAGCTTTGTCCCTTCATACGTGGATGATTTCAGTGTTGAATCTTCTATACTCAACTACAGAAGTGATATCTTATCAGGAATGGATGAGCTCATTGGTATTGAGAAAGTAAAAGAATTTAGAAGTGGTCTTATTTGGAGTGGATGAATTCATGCACAGTGAGAAGGACATGATTTCATTAGCAATGTCTTATCAAGCATGGATGAGTTTGTCAATATTGAAAAACTTGGTATCAAACAAAGTTCTAGAGATGTGAGAACTATGCAAGATGTGTCATAAGTGAAGTTTTCTTCCCCTACGATTGTATCAAATCAAGCAAGGTGTGGAGTTTTGAAAACTATGCAAGGTGAGTCAATGAGTATTTTTCTCTCAGACATAGTGGAGTTTCAAGGTCTTGACACTCTCAGAGCACATTCAATGCAAAATGGCCCTACCATTGAATCAAAGCAGGCAAGGTGTGGAGTTGTGAAAATCATGCAAGGTATCTCAATGAGTGATGTTCTCTCAAGAGTAGAGGTCCTCAACACTCTCAAAGAATATTTCATGCAAATGGCCCTACGATTGTATCAAAAGAAATGATGAAATCACCAAAGGATTATTCAATATTTGACTTTGATTGTGATATGATCAAGGATACAACATGCCATGGATGTAATGTGACAATCAATGTTGAGGAAGAAAGGAGAAAAATTACAAAGGAAAAGGCATATGCCCAACCATGCAAAGCTCTCAACACTCTCAAAGCACATTTAATGCAAATGGCCCTACAATTATATCAAAGAAGGAAAGATGTGGAGTTTTGAAAACCATGCAAGGTGAGCCAATGAGTGATGTTCTCTCACATCATAGAGATTCAAGGTTATTGACACTGAGTTAACACTCTTAGATCACAGGAACCTACCATGGTATCAAAGAAAGCAAGGTGTGGAGTTATGAAAACCATGTAGGGTATGTTAATGAGTGATGTTCTCTCGAATTTCAAGGTTCTCAACACTACCAGAGCACATTTAATGCAAATGCCCCTACGATTGTATCAAAAGCAAGGAACAACGAAGTATTATCTAGTATTTGAATTTGATTGTGATATGATCGAGGATACAACATGCCATGGATGTAATGTGACACACAATGTTGAGGGAGAAAGGAGCAGAATTACAAAGAGCAATGTACACGAGGAACAAAAATGGACAGACAGATGCATCAAGAGAAAGCGAATCTAGGCAATCCTCAAAACCAAGTAAAGAGAATTAAAGTGATGAATGAAGCGATTATGGCCAATGCATTGGGATGTAAGTGTTGTCATTGACTTTCTCGATGTGAAGAAATGTAGAGAAAATGTGTGGCAAAGGAGGAAGTGAAAGAAATGGATACCTTCTCATAAGATTCTCTTTCTTTCTTAAAAATGATAAGAAAAGGCTAAGTCTAGGACAAAAGATCAGCCCTCTCATAAATGGGAAGAGGATTTACAATAATGCATATTGCATTACTAGAGTATCACAGGGCACACATTAGGATTTACTAAGGAGTTAAATTTAGCATTCAAGAGAACATAGGAAGGTCTAAAACAAGAAGCACAATTGTAATGGTAGTAGCAATTTTGAAAGACTTCATAGAAAAAAATGCTTTCCCTCAACCCCATTTATCTATCAAACTTCTTAATGGTGAAGAGGTCATTAAGAAGCACTTTCCAATGGGATTGAGGAAAAAAGAAGTATTTGACACTATTAGATATGAATTAAGGAAAAGATAGAATCATGTAGCTTCTTCTCATCCTTTGTATACTATTTGGTAGAAGAACTTTGGACATTTTAAAATCCCAAAGAGGCAAAAATGTCAATCTACAATGAGTGTGATGATTTAAGACGATCAATTAAGAGTGCACCCGGTCCATAGCAAAGGGAATCATACAAAAAGAAACAACAATATCATCATGGTTGGATTTGTTCAAAATTCAAGATAGAAATATGCATTTTGGAACGAGCAAGCTATTTTGCATCCAGTCAGTACTTTCTAAAGATACATTTATATGGAGTGTTATTGCATGGATTTAAGTTCTTCACAGATGTACGGATTGATTCCTTGCATCCACACGATAGCAACCAAGTTATTACATCCACTATGCATGCAATTCACAGTGTATGTATAGAGAAAGGTCACCTACCATCAACTTTGAGGATACAAGTAAATAATTGATAGCGAGCAAACAAGGATGTTTTCATGTTCTCTTTTGCTCGATGCTCATTGCTCATCAAATCTTCATTGAGATTAAAGTTGTATTTTTGTATGTTGGACTTAGACATAAGGATATCAATCAGGTTTTTAGCACAATCTCAAGAGAGATGAAATGCAAGGATGTGCAGACAATGGATGACTTGATAAGAAGATGTGGGAGGCAAATTGGTGGCCATAAGGAAAGTACAGTATAATCCAAGCTTGAAAGAATGTATGATTGGATCAACTTTATTTGACCTTTCCTATAAAAGGGTGGTGATGCTCTAAAAGGTCATAGCAATCCACATTACTTTTGCTTTTTAAAAAAGATCAAAAACCAATAAGACAATGGCAATACTATTTTCTTGATACAAAATGGGAATGTGAAGATCCTTACAATCTCTTAACTTCAACTCCAAGCAAGGAAATGCATCTAAAACATTAAAAAAATTTGGACTCAAAAAGGGCCTTGTAAGGGAACCCTTGGGCTGGTGACATGGAAGAATAAAGTGAATAAAACCCAATAGAATATTGGATGGTGGAGCGCAATAAAATATCGGAAGTGGCCTGACTTCTCTATTTCTTTATTCAATGGCCCAAAAAATGAGGTGGAGCACCCACTTGCTGCCTCAACTCTCCCATCACGTTTTTTAACTATAACCAAACTGAGAAACCTAGTTTCTCAAACCAAACTTGAACCATTTGACCTGAAACCAAATCCTCCCATCCAACTACCACACTCCTTTCATTGTCTCTCATTCCTCTTGCTTCCCCCTCATTTCCGAGCACCATTTCTAATTTTTCTTTGCTCTCTTTTCAAATTTCTTGCTGGCTCTTGAGCGGGAAGCTTCTTTCTCTATTCTCCCTCTCATGGGATGGAGTCTCATGCCAAAATCTCATCACGTCTCTTCTCTACTTGTATTTCTCTCTCATTTCACTCTCATTCTTTCAAAACGTTCAAGATTTTTGAATGAGATTCAACCTACCTTCTTCTTTCTCTATTTTGGGCGCTTCTCCTTCAAATCTTGCCACTTACTCTCTCATCTGAGATTCTCCCATGATTTGAAATCAATTCATTCAAGAAGACAAGGCAATCAATGTCCTGAGTGAGCCATGAATGATGCAATGTGTTTGAATCTTAGAAGGAGCTACTAGACGAGATTCTTAGAGAAAGGATCAAAGAAGTTTGACTTTTAGGCATTGCAGTTGCTGATGCATGAGAATCAATCTTTCTTTTTCCCATCTCTCAATACTAGTTACTTTATATGCTGCAATCTCTAAGGGTGCATGATTTTGAACCATTTGTGAAGGTTTGGGGTCCATCCAGACACCTTGTATGGAGGTTTAGGTGAGATAATCTTTGGAACAATGCAACACAGTGATTATGACGAGTTTGTTTGTTAATGATGTAACTTTGAAGAGACAGTTAATTCGTAGTTCATTTTGTGTAGTTGTGTTGTTTTGTTTTATTTCATGGTTTGAAAACGTTGAAAAATTTGTTTGTTTTGTAAGAAATTCCATGAGAAATGAGTCTTTTTCACTCTTACTATCAATGGTTTTCTACAAAATATTGCTTGAAATAGATTTTGAGATGTTTGGGAGCATATAATTTGTTTTGAAGAAAGAACCATCAACTTCATCAATCCTGGAACATGTTTGGGACCACTGAGAGGGACAAGTTTGATCACATTTTTCTTTCAAAGAATCTTGCTCCAAGAATCAGCTACTGTTCATTCATGTAGTTTTAGAATGTTTTTAGTTTTCAACTCAAATCAGGGTCTATCAGAGCAACTTGCATGGAGATTCAGGTGAGAAAACCTTTAGAACAATGCAAGACAATGAAAATAATGAGATTTTATGATGCAACTTTGAAGAAGCAGTTAATTTGTAGTTTGTTTTGGTAATTTTGTTGTTTTCTTTTAATACATGATTTAAAGAGGAAGAAATATTTTTTTTGTTTTAAAAGATACACTCTTACCATTGAGTTTTTTTTAGAGAAGATGGTTAGAAATAGATTTGGAGTTGTTTGGAAGCATATAATTAGTATTGGAGAAAAATCCATCAATTTCAACATCCTGGATTACAAGAGGGACCATTGAGGAGGCTAAGTTTGATCACGTTTTTTCTTCAAAGATCCATGTGAGGTATTGTTAATTCACATAGTTTAATAATGTTTGATGATAAGTAAATGTTTTTTTGAATTTATAGATTTCAATTGTTAGATTTTGCATGCAATTGGGGTTTTTATTTTTGCTTGGTATGATACTTTTCTAAAACATGTCATGTTTGTATATTATTTATTGATGTCAATGCTATATTATATTAGGTGGAAAGTGCATGAAATCATGCAAGCTGCTCAGAATAAAGAAAAGGTGGATATCCATTTTCAAATAGATGCAGAGAATACACCATTTTTAAAGAGGAATGAATCCTCCTTAGCAAGTGAAAGTGATTTAGTAGCTCTTCGAAATCAAGGAAAAGCACATATGGATTTCTAGTTAGAAGGGAAAATATATCCAGTAGATCCACAAACTTGTCAGACTTCTCAATTCCATGGATTGACCAACTTAATAAAGTTCCTCTGTAAGGGTGAGAATGGTTTGTTAGGATATTGTCGAAGGTTGATTGGTCATGGAGCAAGTAGCCTTCACAACCAGTATCAATCTTTGCTTAAAGAAAGAGACAAAAGGATTGCAATGTTGGAGGCTTGGAATCAACATTTGGTATCATCTATGCAAGTTACATGTGTTCAAATGTCTGCATATGTTGGCATAGAGAAGAAAAATCAAGAATTACAGAGGTAAAGGTTGAAACATTAGATGCTCAATTAGGAGAGAGCACTACAAATGCAATTCACTTACAGATGCAAAACACAGCTCTGAAGGATGAGATCAAGAAGTTAGAGAAAACATTATCATTCATGAAGGATACTGCAATGGGTCCAAGCCTACATAAGAGCAAATTGTGTCCAATGGATGAAATATCCAAGAAAAGTGGTCACTGGAAGCATTGAGTGAGAGCTTGTAGGAGTGTTTTAGAACTCATGTCTATCCATGATGAACACTATGGTGCTATGGGTGAAGTGTTTACAAAAAGAATGTTGGAGTCTGTTATACAACATCCAAAATTCAAAAGTCTAAAATCAGAGATAACATCTGAGTCAATGAACAAAGTTGTGGAGCATTTCAATGCAACTAGTGTGCAGGGAGTTTGTGATACTACAGGGATAAGTACAAGGGCATATCGGCTCATATTTAAGAGCTTAAAAATAGCATGTCTTTCTATGGGAGCAAAAGTTAAAGCCCTGCTTCTTAAACCGACTGATGTTGATAAGGCCAGGCATGCACTCAATTTGGGTGTACTTGATTTAGTCGGTGAGCCCCAGTGGCAGGGGCATGTGTAAGGGGCAAGTGGCAGGGAAAGTGTGACAGTGGCAGGATGTCCTAGGTTCAAAATCATAACATTTGGTTGGGTTTTGTACCCTAAACCCTCAATCTTATTTTTCATTCCCTAAATCAAATTTGGGAGGCCTCTGACACCCTAGCAACCATGTCCATCATTTTCAAGCCAAAAACCCCCTGGAAACCCTAAATCCGACATCATGCGACCAAGGGCTCTAGTCGCATGATGTTGGATTTAGGGTTTCCAGGGGGTTTTTGGCTTGAAAATGATGGACCTGGTTGCTAGGGTGTCAGAGGCCTCCCAAATTTGATTTAGGGAATGAAAAATAAGATGTGGATGTCTTGGGTTTAAAAGTCATAAAATTTGCTTGGGTTTTCTACTCTAAACCCTATTTTTTATTCCTTGCCAGTTGAAGAAAAAGCAATGATTTTTGTTCCTAAAATGGAACCTAGAATTATACTGATGATTTTGAATCACATGATGAAGTTGGCAAAGCTGCATACCTTTTCTGCCTCATCGCAGAGTGCGTCAACTACTACAGTGTCCAACTGGACTCCCTTTTGTGGTTGATCTTGAACTTCATGTTGGCTTGAGGTGCCAGCTTCTTCATCTCTGTCCCTGAACAATTCCCCCTTCAAATTCATGAACTACTCATTGGACATGTCGTACTCTGGTGCGGCATCCTCGATTGCCTTCTATGTTAGTGGATTGCCTCTAGATCGGTGAGGCTCGAGTCATCAAAGCATGCAATCTCATCGATTGCTGGATTCACTGGAGCATCAAAGTCAATGACATCATCAAAAGTGTCATTCGAGAGCCGACAGAGCACCTCGTCCTCTCGGAGACCGGTTTCTTCCATCACTTCCAATAGGGTAAGGTATTCCTCACCCTCAATCTTGATTGGATCAACCGAAGCAAGGTGTGGCTTGCTTGCTACCTCATCTGGAATATAGGTAGAGGATGGATATGCAAAGTCGGATATGAAGATAAGATGTCCTCGCTTTCAACTTGCTCCTCAGCTAGGCTAATAGTATGCTCCTCAGGCTCCAAGTCTAGGTTTAGGTCATCTCCTCCACCACTTGTTGATGAACCTGCTCCACCACTTGTGGATGTAGGACCCTCGGGCTGCTCGCCAACATCCTCATCAAACTTGCTAGTCACAAGGAGAACGGTTAAGTGTTGCATCTCTCTCGATCAAATGAATTGGGGAAGATGAATCATCCTCGATGGGAATAGCGTACTCACGGAGAGAGAGAGGGAAATTATCCATTGCCCTACCTAGTGTCTTCTTGAAGTTAGCACTCTTGTCAAAAGAGCTCAAAATATCCAATGAAACCCATTGGTGAGGGGAGTTAGCAATCGCGGCAGATTGCCCATGGATAAGTCTATCAAAAAATTGAAGAGAGGGATTATTAGCAGGAAGGAGAGCTCTCAAGTGTGACTTAAGATGGAATGCTTTGTAGAAGATAGGATAAATCTGATCTGTAGAGGCATGGGAATCAGTGGATGAAATCCATTGGTCAAAAGCCTCTCTAGGGGAAGCCATGAGTGTAGGAGGATGCTCGAGAAGATGAAAGACGAGGTTGTGGAATGCAAGGTTACTCAAGAGCGGGAAACTGAAAATGTGAAAATGACCTTAGAAGTGTACTTTACTTTATAAATGGACATTGCCCTTAAAAATGCTCTTAATTACAATATTTTTATATTTATTGTTTTTTCTTTGGAAAGCCTCTCTCTCTCTCTCTCTCTCTCTCTCCTTAGCTATCTCCCTCTCCTCTTTCTCACTCTCTCCCTCCCTCTCTCTCTCTCTCATAGACCGGCAAGGTCTTCTGAGGATGTTAATATTTCTTTCTTTCTTTCCCTTCCTTTGTGTCCCTCATTGCTCTCTCTCTCTCTCTCTCTCTCTCTCTCTCTCTCTCTCTCTCTCTCTCTCTCTCTCTCGCTCCTCTCCTCTCCCTTGCTCTCTCTCTGTCTCTCTATCTCTTTCCCTCCATTTGTGTCCCTATTTGCTCTCCCTCTCTCTCTCTCTCTCTCTCTCTCTGACACCCGATGATCATCTTGTTGCCATGTTGCCCTTAGCTATCTATGTCATGGACATTGATTTTACATATACACTTTTTGTATTTTGTTAGTGGCTCCACCCTTTGAATTAGTTGTATATGGGTTTTTTTTTAATCTCATAGTCTCTCAAAGACCTTAATTAACTTTCTTATTTTTCTCTTTCTCAACTTAGAGGTGCAAATGAATAAATGCAATCTTTACTCTCTCACTCTTCCCATTCTCTACCTCTCTCTCTCTATCCCACTCTCCATCTCTCTCTTTCTGTCCCTGTCTCCATTGTCATGGACATTGATTTCATGTATACACTTTTGTATTTTGTTAGCGGATCCACCCTTTGGATCAGTTGTATCCGGTTTTTTTTTTCAATCTCTTAGTCTCTCAAAGACCTTAATTAACTTTTGTATTTTTCTCTTTCTCAACTTAGAGGTACAAATGAATAAATGCAACCTTAACTCTCTCTGTCTCCCTTTGTATCCCTCCCCCTCCCTCTATCTCTAAGAGGCCCTTTGTGTCCCTGACTGCTCTCTCTCCCTCTCTCTCTCTATTCATACATCTAACTCTGTCTCATGGCCAGGTGCATTATTTGTGTCACTTATTGTACTCTCAACTTCTCTCTCTCTCTCTCTCTCTCTCTCTCTCTCTCTCTCTCTCTTGCACGCTCTAATTGCTATCTATCTCGAGATCACACACTCTCTGTCTTGCACAATACAGATATACAAATATCCACACAAATTTAAAATTACAAATATTTATCGCTTTATCATTCATAGACCATAGAGAGCCATCAATCTAGAGGTGCATACTTAATTTAAAAAATCTTAACAATAAATGAAACAACACTTTGTATTATATATGATTTCTGTTCATACATGTAACAATGCCTCATTGCCAAGTGCATTGTTGAAGCACTAAGGATCCAAGAAACTGGATATCATATGAAATACCTGCCATCATGTCTCTACTATCTCTAGAGTATGGGGGGGTAAAAATTCTTACAAATGATACTTGTCTCATCCCTATATCTAACTTTGCGATTATCAAGTCTAAAATAATAGTCTTGGGGAGGGCTTGCTATTGCCAACTATAATTCTTCCCTAATAAATCGCATGGTCCACTCCTCTTCCAATTCCAACATTAGATCAAGATGTCCTTGTCGATAAATTGATACCTCAACAATAGGACTGTGAGTCCCATCAGCAGATCATCATCCATTGCTTCCCATTGAAGGTTCTTCCATCTAAACCTTCTATATGTGAAAGTCATGCAGAGATTTTGCCTTCCAATGAAATACCTGCAAAATTTGGGATCTATTAATACATAGTATCCTGATCATTTTTTATACAAACAAGAACTGTAAGATTTGCTCACCAAAAAGTCACATCTGAAGTGTTCAATCAACATTGTACTAAATCTTTGGCATGACATGTTCTTGTTGTCCATCCATTGTCAATAGCTCAGATGGCCAGTCCATTTCTAAGCTCTTGCAAGTGTAAGTAATCTTTGTTTTCCTTAATTGCCTACAACTTGCAAAGAAATCAACAAAGCATGGAAATGGAAGAAACCAGCTCAACCTAGCATTTCTTCCACCATTAGTTAGCTTCATAGCATTTCTCACATCATTAAACATTCTATTTCTATATGATTCACTTATCTCCATGCTTGGAAGCAGCCATTCTAGACTCTCAAAAGAGGGCAAGGGAAGAGATTCTAATCTACCATACTGTCCTTCTTCATCTGGCACAATGAAAATTGAGTCATAGAAGAAGATCCTGTTCTTTTTTAATTATGATGGTGTGCGACCTTCATACTAAAGACTCTCGATCTCAACATGGAGGACATGCAACACTCCAGTTACGCATGCTGCAGGCTCCCACTCTTTGTAAGTAGATGGATATAAGTTTGTAAAACAAATACAAGGCATAAGACACTAGTGTCAACGTCCCCAAATAAATGCAAATACTCTAAAAATAAAATGAAGTACTAGTACACTTTGAAAAACTTACAACACCTACGATATGGAATCCTTCATTCGGATGCACATATATGTTTGCATGGGTAAAGACATGCTGAATATATACTTGTGTCACTATGTTACTGCCAGGAGAAATTTCAAAATCTAAGATCCTTCCCTTCCAATGTTTGGAGATGTCCATTGCATCCTTTTGACCCACTTTGTAGCACCCACGATTAGTGGGTTGCATTGTGATCCAAGAATATTTCCTGTAGAGCTGAGGAATCCATTCCCCATGCCCATCCTTAACATTCTTCAATACAACAGACTATAAACTACTTCTGTATCTATCATTTTCTACTTCCATAGTTTTTGCCCTTATACCATATGATTAAAATTAGCTCTTTCTACTTCCAAAGACCCTCCAAATTTATGTCTTCTATTCTCTCTTTCTCTTTCTTTGCAAGTCTCTCTCTCTCTCTCTCTCTCTCTCTCCCCCCCCCCCCTCCTTCCCTCTCTCCTTTAACTAAACCTCTCACAAAAACAAGCAAAATATTACTACAAAAAGCATAGAATACTTTTCTCTCTCAGTCTGTCTTCCAAGGTACCCCTCACACAAACAAACATCAAAATTTTTTGAAATACTTAGTTACGATATGCTCTCTTCTTGCTCTGTTTCTCCACAAACAAAGAAAACATCATCAATATCATATCATTCTCTCTCTCCCTCCCAAAACTCTTTGATTAGGATCTCTTTTTCTTCCTTCTTTCTCAAATACTTCTAAAACCTAGCAGTTTGAAATAGAATCTCTGTCTCTCTCCCTCAATCATCCCCTCAACAAAAGAAAACATAGCAATTCAAAATATAATATCTGTCTCTCTTTTCCCTTCCTTTATCTACCCCTTCTATACTAGCAAATAAGAAAATGACTATTTTCTATCTCTCTCCCTGACTCATCCCCTCAAATAGATAAAAAAACACAGCAGTTTCAAATATACTCTCTCTCTCTCTCTCTCTCTCTCCCTTCCTATATATATCCCTCCTATACTAATAATGAAGAAAAAAATGACTATTTTATGTCTCTCTCTCCCTCACTCATCCCCTCAAATAGAAAACAACATATTAGTTCGAAATAATCTCTCTCTTTCTTTCACTTCCTCTATCTATCCCTCCTATACCAGTGAAGAAAAAAATGTCAAAAATCATCTTGTAATTTTATATATCATCTACCTCAATCCCTCCCTCTTCCCTGTCTCTTGTGACAAACATATAGACAAAGTGTGATACAAAAATGTATCTACTTAATACAAACAAAACTTTCAAGACGAAATCACTTCATTACCTGGAAAGTATGTGTTTCTTCTTCTGGAGTTAACTCTATATACTCCAAAAAGGTAGAGAAAGAGCCGAAAATGATAGAACACCCGCTTTTCTCACTCCTTCCAAGCAGATTTAGGTCGCAACTTGAGGAGGTGACTCTCTATACTCCAAAAAGGTGAGGAAAGAACCGAAAATGAGAGAACACCCATTTTTCTCATTCCTTCCAAGCAAATTTAGGTCGCAACTTTGGTTTCTAAGAGAGATGAAATAAGTAGAGAATGAATGGAAGAGAAGAGGGATGAACAGAGCTTTGACAGAAGTTTCTATGAGAGATTTTTGAACATGGAAGAAAAATGTGAGCAAAGAGGAGAGAGAATGACTAAGCAAGAGTGGAAAGAAGATATTTTGAAACCAGCTGCTAGAAAGTGGTAGGAATGAATGTTTGAAACGTTTTGGAAGAGAGAGAATAGGGGGAGAGCTGGTTAAGAAGTCAAAGTTTGGGCCAAATGGTTGAACCAAATGGAAAACGTGAGCATAGTTTTAGCTAGGGGATAGTTTGCCCTGGGAGGAAAACAAGGAGGCCTAACATGGTCAGGGCAGGCCTGTCAAAGATAATTTTTTATTGTGAACCACCAATGACGTTTTTTGGGGTATTTTGAAAAAAATTTGAAATTTCCCCTAGATTTGGGGAGCCTCTGTTACAAAGAAGTCCACATGGCATAATCTCCTTCATGGATACCATATCCCCTTATCCAAGCCTCTAATATTTTAGAGATATTTTAGTAATTCTCCGAAGGGCCCTTTTTTGAGTCCAAAATTTTTGTAATGTCGTCGGCTCCATACAATAATCCACTGATAAATCTACTTGTGAAATAGATGGCTTAAAGTCTTTTATTGAGTACAAACAGGAAATGATGGTGAGATACCCTTCTTGGCAACAACACAATGCATTGGTGATTGAAAAGACACACGAATTGATAAAATACCTTGAGAAAATGTGAAATAAGAATGTTGAGGAAGAATGCACATTGTTTTGGGCCCAGCACTAGACTTTGGAAATGAGTTTGAATTGCTACTTCCACGTGGCATTCTGTAGACCATGTGGTGAAAACAGAGAGTTCATGCCGGAAGTGGATATAGAAGTCAATTGTGTTCTTGCAGTTTGGCCATTAGATGATGAAAATAAGGATGTGAAGTTTTAGGTTGCCAAAGTAATGGATGTTAGTAGGGAAAAGGAAAGGCACAACATTTATAGTGGTATGGTAGCCAAAAGGTAGGAAGTAGAATATGGATAATAATGCATTATATACTAATTATATAAAAAAAGAATGGGTCCAAAACCATGAACCAATTTCAAAGCAACCAATAGAAACAATCATAGTATCTTGAAAATAAAGGACAAAGAAAACCAAGAAGCACATGAAATCAATATTCAGTAGAAGGAAAAATTAGAATACCAGGCCAAATTATTTTGTATACAAGAGGTTTTAAGGATGACCACTAAGGAGGAAGTAGAAGGAGATAGTGCAAATGAAGAATTACCATCATAATAGATTCAAGCTGAAGTCCATCTATGGTAATACAATGAAGCAAGTGAGTGGTTCAAGTGTCACTGTGTGAATTAACAAGCCAGTAATAATGAACCCATCAATCCATCTCTTCTTCCACCATTATTCAAGCAATGATAAAGACAAAGGGGGTACATCTTTTCTCTGAGCGTCTTGGTCTGAGCACATTTTTCTGAGCATGGCCTATTGTGATTTCGTAGACAATTTTATCATAACATCACACACCATTTAGTCATAAAACTACCCCAAGAAGATACTTTATACATTTCTACCCCACAAAGATGCCGCTAACATCACACACCCTTTAGTCATAAAACTACCCCACAAAGATGCTATATACATTTAATTACATTTCTTTCCAATAGTATTTAGGGCTTATAAGATCCCTTTATTCACAAAACTACTTTTCATGTCTACTTCATTTCAACACCCTCCACCTATATCATCCATCATTCATACTATGATAGATAGTGATTTATCGATGAAATGATTGCAAGTCACATGGTGAAGAATTTAGGGTGCAAATTTGCATGCATCTATGCCGAAACATTTATTAGTTGCATTTAAGGAGATACTTTAAGATTCAATTCACCATGATGATCATTTATACACAACTCATAGTTTTGACATGCAAACCTTAACTAAGATATGACATGATTGTCACATCTCTAGCAAATAGAAAAAGTTTTATGAAACCAACATGCTCAAAATTGAATATGTGATATTGAGATTAATATTCATGGGTACCTCTTCCTCATGAGGAAGTCAGCCCTTTCATCGGCCCTGTAAATAGATGCTTTACATGTTTTGATGTAGATTTGGTTGCTCTAGAAGTTTTGATGAAGGCTAGATGATCTATACGAGCTATCATCCAAACGTGAGCTCAGATGGGAGCATATGTCTGAGCATGCTTAAGGAATGGAGTCCTCTTCTCACCATCTCCAAACTGTTGGTCTCCTTCTACTCGCTGCTTTTCGATCCCAATCTTCTCATTCGCATCCAAACTGTCCTCGTCCACCTTCCTCTCTCCATCTTCTCATTCGTTTTGACCATCTCCTCTGCTTCTATCTCTCCCTCCCCTGCTCCCAATGCCAGTACTGACAACACCTCTTGGAAGTTGGACGTGAAGAAAATAGGTGGAGCATCAGGAGAGCGTAGATAGAGTCGAGAATTCCTGACATTCTATCATGGACAAATACTCATGATGAGTACCGGGCTATGGAAAAGCTCAAATGTAGATGGTTTGCAAGCCTAAGTCAGACTCGAAGGGCAATGACAAATTATAGGCGCATCATTTAATTACAAGAGCGTAGAAAGAGTCATCAATACAATTGGGAGCATAGAATGATATGGTTGAAGAAGCAACGTTCTGTCAATAGCAATCGATCAAGATGTTCCTAGTGTATCCATCATTTCCTCTCCCACCTCCTCGCATCCCAAACCATTCCCTTTCTACCCTCCCTCCTCTCTTCCCAAACCTTCACCTTTGTCCCCTCCCCATTTCGATTCCTTCGTTTTCTTAGCTCCTGAGAGCCTTTCGCCCCTCTCTCAAATCTCCCTGCAATTTCTCCCTTCCCACAGCTGGACGTGGGCTGCAGTCTACACATAAATCCTTCGCTTGCAGCTGGATCAAGCAAGACAAAAGCCAGCCGAGATCATCATATTTCTCGCAAGAGAGTTCGTGATCCCTCTGAGTTTCAACATCGTGGGAGTGAGCACGACCATGGTTTGTTGTGTATTAGAAATGCCTCTACCTATAACAAGAAACCAGATGAAGCTGTTACAAATTTCATTGACCAATACATATGCTACGACCTCACGTTACTCCTTGAATCATTACAGGTAGTACAATGTCACAGGCATATGCCTGCATGTTGGAAAAAGGGGAGAGCAATATGCATATTCCATTTTCCATTGCCATTGATGGACAAAACAACTCTCCTACAACCTCTAGAGCAAAAACTTTGTTACGATAATATCACCCTCACTAAAGTATAAGAGGAGCTGAATGATACAATCCCCAATCCATTGCAAAGCTTAGAGAAATTGTTAGAGAAATTGCAACTTTCCAAATCAGAATACATCTTATCTTTGCGATCCAACTTGAAACGACCAACGTTGTTCTTGAAAAGAAAGCCATCAGATGCTTAGATGAATCCATTTCCCAAATTACAGCACCATTATGGGCTGCAAATATTGATGCTCAATTTATACTAGATCCATATGCAATAGCCGCATACTGCACATCATACCTCAGAATGTAGACAACACAATAACCAAGGCATTCCATGACATAGTAAAAAAAGCAAACGATGAGAGCAGTGACACTGCTGACCGCATCAAAAAAATGGGAGCTGCATTTTTAAACCTCCAACAAATATCAGCACAGCAAGCCATTGCATCACGCTTCCAAATCCTCATAGTTCATAAATAGAGCACTATTATAGCAACACATTGCTATCTTGAAATCTGATAAGATATTGCAAATGATCCAAACAATTCAACTAATATAATGTGCACTTCAATTAGTGATCGATACATGGCAAGACCCAAAACACTTGAATCAATATGCCTTGCTGAATTCGTTTTTGAATACAATAAGAAAACTTATATAAAAAAAGGAAGACCACAAATAATTAGATTCACACGTTATGACTAGCAATGGGACCCTGACAATTACTACAAAGAACAGCTTATGGTTTATGCTCCTTACTGTTCAGAAGAAGCTCTAAAGAAAGAAGAAGAAACCAAGCAAGATTGTTACTGTAAAATTGCGAACCAAATTTCTAAGATTAGAGGAAAATTCAACTTCTATGTAAGCTTGGGAAACCAAGATGTCGAGGCTTGGCAAAACTTCGAACACCAAATAGATGAGATTTCTACAACCTATGGGCTAAAACATTTAACAACGCTATTTTTTTAGATTCATCTAACATGGTGGACATAACACACCACAACCATACAGAAAAGCAATCAATTGACATCTCATCACCCGATACTTCAATAGACTAAAAAGAGAAATTTGTACTTCTTTTCAATTTCTGTAACCTACGGAGAAGCTAATACCAGAAGAAGAACACTGGTCACAAATATGGTTGCTAAACCCAGTGCAGTGGCATATATTCGACAACATAATGTGGAAGGAAAAGAACAACCTTGACAAGCCCATCTACGTATTCCTGACGGGAGGAGCTAGAATCGGTAAAACAACTGTCGTACATGCTCTCAATCAAGAGTTACTGCGTTGGTATAACAAAAACCCAAATCATATCCACTAAAGTCTAAAATACTGAAAATGGCATACACAGGAAGAGCTGCATACAACATAAGTGGTGAACTCTACATTCAACATTAGGCATACCAATAAACTGCAAAGAAATGCCACAGTTACCCACCAAGAGATTAGACAAACACACAAAATAATACAGGTTCAAATAGTAATTATCAATGAAATATCACTAATTTATGTGAGAGGATGTTTAACTTTATCAATAGAGGCCTACGCACCATTAAACATGTTTATAATTTTCCATTCGATGGCTTGGATGCCATAATAATGGGTGACTTATACCAATTGTCTCCGTGCATGACAAATGGGTGTTAAAAGAAGAAAACCCTTTGAAGCAAAGTTTTTGGAAAGAAAACCTACGATGTTATCAGCTCAACACCGTTATGTGACAAGGCGATTTCTTCTTTACTAGCATTCTAAATAGGTTCCGAATAAACATGCAACAGCCGAAGGACATTAGCACAATCAAATTTGCATGCTTCCACAAGGTGCTGCTGGCCTTGACATTGCCTTACTTGTTTTGTACAAATAAATCAATCCGCACACATAATGAATACATATTCCAGCACAGTGATGGTGATGTTTACATTTTCCTTGCCATAGACAAGAAAAGCAACAACTTTCCTTATCTATTGTCTCTCTGAGATTGATCCCAATAAAGCTGTTGGGCTCCATAGAGAATAAAACTAAAAGTAAGCATGGTTGTCGAGATATGTGCAGGAAACTATGACACATTCGATGGTCTTGTAAATGGAGCTGATGGGCAATTCAAAGTAATGACAACTACAATTCACTTGTAGTTGTTTGAATGCAATTTTTAGATCCCAATGTAGGGGCATGGACAGAGCAACAAACCCGGTACCTGTATGGGAATTCTATCAACCAATAGTGGACTGCAATACTTATAATTAAAAGAAATCCAAATAAGACATAATAAAAACCATATTGTAACACGAACGTAGTACCCAATCTAGCCAAGCTCAGCAAGAACAGTGCATCGTGTACAAGGTTCAACATTGAAATTGCTATGCTTTGACCCCATAGGCAGGCCACAGCATGGCATCACCTACACAATGCTTTCAAGAATCCGTGCCAAAGAAATCTCTCTCTCATAAAACCCTTAAATAGTACTCACTTCCGTGCATATTCAACTGTTGCAAGAGAAATGCAAAGACTTCTTACAGTTGCAGCTTGGCACTTTGATGTGCCACTCCTTGAAAACTAGAGTTAAACACATGTTATCTTGCAGACATTGAACACACATTCATTGCAATGACATGCAATTGATTTAAATGCAGATTATAATCTCCAGGCATTTGATTTGCTCTATCTCATTGAAACTAGAACCGCACATCCAATAGACTACATAGACAAACCAAAGTACGCTGCAAAACACCACGTTCCAAGGAATGGGTACATCGCTCCTATACAAGCGCAATCTTTCCTTGTCATCACATAGAATGTTCACAACCCCTGGCCTCAAAATGATTACGGCAAATTTCTAATCAAATCCAAAAAAATCAATGTTTATTGTGCTTCTTGTAGGAAAAAATGGAGATAGACATGACAGTGAAGGAGATGAGGATGGAAGTATTCAGACTTGATTCCCCTGCCCACCACTTGGATCTGACATTGGAAATGATATGGGAAAAGACTGCTGACAACATGGAAGTAGCAGACAGAAGTGACGACCTGACTCGATAGGATCTTTGATCCCATCCAAAGTAAACTTTTGAAGACGCGTTCCTTGAACTTCCTAGAGAGAGAACACTCGCACCTGAACGCCGCCAATCAACATTGAAAAGTGGCACAGGGGCCCTTAGGCAAGGTAGAGTATCTTCCAACTTGAAAGAAACTCCAGCACCACAGGACAGAGATGGACACTCCCTGTCTGCTTCCAGAGCTGGGAGAGGGGGGGCCACGATATCTTATGTGGCAGCAGTGCAAAAAGCTAGAGGACGGTTCTTCTCCCTCCCAGCAAGAAAGGAGACTACTTCTCGCTTTGCCAATCTAGGATGGACGAAGACAAGGAAGGACATGATAGTCCTGTTCCAAAGCTACAAGAAACTAGAGATCCCCAGCACATAACTCAAGAACTCGAGTGAGGCGAAAGAGGTGAAAGAGGAAAGAGAAGAGTTGGAGTCGAACAAGGAAGTAAAGAAGGAGCTAGAGGATGTCCAAGCACAAGCGCAAACCAAAGAGACCCCCAAAGCGGGAATGATTGGATGCATGGGAGAGAAAAAGAAGGAACTAAAAAGCATATTCACCACCGCAAGAAGGAAAATGATGACCCACAGGCCCCAAATAACAGCTCCAAACCTGCTGAAGAGAAAGAGGCTACTGTTGGTGAGAGCCAAAAATCTTCATGAGGTAAGCAAATTGCTGCCTTCATTAATGAAGATCTTCTATCTTATTCTATTGAATGGCTTAGCATCCATGCTTTGATAGGCTTCCTTACAAGACCCAGGCCTCCTTTAGCTTTCATTGAGAGGGGTGAGAACAAACTGGGTAAGACAAGGTATCAATGTTACCAATGTTAGATTTCTGAGGAAAGATCTTTTTGTCTTCCTCTTAGAGTCTCCTAGCATGGCATCCAAGGCTCTCAACTGTACTTTGTGGATTATCAAACACCAACCTCTCTACTTAGAGAAGTGGAAGTAGAACTTCAATCCTGATCTAACAAGGTCCACCATTACCCCTGTGTGGGTTGAGCTCCTAGATCTGCCCCTCTCTCTATGCAACCAAATAGCCTCTCTGTGCAGTGGTTTGGGAGAGATAGTTGGAGTTGAGAAGGAAAATTTCATTAATCCTAGAGTTAATCCTCAGGTTTATATCAAAATAAACATTATTGAGGACCTACCCAGCACATTGGTAATGGTGAACACGAATGGTATTGTGTACAGGGAGCAACCCCTTCTCTATAAAAATATCCCAAACTCCTGCTTCCTTTGTGGACTCTCAAGTCATGTAGTTAAAAACTACCCATAGAGGAGAGCCAAAGCTAAACCCAAGGATCCTCCTGCACCTATCAATAGTAAGCAAATTGAAAGATGGATCCCCAAGGTCCCAGCTACTCCTGGAAAAATTCTTCTCTAGAAGGAAGATGCTGCCAAGCCCACGCTCTCTCTTGACAAAGGCAAAGGGAAGCTAGATGACACTCTAGCACTTAACAATGCATTTGATATCCTGGCAGAGAGTGAAACTGAAGAGTGGATAAAGAAAAATCAGAATTTGGATCTGGATTCCCAAATAGATCCAAGCTGGTCAAAGGATTTTGAAGAGGACATTAACAGAGAGGATGAGATGACCTCTTCCAAGATCAGTGAGGAAGACATAGAAGTTGAACAAGACATGATCACAGATATCGAAGAGGATACTGTGGATCAAGGTAAGGCTTTTACTCAAGTGCAAAGCAACAGAAATCTCTCTCAAGGTAAAAATGCTTCCCCCCATATCAATAGCCCCAATCCTAGGGCCAGAAAGGGAACCAAGAAGAATGTCAAGTAAACCAATAGCCATCCTCTCCCTTAATGTCAGAGGACTTACTGACCATGGCAAAGGAGAAGAGTTAGCTTATTGGCTAAGAACCAACACTCTTTCCCCTACTTTCCTTACTTTATAAGAAGTTAAAATCTATGGACCCTCTTTGGAGAAGAGACTCATAGCTATTAACAAGAGAAGAAAATGGTTCTTCACTCAACATGAGGAGGGAAAGGGTGGAGTAGCAATTGGGATACTCTCTAACTATGCTCATGGAATACTAGGTGTTGAATAAAATACATAGAACAGATGGATTATGCTTAAATGCATTATACATGGTCAGTCTTTCACTTTGGTTTCCTTATATTCCCCTAAGATTACATAGGAAAGAATGGTGAGTTGGGAATCTCCACTTCTTGCAAGAAATAAATGTTTTGTGGTGGGGGGTTTTAACATGGTGGAAAGTTCCACGGACAGATGGATGGGTAAAGGGACAGTAATCAGAGGCAGGGAACTGACTCTGTGGGAGGATCTAAAAGAAGACCTAAGTCTATTGGACATGGGGATGAAAGGTACCTTCACTTGGTCTAATAGTCAAGTTGGAGCCAACAGAAGAGAGGCTATATTGGATAGGATCTATGCTTCTCAAGAACTAGTAAGACAGACTAGCTCTCTTCAGACTCAGGTCTTCTCCTCTCTTTTTCTCTTAGATCACAAGCCAATCCTTCTCAAATGTGACTTTGGCCTTGGTCATGAATTCTACAAAAAATTCTGGCCCACTGTTGGTTTCTACCTCCTATTGTTATGGCAAGAGAGTGTAAGAAATGGGAATCTACCTACTCATATTAATGGGGGTGTGATTAAACTTATTCCTAAGGAAGGAGATAAGGTTGAGCTAAGAAACTAGAGACCTCTCACTATGCTTAACTGCAGCTATAAATTTTTTGCTAAAGCACTGACTTTGAGAGTTGAGAATAGAATGGCCAAGTGGATACTCCCAAAGCAGAAAGGCTTCATAAAGGGCATACATATTCTTGAAGCCATCATCAATATTTGGGAGGGATGTGAGTATTCCAGAGAAACAAAACAAGACATATGCTTTCTGAAGGTTGACTTTGACAAAGCATATGATAGACTTGAATGGGACTTCATCATTCAGACTTTGGCGGATATGGGCCTTGGCCCCCTGTTCATCTCTTATATCAAACTCCTTCTCACTAATGCTACATCCAAGATTTGTGTTAATGGGATCATGAGTCAAACCTTTGTTCTTAAAAGGTCTATAAGACAGGGGTTCTCTATTGCTCCTCTAATTTTTGCAATTGCTATAGACTCTTTAGGGTGGCTTCTATAGCATCAGAGCCCAGAAGGAAAGGTGAAAGGCATTGAGCTACCCTCTAGCACAAGCACCTTATAAGCCAATAGTTTGCTGATGATACAAACTTAACCCTCATGAATGATACCCAGGATATCAAAGAGGCTATGGAGTCCTTAGAGATATTTTGTAAAGCTTCTGCGTCCAAAATCAATCACTTCAAAACTGGATATGCAACTCTCAAAAGGGATGAACAGGATTTTTTGGAAGACATGGGCTGCCAGAGAATCAAACATGGCACAGTCTTTAGATTACTGGGTATCCCCATGGGGTTTGACATTTCCCTCAAAGTGAGATGGGATTGGTTCTTGAACAGAGTCCAAAACAAGATTGAGAAATGGAGAGGGTTCCAAGCTAGTCTGGTTGGAAGAAGAACTGTTCTCAACCACTTGATATACCCTATTGTCATATTCTACCTCAACTCTTGGTCCCCTTCTAGAACTGGAATTGACAGGTTCATGAAAATTTGTAGATCTTTTCTTTGGGTGGCAAGATAGCCAAGGTCAGATGGGACTTATGTATCAAACTCAAGTAAGAAGGAGGCTTAGGTGTTATTGATATAGAACAAGATTCTCTGAAACTCTCCTCAACTTGGATAATTAAAGTAATCATACACCCTCTTGAGGATTGGGCTCAAATACTCATAAGGAATGTCAACTCCCTAAGACCTCTGAGAAGTGGAAAAAGTACCCTATGTTGTCAGCTATTCGTAAATCTGAACCCTGCAAAGCTAAAGGCAGCCAGCTATTCAATACCTTTTTGCATTTCTCCTTCTGTAGAAATAATGAACTCAGCATGCTCCATGGCCTTCATGACTGTTGCATCCTTAACAATGCATTTCATGACCAATGACCTCTTAATTCTATTTTCCATTTCTTTGGAGATTTTGTTTCGCCATATGATTGCTTTGCCATCTCGATGCCGAGGTCGACCTTCATGCAATACTATTGTTTCATCATGGGCTTGAATTGGCGCAACTTGCACCCACCATTGGAGTTGATACTCCTAATATGACAACCTTGAGCTTGTCAACCTAGCAATATCTACACTTGTTAAGGATGAAACTGATTGAACCTTCCACCTTCCTGGTGATGGTCTTGGAATAAGCGCACTCTAATTGGTGTTTGAATCCTCCCAAAAAATGATGGTGCAATAACTCCACGTCAGTTTTCACGATCCTTTATATTTACAACCTTGTTACATTTTCCTCCTTGTCCAAGCCTGGCAATGGACTTGGCTTGTTACAGGAACTCTTTGCAATACACATGACAAGCCATGGTAGTCCAATCTTTCATTCTCATCACAAAATCAAACAACACCCAGCAATGACCCAGTTCTCCCCCAAGTCTCATTTTATTCACCAAGTCAAACCCCTGAACCAGAACCTTGGGTAGACATTTTAAATACATGACACCTACTCAATGAACTATGTTGCAATTGTCCAAGAAACACTATACTTTGGAAATAATTATATCGACAATGCCTTTTCAAGTATAAAATTCCATCTAGCCCATCTAACACAGGTCGAGAGCCATGTTAACCCTTCTCAATCCATCTTGATAATCTATACACAGACAAAAAGTTGGTCAATATTATATTCATTGTCAATAACATAATTTAATAAACCAATGCAATGACAAATAGTATGGTAATTACCTTCTTTTGTTGAGTAAAGGTTCACATTGTTTTAGCAAATCTTGTAGCTCAACATCCGACATCTTAATCCCATCTTGCACTTTTTTAGACAATAAAGTTTCCATAATAATGTATTGGACAATTATATTGTGTATCCCTTTAGGGCATACAGCACCACCAGCCCTCACCATTTTAGAAACTTTGGTTTTAATGGCATCCTTTGCTCTCCTAGTCAAACCATCTCCAACGGGATGATTATGATGGCCATGGTGTATGACTGCACGAGTAAGATTCACACTATCTCTACATTCTGGCATGCAAAGTAACATTTCATAGTAGCAAATTGGTGGACGACCACAATGTATACATGATAAGGAGCCATATGATTCAATTAACACATTTGCTAGGGCCAGTCTAATCAATCTCCCATCCCATTGTGTCTCATTCTCTATCCCAAATTTTTTTTAATAACCACAAGTTGCATTCATACGATGGAGGTGACCTCCACATTCCTTTCTATGAACCACACCAGGAAATACTATATTTGTTGTAATAGGATCACTCCAAACATGACCATCAAATTTTGACTTCGTACCTTTTGTGCGATGTTTCATTGAAGTAGCTGGTAACTTAAAGAAAACATCACCATCATAAGTAGAAGGCAACTCATCGACAATGACATGCATTTCAACCTTCTCATAGGCCTCACGCAATCTGTTCTTTGTAGGTAGTTGCATAATAATGTCAATGACACTATGTTGTTCGTCATTCTCAATGTTGCTAGCTGAATCAAGTGTCCTTGCCTCATCATTTTTGTTGAAAACAAAGTAGAAATATTTTTTGTTCTCATACAGTATAGTCTTCTGAAGTTCATTGTCATCAAGCTTGAATCTCTCTCCCTTCACGATGAAAATATCACCGAACTGTGCATCAAGGTGAAACAATTTGTATCCATCGTCATGGAGTTCATATTGCAGCTCCATTGTCAAATCAGACCCATTATCACTGAAGTGTTGATGGTGGATAGATATGGACCCAAGTGTGAATTAAAAATGGCTAGCAAGCACCATCTCTAACAACACTCCTCTACTTGCTACAGATGTGCGAACAAATATATGCAAAGATCTATCCTCATTCTGAATTGTGACAGATTCCATTAGAATGGAATGGTTGAGCTCTGCAACTCAATGAGTTGAAGTCCAAAGGGTGAGAGTAATTGCAAGCCATTCTCGTTAGCAATAACATTTCTTAATGTCTACATAATCATTCCGGCAATTTGATATAAGGATACTTTAACTACGTAAATCGATTTAAGTATTTTTAACTTAATAGATAGATATGAATTATATTAGTGGTGGTGAACAAGAAATGGTTGCTCATTACTAAACATTACTATCTGTCTCTTTTTTTTCTACATCTCTAACCTCCTAAATATAAATTATGATGTTAAAAATATGCCAATAGACCCTTTCGTCAATGAAAGGGGTCTATTGGCCTCTATCTTTCATCAATTAATAATTAAAGATAGAGGTCAATACACCCCTTTCATCGACAAAAGGGGTGTATTGGCCTCTATCTTTCCTCAATTATCGTGGACGAAAGATAGAGGCCAATACACCCCTTTCGTCGACGAAAGGGGTGTATTGGCCTCTATCTTTCATTAATGGTTAATGAAATATAGAGGCCAATAGACCCCTTTCATCGACGAAAGGGGTCTGATGGCCTCTATATTTCATTAACCATTAATTAAAAAGGGGTCTATTGGCCTCTATCTTTCATTAACCATTAATCAAAAAGATATTTCATTGTGCTGTCGATGAAAGGGCCTCTATTTTTTATAATTTTCATAAACAATTATGAAAAAGTGACAATCATTATAAGTCATGGTTCCAATTCTCATCATGGTTTGGTAGCGGTTCCATAGCCAATATGTCCCCTGTCATGATGGATAAAATAAACGCATCGATTGTAATGATTTGAAATAACAAAGACAACAAATGTTACTAAAGGGGCATGGTTAAGTACGTGGGTAGGTCGAGGACACGTGGTAGTTCCTCGCCATCAAGCTCGACAAATATAGATCCAGTATTTGAGCTTTGCAAATTGGAAAATTAAAGGCCTATAGACCCCTTTCGTCGACGAAAGGGGTCTACTGGCCTCTAAATTTCAATTTTGCCCTTAGGTCTCCTCAACCCCTCGCCTCCCCCTTCTTGCCTTCTTTGCCTTCTTTGCTTCCTTTGCCTCCTTTGCCTTTTGCTTTTGCTTCCTTTTCCTTCTCCTCACACTGAATCAATCAAGCTTGCCTCACTCGCCTCACTGCAAGAAGCCCTCCTCCCTTGCTCGCTTCAGGCACCTCGCATTCAACGACATTCGCTTCTCAAAATTCACATTTCTTATTCGCATGCTTACGAAGCTTGTTTGCTGTTCTCCCGCTGTTCTCCCGATAATAGGACCATCATCTTCTACCTTTCTACCTTCTATGGTTAAACCACATCTTCAGCTGTCTGTCCGAAAGTCCAAGCTGGACGGAGAGCCGCACCCGAATGGCTTCTGAGGGATATAAAAAAGAACAAAACTTTAGACAATTTCGAGTTGCAGATTGGGAGTTTCTCTCATCAGGTCCTGGCTCTCCTCCCTTGCTGCGGGATGCTTTTTCTACTTTGGAAGCTCCATTGCAAGGTATTTCGCCATTTGATTCAGGCTTAGAACCGGGCAGGTTACTGCAAGATGACTATTTTGCCTATGTTGCCGATAGCTTTGATGTTATCCCTAACTCCCGCTATGGGAGAAGAACTAGCCAAGAATATCAGCAGGGCGGTGCAAGGCGTTGAGATACGATCGTACTTAGAATCGCAGGGTGCTGATAACTCTCAAAGTAGAATCCCTCCTCTTGATCTTTCACCTGAAGTGGACTCTATCGCACCATCTTTCTCGCCTCATGTAGTGGTGGAACAAAGAAAAGATGTTGACGCTCTTACATTTGAATCCCCGAACGGTGCCGAGCCTGTCACAATTGGAATTGGGGTGTTGCCACCACGGCTCCTGCCAGGTCGCAAATGGTTTCAAGCGGAAAGCCAAGTTGGTGAATCACAATGGTTTCAAGCAAAAAACCAAGTAAAGGAGCATCTTGTGATCCATGGTGGAGGAGCACAGCACTCGCAATATTGTCATTGTAATTCATTGCGAAATCGGATGATGCTGGTAGGGCGCTGTTGTCTTGTTGAAGAATCTGCTCCGTCGTGCCTGCTCACCCCTACGGAGTTTGAGTCTTGTCTGTGGTGACCTTGAGCTGCTTTGGCACAGATGGCAACGTAGCTCTAATGCGATGGTCGTAATAACGTGCACATTATAGGATCATCACGCATAAGTTGGTGGATCGGGGTGTCATCGATAGCACCGTGCTAGACACAGTGCAATTTTTTCAATGCATTTGTCAATGCTACCCAGTTACTTTCTCTGCTTGTGAATGTCATGAAGAATGTTGGGGGAACCAGCTAGCACATCATCATGAATAATTGTTTGCATTGACGTTGTAAGTAGTGCGGAGATGTTCTAATGATTTCCCCACATCTGCAATTGTGCTTTTCGCATCCACATCCACATTGAGATAGCAATGAAATGAATTAATATTTTGACCGATTTGAAGAAAAAATTTTGAATGTTCGTTGCAAAATGTTGGTCCTCTTGCATTATCTCCCATTGCGCAACTTTTTGGTAGTTAGGAGTTGAACGTGTGCTTGTGTCTTGGTTCACCAAAGAACAACGTTGGGTAATTTAACTCCTCATAGTATTTGTCTTTATATATACCTAAAGGTTTCTTGTTTTTACTAGGAGCAATTGCTGTGACACTTATGGCTCTATCAAAAATTTCATTTGCATCTACGTACCCATGTACTAGCATATCTGTAAAGGGATCATCAATTTCATCATCTTGTTCTAAAGCTGTTTGATTTTCTGTAAGCACTTGTTGTGTGTCATCACTATTTTGTTGGGCTTGTGCTTTGAGCTAGAAATGTGGGAGCCAAAGGCGGGATATTGTCACACCTTCTTGCTCATACAAGGATGTTTTGGCGAGCTACTTCGGTGCCTTCATAAAAACATTAGGGTGGAGATTGCCACTTACATACATGGTATGGTATTCTAGCTTCCTCATCACAATTCCTATGGGCCAATTATCATGGAAGCATAGTTTGAACACTCTCAATGTCAATGGTGACATTTATAATGCTGCCCTTCAAAAAATATTGGCCAAAGTGCAAGTAGTGGCATATATGGCCGAATGCGCTTGTAGCGTAACTAGCCTTTCTTCAAGATCTAAAAGCATTTGCACCTCTTGGATTTGGTCATTTAGTTTCATATGCATAGATGATGCCAAAGTGGGAATTTCACCTTGGTCAATTTGCTGCTTGCACTTGGAATAGATAGCACTATCACACACCACTATGCGCTCCTCTAGTATGTTAATAGTTTCTAGTAATAGCGCAATGTTTTTTGATATTGCTTGTTTAGTTTGAACTTAAAAAATATCCTGCTGCAGCAACAAGGTTGTGTGGGTGTGTCAGAAATGAGCACAGTGAAAATTTGTATAGCTTTGTTGTTATCTACCCCTGGCCCCTTTCTTTTCCTTTTTTTTAAAAGCACATCAAACCCAATTTATATTGTAGGTATTGTAGATGCTGAGTCAACTGAGCAACCAATCGACCTGGTATTTTGTGCTACTTTGAAAAAGCTAGCCATTTCAGCCTGTAGCAATGAGGGTGTGATAGATGCAAGAAGCAACATTTTTGTGTCCTTGACTATTCTGCAATCTACAGGTGTGGTAGGTAGCTGCTGCTATTGCATACTTTCTAATGAAGGCTAATCTATAGTTGCATTAACGGCACATTGTCTCGTTAAGTATCTTACGTGGTTTAAATTTTTTTGTAAAGGAACATCAGAAGCACCAAAAGAATTTAAAAATTGCCTACCGATGTCAATTGCCCTTGCAGTAGACTTTTCTTCCAACATTTTTCTATCAAGCAATTTTGCTCTGCTCACCAAACATGCCGTTTGCTACTCTTTAAGGTTTGTGTAGTAGCTATTGCATCTATAAGTTTGGGTTCATTATGGTAGCCTAAGCATCATTTGTGGATGCAGGCTTGGTTTGGATAATGGGTTCAAAATGTGGTGCATGCAAAACAATAGCCCATAAAATAATGAATTCACCCCCCCCAAAGACCACCCTGTGCTGTTGGCTTGCTCATGCGTGTTGAATACTCATCATAGTTTTGCACGTCGCGTAGTGAATGGAGAGTATTGGGTAGCAAGTGTGTTTCCAAGCATTGTATTGCCTGCTCCTCATTACCATGCAGGAAACTAAGAAATTACTACATAACTTCTTTCCAAAGTTCACTAGATGTTAGCTTTATTTTAAGCAAATATTTTATTATATCAAACAAGCAATCACCAGGTGTATACTTGAATGCCAGTGCATGATCTAGATTTTGTTTGAAAAGCACATCATCAAATGGTACATGGAGTAACTACCGCATTGTTTTTAATTTATTTTTGGATTGCGAGGCCAACATCTATAGTAGTTGAAGCAGGTGCTTCCTTGCTTTCAATGATAGGCTCAAAGTGCAATGCATTTTCATTGTATAGAATTTGCAATGGTGTTGCACTAAAGTGGCTACCATATCTTGCATAAACTTTTTTACACGATAATGACCATACGTGAATAGGCCTTTGCAAAAAGGACAACACCCACAAATAGGGGACGACCATTTTTTGAGCAAAATCTTTCGAGCGTCCGAGCGAAGGAAAAAAAAGCTTCCAAATTTGTAAAAATATGGCAAAAATGGATCAGAAGAAAACATAGATCACTTCGAAATATTAGCAATGCCTATTTTATACACAAATATTTACATGAATCATTGGGAATGCTGAGTAACATAATGGGATGGCTTTTGAAGAAACCCACATGTAGAGTAAACTTCTCTATGAAAATTCCCTTATGATTCTTCTTACAACTTTTACTTATTAGGGGGTGACATTGAAAACCCTCTCTCAACCTATCTTCATGAAAGGGTTTCTACAAAGAAACCTCATTGAAGCAAGCCATCAAGGTAGTTTCACCAGTGAAACCCCTTTGAAGTAGATCTTACAAGGTAGTTTCACTGGCGAAACTACGTTGGACAAGACTTTTAAAAGAGACATAACTTTCACAACCAATGTCCAAATATAGTCATTCAACCAATCAAATTGATCAGAAAACCCAATTTGAGCACATCTATCGGGTTTTTATTTTGGAAAATCTTGCATATATAGTATTAAATATTACATGTATTTTAAGAGGGTGATATATAAGCCCAAGTTAATACTTATTTATAGTAATTTAAACTTCTTTAGAAACATATCCATAAATATCTTGTTATTTATGCTGAGTTTATGCTATAAAAACACTAGAAAGATCTTGTCATATGATATAAATGTGTTTAGAAAGTAATTATGTATGTACAATATTATTACATTAAGAGTGATTATGAGGGATGCTTCTTAAAGGAATTATTTTTCAACACTTTTTTAAGGTAATAACAGGCGTACAAAGGGATGTCTATGAATAAGAAAAAATGAATGAGTGACTAGTCTGTATATTTTTATGATAAAGGAATCTAGTTCTAGTAAAAATAGAAGTGTAAAAACCATGTTTCCTAAAGAAATACAATTTTTTAAATATCTTGAAAAACATGCTCGAATAAACCTGGTCATATATTTTTGCATGTAAAATTGATGCATCCCACAATAAAAAAGCCTTTACCAATGAATTTTGCCATATAGGCCAAGGATGGAATATCACATTCAAAAATCAGGAACTGTTGGAGCTCCTCCAAAGTTGGTAGCCTGACTCTAAAGAAGAATTAGGCACTTCCTCTTGCCAACCGCTCGAGCTCAAGCTTGATGTCTTCAACCTGAAGCTCACAGTGTGCAACATGCTTCTGACCCACTTTGTACCACCCTTTGGTGGCAACTTCCTTGGCACGTCGAGCAACCTCTGCTTGTAGGATTTGCTTGGCTTGTTCCTCGCTTGTTCCAAATCCAAGAGAGTGAATCTCGCTTGGAGAATTTTTTCTAGTTCTTCCATGTAAGACATCAATTCTCCACCCTCCTCGAGTGCTCACCCGAAGCCCCACCAGTAGAGACCACCTCTTTTGAGGCTTTACTCTCATCACTGCTCTCCACCTCTTTTGAGGTACTTCCATCCTCACCACACACCACACTCATTGGTTTTGCACACTCAAAGGCTATTAAATTGCTTCTTCGTCTTTTCAGGGAGCCTCTACTCCCTAGCATCACATAGGGGAGGGTGGCAGATGTGCACTACTCAGGCCAGTTCCATCACTGCACTCGCATGGACCTAAGAAAATCATGTTATTGTTAGATGGATTCCTTTTGGATTGACAATATAGCAAGCAACATAGAGGTTTATTTTGGATTCATTTTCAAATGTACATGGATTAAGTGTATCAAAACATTCATGGAGTGACTACGCATTAACATCACTACATAATACTAACTTAATATATAATGTGTATGAGCAAAATACAAAAATGTAAGGGAAAACAATTGGAGAGAAGCAAACTATCTATCTATTAGATGAATGCCTTTTGAATGGACAATATAACAAGAAACATAGAGGTTTATTTTGTCGCATTTATTTACAAATGTACATGGAAGCTTTGGGTATAAAAAAATCAATGGGATGAAGATGCATTAACACCCCGTTGACATCACATCATAAAATTTTGCATACCTAATTGAAAATTTGTGCACTAGAGGATATCAACATCTCATTCACAATAAATTTAATTGACTATATAAATCTATTGGCAAACTATATTTATCTGATGCTTGAGAGAATTTATTTTGAGTTATAATTTATCATTCGGATTAACATGAGATAACTGATTTTTACACCAAAACATTTAATTTGACATCACACATTGTGCTTTATCATGGCTTAAGGAATTATTTACCCTTTATTGGCAAAAAAATTCTTTGAAAACCTTAGACAATTGATACTTTCATATGAATATCAATTCCACATTTTGCATTTACTTTTAATTGACACTCTTATTTGAAACATCAATTTGAAATTACATATCATTTTTTTTAAATTTATACATTTGATGATTCACATTGACAATATTGTATGTTGCACTTACAAATAGATATATTATTATATATTGCACTTAGAAATAGATAAAACTTCATTTCACATTCATTTGAAATTTTTGGATATATAGAAGAAATATGAGAGTTTCAAAATTAGAAAAATTATAATTAGCCTATAGTGTATCTTATTAACATTACAATTATACAATCTGGTTATATATATGCTCATTTTTAATATAAAAACTTTTTCCTACATGGATAATCCAATATTCTTTCTTGCATAAACAACTCATTTCTATGTAGGTAACTGAAAACACCTCATTTCCCATATAGATAACATAGAATCCACTTGATTCTCCATATTAGGTTAAATTTCCTAGATAGCACTACTTGGTCTATATAGGAAAAATAATGTTCTAGATAAAGAGGAGAAAATCCCTCTTCCTATCTAGGAGATATGCTGAAATTTCCTAGTTACCTAGCAATTTCCATATAGGGATTGGTCCAAAGTCCCTTGTATAGACCATCAAGTTCTCTGTCCTTTCCCATTCAATGACATATTCTAGATAAAATGGCACTACATGAAATATGTTCAACCATAGATGGATTCAATAGGTACAATCAGGTGACATTAGCCAGAAAAGGATCAAGACAAGATCACCTTCATCATGGGATAGGGAGCATTCTCAAGTATAGTGATGACATTTGGGTGAAGAATGCTCTAGAGACATTCCAAAGGTTCATAATCTAAACTTCTAAGGAATACTTGATGAATCTTGGCAAATTTTCTAGATGATTTCTTTGTATTATACAATGCTCAAACAAAACACCTAGAGCTCGTAGAAAAAGTTTTACATAGTGGCATTTTGATCAACCACTACCAGTATGTCTTCAATGTGCTCTTGGGCATATTGCTTGGAAACACAATCTCTAACAATGGAATCATGGTAGAGAAGAAGAATATCAATCCAATAGAGAAAATTAGGGAATCAAGTCAAAATGAGAGGCAATAAGGGAAAAGTTAAGCAACCTATCAAAGAAACTATAGTAGAAAGGACAAAAAATTTGGTACTAATAATTGGACATGTGGATCCTTTACAATGACAATGGAATGCCACTAAATCTAAGATTCAATATGAGCATGAAAATTGCTATGAATCCTTAGTAGTATTGTGAAACGAACCAAAAAATGTTCAAAAGAGCTATGAATGTTGGTGCTCATGTGCTAGAAAATTTCCAACCACTAGGAATGATGGAATTTGGCCTAGTGTAAGCAAAAGTAGATCTACAGATGTTGGACATAAAATCCAACATCTCGTAGGCTCAAGCATATTGATAGAGAGGTAGTCATGATGAAGCAAAGGCAACTTAGGCTTCATTGACCCTGTGAAGGTCCATCCTATGAGATTTGTTTTTTTCTCTTTCTTACAACCATTGTCTCTCATTTTATGTTGGTAGTAGTATAAGTATTAGTGCTAATAATGTTGACAAATTGATGGAATGGAAAATCTAGTGTTCTATTAATGCGGACAAATGACAATGAAGCAATGGGATACTTACAAGTGACAAGACATTTAGGTGTTGGATGGTGATTTAGAAGGAGGTGTATTCTATCCACATGCATGATGCTACAACCAGCATGGTAGTGGGACTATGTACTTTGCATCTTTCTCTATTGTTGCCTAATATATTTTATGGTTGGGTGGAGCAAATGAAAAGAAGAATGGTGTCGGTGTGTATCACACCCTAAGGGGAAATAGAAGAGTGGACTCAACCAGGGAGGTCTCTTTCAAAATTAAAATGGGTTCATGTAATATTATGGGTTTTAGGACGTACATAACCTTCATTCTAGCAAGAAGACCCTGCATGGACCATGTGCAAGAAAGCTTTGCAAGCTCTCCTAAGTTGGATCAGGTCATTGATTATCATAGTGAGGGTAGGGTGCATGCACGAGAAAGAGAGAATATTATTTGAGTGGGAGTGCTGAGCATTTTGAGGGTGTTTACAATCTATTGTGTTGTGATGTGAGCCAATTTTTTTCTATACGCAAGAGAAATGAGGGTCAATACACTCATATTAGCTAGCAAGAGCACATCAAGTAGAGCATACACAAAGTCTCAATGAAGCTAGATTGTGCTCATCAACAAGATGGATCTTCAACCCTCCCAAGGCATGGACATCTTGTAAGCATAGGTTTAGTGGAGCAATGCTTGTGCCATTGCACCAACTTAGCTTCCTATAAGGGGTTTGCAAGTCTTTCATAAGTGACTTATTATCAGCATCCATCCTAATAACGGAGTTTGTAGTTAAAGAAGTCAAAATCCCTAGGCATATATTTCAAGGAATACTCCAAAGCATAGGAAAAGTGCACGGTGTGAAACAACGAACAAAAGTGCGCACAAAAACCGTGCTAATTCCATGTGCCATTTGAGCAAACCTTTCAAGGAATACTCCAAAGCACAAGAAGAGCACACGATGGCATGCGACAAACAGAAGCACGATTGGAAACACGTTTTGCTAATAGAGTCTACGTATGGGATAGAGAGGAAAAAAGAGAGAGAGGGAGGGAAAGAGAAAGAGAGAGAGAGGAAGAGTAAGACAATGAGTTAACTAGGAAACTAAGCTAATCAAAAAGATCAATTCATTTTAGTGGTCTAGATAATCGACTAATTAGAGATGCATTGTTTATTTAATTAGATAATCGATTAATTAGAGATGCATTGTTTATTTCACAAATCTCCCTCTATTTCTCTTTAGAACTACACTTGCAACAAAACTCCAAGCATATAGTTTTTTAACTGCAAGAAGTCCATCCCACATGAAGGAGATCTTGGGGTCACAAATTTAGATGGAGCAATATAGACTTTAATAGCATGTTAGAAGATAAGCACGAAGGAGATATTGGGCTCACAAATTTAGATGGAGCACTATAGGGGTAAGAGAGACAAAAATGCATACACATGTAGTTTAGTATACAATTTATTTGAAAATAAAGGGGAAAAGTATATATACAACCTTATAAATAAGCATTGCTACCTTTAGTCCACTTAGTTCTATTAAAACTCTAACTGTGTAAAATGCAAGCTAGAGATTTTGATTGTCCCCTTTAGCCCCAAAGGTTATCCTTTAATGCACTTTCATACCATTAGCTATATTGTGGTCCCTGCAATCTAAGAGGTCATAGTATAGATAGAATCATGCAAGACAATGTATGGGTGCCCCATGCTACATACTTGAAATGACAATTTGAGAATTCGAGAGTTTTAGATGGAATATTAGGCTTTAAATACACTGTGATAGTGCAAACAAGTCAATGCTCTATCCTTCCTTTGGCTTCCTCATGGACACGCACACGTGATTGCCTCGCAAGAGCTAAGGCTTTGCATGGGATTGGGATGAGAAATGACACAGTATCATGCAACATACAAAAGCGCACCCGGGATGGATTCCAAAGCACACAGTGACACATATTGACCCGCAGGAGCCAAAGATGGATCGAAATGATATGAGAGAAGCCCGTTTGATTCGAAACCCCTTGATGTAGGAGGCGTTAAGTACTGATGAACTCGATTGACCTGTCAACTCTGTGTTGAACCTTGATGAAATACGAGCTATGGATCATGGCATCAGACTTCAGGAAGGAGGGTATACTTGAGCGACGAACTATTGAGGACAGAACCTCTATCAGGTACAACTAAACGAACTTTCTATATATCCAAGGCTTCACTTAGTATATTTTTGAGAACTCTTATTTCATTCATCTTTATGAGGAAGCTCTACAATTGAGCATATCCGTTTAGTCCTCGGGACAATCGTTATCACAACAAAGGGAATGTAACAAACTTTTCCATGTTTGAAATGCTAGAGGAGCACGCTTGTTGCACAGATGAGGCTTACCAGCTATGGCAAACGTTCAGAAGAATGTGAAGAGCACACGACCCAGCAATCGCCCGACCTTGCAAAGCTTGTTGTCATGAGCAACGAGATGTGGAGCAAAGCAACGACCTCGCCGAGATGTGGAGCAGAGCAGTGACCTCGCAAAGCTTGTTGTCACTGGCAAGAGATGTGAAGCAGAGCAACTCAATTCAACACAATACCGCTACTCAAAGCCCAAGAAGCTCATCAAAGGTACCTGTCCATGCAACCCGCCGTGCAACCAATCATGTCGCTGCCCAATTAGCTAGAGCAAAGCCCCACACAACCGGAATAAAGCTGAAAAGAACTCGAGTCGACCTCGAGTTAATGATTTTTTCAAAAATTAAAAAAATACATGGATTTTTATAGAGCTTTTGCCAAAAGCCCCGGAATCCGTTCCTAAAACACTGGACTCTAATGAGTGAGTGTTAATAAAGCACAAAGATGGGTGAGCACCCAGTTTCACCCACGGCTACCCTAGTTGCCATATGGCACGATATCATTTACACTCTACGGTCCGCTTGGGAGCGTGGGACTCCAGGCTCCAAGGGCGACTATCGAGAGGCGTGCCTGTTTCTGCAAGGCTTGGCCTGCAGGTGTTTTCAACATCTTCACTCCGCGAGGGATTCGTTGGATGTATAGTCCCCCCACTTGGTTGTTAGCCCCAGTTCCAGAGATCCCCTAGGCAGTGAGCAGGGTTTCTTTGGAACAGGCCGGCTTTTCTTTCAGCCTTTTCGATTTTTCCCATACTCAGCACCTTCGGGGCTGCTGTCTTGTATGAAAATCTTTCAAGCATTAAAAGAAGGTTCCTTTCTTTGAAAAAAATTTAAAAAAAAACAAAGCACAAAGATTCTTTGAAGTCAATGTCTAAGACGCTTTACATGTTGCTTAATGAGAGCTCACAATGAAGAAACTTTACAAAGCAAAGTCCATCTACGTGTTGAACAATAAGCTAAAACGAGAGGTTTAACTTAAAAGCATGCACGTTAAAACTAGAGCCTAGGTGTATTTAACTTTGTTTCAAAGCTCTGTTCCTGATCGTCATTGCAAATTCCAGTACTTCGTGGGTAGGAGGAGCGAAAGCAATGGTCTCTTTGACACTGGGATACTCAGCCACAGCCTTCCGCCATGCGTTCAAATGAGGACACTGCTCGTCGTCTGCTAGCTTGAAATTCCCAATCTCTTCGAACACCGTGAGCCATGAGAAATAGGATGCCAATACTACATCCACCAGGCCAATGCAATCACCCCCGTAGAAAGTCTTTCCACCGCTCAGCTCCGCCAGTGCTTTGTCCAACGTGATGAAGGTTTCGGCTAGCTCCTGCTTGGCTTGCTCCTGAAGCTCTCCCTCTGGGCTCCTCACGATCCGCAGACCTGCATCGTAGACCTGAGAAAACCAAACCAATTACTCATCAGCCCCTTCCATAGAGCAGTACTCTGTATATATGTCCTGCAAGTATCCCAATAATTGTCAGCAACTCCATTATGGATTACGAAATCACTCTTTGTGGCTTTCTGTGGAGAAGCAAAGTTATTGTACTCGTTAAGAGTGTAAGGCCACACAGCAGATATAGAGAGACGAACAGTGGTAATGGGCAGAGAAAAGTTCGTTCGTCGAACAAGCTCTATTACTTTATCACACTTGGTGGACGCTCCATGAAATCGGTAAGCACGCTCAAGAGTCATGTGAGGAGACATTACCAGATTCAGGAGAACTAAAATTGTCCAGAAATGATCAATATATCGAGCGGCGAGAGTAGACCGACACACTGCAGTTTGCCACGTAGAATGGACATTTGACAATTGCGCACATCTGACCTTCTGCCCAAAAGCGCGCCCGCGCTCGGCCGTACGGATCCGCATGCAGTAACGTTTTAAATGGCCACGCTTCATCCAGATACTGAAGTATGATGAGGGACTCGCAAACGGCGGGCTTCCCGTTGTGGATCAACACTGGGATAGTCTTGTGGATGGGATTGGAGTGGAGCAGCAACTGGCTCTTGTTTTGCAAGTCCTGTTCCAAGTACTCAAACTCGATTCCCTTCTCTTTAAGGGTGATGAACACGCGTAGGCCAAACATGCTGCCCAGAGTGCTAAGTAGCTTAACGTTGTCGGCAGGCATGGTGGAAAACGAGCTGGGTGAACAAAGGGAAAGAGTAACGAGCAGTGAGTGCGAGAGTATAGAAGACAAGATTCAAGGGGGACGCAATGAAAAAGGCAAATCGCTCCATTGATGAGTGATGAGGTTCTACGTCTCCTTTGTGATTAGAAGTGGTCAAGCACGCATTTTAGGATAGCAACCACACCACCTTTTGGAGGATGACGGATGAGGCTCTACGTCTCCTTTGTGATTAGAAGTGGTCCAGCACGCCTTGGTTAGCTCGCACGTGCACCCCTACGAGAGCAAGAGTTTTTGACGCCTTCTACACACACGATGTAATAGGTACCCCACATTGATTTTGGGGCCTATTAATTAATTTGTTTCGGGGTAATCAGCCTGTGATCGATTAACGAAGCTATGAGAAGAGTGGGTGGGCCCCCTTGATTCAAGAAACTTCGTAACCGCCCTCAACGCGGGTATATGAAGGGGAAGGAGGGGGGCGTGAGACAGAGAGGGGAGGTAGAGGGAGAGGGGAGGGTTGAGGAGAGAGGGGGAGAGAGGGGGAGAGAGGAGGAGGGAGAGGGGAGGGCTGAGGGGGAAGGAGAGGAGAGAGGAGCAGGAGAGGAGGGACATAAGAAGAGGGAGCGGAGGGAGAGAGAGCAGGGAGAAGAGAGCAAGGGAGAGAGCGGGGCGGGGGGGGGGGGTAAATTGCGAAAAAGGGGGGGAGCGAGGATTGAAATGGGAGAGGAGGTGAGTAGTGGCCATCCATGCCAACAAACAAGCATGTGCCAGTCAGCATTGCCCTTGATTGGCTATTTCCAGGCAATATGAGGATCACAGATGAGACGGAGTGCCCTCCCTGTATCAGGTAGGAGATTGGGAGCTTAGGCCCTATGCACATGGCGAGAAAAGGCTGCACTTAATTTTGTTTACATGGTGGAAATAGCTAATGTGACTCTATTGTGACTTTGCCACTCAAATTTGAATGGTCATAGCTCTTATTACTCAATAGCAAAAACAAGTCCACTTCTTCTAAACAAATCTATTTCTTTTACTATTTATCATTAAATAAAAGAAGTGCATTTGATAGAAAGCTAATAGTTTCAACTACAAGGAACACACATATGATAATGACAATGAGCTACATATGGCTTGGAGATGAGGACAAAAAATGGGTTAGAGAGGAGGACAACAGTACAAAAGAAGATGGCACACATTTTGACGAAAAATGTAGAGTGGCCATGAATAAGAGGATGAAGAACATGTAAATAAAGAGGCCCACAATCAAAAAGCAAATACATACGAAAATGAACATTGTAATTGTTTTCCCCAACATTTTTTATGAGCCTCTCATTGTAGCTTCTTCAATCTATTATTTATGATCTCTATATATTCTTTTCAAAACCTATCAACATCTTCCTTTTTATTATTGTTCTCTTCTCCAACCCACTCCCGTCATCTAGCCTCCTTTCTTCTATTATTTTTGGGCAAAAAATCGTGAATTGAATTGAATTTGAAGATAAATATGATAATGCGGATCAATGCATGATCTGGTGTAGCCAATCGCAGAACTATTTTAGGGGCAATTTTGGGGCCGCAATGCAACACACTAGTGGGTGGGGGGGGATTTCAAATTTGGGGTGGAATTGCACTTTTGCCACAATTTTTCATGACGTAATGATTGCCGCACTGGCATAATAATGAGACCCAATCTATCAGAACTTGCTATTTTGAACACCCAAAGCTCGACACATGTCATAAACCAAGGAAATTGTATTTCTTTATGCAACAATTGCTTGTTCAATTATTGGACTATTTGTAGTAAATCCTAAACAAGGGCAAACGTATGCCATTTGTGCTTCTTTACGACCATTTTCACTACCAAAGGAACATGACAATAGTTTTTGAAACAATTGCTTGTGTAATGACGACATTGGTTGAAGTAATCCTAAGTGATGGCAAAAGTATGCTATTTGTGCTTCTTTAGAACCAATTTCACTACCAAAGTAACAGTAACAATAGTTCTTGCTACAACTTCTTGTGCAACGACTCCATTGGTTGTAATACGTCCTAAACAAGGGCAAAAGTATCCCATTTGTACTTCTTTAGGACCATTTTCATGATGATTGAAGTAATAGTAACAATAGTTTTTGCGATAATAGTATTATGCTAAAGTTGAAACAAAATAGATTACATCCAGCGAGGATAACAACAACTGAGCCATTGCTGAGAGCCTCATAAAGTTCTCACAAAGTTGAACAAAAGATATTACATCCAAAGAGGATCACAAATCTATAATTGATGTGAGCGTCATTAAGCGTCTTTACTAAGCATTACAAAAGCTTATGGATAGAAAATGATACTACTGTGGAATTGAAAAAAATTGAGTACATCACTTCTTATACCAAGTAATTCTATTCATAGAGACCAACTTGCTGCATCTCATACAAGTCTGATTTTTGGGGAGACAATGGGGGTGAGATGGAGATTTTCGAGGAGTCAATGGAGAGTCTGAAGACCCACAAGTGCAAGCATCAAAATCCAATGCTGGAATAGGGGAGTAGATGAGAGCAGATGAGTGGTGGAGCAAAGTAGGGAACTGGGAATCATGGAGCAAAGTAGCCAAATAGCCTTCTCCATATTTGGGGGCCACACTTAAATATTAACACTAGAATCAAGTGGCACTCTACTTAATCGTCCAAATAATCATGAGCCTCCTTCGATAAATCAAAATGTAAGCCACTAATTAATAACTCATGGGCCACCATGATAACTAGAAATTAATTGCATGTATGCAGGCCTACTGGTGCCGATCAAATAATCAAAATTTGAGTTGCCAAATAATCACATGCCTAACATCATGGGCCATCGTGGTGATTAAAGATTAACTACAATCAGTATAATCGTAGGCAAGCCGGTTGTGCCATCTAATTATAGTTCAATCATGAACCTCCTTCAATATATTAAAATTCAAGCCATCAATTAATCACATGCCTAGAATTATGGGCCACCACGGTGACTGGTAATTAACTACATGCATGCAAGCTGCCATCCAAATAATCATGCCATCCAATTTCAATCTGCCATTTAATCACATGCCATTATGGTGATTGATGATTAATTGTACTCACTATAATCACATGTAAGCCTATCCAAATAATCATCAAGGAGCCACCATGCCTCACATCATGGGCTACCCTGGCGAGACTGGTAATTAATTGCACTCTACTTAATCACATGCAAGCCCACACATGCAAGCCCAGTGGTACCATCCAAATAATCATGGTCTACCTTCAATTAATCAACATTCGAGCCTCCAATTAATCACACATGCCTTGCATCAATTAGACCTTAGCCAACCACCATGGTGATTGCTATATAGGCCTCATCCAACCACTATGGTGGCTCTTACTCTACTTAAGCCTCCACTATTAGACTTCCTTTATCATTTTTGTCTCCTTTTACTGTTTCATCTAGACCTTACTCATTTGCCATTTTCGACTTCCTTCACTATTTTCTCTCAAATTTTCTCCCTTGCACTATTCTTGCAAATTTGATCCCCTCTCACAATGGAACCCCTAGACAAATCAAAATGTGTCATCCAGCTCCTCCATATCTGCACAGCCCAAGATCTTCTCACAAATTATTTTCTCCCCCAATCTTGGAATCGTGACATGTGAAAGAGATTCATAAAATCTTTCCTTTCTTAAATTTGAAATCGTGACATACAAGAGATCTTCAAAATCCCAGTTTGGATTCCCTCACCAAGTTAATAGATGAAGTGAATGTGAAGGAGGGATGCATTGTCTATCAAAGTGAGCAGATTAACATCTATAAAAGCATGATTGAAAAAGCACCAAGTATTACTGGAGGTGATTCACAAGCACAATTCTTAGAGAAGTTATGGGAGAGAAAGGGTATTTTATATTTATGCCCCAAAGCTCAGATTAGTGCAAATGGTGAAGTCAAGGTGTTCAGATTGTGTTGAAAAAGACAAGGAAGTTATTTCCTAATAGGCCGAGGAACTATGAAATTCTTGCATGTTCCAATAGCAGTAGAGCAATTGAGTGGATGTAGAGCTCTTTCTCAAGGGCAATCATGATGACTAACTTGAAGAATTGTGTGGATGGAAAATCCAAATTGTCATCTCAGTCTTTTGCAACTAGCTCACTAACTTTAGTTCAAAAGGGAGCTTGCCTTCATGAAAGTTTTGTTTAACTAGCAAGTCTAACTAATTATTGTCTTGAGCAAGTGAAGTACTTTTAGCTCCTCGGGGAGAAAGATGAACACTTGAAGAAGTACCTTGATTGTAGCCACTTCTAGGTTGCAAGACAAAGCAACAGACCTCTCTCTCAGTTCAATGTTGAGCTTGAAGACCAGTAGCTCTGGTTTCTTCTTTCTAATGAATTGTGCTATGGTTACCTCTTTGGTCATCACTATGATGTAATAGCTCTATAGATCTTTTTTGTGATGTTTCCTCTATGAGGTTTGGACTGGAAAGAAAATGTATAAATCTTTGATATAATATTAATACAATTTTTTTTTCTACCAAATTGTCATCTTAGTCAATCGTCGTTGCAATACCCTTGATGGGGACTACCCTTAAATCAGTTCTTTAGCAATATGAAAAGAAGTATGTGAATTTTCTACATATGAAAGCCACCGATGCAACAAAGATGGCTCTATGTGAGAATGCTTAGGAGGGTGTAGAAGCACTTTGTATATTTAGTAGCAGTTATCACCTAAACCAAATTAAAGCTGGGTTATACCCCTTCATAGTACATTGAGACTCAATTAGATACATTTGTATCTTTAGTAGCACTTAGCACCTAAACCAAATAATAGGTTACACAATTGAGTATTGAGTGATCGAGGGAAAGGTATCATCAACACATAGTTTATATAAGGCCGGAATAGGCTCTAGACATTGTTGGAATAGTAATTGTGCTTGCCATTTTAAGAAATTCCATCTAGTCCTTAGTGCCTGCATAGATGCCTATTGAAGAGGCACTTATTATCATCCATCTCAATCATCCAAAAAGGAGATTTAATACTTTCATTGTTTCCACAAATGGAGTACCATGAAGATCATTCATGTTGCATTCTTCATAAGTTGAGATAGGAATGTTTGCATTCTTCCAAATTTCAAATAGAAAGGTTTGAAAGAAAACACCATGCTTTTTGTAAAATAGAAGAAACAAGGGCCGAACTATTCAAGTAGCTCAATTATATTTAGATAAGCCATTAATATGAAGCAAGCTCAATTTATGTAAGCTTCTCACAGAGAAAATTTTAGTTAACAACTCGGAATCATGGATATATAATATTCCAATCCAAAAGCAACGTATCCTTAGCATGCGACTACCAATAGCATCAACAATGTCAAACATGTAGCAAGTAGGCTTTCTAGGCTTTAGTCAAGATTCAATGTTGGACAAAAAATGGGTATATGTTTTAGAATCCAACATGTAGCAAGTGCAACAAAAACACTTGTAGATCTACATTCACAACAAATATCAAAAGGTTTTCAATAGTCTTTATAAAAAGGACCATAATTCCTTGCAAACCAAAATTATTTAGATGGGATAATCACTTTATAGTTAAAGCAATGGGATTAACTCCTAAGATGAATTCCGATTTAGGTGCAGATAACATTGCACAAGTATGCAATAATTAGTCAGATTGTTATTAGAGTCATGAACCTCTACCCCCCCCCCAAGTTATGCTTATATGATAGTTCAAACCTTTTGAATCCTTGCAATCAATGCAATTTTGAAAATGCAACAAATGTATATCAATCATCCAAAATTATGTTTACCATGAACACTAGTGCTAACATTTTTAAATCATGGAAATCCTCAATAAGTTTGGAACATAATATGTACTCATCAAGTAGATGAATGTTGTTCAACAACTGTAGAAGTAGTCTTCTTAGAACATCAGCAAAGCCAATTTCTCATTGTGACTATGAACAATAGTTTCTAATACATGTGCATTTAGATATTGCACATAAACCCCAATTAGACTTTGGAGTAATAGAGTTGGTTATTCCAACTAATCATGCTTATGGTATCACACAACAAATGAATATGCATGAATTATTTCATTAATGGTATTACATATGTATTTTGGAAATTATATCCATCATCAACTTTAGTTAAAGAAAATTACCAACATATTACAAAGAGCATTCACCTCGCATTCACATGCCATCGTACTTCTTTAGTGGTCACACCATGGTTTAACGAACGTTCACATAAAGGAAAGCTGATCTTCAAGCCCTCTTTATGTATTTCCATATGTGAGGACGCATTTTCTTCAACTCAATTGTATCTAACTAGAAATCAAGATCTAGTCTATGATATCTAATCAAATTTTCCAATCCGTAATTTAAATAATTTAGGATAGAAATCTTCTAGTCGATTTGGAGATCAAGAAAATATGCCATCATCAGATATCAGCAACATGTTTGACAATATCTCTCCAATTATTACCTCAGATTATGTGAAGCTTCATTATAAGACAAAGGCTAAACACAAAGAAACATCAAATGTCTATTAATAGAGATCTATGTTCCATCATTTTTATTCAATGCCATTAGTCATTCTTATGTTTTTAGAGCAAGCCAATATCAAAGTAGAAGTCCATTACAATTCTGTGGAGATAGTCAATTTCCATGTTCAATAATAACGACATTTGCTTAATGACTTTAATATGCATCCATCTCAGTAGAAATAGCAATAGAAAGATTGATACACCATAATGTTTCACATAAAGTGGCATATACAAAGTTAGAAATGGAATTTCTACACCAATTTTAATGTAACAGCACATCAAGTAACTAAAGTCAACACTAATCTCTTAAACACATCAAAATATTTTCAAGTATGCACACCAAATTTTGTCACGCATTTTCTTTGTCATATTTATGGACCATCCTCTTGATTGTGTACTCCATTTCTATGCTAAATACTTATAGGTAATAAACTCACATGTGCCATATCTTCCCCCTAGATGGAGACTATGTTAGATATACAATAAATGGACCATAGTTTGGGAGGGTTTGATAACCTCACTGATGCACTAGAATAGGAGGATAACTTTGTACTTCTTGATGTGTTTGAGGAGAATTAGGGAAATGAACCATACTTTATGTTGTACTGTACCAAACTCAAACATAAGGTTGAGGAAGCTTTTTAGGCTCTTTGGGGATCAAACACAGAACATCCACGAAAGGCTATAAATATAGATTGTTACATAAAAGATTTGTAGAAGCCTCTACACTATCACTTAGTTAGGGCCATAAAATTTCAAATGCAAGTTGTGTCTAATGGAAAGAAGCATAGTATGGTCTTGAAAATCAATGTAGACATTGATGAGCACATCATGGGGTGTCTTCGAGTTGTGGAGGATTGACCCAACTATAATGATGAAAAACCACTAGTATGGGTGCATTAACACAAAAAAGGACTAGTTTATGCATATTATCTTACAAATAGCAAGGCATATACTCTATGTATATATCCTCATTGCAAAAATATCTGTGAAATTGTACCACTATTATATTCAATAATATTTAGCAATGTATTGAGCCACTTTTAAATATTTAGCATGTACTAAGATATTCAACATTAGCAAATATATATTCAGCAATATCATGGTTTACAAGGGCTCCTTGATTGAGCACCCTTCATCAAGGAGTATTTCCTTTTTTGCCTTGTTTTTTGGGTGGAGATAAATTGATAGAAGCTGCATTGAGAATGTCTTTTAAGAGCATGAGGGTGGAAGATATGTGGTTTATGAGCTACAAAGTATGAAGCCTCTACAATCTTATTGTTATGAGACAGACTTTCTTTTATATATAATATATAAAGAGTGTTTTATTCTGCAAAAAAAAGAACCTACAATTGCAAAGAACCAATTGACTTTATTAAAGTAAAAAAACAATCTTTGAATTTTGGAAAATTAAAACAAAAAATTTTATCCAATAACATTCAATTCATTATTTTCAAAATTTATTTGTTACTCAACAAAGGTAATGTCTTGAACACACAATGTGCTCTCCCACATCAAGAATCTGGGAGGCATTGATGTGCTTTCCCACATCATCACTCCCGCCCACTCATAGCTGGCCTTAGGCTACTAGCAGCTGGAGACATCCTATAGGATTTTAACGTGGACAAGTAGCTCAAGTGGGCAAATGCTCTCAGCAGTTTTGGTTGCTCCGCAGTGTGACATGATAACAATCACGAGGCGATGCTAAAAAGGAATGCCCGCATCACCCACTACAAGGGGCACATGAGCCATTGGTAGGAGATGTCCTATAGGGTTTGAATATAGGCAGACAGCTAGCTCAAATGGGCGAATGCCAGGTTGGAGCAGCTCCACAATGTGCTCTTTGCGGTAGGCAGCCTAGGGGGAAATTTGGGTTTTTTGACATCTCTTTAAGCCACATGTTTGAAGTGTAGACCATTGATGTGAATTGGTCTTGACCAATTCACATCTCTTTAAGCCACGTGTTTGAAGTGTAGACCATTGATGTGAATTGGTCTCGACCGTGAAAGGAAGCTTTTCAAGATATACAAGTAGGCTTTTCACGTGAGAAAAACAAAAGCTTCCATGAAGTAGCCAATGAGTGTCACAAGGTTGTGAGCTGAGCAGAGTGTAGACCATTGATGTGAATTGGTCTTGACCATGAAAGTAAGCTTTTCAAGATATACAAGTGGGCTTTTCATGTGAGAAAAAAAAAAGCTTCCATGTAGTAGCCAATGAGCGTCACAAGGTTGCGAGCTAAGCATAGTTGAGGATTTCAACCTCGGAGGACTACATATTGTCGTCAATGCTCTTGAAGGATTGAAGCAGGAGATTGGAAAGCATATTATGGGTCCATTGTTTTTGGGATAAGTTGTTAGGGTGGTCAGATGTTGGGGACATTGTCTCGAAGACTTGATGAAGTTCTAATAGAAGTAGCTCTTGAGATAACAGGGGTTCGGCTTCTCTCCTTCAAGGACTATTGGCTCAATTTCTGACCTGCACGATGATAGTTAAACTTTGCCATCAACTTCTCACTGAGAATCAGACTGTGGCCAGGTAGACAAAGTTCATTGTTGCATTGGAATACTTGTGGTCCCTAGAAAACAAATCAAAGAGTAGTAACAATTACCTCTACTGTGCTTAAGTTGATACTGAGCAGGGTCTGCGACAAAGCAGGACATCATACTTAAATACCGAGAGGGTTTCTTCCTGAGTTCAAGCTAGTAGATGCACTATTGCACATTTTTGAGCTTGAAAGTGGTGCTTCAGTATCACTCCCATGCTGGGATCTATTTGTTGGGTATGATTGTATGTTACTATGATCGGAGATAGTTGTTTAGGATGGGGAGGATGTGCCAAAATCTGATGCTGTAAAAGGAGTATAAGATTTTCTGGTATTCAAATTGCTATCATCGCTCTCTTACTTATAATTAATTGTTGGTCTTTGGTTTCTGTGTTGCTCTTGATCGGTAAGCTACTTCAATGCTACAATCTCTACTGGTAATCTCTCAATTGTGTTGAACAAGGATTGACCAATCTTTCTCCGCTTGCTTCTTGATCTGATTCAAGTTTTCATCATCTTATAGTCTAATCAGACTGTTGGATTGGTGGTTTGCAGTAATTATGACCAGTTGGTAGCATGTGGCAGTCTATAAAATTACAATTGTCATCTATAGGAGAAATTGAGCGACCATGAAAATGCAACAAAAATTGACGAGCAGTATCTTATCCATTTGCGAGACTTATTCTCAGTGCTAATATTCTCGATGCTCTCAATGCTAATGCACAGGGAAGGGCCCGTTCCCTCGGATTATAACTCTTTGTGAAAGGAAGCGCGCCGCCTCCCCACCCACACTATGTGTCATTGTAATTATATTATATATTATCATGTAAATATTTTTAATTTCTTGTCCATTCGAAATTCCTTATTTTTAATCTCAATTCTTACAATATTCCTTTCTTTTGATGCATGTTCTTGATGCGAGAGAGCAAAGAAATCCCAGCTTGATGCAACATCGATAGATAACACCTTTATGCATATGGTTGTAGTCCACATGACAATAATCTATAGACTGCACCAAGGATCAGTTATGAGTTGGGTTGTTCTAGAAAATTGATTGATGAGCAAGAAATGGTAGCACCACCCTTTCAATTCCTTGCTTGATTGCATTTTTCAATCACGATAGAAAACAAGACTAGTAATGTTTGCTTTGTGTCACACGTCATGGATGCCCCCATTACAAGCTCCCTGGAAGACACCTTGTCGATCCTGTAAAAATAGCTTGCCAAGAAGCACACCGTCGAAAGCGCCATGGCTTCCCTTATTCACATTGTGTCCAATCAATATGCCTCCATTTCGCAGTCGGATAAAAAAATGGTATACGATTCCTTTGATCATGACCTATAGTGTAGAATGAGCTCGTCTTCTATGTTCAATTGTAAAGCATCTTTGGTAGCATTCCATTACCAAGGTGGGAAAATGGTGCCAAGTTATTTGTGCCTATTATAAGGGTTGAATGTGGGTCTAGAGTAAAATAAAACAAAATCAGCACGAAGAGTCGGACAAAGAGCTCATCAATAGAGCACGCTAAGTATTTTGAGAATTCAATAACATTTTTGCTGGGGAATACACAGGTTTTAAGGGGACATCTCCTCTAATATCTTAGCATCCAAAGTCCTCTAATCATAGATGTGAAGACCATAAAGTGGAAATGATATGAGTCTAAACTATGCCAAATCAATGAAAGCGAAAATATGTAACTTTTGCAAGTAGATACTAGAGTACATCTAATCTCAATAAATAGAAATAATTTGATTATTTCCCATTGTAGTTGCTCGAAAAAAAGAATGAAAAATTAAGCGCCTGTGTAAATTCCAAAACACTTAATACATAGACCATCAAGTTCCCTATCCCTTCCCATTCACTAACATATTCTAGATAAAATGGCACTATATGAAATATATTCAATCACAGATGGATACAATAGGTACAATCAAGTGACATTAGCTAGAGGATCAAGACAAGACTACCTTCATCATGGGATGGGGAGCATTCTGAAGTATAGTGATGTCTTTCGGATGAAGAATGCTCTAGAGACATTCCAGAGGTTCATAATACAAAAATTCAAGGAATAAATTGATGAGCCTTTGGCAAATTTTCTAGAGCTCGTAGAAATTTTTTTACATAGTGGCATTTTGATCAACCGCTACCATTATGTAAGTTCTATGTGCTCTTGGGTATATTGCTTGGACACACAATATCTAAAAATGGAAATCATGCTAAAGAATATTATCAATGCAATAGAGAAAATTAGGGAATCAAGTCAAAATGAGAGGCAACAAGGGAAAAGTTAAGCAATCTATCAAAGAAACTGTAGCAAAAGGGCCAAAAGATTTGGTACTAATAATTGGACATGTGGATCCTTTACAATGACAATGGAATGGCACTAAATCTATGATTCAATATGAGCACAACAATTGCTATGGATCCTTAGTAGTATTGTGAAATGAACCAACAAATATTCAAAAGAGCTACAAATGTTGGTGCTCATGAGCTAGAAAATTTCCAACAACTAGTCACGCTGGAATTTGGCCTAGTGCAAGAAAAAATACATTAAATCCAATGTATTGGAGGCTCAAGCAAACCGATAGGAAGGTGGTCATGATGAAGCAAGGGCAAAATTAGGCGTTCTACTAATGCTCATAGATGACAATGAAGCAATGGGATGCTTACAACAAGTAACAAGCCATTTAGGTGATGGATGGTGACAAAGGTGTATTTTGTCCACATGCATGATGCTACGACCACCATGGTAGTGGGACTATGTACTTTGCATCTTTCTCTATTGTTGCCTAATATATTTTCTGGTTCGGTGGATAAAATGAAAAGAAGCATGGTGTGGGTGCATATCACATGGTACACCCTATGGGTAAAGAGAAGAGTGGACTCAACCAAGGAGGGCTTCAAAATGCAAATTTGTTCATGTAATCTTATGGGTTTTAGGAAGTACATTACCTTCATTTTAGCAAGAAGACCATGCATGGACCGTGTGTGAGGGAGCTTTGCAAGCTCTCCTAAGTTGGATTAGGTCATTGATTATCCTAGTGAGGGTAGGGTACATGCACGAGATAGAGAGAATGTTATTTGAGTGGGAGCGATGAGCGGTTCAAGGGTGTTAACAATCCATTGTGTTGTGATGTGAGCCAATTTTTTTCTATACACGAGAGAAATAAGAGTCAACACACTCACATTAGCTAGCAAGAGCACATCACGTAGAGCATACAAAAAGTCTCAATGAAGCTAGATGGTGCTCATCAAGAAGATATATCTTCAACCCTCCCAAGACATGGACATCTACTAAGTATGGGTTTAGTGAAGCAATGCATGTGCCATTGCACCAGCTAAGCTTCCTCTAAGGGGTTGGAAAGTCTTTCATAAGTGACTCATTATCAGCATCTATCCTAGTAGCAGCGTTTTAGTTGAAGAAGCCAAAAGCCCTAGGTAGATTTGGCCTCTTCCTTTTCCCGTGATAAATATTTAGCCCAAACATTTTGATGCACCATGCGTACAAATGGAGCTACATGGTTGACACAAGGAAGCAGATGGTCTTGTAAGAACCTATATGGATCTAGCCTCCCATGTGGGTATAGCAAGTTTATCTTGAGGCAATCAATTAGCTAGCCAACCAACGTAATTAACAAGGTCAATTAATTTAATCAGTCTAAGTAATTAGTTAGTTATTTCCACTCAAGCTAGATCAATCAATCAGCTCTCATGTTAAATAATCAACCTAGAAATTTTAACACCAAGTGCATATAAATTGGCCTACAAACCTATAGCCAATGCAGAGCTTCCAGCAATTTTGATAACTTTAGATATTCCGACAATTCTTGAAACTTCTAAAAAGCTCGACAACAGATATGTGTGCCCTGATGCACATGTTTTTATTCTTCTGCGGAAGCAGTCAAGGCTCAATTCTTCTCTTCTCTCTAGCAACGTGCAATCGATGCACATATTCTTCTTTGAATTGTGCATTACTGCATGGATTCTTCCTCTCAAGAGCATAATTGCTCGAGTTTTCCCCCCAATGGTGCATGGGCTTCTTTTTAAGGTATGGTCAATGCACGTTACTAATAGATCTCAAAATCCTCAATAGGGTTCCAACTGTCCGTCCACTCGATGGCAATCTGACATTTCAAAAAATTCCAAATAGTTTCATTCTATCATCTAAGGGAGGTTTCACACCCGTCTGCCCGCAAATAGCCAGACGGTGTGACCCCCAATCAAAATGCATGCTGTTCATTCAATGCCTTCACACTCGATCGCCCGCAGGAGAAAAAAAATGATGTGTAATCCCAATCACGCCCTTGCATGCAAGAATTCTTGGGCGGCCTAGTCGTGGCACCCAAGTGAGCATCCGCCATCATGCAGTCAATCAAATCCCATGCTCAGGAATCGAACCTGGGATCACATTTTTTTGACCCCACGTTTCAACCAACCAACCAAGCCTCATTTGGTGATCATTCCCTGCAACATTTAATATATTAGCATAAATGTTCAGCCTGTTGTGAAAACACTCCCGGACGGAGGAGTCTATTCAAGGCGGACATGGATATTGGGGGCTTCACCCGTTTGCAGATGAGTGTGAACCCCCCCTAAGCCATAGAATTCCAATCTAACATTTTGATATTGATTCCACAATTCGACTTCCCTCCTCCTCGAGAGTTTTGGCGCTTTTTTCCAATATTAAGCAAATAATGCGCATGGTTTCTTTTCATGCTATGCAACGAGGCATATGTTTTTACTCCACAAGCGATCAAGGCCCAATTTATCCTCATCCCAGTTGTGGAGTGGTGCATAGACTACTTCTATTCATAGATGTCTGATCAATACACATGTTGATAACCCCCTTCTTCATAAGGATGTGCATACAATGCACATGCCCTTTCTTCTACAAGTTGTGCAGTTTTTCGCTAATGTGCAGCAATGTACGGTTTTTTCTTCCTCAATGAGATGTACGCTGATACAACGGTCCTCCTTCCCCTCTTCACGATGTGCGATTAAGGCACATGGTTCTACCTACGTGCAGTGTTACATAAGAATTGGATTTGGGCAACAAGTAAACGCTCGCGAATGGTATGGAGCCACTTGTAAATCCAAGGCCTATGTAAATAGTCTACACCCGCCTATAAATCCTCGCATTGCTTGTAAATCTATGGTCAAAATGAATGTTGTCTATAAATCCATGAACAGTTTGGAGCTTCCTATCAATGTATGGATGCTTCTTTTGGAGGTGCATTGCCTAACATGCTTTAACAACTATTCATTTTTCTAGTCCTACCAATAAATGCTCATAATGGTATGGAGTTGCTTCAGCATGGAATTGCTTGTAAATCCAATGGCGTGCAACAATGCATAGATCTCTCCAATGGGAAGTAGAATGGACCCAAGAAAGGGACTAAATGATGGTGTCCTTGATACATCAAGTTCTTCACCGCATGGATTCATTCTTTGAATCAGCAATTGGTGGCTCTTCATTAACATATGTATTTTCTCATCCACCAATGCTTTTTAGTTTTGTATGAATTTCAATATGGGTCCCCAACCCTGGCCATTAGTATTAAACTAGTCTATAGCTTAGCTTTTTTTTTTTTTTGCACAAAAAGTAGTGCTAGTTATATTACTTGAAAGTGAGAGTACAAGAAGGCCTAAAGGCCAGCGGGTTGTAATCACAAAACGGATTCAGCCCGTGAAGTCAAAATGCTAAATACAAGCCTCTTAGGGCATAATCATCGAAGAGTGGACAAACATCCACGGTGGAGGGGCGTAATGCCACTGAAGACTCTGAGTGGAGTGCTGGAAGAACAACTCCGGTGGTCCCAGTCACGAAGGAAATGTCGTCTCTTTTCCTTCCCTGCCCGGGACTCTCCGTGAATCTGATCCCACTGACCCTTGAGCGTGTGAATGATATATCTGCTAGGGTCTGGGTAGTAGTAGTCTGAGCTCCTAAAGTCTGCGCGCATAGTCTGCGCGCATCTGAAAGTCTAGATATGCCAGCCTGCGATGCTCCCTATGATCTCCCAAACTGGGTGCCGAGGCATCGCTCTTGCATCTGTCTCTGTCAGATGCCAAGGGAAGTTGTCCATGTATGCCCAAGTGGCTTGCGTGATGAAAAAGACGAGATCCTATCTAGAGAACTCATAGGCCAAGTGATGTCCCGACTCAGTGCTGCACCAACAAACGGCTGCGAGCAGCTCCAAAGGCAATGCTTCAGGGACGACTCCTCCTGAAAACACATCTGGCAATGCCCCTCCTGCCCCATCTATCTCAGCCAGCTGCCAACTGGAAGCCCCTTGTGTGCCACCATCCAAAGGAAGTAGGAGATCTTCCTCAGATGCCAGCTAGCCCAAAGAGTCTTCCAGAAAGTGCGAAGAAAGACCAAGGATATCCCCTGGGCATACCACCTATGTGCCTGTGTGGGTAGCCCACGTTGGAGAGCCCCAAGAGCACGCCGACCCGTGCGTGCACTGTAAGAAAAGAAGGGGGTAGGGTTCTTTGAGGTCTCCGATGGTGGCCAACGCCACTCCCCTGGGTCCCACTCCACCTCTGACAAGGAACGGCCCTCCCATATCCAGAGTCTCCAATCCTGGTCCTGCATAATCAGGGGGTCTATATGCCACGTCTTCCCTTGCAGCCCTACAATGCAAAGGCGCTGCCAGGGAAGCTGGGGGTCGATCATGGCCTCTCTGCTCTGTAGGCGACTGTCATCAGTGATGGAGAAGAAGTGTACCGAGGAGTCCGAGAAGAGGCCTGCCACCACCAAAGGAATGCCTCGTGGAGTGAACTGTCCTAGCCACCTCTCATCTCTCGGGAAGAGCTGTCCGGTGACTATGGGAATCCTCCAACCTACAGGGATGGCAGCATCAATCTCCGCTCGTCGAGCCTGGATCCCACGTGCCGTACCTACTGCTGTTGCCAGCTCGCCTGGGCTCAACTGACTGTAGACGTCCCTCCAAACCTGGAGCGAGCGCGCAGGCCCACGCGCCCAAAGCGCCCAAGGGATATGGGATCTCTCTCGAAGCTGACGACTCGTATCATCTGTCACCTGGCTGCTCCAGATCAGGGGTTGTCTGTCTATCTCCTCTCGGCAGCTAGGGGGAACCTAGGAAAGGTTGTGTCGCAACTTCCTCCAGACCAAAATGAGGCTACGGAGGAAGGGGGAACGGGGCTGAGTCAAAGGAGCTGAAGTGAAGATCCATCGGATAGAAGGCTGCCAAACACCCCCTCTCTAGGAAGTACACGCACTGAGACCATGATGTAGCAAGAGCTTCCACGTCTGCCCTCCTGGGGTCAGACCGTGGATGACTAGCTTGCCAAGAAGTGCCTGACTCTACAGTTCTGGATCTATGCTGCCGAGGCTGCCCTCTGCCTGGGGGAGAATGACCGTCTGCCAGGTGACCCTAGCTCTGGTGGTGCCAGAACCGTCTGAACCAGACCATAGGAAGTTCCGCACCAGTCTCCTCAGCTGGGCTACACAAGACCTCGAGAAACACCAGCAAGAGGCCACATACCAAGCAGTGGCAAGAAGGACCTGGTTGACCACAAGGGCCCTGCCTGCCAAGGAAAGCCGAGCCGTGCTCCAGAAAGCAAGCTTTCATCGTATGGAGGCTAGGACCGGCAAGAACTGCTGAGCCGGTGTGATGTCCAGGCCTACCTAGAATCCTAGGTAATGTGTCGTCTGTCCTCTAGGGATCCAACGAAACCCCAAGAAAATACCCCACTGTGAGCTGGCTCCCGGATCTGTAAGAAAACCAACTGACTTATGCCAGTTGATTTTCGCTCCAGCCGCAAGGCAAAAAATCTCTAGGGACAGTCTCACTCGCTCCAGTGACTCGACATCATCTTGCACATATAGGGCTGTGTCGTCTGCATACTCGGAGTCCAGCAACTTTGCATCCTCTCGAATAGGGAGACGCATCCCGCGAAGACCAGTGGTACGGGCTCGAAGGAAGTGTGTCATGGCCTTCGCAAAAAATAAGAAGAGGTAAGGCGCTAATGGACAGCCCTGACGCACCGAGCGCTCGAGTGTGAATCTCTCCCCCATCCTGCCGCTAATGATAACTCGACTGGAGGGCCGATCTGTAAAGGCTAGCAATACCTCTGATCCACTTGTCCGGGAAACGGAACCGAGCGAGTGTACCTTCCAAGAAGGACCAGTCTACCCTGTCATACGCCTTCTCAAAGTCGAGAAGGAGTATGGCAAGGTGCTGGCCACTGTGCTGGGCCCATTCCGTCGCCTCTGAGAAAGTGAAGATGTTGTCCAAGATGCTGCGATCTTGGACAAAACCAATCTGGGTGTCATGAATCAAGTCGTGTAGCAGGGGGCGGATGCGGCTGCTGATCATCTTGGCGAGGATTTTGTAGGCGGTCGGGAGGAGGGTAATTGGGTGCCACTGTCTGATCTCCTGGCGGTCCCCCCCTTTGGGGATGAGGCAAATTAGGCCTGTCGCAAGGCTCTCTGGCATCTGCCCACTGGAGAAGATGTGCTGGAAGGCTGTGAGCAAGGGCCGGTGGATCTGCTCCCAAAAGGTGGTGAAGAAAGCTCTAGAGAGGCCATCCTCACCTGGGCATTTCTGCCCATCAATAGCGCTTACTGCATCCTGCATCTCCGCAACATTGAAAGGGGCGAGAAGGGCGTTGCTCATGCTGGGCTGCACAAACCGCGGTGTAGATCTCCACACCTCCTCCCTGCAAATGCGTCCACGAGGGTCTGGGGGCTCCTGCTAGAACAATGATCTATAGAAGTCTGTCGCCAAGTCCCGAACCTCATCTGGATCTGTCCTGACACTACCATCCTGCGCCCTAAGAGAACGGAGCTGTTCCCCTGCTGACCTCTGTCCATGAGTCCTGAAGAACTCTCTGCACATCCTGTCGCCTTTCCTAGCCCAAAAGGACTTGGAAGCATGAAATGAAAACTCTGAGCAATGCTGGGTGATCTCCTCTAGCATGGCTCGGGCCCGAACCTCCTGCTATCTGAGCTCCTTAGAGCCTGGAGAAGACTATTGCATCCTCTGAATCGAAGCGAGATCACGTCTGAGACCCCTCTCCCACGCCCAACACCGCTGTCACCTGAATCGCCTCCTACTTGCAAATGCGGCTAGACTCAGCAAGCGCCTGAGCTACCTGTGCTACCATATCCCTGGTAGGGTCCCAATCCTGCTCCCATAGGTCCACTATCCTGCTGTGAACCGCTGCTCTGGCGTAGATGGAGTCTGGGATCCGGCATGAACGTGGAGGTGAGGATTGAGAGGCTGAGTCCAGGACTAGGATGACTGGGGCATGGTCTGAAAGTGTCGTCCCTGGAACCACTCCTGACTCTCCTCCTCTGCCAAGCGCCCAATCATTGACATAGAAACGGTCCAGCCGCTCCAGAAGTCTGCCTCCCTCCCTCCTGTAACCCCAAGAGAAGTCCAGACTCCCAGGCCATCTGCGAAAGGAAGGCTCCCTCCAACTGTCCCGACCTCCCACTGCGAAGAGGAAGGAGTCCCAATCTGCCTGCTCTGCCTGAGCTATACCGAGGAACTCTGGGCCCCATCCCTGCTGATCCTCTAAGGTCTTAAGGTTGTTGAAGTCCCCTCCTACAATCCAAGAGTCCATCTCTGGCAACAAGTTTGTCAAGGATCTCCAAAAAACAGATCTACGTCTGAGATCAGTCGGGGCGTAGATATTGAGGATGCCGATATGGGATCCCTCAATATGCAAGCCCACCCAAAGCGCACGTCCTGGGATCATAGTGCCAAAACCACACACATGTTGAACTAGAGAAGCATCGATGGAGGTACAGACACCCCCGCTCCTCCCTTGCTCGCCAATCGAAGGTTCCCAGTAGGTGTGGGAGCGTCCTGTGAGGACCTTCCCACAAATACTGGTCTGTGAAGCCGAAAGCTTGTGTTCCTGTAGTGGGAGCACATCTACCTTTCCCACCAAGGATGGCTGGAGCTCCTGCCTGAGCATGATCTTCCTGGGGCCACGGGTGCCTGATGAGTGGAACCTATTAACGTTCCAAGAGATAATGCGTAAACTCATGAGGAGGGAAGGTGGGCCACAAATAGCTGTCTGCTTGCAGTCGAAGTCGAAGTGGTCGGAGGATGTCCTGTTTGGAGACGAAGGCGCTTCTATGAAGGTTTCGAAGGAGAGGCCGGATCATCGGACCCATCCTCTAAAACCTTCAGCAGAGGGGAAAGGCCCTTCGTCCCGTGGTGGTAAGCTCTCTCTAACCAGCTCGACGCCTCTGCCAAGGAAATGCTGTAGAAGCCCGCAACCTCTGAAGTCCTCCATGGGCGAAGCCCTTCCGCGTAGGCCCACTCCAGCGGTGGTCTAATAATGACCAGGAGTCGGAAACGTTTGGCGCTGTGGCGCCAATGCAGACGAACATCACCCTCCTACCACTGCTACTGAAGAAGCTCCGCTGCTCTGCTACCAATCCAGTCCTGCACCTGCTCCTGGGTCTGGTCTCGTATTGTCTCCCAAACATTTTCATTCGTCCATTGCTCATTCCCTTCATTGGAGATAGTGAAGGAATAGCTAGGACCATCGTGCGGAGCAAGGATGGACACCTTACCCTCCGCCCCCTTGCGGAGGAAGAAGATGCTGATGTCTAGGCATGCGGGAAAGGAGCCAATACCCGCTGCATCCAAGTAATCCCAAGGACCTGCTCGGTAAAACTCCAATGGAAGAGCTCTAGGAGCAGCCCTTGGGCATGGGGACGAAGATGAGGAGTCTGAACCGGAGGGAGGGGTGCTGGCCACCTGCGGGGAAGGGCCTCTCCCCTCCGTCGGGCCCGAAGGGATAGGCGAGGGTGAGGTCTGTGCTGGCTTCGGGGCTGCAGGTGGCGCAGGTGGAGGGGGAGATTCCTTCTGGATCATGCTCGAGGAAGAGAGTGGAGCAGAAACCACTGGTGCGGGGGGGAATCCTGGAGGGGGTGGGGGTCGGAGAATCGAGGAGGAGGGGGGAGGGGGGGGAGGGGGGAGTGAAGGATGAGGGGGAGGCTGGCTAACCTTCTCCTTTCCCTTCTCCTTCCCCTTACCGGGCTGCTGATGAGTAGGGACCATCAGAGGGGGCTCTTGCTATATATGGGCAGATTTTTTGGGGCCTGCTTTGTTTCCCTTCCGTTTTCAGCCTTCCCCTTCGGGAGGGGATGTCGCTAACTGGTGTGGAGTATCCTGAGTTGCCTGAACGGGGGTCTTCTGAGGTTTTGTACCCGTGAAGCGAGGACATGAGCGAGCCTGGTGCCCAAAGCCATGGCATCTCAGACACTGGTTTGGGTGACCAGTGACCAGAATGCGCTGCGTCACCACACCTGTGTCTGTCTCTATCTCGAACTCTGAGGGGATGCTCTGTGGATCAAGGACTACCACTTTGACATGTGGCACCCCTTGGGCTGCCGTCGCATCAACGTAGGTGTCCTGCATAGGCCAACCAAAGTGCGCCCCCAGGTCCTTGATGATCGGGCGAAGCTCGATTGCGAGACCTGGGAAGATAAGGGTAACTGGGTGGCGAGGAATGCGAAAGCGGGCATCGAAGTCCGCTACACTGAATCCCCTGTACCATGGGACCATGAGGATGATCTTCCCACCCAGAGAAGTAGGGGATCGCCTGACCATGTCGCTCGCAGCCTGTGCTGAGGAGAGCTTAAGCCAGAAAATGCCATGTCCCATGAGTGCAACCTCCTCAATGTGACTGTCCTCGAGGTAGAGGGTGGACTGCAACCAGTCCCTAATGTCTGCTCGTGAAGGGGAGTAGCCAATGACCCTCCCATAAATTGATGTCTGGGAGAAATCTGTGGCGGCCTGCTTCACCAAGGAGACCTGGTGCTCTGTCAATGTAACGCGATAGGCTGATGGAGGGGGGGGGTCCGTCTGGGCCACCGATTTCGGGCACGTAGCTGCCATATCGCTTGACTAACTGCGAACTCCCGAGGCGGGGGAAGGGAAAGGAAACGGAAGGGGAGACGTATGGGGAAGCGGGGGGGGGGAAGAAGGTGGGGACTAAAGGGGTGGCAGGGAAAGAGGAGGAGAAAGAGAGGGGGAGGTAAGGTGAGCAGAGCAGAGCGAGGCGGGGGGGTGAGGTGAGGTGAGCGGAGCGGAGCGGTGCGGAGCGGGGTGAGGTGAGGTGAGCGGAGCGGAGCAGAGCGGGGTGAGGTGAGTGGAGCGTGGCGGGGTGAGGTGAGTGGAGAGGGGGTGAGGTGAGCGGAGCGGGTGGAGTGGAGCGGAGCGGGTCAAGGCGGGGTGAGGTGAGGTGAGCGGAGCGGAGCGGAGAGGAGCGAGGCGGGGTGAGGTGAGTGGAGCGTGGCGAGGGGAGGGGAGGAGCGACGGGCGGAGGATGAGGAGAGGGGGGCGGCTGGCCACACGGCAATAGCTGACAGAGGGAGAGGGAGGGCCGCGCAGCATGCGAGGGGGGGGTAGACGGGGAACGAAGGAGGGAGGGAGCTCGCATGAGCTGATGTCTATAGCTTAACTAGTTTTCCACATGCACCATGTAAAAGTGTGTGGGTTCAACAGATTTTCATCCGTTCACCATGAGTGCCATTGCTAACTGGTTTCGTACACATGGTTAAGTGCTAACCAGGATTACGCATAAGACTCGGCACATAACAAAGGCATCTTCACATTTAAGAAGAGGCAAATGAACGTTGAGGAGACCTTGGATGCTTGGCCACCTATATCTTTGTATGGAGCACTTTCATGATAGTTTTGCATGCCCCGCTTAGGGAAATTTCTTATGCATACTTGGCCTTATAGAAGCCTCTCGCTTTGGTCTTCTTTCTTTTACATTTTACGTGTGATGTAGGTTTTTCCGCAACACTTTGTTGGGGCAGCCCTTAGCCCCCAACACTTGGTTAATGGAGGCGTTTTTGCTGTCAACACATTGGCGATCAACTCTCCTTTTTTAGTTTTACTATTGAGGAATTTCCTCGTCAACAATGATTGCCGTTAATGACCATAAAGACCTAAAGAAGAACTTCTCATCTAAATATTTGAGTCACTGTGAGCTACATTGTTCACATATATTTGGTGTTGGTGTATCATTCATACCATTTGCAAATCATTATCATAGTGCTATAGTGATAACCAATCTCAAAAGCATGAGATATAAGCCATAGGATGCTATACCACTTGCTTGGAAGCAATGTTTGATAGATTTGTCTAGAAATTGTGGTACCCCCCAAAGTCGCAAGCAAGTATGAGGGTTGCATGCTTACTTGATGCATGACGATGCAACTTGATATCATGCATGACTCAAGAGGCTTACAAATGAGACCCAAAATGTGATTTTATTGCATCCTTACAACAAATATATGTACAAAGAATTTCTATGCATAAAGAATTTGTCTTTTATTATTACTCCGCAAGCTTTAGAGCAAGGTTCATCTCTTCAATAAGCCATACAACTAACTGCCCATCACAACCAAACACCTGAAGTGTCGCATTGCATCTTTAGGTGTAAGCCTTTCCGATGGGATTTCAGCCATCATCTTATGACCAACATGTATCAAATGGACTGCAAAGGTGCTTCGATACAAGCATGCGCACACCCAAATAGAAATATTTATGAGCAACAAAGACAAACTTCACCATCATGGTGATAATCCAACCAAGGACAAACATATCGGATTGTGGACTGTATCTCTGGTGCAAGCCAGTGTTTCTAGCATGGTATTGCTTGCCGTAGAGAATCTATTATGTCCAATCCTATCGCTCTCATCCTACAACCACTTCATTTTTCTAAAGGACTTTCTACGATCCACTGAAATATCTTGTGCCTTTCTCTAATCAATTATTCTATTATGTCCAATCCTATCGCTCTCATCCTACAACCACTTCATTTTTCTAAAGGACTTTCTACGATCCACTGAAATATCTTGTGCCTTTCTCTAATCAATTATTCCAATTTGACATGCACCATTTGAAGTAAAATTGAGCAAGAAATTGCCAAGGTGCAAGTCTATATAGAGCCATGGGCACAAAAGAAGTTGATTCTCTACACCACGTCTCCTCCTTTGAACGCATCCTCTTGCTTGCTTTCTACATGTGCCCTCATCTTGTTCCTACCTTCAAGTGCACATCCACGTAACGCGTGAAGGGCAACTTGCAAAAAACGTGAGAAAGGCTCCCACAATTGAAGTATGGTGTGATGGTCCAGAGGAGCTCCTCTCGAGTAACAACAGCAACTCACACGAGGGTATAGTGTACTATTTGCATGGTCACCTCTCTTCATACTCATAATGCTTCTCGTCTATGAGTGCCCTTGTATAGCTTGCCAACATACCATAATTGTTGTAATTAAGCAAGACACCCTATTAGACGAACGATGGATAGTCCCCGTTTGTTCCAGATTCAATCTCTCCACAAAGGAAGATCTCTTTCTCTGTACTAAATGTCGCAAAAGTAACATTTCTTATGTGATTAGCTCGTTGCTGTAACTTTTACATGTCACCTCCCTACACTTTCCCTTTCAAGTTTGCAGTGCCTCCTTCACTAATCTTGCTCAACTCACTCTGTGCCATCCCAATCATTAATGTTGACTTCTTCCCCCAACTCTCAATCATGAGGGTCTCCTTCTCAAATCATAGGACTACAGTTTTATGCAAAGTCCATCCCATTGCTCCATCTACGATGCACGGACATCGTTGGCAAATGTCATTACGATTGCCCAAAGCGTATGTAGACATTGCCAATGAGGGATTAATCCTAAGTACGCACCAAACTCCCATTTTACAATGCTGACAAGCCCATGGGGTTGGGCATCTACTTCTAGCAACCTATTGCAAAGAATACGCTCTTTCCTTCCGAAGACCCATTGCAAGGTGCTTCACAATTATCTTAATGCCATCTGGTAGTCTATGAGATACGTGTGGTTGAGCTAAGGCTTTGCTTCATTGCATAACATAAGTCTTGCATTGGGCTTCCCATGTTTCTATGAATGTCAACTCTTCCTAAATTTCTTAAGCAAAATCAAATACCTCCTCCATGGTTGGCTATTGAGGCCCGAACTCTAACATCGCCTCTTCAACAAAAGCATAAAGCAAGAAAGTGAGGGGGAACACATCACTCAGCCCAAAACATCACGGAGAGGAGCCTTGAGAGGTTTAAGATAAATAGAACCTTGTTCACGAAAGGTGAAAATGAGGTAATCAATTGCCCTCGGATATCTGGAGACTTGCTTAACACCATTGCAAACAGAAAACTTGTTTTCCCACGTATAATCTTAATGAAGCCATTCAAACAAGTGTATGGACTCAACAATCTTCTTTAAAGCAGATTAACACTTGCTACCCAACAAAGGATTGGACTGAACAACAAAAATGGTACGAGTTCGCACTTCACACCATCCAACAAACACAGTTGAACAATGACGAAAGGCACAATGTATTGACATTGCCATTTCTTACATTCTATTCCACTAGCTTCAACCTTGACTTCAAACTTCGAATTCGTGTACAATAAAGACAATTAAACAAGGGTTTAAATCATAAAACTGAGCTCCGCTTGTGAGCAGTAAAAAAAATATGGATCTTTGAGTCGTCAAGCACATGGCACAACACGACACAAATCCAGAATCTTTGCAGAGAGCATTTCTTCATCCCATATCACTTACTCTACAGCAATCCACTCATATTTGACAGTCTGGCTCACATATTGTTTCGCTGAATCAATCTGTAATAGGCCTACTGCATCATACATACATGAACTCCCCGCCAGGTAAGGCATTTTCAGCACCTTTTCTCTCCTCCTCAAACTGTTTGTCTCGTTCCTTTTTATTGTTTTGCTGAATCAATCTGTAATAGGCCTACTGCATCATACATACATGAACTCCCCGCCAGGTAAGGCATTTTCAGCACCTTTTCTCTCCTCCTCAAACTGTTTGTCTCGTTCCTTTTTACTCTCATACTCGTGATCATCTGTTTGGAGTTCGAATCGACATATGGGACATGAATTATGTTGGTCCTGCCATTAATGTAACGAGGTGAGACAAGAAAACTGTTTTTTCCCAGAAACAAGACTCGGAGGTGAACGCAATAAACTCACCAGCCATGGTTTCAAACAATCTGGATGAAAGTAGTGTTTGCAAGGCATTTCCTGCATCTTATTGCCAGTAACCAATTGTTCTCTGCAGACAGCACATTCAATCCCTTCGCCAAGTTGCTTTAGCAAAGAATCAGTGACATCGAGCACTGGCAATTTTGCAACCTCTTCTTTTGAAGCTGGTGGAGTACCATCAGGGATATGGCCTATTTCCTGTGATTTATTAGCTTAATTGCTTAAATGTTCAGCCTTCTATATTATCATGGCAGAAAAAAAACAAGAACCCATTACTAGATTCTGACATTCAAAAAGTCTCTCAACTTCATAGAAAGCACCTGAAGTGATGCTTGCATGGCAGCTTCAAGTCTTGACCCAAAATCATTGGGCCCGTCCATTCTCTGAATCAACTCTTCTATATCACCTGCCAACAGGTGCTCCATTTGTCGCCGTGATTCAGCTTGTAAAGTTTCCCCAGAACTTGTGCTGCTCTGCTCAGGCTGAGCAACTAAAGCTGCTAGAAGATTTTGAGCCACCATCCAAGCAGGACGGGGTGGTTCTGGGCCCACTGTCAGTTGCCCTTCAAACAGAAATCCAGGGTCTGTCGTAGAAACAACACCTGTCTACCTTAGCCCATATTTATAGTAACAGTCATACCACTTTGAAAAAGTACTTACACAGACAAATAGTACCACATCTCAGATCGCTAAGGAGCGTAGAAAAGATAGTTACATACTTCTGCCTGCTTGTGGCTGCACAGGAACCTCTTCTTTTTGTAAATCTCCAATTATTTCATGAGCTCTTCTGATACACAATTTCATGTTTTCTCGTTCCTCAGGCTTGCCCACTACCTGCAATGTTGCTTCGAATAACTCCAAACCTGCCATCCAAAAGCCTAGAGCAGTGTACCGTGTCTTAAGCAAAGTTGCTGTTCTGCAAACTGCAGCATAGATCTGCATCCATCATAGCAAGGCAAGACAGTGACATCTGTTATTTTTAATCCTCTCTTTCAACAGCATGATGTGCCATTTTGTAGCCAGAAATAAAGGCTGCACAAGCTAAATACGAAATATTAAGGAACCGTCTCTCTCTCTCTCTCTCTCTCTCTCTCTCTCTCAATTAACTCAATGGACAGCTGCAAAATATCTCAGTTCACATGATCTAGAGGTGGAGAGGGGCAGGTGGGCAAGACCCAAGATCCCCAGAGAAGAAAGGGCCTGCAAAATCTGCCCCACAAAGGAGGTAGAAAATGAGCAGCATTTACTCCTAAGATGTAGAGCCTGCGCACACATTATAGAAGAATCTGCTGGAGCAGCCAGCCAAAAAGCTAGGAAGCTACTTAAAAGAGGTTTTGCAACACTGCAACAAGGTACTAACAAGTACTCACTACATAGCAAGTTTGTAAAATTTTCTTTCACTAGCTGTAAGGGATCACTATTAATTTACAGTGATGACAAGTCCCATAGATCCTGAAGGGTCTCGACTCTCATGCAAACTTTAAATACAATCATATCATATCATTTCTCCCTCTCTCTCTCTCCCCCTCTGGTTATCCAGATGAAGAAGTCAATTTCTTGTGTGTGTACTTCACCTCATAGACCCGTGAGGTCTTTCACAGAAATTGATAGATCTCTCTCACACACACGACACCCACTCACCCCCACCCCCCATACGTGCACGTGCACATCACATAATCACGTTGGTTTTAGATTTTAGTGAAGACTATCATTTGGCACACTTAGTTTAATGACAATGAAGAGAGATGCCCAATGAAAATTCATTTTCATGCTGATGCAACTAAATTTTCAGTCAGGACTTTGATTCGCAAATGAACAAGCCCCCTTCATTACACCTCTCTCTCTCTCTCTCTCTCTCTCTCTCTCTCTCTCCATACCACGAGGCCTCGTCATGATCGTGACACAGAGCCAGCAACGTGACAGCTCAAACAGAGGGTGGATGCACAGATTACACTTGGGGATATTCCTTCCTTGTTCAAAGTTGGGACTCCACCGATAGGGGTTACAGTAGCCCTTGTCAGATGCAGAGCTACGACCAGGAGACGACACAGGACCATATCAGCGGGAAGCCGCCGGCACTCTATCTCTGACTTTATGCCCTCACTACCTCATCCCCCTTGACGCTCTGATGATGAGGATGTTAGTGTTGTGTAGACGATCATCATTCTGACATGACTATGTAGCACTCAGCACTTATCATTTTGCATTCTGTATTGGAGTGGATGCTCGTTTAGTAGCTCCACCCACACAACTTGTTTGTATCAGGATTTTTCACACCCATCGGTCTTTCAAAGACTTTTTGTTGGGGTAAAGGCACATTGCCACCCCTTTATTAAAGATAAGACAGTCATAGGGTAAAAAAATCTAATCCTAATAAAACTTAATAGTTTGTGGTGTGGCTCATCACTTCACACCTGCATCTATTGTGTCACTCCTCTCTCTCACTCACTCCCCATTGTACTTCTCCCCCTTTCCTTCCCTCTCAACTGGTATCAGAGCCTTCATCACTCCCTCCCTACCCCTGCCTACCTCTCCCTCTAGCCCTTAGGGACTTGTGCCCTCAGCAGCGTGCAAGCAGCGTGGGCGGAGCTTGGCATTGCGCAGGCAGCTCGGGCTACAACGGGATAGCGAGGGCAGCAGCGCGGGCTGCAGCGGGGCAGCGCGGGACAGCAACGCGGGGCAGCGTGTGTGTGAGCAGGGCAGGGCGGCGCAGAACAGCGCCAGCAGCTGCAACAGCAGCAGCTAGCTGTGCGCAGCACCGGTGCGCACCTACGCAGCCTCAGGGCCTCGAACAGGTCGGCGCGCATGTACAGACGTACGGCCGTCCGTACCGCCGTACGGACACCGTACAGGCGTCCGTACTGTACGGACGCCGCCGTACGTACAGGGAGCTGCGTCAGGAACTTTTTCGTCAGGGAAGAGCATTTCGAAAAAAAAAAAATTTTCTCTGTTCTGGGATTTCGTACCCTGCACGTGTACAGCAGGTACAGTGGTACCCTGCACAAGTACACAGGTACAGAAAGTATAGCACTTTTTCTTTGGGGAAAGAAGGAAAAGAGAGAGCATTCCCGGCCGTTCAGTTCCACAGTGTGTGGTGGTTGCACAGTTATCTTGTTTCGGGAAGGTAATGCCTTGATTTTGCAGAGGGCTTTTATGCTTTTGCTGAGTGCAAATCTCAGCTTTTGGGTGACATTTTCAAAGGGCTTTTGCCTGGAAGCTTATGCAGTGTATGCCTTGAGGCAGTGTGGAGCCAGGGAGCCCACATTGGTCTTGTTTCCGCAGTGTATTCAGTGACATTTCTGCAGGTCACATTTTGTGTACGACACCTTGGAAAATCTCAGTTGAGCCACGCTTGGCCAAGGCGCATCGAGTTTACTCGGTCCCTAACTGTCCATCGTTGACAGTGCTCAAAAGATTTTCTCTTCAGTGTTTGTACGTTGGGATCTGTGTTGTTATTGTGTACACAGGGCTGTTTATGCATTGCATTGTCAGGTGAAGGTGCCAGGAGAGCGCTGCATTTTGTATGCTACCTCAGTGTTGAGGTGTTTTTCACTTGGTACAGGTGTCAAATCAAGGGGCTTTTGCCCAGATTTTGCATGGGAGCACTTGGGTTACTGTTTGAGACCTTCAGATGCCTTTTATCCCCTTGGCAGAAGGGTGATTGCTTGGGATTTGTCCCATTTTCTGTTGCAGGTTTGTGACAGGCTGAAGTGTCTGGAGCCTCTTTTTCAGTGAACAAAACAGTGTATGACAAGTGGTTTATGAATATAAAATCAGTGCAATACCTCATCTGAGGTGGGAGAAGTGATCAGGACAGCAGTGTTTTGTGCTTTGTCAACTGATGATGCACTGTTAAAGCACTTGTGGAACAGCTGCAGCATTTTGAAATTACTGTTTTATGCCTATTTGAGCACGGTACAGTGTGTCAGAAGGTACAGTAACTGGAGGGAAATTTTTTTTTCTGTTTTGCTGCAGATTTTTTGATAGTAAACACAGCACTATTGTGAGTGCTCCTGGCTCTTGATAGAGCAGGTTTTTTCTGAGAAATCAGAATTTTATTCAGTCTTTTTTTACTTACAGGGAGTCAGGTACTTTCCTTAGCTGATATGGCATCAGGGGGAAGTGAATCATCAATTCTGAACATAAAGAAATTGGAAGGGGCACACAATTATGCATTATGGGCAGAACAGTGTTTGAATGTACTTCTGCTTAAGAAGATTTCTAAGCCCATAAGGGTGAAGGGTGTCAAGCCATCTGGGATGTCAGATGATGAGTGGAAGGAGCTAGATTTGTCCGCGAGGGCTGCTATCATGCTTACTCTTAGTGATTCTCTTGTGTACAATGTTCAAGCAGAAAAGACCTCTTATGGCGTATGGCAGAGGCTAGCAGAGTTGTATGCCCAAAAGAGTTCAGCCAGTAAAGTGTATTGGTTGAAGAAGCTGGTTGATCTTCGCATGAAGGAAGGTACAGCTATGACCTCACACTTGAGTGAGTTCAATGCCATCTTTACACAGCTGATTGCACAGGGGTTGAACCTTGATGAGGAGTTCAAGGCTACTTTCTTGTTGTGTACCCTCCCTGAGAGTTGGGACACTTTCAAGACCACCCTGTCTAATTCAAATGTCACTCTTATATATGCTGATGTAGAGAGCTCTCTTCTTATGGAGGAGATGAGCAGGAAGAATAATGCGGGCAGCAAGTCTTCAAATGCTTTGCAGGTACAGGAAAGAGGCAGGACTCAACAGAAGGGGAGATCTGCTAGTAAGTCCAAATCCCGCAGTCAGTCCCGTGGCAAAAAGGATATTGAATGCTTTTATTGTGGCAAGAAGGGACATGTGAAGTCTAAGTGCTTCAAGTTTATACGGGATCAGAAAGCCAAGAAGGCTGAGGCAAAGGATGCAAGCAGTGGAAGCAAAGGCAAAGGCAAGGCCAAGGTAGATGACTTGGATGCAGTGAATGTTGCAGCAGAGGACAGTGACAGTGACAGACATGATGTTCTATGCTCTTCTGCTGTAATTGCACATACTTTGGTTATTGATGGCCATGACATGCACACCTGGCTCTTGGATTCAGGTGCTTCTTTTCATGTTACTCCTCATAGGGAGTGGTTTACTTCCTACACAGGTACTCATGGAGTTGTTCACCTTGGGAACAACTATGCATGTCAGATTGCAGGGATTGGCAGTATACAGATAGTATTCCCTGATGGACGCATATTTATGCTTGATGGTGTTCGCCATGTGCCGCAAATCAAGAAAAATCTGATTAGCACTGGCTCGTTGGATGACAGTGGTTACCACACCACATTTGGGGATTCCAAATGGGTGATTACTGATGGCCAGGTTGTAGTGGCTGAGAGTTTTAAGAGTGATACCTTGTACCCTCTTTATGTTTCCAGTGTAGGTAATCATGTTGTTGCCATAACCGAGCTGCCAAAGGTTTCATTGTGGCATAGCCGGTTGGGACACATGTCCGTTAAAGGAATGCAAGAACTGTCACGTTTGGGTTATCTGCCGTCTCTTTCATTTTCAGATTTGCCTACTTGTGATCATTGCATATTTGGCAAGCATTCTATGACTCCTCATAAGAGAAGAACTCCCCAAAATAGAGCACCGCTTGATCTAGTGCACACTGATTTGTGTGAGATGCCACATTTATCACTAGGGGGTGCAAAGTATTTCATTACTTTTATTGATGATGCCACACGCAAAGTGTGGGTCTATGTCTTGAAGCATAAGAGCGATGCCTTAGATGCTTTCAAGAAGTTTGTCCCTCAGGTTGAGAATCGGACAGGTCGCAGGCTGAAATGCCTCAGATCCGATAATGGGGGTGAGTATGTGTCACATGCTTTTGTGCAGTTTTGCGAAGCTAAGGGCATTAAACAAGAACTCACAGCCCCTCATAATGCATCTCAAAATGGTGTAAGTGAGCGGATGAATCGAACTATTCAGGAGAAGGTTCGATGTATGTTGTCTTATGCTGCATTGCCCCATGGCTTTTGGGCAGAAGCCGTGCAAACAGCAGTTCACATAATCAACAGGTCGCCTAACAAGGCTTTGGAGTTGAAAGTGCCAGAAGAGGTGTGGTCTGGCAAGCCACCTTCATATAAGCACTTACGTGTGTTTGGCTGCGAGTGCTTTGCTCATATACGCAAAGAACTGCGCACCAAACTGGAGCCAAAGTCTTCCAGATGCATCTTTATGGGGTATGGTGACGAAGGTGAAATGGGGTACAGGTTATGGGATCCCGTTAAACGGAAGATTATACGCAGCAATGATGTCATCTTTAAAGAGGATAGTGTACACAAAGAACCCGTGCAACCTGTGGAATACAGGAGGGTTATTTATGATGATGTCGGACAGCAAAGAATGCCCATTTATCTGCAGCAGCAGGCTGCTGCAGATAACCCTGTTCAAGAGGGTATACAGGCTGAAAATCAGCCAGATAATCTTGCCAATGATGCACCACTGAATATGCCAGCAAATGGGGCTGTAGAACAGCCAGATATGGTGGTACAGCCACCCGTCATGCATGACGAACAGGCTAGACAGCAGCCTAATCCGGAACATTTTGTTAGGAGGAGCACTCGTGTACAACGGCCTCCTGACAGGTTTGTTCCAGGAGCCAATAATGTGGCTGATTTTATTATGCTGACAGATTGTGGTGAGCCTTCCAGCTTCAAGGAAGCTATGGGAAGAACAGAGAAAAAGAAGTGGGAGAAAGCCATGCAATCAGAAATGGACTCCCTACTTCAAAATGATACATGGGACTTGGTGCAGCTACCTGCAGGCAGAAAGGTTTTGCCATGCAAGTGGGTTTACAAAGTCAAAGTGGATTCAAATGCTTTACCGAGGTATAAGGCCAGATTGGTTGCCAAGGGCTTTAAACAAGAGAAGGGCATTGACTTTGATGAGATCTTTTCTCCTGTAGTCAAGATGACTACTTTGAGAGCGGTGTTAGCTCTTGTTGCTCATGAGGACATGGATTTATGTCAGATGGATGTGAAGACTGCTTTTCTTCACGGAGATCTCCATGATGAGATCTATATGAGTCAGCCAGAGGGATATGCTCTTAAAGGAAAAGAGCAGCTTGTGTGTAAGCTCAAGAGGAGCTTGTATGGACTCAAGCAGGCACCAAGAGAATGGTACAAGAAGTTTGATGCCTTCATGCAGTCCCAAGGGTATCATAGGTGTGAGACCGATCATTGCTTGTACACCAAACGGGCAAAGGATGGCAGTTTGATGCTACTCATTCTATATGTGGATGACATGCTGATTGCCAGTAAATCTCAGCATGAGATTAGTGCTTTAAAGAAACAACTGCATAAGTCTTTTGACATGAAAGACTTGGGTGATGCAAACCATATTCTTGGCATGCGGATTACTCGTGACAGGTCCAAGGGACTTTTGTTTCTGTCACAGAAGGAGTACATTGACAAAGTACTGCAGAGGTTTAAAATGGAGGGGGGGAAGTCTATTAGTACCCCGTTGCCTCCACATTTAAAACTCAGCAGTAAGGACAGCCCCAGATCAGATGATGATAAGGCTGAAATGTCCAAGGTTCCGTATGCATCTGCAGTTGGTTCTTTGATGTATGCCATGGTTGCCACTCGTCCGGATATTGCTTTTGCGGTGGGAGTCATCAGCAGGTATATGGCAAATCCAGGCAAGCGGCACTGGGAAGCAGTGAAAGGTGTCTTGAGGTATCTCAAAGGTACCAAAGACTTGAGCATATGCTATGGTAGGCAAGATGCATTGGTGCATAGTTTTACAGATTCAGACTATGCAGGGAATGCAGATAACCGGAAGTCTACTACCGGTTATATTTTCACATTTGCAGGAGGTGCTATATCATGGGTGCCTCGGTTGCAGAAATGCGTTGCACTGTCAACTACTGAAGCTGAATATGTTGCAGCCACTGAGGCTTGCAAGGAAGCAATATGGCTTACTCGGCTGGTGGGAGATTTGGGCATTACAGGAGATATGCCAGTTTTGCATTGTGATAGTCAGAGTGCTATCATGTTGGCAAAGAATCTGGTCTTTCATCAAAAGACCAAGCACATAGATGTGAAATATCATTTCATCAGGGAGGTACTGGAAGACAAGCGACTTGAGCTTGTGAAGGTGCATACTGATGATAATCCTGCAGATTTGCTCACTAAGAGCTTGCCTACAGAGCGGTTTGCACATTGCCGCCACATCATGGGATTAGGATGAGACCATTCTTATTTTATGGTCTTGTATACAGTAACTATATATTGCTGTAATTTTTATTCTTTTCTCCCCTTTAGGCACATTGGCCTTTAGGTGGGAGGTTGTTGGGGTAAAGGCATATTGCCACCCCTTTATTTAAGATATGACACCTATGACTGTCTTAAGACAGTCATAGGGTAAAAAAACCTAATCCTAATAAAACTTAAGAGTTTGTGGTGTGGCTCATCACTTCACACCCGCATCTATTGTGTCACTCCTCTCTCTCACTCACTCCCCATTGTACTTCTCCCCCTTTCCTTCCCTCTCACTTTTAAACTCTCTCTCTCTCTCTCACACACAAAAGAGGGCTCCTTACTGCTACTACAATTTTTCTGTCTTCATACAACAGCATGATCCTAAAAGAGAATCGGATGCCGGTTTTTTCAATCTCCGAGACTAACTCTTTGTGTGTAGTGCAATTTCCCGATGCATAACACAATACCACAGGCTTCCTCAATCTCCAAAACTAGCAATTTCTTCTATGTGGTTCTTCTCAATGTTCTCTCTTTACATGAACAGATATTTACCGACCACACCCCACCCCAAAAGGGCATACTCAATCCCTTCTACCAACTGTGCATCCTTGAAAAACTAGGCTAATTGAATCTCAAACCTTGGTAGGGGAGCCCAGAAGTGTCCAATCTTGATGATGCAGAGGATGCTGGTCATGGTGCCTTCTGGTACATGAAATGCAAAGGGGATAGTACAGCTCGTAGATCCCACTGCTCAGATCAATAGTAACAGCAGGGGACAACTCCAAGTGCCCAATGAAAGGGAGAGGTAACAAAACATCTGTTTACACGGTGCTGCTCATTCCAAACACTGCAAGAATCTTCCAAAGAAGTTCACCTTGACAGGTCACCTTGCAAAGTATGTGCTTGACAATAGTCTCTACCTAGTAATTGTTAGAAATAAGTATAACAGAGGGTATACACAGCAGAAGATAGATTGTGTAGCCAAGGAACTCACGCAGTAGTGCTTAGATGGAATCCAAGACTTCTTTTCTCAGTTTGCTCACATACATGTGCAAGCCACTAAATAGAAGAGCTCATGAGAGAGATATAGAACCAACAGTAGATATATTTCTGGCCAGAAATGGACACAATACAAAAACAAGCCCAGAGTCTCACCAGAACGTGGTCCCTAAGATTTGAAGAAGCACCCACATTCCCTTTCTCCCTTCCCGAAAGGCATACACCTTATCTTAGACTACATGAGAAACATGAAGACCAGATTCTTCGCACAACATGCTATTAAGGCTCAAATCAATTACGTAAAGTACATACCAAAACGTCATCCTGCATGTGTGCTTGCTCTGAAAGCAAACCATGCATCTCACGGAGGCACAACCAACTGCCTGATGTAGTCCTATAATGCCCTCTTCTAAACCACCACATCTATCTGACCCTGAAACCCTATGCCACTCCATGGAATCCTCCCTTATGTCAATATTATCAACCAAGCACCTAGAAGAGTCCAAGCACTAAATGCTTTCCCTCACCTCCACAAAAATTTCCCACTCCTCTTCTACCTATATCTCAATAGACATCCTCACTGTACTTCTAGGTCTGCATATCTTACCTCAGTTTCACTCGGAGATGTCACCAAGAACAGTTCTACACTGACTACCACATTGCCTATGTCTGACTCCACTGATTCTAAGCTGGACCCCTTCTTGTTCTGCTAATCCACCTTCTTCTTTCTGCAATCCTTTACAAAATGGCCTGGCATCCCATAGTAGAAGCACTTCTTCTTGTGCTTTGTCTTTTTCTTCTTTTGTGGCGCATCCCCTTCATCCTTAGAGTCAACTCTTGCCATTGCTAGGCCTAATAGGTTATGTGAAAAGGCCAACCAAACTCAAACTAATCTTAGACTAGCCCTTTGTATATAGCTAACTGCCAAAAACCTGAAGATGAAAGAAGTAAAATCCGACTAGCATTAACAACCCAAACCCAATTTATTAGTCAAGCAAATAAGACTGGTTGAAATAACCTTACTCCATAATTATAGCATGTGACACATGGCATGCTGATGTGATCACCATGCCATCTGGCATAGGACACATGGCAGCTTGTGACATGGCATAGGAGATGTGACACGACCACCTATGACCCATGGCACCACTTGTCACAGCCTATCTCATGAGGAGTCTTCATTCTACAATTGTTTGTATCTTGATTGGATCCATTTGAATACCATCTTTGGAGATAATATGGCCTGGATATATTGGATTTCTACCAAGAACAATTCAATCTTCTTGTCATTAATTTTATAAGACTTTCCTCACTTTTTTAAAAAAAAAGACTTCCCTCGAAGAAAACTCCTATGAATCCTTTTCTGAAACTTCCTTTTCAGCTATGTAAATATGGAAAGAACATTTTCCTTTTCTAACAACTACTGAAGATCATGAAGGGCTTACTAAGGAATACTATTTCCTACAATGCTCACATCTCGACCCCCTTGTGTTGGATGGTTAGGATCTTCTTTGCGTAATCAATTCAAGGATTGACTTGCTTATGCCAAGGTATTCTAAGTATAACATCAGCACCTTGAATCGGGGCAATCATAAAAGAGAAGTGATCAAGATTTCCCTCAATGTGAATCCTGAGTTTTCCAATGAGAGGATACACCTTTTCTACATGACACTCGAAAGCACCAAGTAGCTTTTCTGCTTCACCTTTGTCTTCAATAGCTATCCCCAAAGTCTTTACTACTCATACAATATAAAGTTATGCGTTGCACCGTCATCAAGCAAGAAAAGTGCTAAAAGATCTTTTACCTGACCCCAAGTTTTGGGCAAACTATGGGTTGATAGATCCTCATCTTTTTGTGGGAGAGTTGCCATATTGTGGGCTTCCTGTGCCGTCTTCAAAACCTTCTTGTTTGCTTTGACAACTTATCTTTTGGAGAAATTTATAGATATTGTAGCCACGCTCTCCACATTTAAAGCATCAACCCTCAGAGAAATGCAATGCGACAAAGTATTTAAAGATTTCTCTTGATGAACATGCTTTCGGGGTGGTCCATTGGATGCTCCTTGATTCTTCTTGAATTCTATTTGGAAACTCCTCTTCTATCAGTCGTGCTTGCCGAAGAAGAGTAGCTTCTTCTCAATCTTTGGCAGCACAGTAATGTCGTCTTCCAAAATTAGGAGCTGATGATGTTGTGTGGAATGGAGTATCTCAACCGTATAAAACTTCCTTTGTTTCTCCACCAATTCTTTTTAATGAAAGCTTGAACTTAAAATCAAGTATACAAGAGCAACTAACTCACGGACTTTTCCATCTTGTGATTGCCAAAAGATATTACATTGCACCATCGTCTCTTTTGAACTCCTTTGGCAAGAAATGATTGTGCAGCTACTTCTTAAACCTTCTCCAATTGTGATCTCGTTGTCCCGTGCTAGTCATAGCAACCCACCATAGAGAAACAGGGTCTTGCAAATATAAGGCGACAAATCCGAGCTTGGCCTTTTCCTTATATTCATCTCCATCAAATAAGAAGTCAAGATCTTGTATCCAACAAAACAGGGGGCTGATCTTCGCCTTGCATTTATTGAAATAGAACAACTTATCTCCAAGCTTGATCATTGGCTAAGCTGTTATGCTCAAGCTAAGGTAACATGGGATCCATCAACATTTCCCCTTTAGAAAACCGAAAATTGTAAATAATGTGTATAGCGCTTCATGTAGAGCTTAAAGGAGTTTAGTGCCAAGGTCGTCGATGAGGGTGATTTGCACAACTAGGTGAGTCTAAAGGCCGAAGGTTTGGTGGTTCCTCTTTACAAATTGTGCCTAGGGGTAAATGGTTTTAAAGTATCCCAAGAAGGGGTGAAAGGAGGAACTTGAGTGGAGCCTTAATTAATGGACATGTGGCATTTTGAACTTATCTAGGTAATCAAGGGACTTTGTAGAATGAACATGGAATCAAATGCGACTGTAGACATCAGATTGAAATTGCAAGCTCACGACCCGTGATGTCCTATGTTGAACTGTAGAATCAAGTTTGTCCGTATCATTAGTATCAGAGCGCATGATTCTTGGTGCAGATGACATATGGAGCGAAGCCTTACGGCGGTTTGAATTTGGAACGTTAGTTTTCACATAAGACACTATTTCAAAAAGAAATCTGCTTGGGCATCACTACTAGCTTGGAGTAAAGCGATTGAATATTCAAGCTCAGCATAATACTGAAGCGAAGGATGTAGATGACGTCTAGGAACTTAAGGGACAAATTGCAATTGGAAGATACATAATGCCTTTCATGTGAGCTTGTTAAAGCAATATCATGGAGATGTTCCCGAGGATTTACTTGATGAGGTACAGCCTAAAGTAGAAGAATAGGATGAACTTCTGGTCCCAGAGCAGATTCTGGCACACAGAGATAGAAAGCGCAAGGGTACAGTTATCCATCGCTACTTGGTAAAATTTCAAAATTACCCATCACTTGATGCAAAATGGATGGGCAGATTCACCTAGGATATTGCAGCTTTACCTTGATGCTTTCCAGTTAGAGCCGACTGCAGTCCAAGCTCCTACAGATAGTTCAGCAGAGCGAGCGTCTGGAGCATTACCTAGTGTTCGAGAGGAGATAAGCACCTCCACTCTCTCAGTACAGACGGGCTCACTGTGATTTCATGAGGTCGCTTGATGACACTGTATGTTTCATCCGAGATACTGAGCTGACAGTATTTCTGCTGTGAGACTTCATGATATTGATGCATCTTGACTATTGATCGCCGAGGATCACATAGATTTTGAGCAGTGTATATGGATGGATGCATGCCTCTCCTAGCCATATTTTCACTGTCTTTGTATACTATGGCTGCGACTTTCTTGTATACTCTTTCATGGTATATTTCATGCTCGCTCTTGTGTTTTGGGCCAGCAAACTGTGGTTTGCTGTTTCAAGAGAGGGGTATGTCATGGGGGCGTGAAATTCTAAGTACTTTAATGTACTACAAGACTGTGACAACTTTGGTTTTAAAAGTCCAAGCATGGGCTTAATAATGTGTAATTAAACGTGGCATGGTGCCTAGCACATAAGCGTAATTAATCCTTAGGCCCAAAGGCATTCCAAGTGATTAAAAGAGTGGTTGTTGGGAAATGATGACGTGGCATTTTTAATGGGAGCCATGTACTTTCAGTGGCCCCCCTAGAGTTCCAAGTGGCTCTGGTGCCTTCTACATGCTCCTTTGCCATTCTTGGACCTTGGCCTTCTAAACTTCACATGTGTGGTTTTCTCTCTCATCTTCTCCCTTTGTTGAGATTTTGGACTGGTTTTTCAGCCTCCTTCAGCTGAATTCCGTTTTTCTTCATAACTCCTCACCCGTTTGGACTCCTCAACTTCCGTTTGGCTCGATGGCTTTCCCTCTGCCTCCCCTTCACAGTGATATCATTTTCCCTCCATGCGTTTGGTAGAACGGGCTGAGTTGAGCACTTCTTTTGCTGGTCGAATTTGCAAAAGTGGCTTTTTCTGGACCTTTTTGCTTCTACAGCCTCCTGGGCCTCTCCTCTTGCAAAGCTACAGCTTTCTGTTGAATTTCGAGTGGTCCCACGCACTAGTTGACTGGTTTTTCTCAGTTTTAGAGGACTTCCCAACGATGAAACTTCTCCAAAACCTTCTCAATGCATTCCTCTCTGAAGCACGCTTCTTTTGAGCCCAAGAACTCCCACTTCTTCGCGACAGAAATGCTTCTTTTCGCATTTTTCAGTGGAATTCTTGCTGGTCGGCTCTTGTAAATGCTCTTTCTTCATGCCTTTGCACTCTTCTTTGGCTGAGGATGCGATTGGGCATTGGCTACTATGTCCTCACGTGACAGCGAATTTTTGCTCTCTTTTTTTCAAACACATTATTCGTATGAATTTCCCAAAATTTTCGAATTCGTTTCCGTTCCCCATTTCCCCGTTTCCGTTTCCCCTAACTATGGTTTGGGGCCAATCTGGTGCACTTGTCTATGTTTGTTGAGCAGGGGCATTCTAGCCTCCATCCCTTTTTCAATGGTTTTGTTTGTAAACAATGATTAAAGGTTTAGTTCCACTGCCCTATGAGTGATTAGAGGCCAGTTTCAGTACACCATGCACATGACATACTCCCCTTCCTCTAAGAACTCACTCCTGAGTTCACCAAAAAGCCCGAAAACTCTCTATGAAGATGAGTCAATGCCAATAACTATACTCTAACTATCAATTTGAGTGTGCTATACATTCCATGAGATTCAAATCAAAGAGAATCTAAGGCCAAAGCCACAATCTGTGATAACCAACCCAAGGAAAGTAAATCTCTCAATCTAAACAAGGTTACATATTGTCGAGTAGTCTCCTCCAGAAATCAATCAACGCCTGAATCCACAGAGTTAATTCCATTGACATATCTGTACACAAGCATGGTAAAATCTGTACCTGAAGGTAAATGATTCTATCAACCTTATCTATTGAGTATCCTTGAACTCAAAATCTTAGGTTGAGATCGAGGAATCATTATTCAAACAACCCCATCAATTGAACCCCTTGAGGTCAATTTTTGGGTTGCAATTTCTATCAACCCTAATTCTTGGATTACTTAGTATTCAGAAAATCCCTCAACGAAATACCCTTGTAATTCAAATTCCTGGGTTGAAATACATGACATACTTTCCATCGCATAACAATTAGGTATCAGTTCATAACTCATGATGGAAGAATCTTCATGGAAGTATCAATGGGCAAAATCCTGACCAAAGATATGGTCCCCTTGATCTATCCTTGAAATGCCCCTACGTGAGGATAATCAGTAAAATTCAGTTGGCTATATCCAATCAATGGTACTATTCTAGACATGTATATAGTCAACCATCATAGGAATAACATCCTATGTGATCCAAAGACTACGGAAACATACAATCCGAAATCTCTTAAAACAAGATCCACTATCGAATATCCTGTATAAACTTGTGCACAATAAACCACTGATCACAAGATCATCCAGTTCTTAGGATCTCTTATCTAGGAACATCAAGTTCCAAACAAGGCACTGACATACCATCATCAAAAGATATGCGGTAACCCTCCCTAAGATTATGTCTAGACTATGAAGCTCCCAAAAAATACATGGCTTCTCTCTGGGTAAAGAATCTTACACAGCCAATCACATCAACAACCCAAGCGTGGGAAGTTATAGGTCAGAAACAACACATACTCATATCTCTTGCTGAAACATCAAGTCTTCTCATCGCCTACCCTTCTCAGGGAATCTCGATTTCCAAACACGTAGCAACCGAGAGAAAGCACACAGCCTATGGACTTCTATTTCTTCCACAACTCTCACAATCATGAGCGCACATCATCAACCAACGATTGAGGCCATACATGAGCGGAAATTCAGATTTGCAAGAGCAATCTCAAAAAGCGTACCTATGAATAGCTCCCTCCATATAAAGCGAGCACTATATATGAATCAATCTCTATATATAGCAATCTCGGCTAAAATAGCCATCCAGCCCTATGCTATCCTGTAACCCACGTTCACCTGCTATCCAACCCTAGGTACACCATGCACACGACAGTAACCTTACGGCACAACAAGGATCGTGCCCTGCGGCCCGTACTTTGTCAAGTAGAATTGCATTATTAGAGGATGCCTTACAGCAAATCTTGACACAACAGTTGCAGGCTAATGTAGAGCAAATCTGAGTTGAAAAGGATGGTTCAAAGTATATCTACGAGATCGTCTAGAGAAAAGAATAGGAAGTCTCATATGGAACCAAAAACCAATGTAATACCGTCAAGCCTATGAAGGCTAAAATACCTAACATGCCAATTATAAACCATTCTGGTCGAATGATAGACCATAGTTCAAATGTCTTTGAAGGCTGGTTGCACAAATGGGACAAAGCATTCACCATTTGGAAAATCAGAAATGACAAAGAGAAAATCCATGAGGCTACTCATCTAAGGGATTGGATGTGGAAGGGGAGAGTGGGAGCACACCGACACACACAAGCAGGATAAACACAAGAAGTGTGGGGATAAAACGTATGTGTGTACCTCCCCTAGCACACAGTCAACCTTTTATATGAAAGGATAAGGTTACAACACTAAGTACGGTGTACTTAGTGTACTTAACAAATAAAGTACTAAGTGTACTAACTGTACTTGGGTGGCCATAGTGCCTTTACCCCAACAACCTCCCACTTAAAGGCAATATGCCCTCAAGTAAAAATAAATGAGGCTCAACCTATACCCATCAACTGTCGGCAATGTGCAAACCGCTCTGCAGGCAAGCCTTTTGTCAACAGATCTGCTGGATTATCATCTGTGTGAATCTTGACAAGCTGAATCAGCTTATCATCTATCACCTCCCTGATGAAGTGATACTTCACATCAATGTGCTTTGTCTTTGCATGAAAGACAGGATTGTGTGCCAACTGAATAGCACTCTGACTGTCACAATGCAACAATGGAATATCACCTGTAATCCCCAAGTCTCCCACTAGCCGAGATAACCATAAGGCCTCCTTGCATGCCTCTGTGGCTGCAATATATTCAGCTTCCGTAGTAGACAAGGCTATGCACTGCTGCATCCTTGACATCCATGACACTGCACCTCCAGTGAATGTATAAACATAACCGGTAGTAGACTTCCGGTTATCGGGATGACCAGCAAAATCTGAATCCACATAACCATGCACCTTTGCATCTTGCTTGCCAAAGCATATGCACAACTCCTGTGTGCCCTTCAGGTATCTCATGATACTTTTCACTGCATTCCAATGCTTCTTGCCTGGATTTGCCATATACCTACTAACCACTCCCACTGCAAACGCAATATCAGGTCTGGTTGCAACCATGGCATACATGAGACTGCCACAAGCTGAAGCATACGGAATCTTGGCCATTTCAGCCCTATCAGCATCTGAGTGTGGGCTGTCCATTGCACTGAGTTTCACATACAGAGGCGATGGAGAACTAAGGATCTTCCCCCCCTCCATATGAAACCTGTGCAATACTTTGCCAATATATTCGGTCTGAGACAAATACAACAAACGCTGTCCCCTGTCTCTCCGTATCCACATTCCCAGTATGTGATTTGCATCACCAAGGTCCTTCATATCAAAGGCCTCATGCAATCTTTTCTTAAGGTCATCAAGCTCCTTACGAGCTTTACTAGCAATAAGCATGTCATCCACATATAAAATGAGAATGACTAAGCTGCCATTTGCAGCCCTTTTTGTATATAAGCAGTGATCGTCATCACTTCTCCTGAAACCTTGGGACTTCATGAAGGTATCAAATTTCTTATACAATTCCCTTGGTGCCTGTTTCAGCCCGTAAAGGCTCTTTTTAAGCTTGCATACAAGTGACTCCTTGCCCTTGACTGCAAATCCTTCTGGCTGCTGCATGTAGATCTCCTCATGAAGATCACCGTGAAGAAAGGCTGTCTTCACATCCATTTGGCATAATTCCAAATTCTCACATGCAACCAAAGCAAGTACAATCCTGAGTGTGGTCATCTTAACCACTGGAGAAAAGATCTCATCAAAATCAACACCATACTCCTGCTTAAAGCCCTTGGCAACCAACCTGGCTTTATACCTTGGCTTAGCTCCAAGTGTGACTTTCAATCTATACACCCACTTGCATGGCAGTACTTTCATGCCCTTAGGCAACTGCACCAATTCCCAAGTACCATTTTTATGGAGACTGTCCATTTCAGACTTCATGGCTAGTTCCCATAGCCTTTTATCATGCATTTGCACGGCTTCCTTCTAACAGGAAGGTTCTCCACAATCTGTAAGCATAATAAACTCTGCTCTTGGAACAAATCTGTCTGGCGGTTTCATTTGTCGAGTGGACCTTCGGACCCATTGGTCTTGCTGTCCAACTTGCTGCTCACCTAAAACAGGTTGCTGTTCTAGTAGATCAGGCTGCAGAATTATGCCTGGGAGGTCTTCCAAAGGTGGCATGTCCCGTAGTACATCTTCCGCCATTGCGGGCTGTCCATTTGGACCTGCTGCAGCATCATGCATTAGCTGATTACGCTGCTGTTGTGGCTGATTTGCAGCCTGCCTGAATTGTACAGGATGTCCCGAGTCATCAATGTCAACCTCTGAAGCATCAGAAGGCTTATCTGCTGCCTTAAACATACATGACTCATCAAATAAGACATCATTGCTGCGTATTAGCTTCTTATTCACAGGATCCCATAGGCGGTAACCCATCTCACCACTGTCACCATATCCAAGAAAAATGCATTTAAGAGACTTAGGATCAAGCTTGCTGCGATCTTCTCTGCGTATATGCACGTAAGCAGTGCAGCCAAAGACCCTCAAGTGCTTATAGGAAGGAGGTTTTCCTGTCCAAAGCTCCTCTGGCACTCTGCCATCTAGTCTTTTATTTGGTGACCTATTGATGAGGTGTACTGCTGTTTTTACAGCTTCAGCCCAAAATCCATGAGGTAAAGCAGCATGTGACATCATAGAGCGAGACTTTTCCTGTATGGTTCTATTCATACGCTCTGCAGTGCCATTTTGCGCTAGACTATAAGGAGCAGTGAGTTCTCTTTTAATACCTCTAGCATCACAAAATGCATTGAATGCATTGGACATATACTCCCCACCGTTATCTGACCGCAAAGCCTTCAGTGTTCTGCCTGTTTGGTTCTCAACCATAGCAAGCCATTTCTGGAACACTGGAAAGACATCACTCTTCAATCGAAGAGAATACACCCACACCTTCCTTGCAAGGCGAGCCAATTGCTCCATTCCACTGATGCTCATATGTCCCATCCGGCTATGCCACATAGAAATATTCGGCAGCTCGGTGGCATGAATATCAGCATGATTACATACTTTAGCATGAAAAGTATACATTGTGTCAACCTTAGAGCCTCTGGCAACAACCAGGGCACCTTTGGTGACCTTCCAGAAACCATGACCAAAGCTGGTCACAAAACCTTCGTCATCCAACATGCCAGTAGAAATCAGATTTTTCTTGACTTCGGGTACATGCCTAACATTGTGAAGCATAAGCTGAGTACCATCAGCAAATACAAGCCTGACATCTCCAATACCAACAATACTGCATGCATGATTATCCCCTAGAAAAACGACTCCATTACTGCCTGCTGCATATCTTACAAACAATTCTTTGTAAGGTGTAACATGGAATGAGGCACCTGAGTCAATGATCCAAGAGTGCATGTCTGCAAGATCTCCTGCATGGAGAGAATGAGCATCCAAAGTAGAGAGAAATAGAACCTCTCCCTCACTGTCATAACCGTGTGTAGAATGAAGCTCTTCAATCTTCACACTGCTCTTGCCATTGCTTACTGGTACAATTGCTTTAGCATATGACGCATCAGTGTTTTTGGCTTTGTCTCTCTTATCATTTTTCAGTTTAAAGCACTGCTTTTTGGTATGTCCCTTTTTGCCACAGTAGTAGCACTCAACATCTTTGTTGGAGCGGGACTTGCTCCTCCCTTTTCCCCTTTCCTGAGATTTGCCTCTTTGCTGACTTCTCCCCCTTGCATTTAAGGCATTGTTAGGCTTTACTACATCTTGAGCTTTCAGCTTCTGCTCTTCTTGCAAAATCAGCGCTGTGATATCTGAAAAACTTATGAAAGTGTTTGCATTTGTTACAGCTGTGGTGAATGTATCCCAACTTTCAGGAAGAGAGATCAAGAGTGCCATACCCTTGGTTTCCTCATCCACCACATATTTTTGATTTGCAAGTTGAGTGACAATTGAATCAAACTCATTGAGATGTGCATCCATGGAGGTCCCTTCCTTCATCTTCATATTGAAGAACTTGCGCAGCCAATATATCTTTGTGGCTACACTCTGCTGCTCATATGTGTCCTGTAGCTTTTTCCACACACCCCAGGCTGTTTTTTCACCATCCACATTCCAAACAACACTCTCATGGAGTGACAATTCAATTATGGACTTTGCTGACAGATCAGCTAGTGCCCAAGCATCATCAGATGTGCCAGTGGGCTTCACACCTTTGTGTATAATAGGAGCATGAAACTGCCTGAGAATTAGCACATTCAGGACCATCTTTTTCCACATTGGGTAGTTAGCAGCACCCTGCAACTTTTTAATATTGAGAAGAGAAGATTCCGAGGATGAAGCCATTACAATCAGCAAGAAATATAACCCACACTTGGGTGCCTAACTCCCTGCAAACTAAGTGCACAGATGCACTTGTAGTTGTGCTCAAAAGTTAATTCCTGCAATGGAACACAGGACCTGCAACTTTCTCCCACTTAACAGTAAATACTGTCTGTTTCCTGCCTGCTGCAGATCCAGAAAAGAAATACTTAATGCATTAATTGATGCTCTGTAGTACAGTACAGCAGTACCTTGATTTGACACAATGTATGTCCCTGCTGTAACAGTGAAAACAGCACTGTTTTATGCACTTTAAACTTCAGTAAAGTGACTGTTTACAGTCCAAAAATTGACTCCGGACAGTACCCGACTGTACTTTCTAGTACAGCAACAGAAATTGACTGTATAACTGTCCAAAACTGTCAGAATTAGACTTTCTCTTGCCTCTATAACTGTGTTACACAGTTTAGAACTTGAATGAGGCAAAAGCCCCTTGACTGGAAGCCAATTTTTGAAGATTTTAGTGCATACACCGCTTTCCAATACGTTTTATCCCCACACTTCTTGTGTTTATCCTGCTTGTGTGTGTCGGTGTGCTCCCACTCTCCCCTTCCACAACTGGTATCAGAGCCATCAGCACAGCCATCGCTAGGCAGCCAGCATCAGAGCCATCGCTAGGCAGTTAGCAGCACTGCCATCGCTAGGCAGCGGCAGCTTGCAGACAGCGCCGTCAGCAGCGCCTTCAGCACTGCCATCGCTAGGCAGCGGCGACAGCAGCGGCAGCCTGCAGACAGCGCCGTCAGCAGCGCCTTCGAGGCTGTTCGACACCAGCGCCAAGGCCACCGGCGACGCCAGCGCCAAGGCCACCAGCGACGCCAGCGCCAAGGCCACCGACGACGCCAGGGCCAAGGCCACCAGCGACGCCAGCGGCGCCACCAGCAGCAAGCCAGGCGGCGCCAGCAATTCCGCCATCAGCGCCACAAGTGGCCACAGGTGCATGTCCCTGCCATCGCCATCGCCGGAGAGCTCGGAGACGTTCACGATCGTAGAGCAGCCCGCTTCACCCGTTTTTTTTTTGTTCCTTCAGCCTTCAGTTCTTTTCAGTCCCAGCGCAATTTCTGAGCTCATACTTGAGCATTGTGGGTCAGATGTATTGTCAGTGAGGTAGATCTGCAGATCTATGCCTCCTATGTGAGAGAAATTCTCATTTTCTTTGAATTGCGGAATCAAGGGGCTTTTGTAGCCACAGCCAAGCATTGGCTTATACACGCACTTGTTTGCGTATATCCTCCTGATTGGAGTTGATTTGTGCAAGGATTTGATGCATTTTATGACTTACGGGACAGTGGCAGATGCATATGAATTGGGGCTTTTGACATTGTTATGCATATCAGTGTTGGGGGAAACACCTAGATGCCTTATGTGATCCATCAGCTATGTTAATTTCTATCATAATCATTCTTGGTTTCAGGCAAAGTTTGTGGTGCAGCCCAACAATCTTTCTGGAGTTTGCCAAAGTTTTAGTTTTGTTACATGTTTTGTGCCTAATGTCTTTCGCTTTGAGTATGTGGTGATGTGATTCAAGCATACATATTCGTTGTACATGTCTTTTGAATATTTTGAGTAGAAGAGGTGGAGGATAGTATGTTTATGTGGTGGTTCTTTGAGGTGTTGTTTGTTTAGGTATTCGAGGTTAGCATCAGACTAAGAGGCAACTTTGATTTTGTTGAGCAAGTCAAGAAAAGCTAGATTATTTTGACGCATCGGTTTATCAAGTTTGTAGCAAAGCAGTTGGGATTTCCAATATGATCCAAGCATGTGGCCATAGTGCCTTTACCCCAACATTGGATAGGTACTAGATCCAACAACAAAAGGATGAAAGAGCATCCACTACCTACAAAGGGTTCAAGAAAGGATTTAGAAGGCATTTCCTACCTCCTAACAAAGCATCCCAGCTTGAGATTAATATAGTAATCTTCATCAAAGGAGTTTGTCTTACTAACAAGTTTGGGGAATGTGTCATGAAGATATCTAAACGTCTCCCTTAGTTAGTGCAAGTAAAGAACTATATTTTCAACCTGAATGACAGAATCAAAGTGGAAGTTCGGGCTAAGTATGTAAACACAATGGATAGAAAGCCCTAAACTATGAAGATGCTAGAGGCAAGCCGAGTGGGTTTGTACAGGCGATAGAGGCTTTGTAGAATTAATGTGCAATGAAATGAGACATCAACATAAGTTCGTTCTACAGTAAGTGGCTGGCTGCAATATCGTTTTCTTATTGTTGAAGAATAGGTAATAAATGACTTACCCTCCCTTACAGAATCTTGAATGTCTGCATAACATCTTCCTTCGTGGCTGGTAGACTCAATGAGAAGAAAGAGGCCTAAGGGAGCACAGAGATTCAAGGATCACTATTCTAAGCTCTAATACCAATGAAACCTCTCAGTGCTCTCTTTAACAAGAAAGTCCCCCCATTATCCTTTTTATCCAGGCTCTCTATTACAATGAGTAGAAGATCAACACGTTGAAAGTAAATCTTATCAACACCTCCAAACATGAGATAGAACTTAGCACTGTGAAGAATCCACACTTTTCGAAAATGCAAATGTGTGCAATGCATGCAGAATTTGAATGCCGATTGGCCCTCCAATGGGGAAGAGCGCCCTCGTGAGAGTACTTGTTTTTTTTTTCGACCTACATGCAAGGTGGGAGATAGATGACCGATGAATGCAATGTGGTAGAGAGAATGCAACGTGAGATTCACAATGAAAGGGTGATACCCTTTCATTAATGTCCCTTGAGATCACTCAAGTTCCATCTTTCCATTTACACCTACCCTTAGCTTATGACCCATGCGTCTACCATTCAATGCACCTTAATGCACCCTTCCCTTCCCATTGCCCCTAGGACCTAGACACATGTGTGCACATTTTTATTAATAGAATAAGTATCACATGTCCAAATTCGATGCCGTCTGAAGCAGTGGCTCCAGCTCAACCAGTCCTATCTACTCAGATGATCCACCGCCATAACAAATCGGTTGGTGTCCATCATAAATACAAATACATGTTACACCATAGGCGTATAACATAATAATAATGTTTTAATGTCTACTAATCACAGATTAGTGATTTCTCTTGTCATGACACTCCCTCCTGCTTGAATGGGCGGAAGTCCTCTTCTGGATCCTCTCTTGTCTCTTTCTCTTGCGTACGCTTCTCTTTTACTTCTGCATTTGCATCTCCTCTTCATAATCTGCAAATAATCTTCTCCTGGTAGTACACGATCTCTTCTGAATCCGAACTTAAATCTCATCTTCAAGTTCTGGTTCCTCTTGATGCTGAATATCCAAAATGCAGAAGTACCGCAGTGCCTCTTCAGTATCTCTTCATGCTCAGAATCCTCTTATGAATACTTAGCTGCTGAAATCTCTTTACAGTAACCTGCTCAATAAGCTTAAACACATTCTCAACAAATTGGTCAGTATTAAAACGATTCTCTCACCCAAATGTTTTAATTGAACTAGGTAGACCTTGGCTATGGATGATTTTGCGATGGAGAGCTACTTAGTCTATAAAAACTATAGACCTTCAATCTCTTTTTCCAACTCTTCTATTTCAGCCCTATTTATCTTATCAGATGCTCTACACGGAGGAGAAAAATATTTATTCTCTGTCCATACTCTACAATGAATATGCCTACTCTCTATTCAGTTCACACATCCATACACCAGTGTTGGCTGAATGGATAGCATTTACTCTTGGTTCTATGTTCATCGTAGAGTCTTGGGATGAGGAGGTAGAAGCCTCACCCTCCTGCTTGGATGCTTTGCCTTTCCCTTTTACAGAATTGGTTTTGACAATTTTGGCTAATAGAGTAGGACATTTATGCCATGGATGCCTTGGCCTATGTTTCTTACATCCGAAACATTTTCCCTCCTTAATTAGCTTTTTCTTCTCATCGTCAGTCATGGAAGGAAATGGTATCCATCCAGGACGTGATTGGCTGTTAACATTTTGTACAATAGCTTTCTCATTTCCTTTGTTGAAGGGTTTACGCAGATTCAATTTCCTCTCGGCTATTTCAGCCAGCTTAGTGAGGTCCTTAAGCGTGGCCGGGTTAAACATTTCAACCTCGTACCTTACTTTTGGGCTTAAGGCTGCTAAATACTTCTTTCTCTTATCTTCCTCACTCTTTTCGGATAACTCTAGAGAGAGTTTCCAAAATTTGGTTGTAAAATATGCATTACTCTCATTATCGAACTGCCTAAACCTCTCCCAACGAAAGGTTAGGTTCTCTTCATGCCTCTGTGGCATGAAAGTGGCTTTCAGTTGCTCCACGAATTTAGCCCATTCATGAATAGGCTCTTTTCCTGTTTGTGACAAGGACCACCACATTAGAAATTTTCAAAAAAATCCCTTGTCTCAGAATCTCAGAGATCGGTCGGTCGCGATCCTCTTCCGCAACTTCTCTTGCGACTTCCGTCGTCCGCAACTGTCGCCCTCTTCTCGTCTCGCTCATGGATCGTCACCGCTCTTATACCAAATGTGAAGAATCCATACTTTTCGAAAATGCAAATGTGTACAATGCATGTAGAATTTGAATGCCGATTGGCCCTCCAATGGGGAAGAGCGCCCTCGTGAGAGTACTTGTTTTTTTTTTTGACCTACTTGCAAGGTGGGAAATAGATGACGGATGACTGCAATGTGGTAAAGAGAATGCAACGTGAGATTCACAATGAAAGGGTGATACCCTTTCATTAATGTCCCTTGAGATCACTCAAGTTCCATCTTCCCATTTACACCTACCCTTAGCTTATGACCCATGCATCTACCATTCAATGCACCTTAATGCACCCTTCCCTTCCTATTGCCCCTAGGAAGGGAAGGGTGATACCCTTTCATTAATGTCCCTTGAGATCACTCAAGTTCCATCTTCCCATTTACATCTACCCTTAGCTTATGACCCATGCATCTACCATTCAATGCACCTTAATGCACCCTTCCCTTCCTATTGCCAGTCTTACAAAGGATGAGCCATCAAAAGAACATTAATAGCAGTGAAGCTCCCGTATATGCATAAAGAAAATGAATCCCACGCAACATTTTTTGTGTATGGCTGTGAAAAATATTATTGTGGACATGACAAACGACAGACACATGACCACTCATTGCTTGCCATGAGACGATTCTTGGCTATGTAGTAACCTTAGTAAACGAGCAGCAAAACCAGTAAGCTTTCACACATAAAATCTCGTCTACTTTAAATATGGGCGCCTATACATGTTTGTTTTATAAAGTTCAAACACCCTTTCTAAGGGCATATCAAACGTCAGAACAATTACTACTCGAACTGCCTATTCTTTCCCGAAAAAGTATGGCAGATGTGATTCACCGCAGGCAAAGGGAAAGGCGTATAGGTCCAAACGCAAATAGGCACAAATAACCTGGCGCCATTTTCCCACCTCGGTAATGGAATGCTTCTGTCATACCAAAGACACTTTCCAATTGGACATAGAAGACTAGCTCGCTCTAAACTGTAGATCGTGATCAAAGGAAGCGTGTACCAGTTTTTTATCCGACTGCGAAACGGAGGCATACTGATCGGACACGATGCGAGTAAGGGAAGCCACGGCGCTGTCGAAGGTGTGCTTCTTGGCAAGCTGCGTCTGTAGGATCGACAAAGTGTCGTCGAGGGAGCTCGTAAAGGGGGAATCCATGACCTCTGAATCAAAAGCAAACAGAAGCAGTCTTCGTTTTTCTCGCGATTGAAAAATGCAATCAAGCAAGGCGATCTGGGACTTGAAAGGGCGGTGCTTCCATTTCTTGCTCATCAATCAATTGTGTCTAGAACAACCCATTTTGCAAGCCTACCACGTCAGCACCACCGTCAGCATCACCATCATGGCCTTTCTACTTCCATTTCTCCTCCTCAACCAACTAGAATTGTAGCACTCCGCCTTTCCGTCGTCTCGAGAGCACGTAGCTATAAACTCCAAATTGAATTCAACTCCTACTGTTTTATCAAATTTTTAAAGGAAAAAAATGAATCTGTAAAAATATGGACACTACTCTCGATCTTTTACGATCGGGCTATGTCAGGGGCTAGTGATTTATTACCTACTTGGTGATGTCAATATTTTGCAAGTTGAAGGCCAACGAATACATTAATAAGGTGATGCTCGCAAGAGCTCATAACTAATCCTCGTTGTAGTCTTTACAATATTGTCACGTGGACTACAACCATATCCATAAAGGTATTATCATCCTTCGATATTGCATCCAGCTGTGATTTCTTTGCTCCCTCGCATCGAGAACATGCATCAAAAGAAAGGAATGTTGTAAGAATTCAAATTAAAAACAGGCAATTTTGAATGGATGAGCAATTAAAAATATTTATATGATAATCTAAACATTTATATGATAATATATAATCTAATTATTATAATCACACATAGTGTGAACAGGGAGGCGGCGTGCTCCTTCCACAAAGAGTTATAATCCGAGGGAACGAGCCCTTCCTCGTGCATCGAGATTGAGAGCATCGAGAATAAGTCTCACGAATGGATAAGATACTACTCGTCAATTTTTGTTGCATTTTCATGGTCGCTCAATTCCTCCTATAGATCACAATCACAGTTTGCTACACATGCTACTACAAACCACCAATCCAACAATCTGATTAGACTATAGGCTGATCAAAACTTCAATCAGATCAAGAAGCAAGCGGAGAAATATCGGTCAATCCTTGTTTAATGCAATTGAGAGATTACCAGTTAAGGATTACAGCATCGAAGTAGCTTACGATTCAAGAGCAACGCTAAAATTGAAGACTACCAATTAATCATAACGAAGAGGACGATGACAACAATTCGAATACCGAAACATCTTATATTTCTTTAACCGAATTTTGGCCCATCCCCAACAACCATCTCCGATCGTAGTTACATATAATCATATACAGCAAACAAATTCGAGTATGGGAGTGATATTGAAGCACCACTTTCAAGGTAAAAAATGTGTAGTAGTGCATCTGTTGGCTTGAATTCAAGAATAAACCCTCTCAAGATTTAAGTACGATGTCATGCTTGTCGCAGACCCTGCTCCATACCAACTTAAGCAGTAGAGGTAGCTGTTACTACTCCTCGATTTGTTTTCTAGGCATCTTAAGTCTTCCAATGCAGCAATGACCTCGGTCTAGATCGCCACAATCAGATTCTCAGTGAGAAGCAAAATTTAACTATCATCGCATGTCAGAAATTGAGCCAACAATCCTTGAAGGAGAGAGGCCAAACCCCTACTCTCTCAAAAGCTACTTTTGTTAGAGCTTCATCAAGTCTTCCAGACAATGTCCCCAACCTCTGACTGCCCTAACAACTTACCTCGAGATGGTGGACCCAGAATATGCTTTCCAATCTCCTGCTTCAATCCTTCAAGAGAATCGACGATAGTATGTGGTCGTCGGATGTTGCCTCTTAGTCAAAATGTCCTCCAAAAATGCATCAAACATGCAAACAGGCAGTGAGGTTCATCCATAGCACGCTTGACTTTCACATCTAAGCATCCAATATAAGGAATGAAGGCTCCTATCACTGGGGTTGCAAACAAGGCAAACATACTACGAATGAGATGCTTGACCAAAGAGCCACCTTGCCCTCTACTATCAGATATATGATATGAGAACACCATCCGACCGACCACATTAGACATCAAAGAACGTAAACATTCACCCATGTTGATGGGTAGCTTCCCTCCTGAGATTGCTCTAGATACCTCGTAACTTAAGCTAGAGCTCCTCCGTTCTGATGTCCTGAAGCTTCAAAATCCCTTTGGAAGAGAATAACTCAAGAGTATGGAAGCTCTTTAATTCCCTCCACTGAGCTCCATACGACGCAAAAGTGAGACTGCTCTCCCTTCTGTAACCCCTACTGTGGGTGAGCTGTAGTGAGGGGCGATTTGCAAAAGCTCTGTCATGGGAAAGCAAGATTTTTTTGGCCATGGTTGGGTTGGAGTGAATGAGCTAAAGAAATTTAGAAGCAAAAAGATTTGACATTACTTGAATAAGAAACAAGGAATGATGAAAGTACATTGATTACAACCGTGCATTCGGAGCATTCGATCCTATCTATAAAGAGGTCGTAGATGGAAATCAAGTTGCAACATTAAAGGAGTGACACTGGCAACCGTTGTCCATTGGATGAGATCACACTGAGATGCATTCTCTTCTTTGTAAGACCGCTATAGTAGTTGCTGGGTTTTTTCCCCCCCAGTGAAGTCGGTTCCGTGTTTTGCCTAGCAAGGGTACTCAGATTGACTATTTGGTTCAAGAACATTTTGTGAAAATGGCACCTTCTCTCAACCACACATCAACACATGATGCGAGTAGTGCTGGACAAGATCATGCAGAGCACTTAGGAGGCCTCAAATCCACATCATTGTCATCGTTGTCATTGCCAAGCCTTCTACATACATTTTCACATATATTTTTGCAATGAGAATATATACATAGAGTGTATGCCTTGCTATTTGTAAGATTATATGCATAAATTAGTCCTTTTTTGTATTAATGCACCCATACCACTGGTTTTTCATCATATAGTTGGGTCAATCCTCCATGACTCGAAGACACCCCATGATGTGCTCATGAATGTCTACCCTTATTTTGAAGACCATACTACCCTTGCTTCCATTAGACACAACTTGCATTTGAAATTTTATGGCCCTAACTAAGTGTGACTATCGAGGCTTCTACAAATCTCTTATGTAACAATCTATATTTGTAGCCTTTCTTGGATGTTCTGTGTTTAGTCCACAAAGAGCCTAAAAAGCTTCCTCAACCTTATGTTTGGGTTTGATACATTACAACATAAAGTATGGTTCATTTTCTTGATTCTTCTCAAACACATCAAGAAATACAAAGTTATCCTCCTCTTCTAGTGCATCAGTGAGGTTATCAAAGCCCTCCCAAACTATGGTTCATTTTTTGTATATTTGGCATCGTCTCCATGTAGGGCATAGCTCCACTTTCATAATGATGTGATTGATTTCATCCTAATATGGCTTGACTTTGCTTCTATTGACAAATTTAGCCATCAAATTTCCTTAAAGGTCTTCCAATCACAAAGTATCACTTGTAAAGGCCTCATTTAGGTCACTAAGAAGGGAGATTCCAACCAAGTCTTTGTGGGGGTTAAAGGTCACTGTGCCTTTACCCCGGTTATGTACACATATATAAATGAATGAAAAAGAAGATTAGGGTGTTCTGCACCCACCAAAAACTTGTGTGACTCTCTGTTTCTCTCTCTCCCTCTTTTGTTCTTTCTTCCGTTGAGAGCACTCTCAACTAGTATCAGAGCCCAGGTGATCTAGCTGAGCATGCGTGAATGCCTAGAAGCTCAGCAGCTCTGTGGGAAGCTTTGTGGGTGACTTTACTTGCATCTGAGTGCGCAGAGACTTTGAAGGAACCTTTTGAAAGTCACTTTGGTTTTGCGAAGTGGTTTTGAGAGCTTGTTAAGTGTTTTCAAAGAAAAAGTCGTTTTTTAAGCTTTTCCCTGTTCCGTTCGACAATAGAGACTCCGTATTGACTTGTAGAGGCAACTATTGCTTGTTTTTTGTGTCCATTTCACTTCAGGAGCTTGGAAACACCTTCATTCTTGAATTTGGGATCATTTCATTGGATTTCTAACTCACTGTGTCAATTTCTACGTTTTTTTGGCCAGGTGTTAAAACTCAAGTTTGGAGCAACCATTTGCAGATCTGTCAGTTCCGGTGGACTTAGAATGTCCTATAACTTCTATGTTGCTCATCATTTGCACTCCGGTGGAGTTTACAAATAGTTCTGTTTCCAAAAACGTTTTTTAGTCCGTGTGTTGGACCCAGTGATTGAGAGCACGGTTTCCAAAACTGTTGGTCCCATTGCATTTCAGATGCCTAAAAACCCCTACTTGCTAGTTCTTGCGCGATTCGGTGGAGTATTTTCAGAGTTATAGATCTCTGTGTATTGGATTTCGTCTCTCTGTTATGCATTTTTCATTCTAAGGTTTTGAAACCTTAGATTTATGCCACATGGCAGTGAATAAGTGTTGACTCCCATTTCTCACTCATCGGTTGGGATTTTGGAGTTCCAACAGAAAAGATATATTTGCAGATTGTCTTGATGAGTCTGATTATGCAATGGCACCCATATTTTGAGGCATCTCAAGTTCTATTTTTAGTAGCGGTCATTGCCGTGGGACCATGATTTCTTGAGTATACCTTATGCAGATCACTCTAGTTGCAGTTTCAGCTGTGTGCGCTCAATTGTGGTGTGCATTGGGTTGCAGTGGATGATTTATAGGCTATTTGGATGCATTGTGATCCTTATTGGATGTGCTGATAGGCCCAGATTGCCTTGTGGGATGCTATTTTTTATGGACGCTTTGCACATGGATGCTATTTTATGCTGAGGGACAGCTTTGACACATTGCAGGTGATGCACTGATAGTGTTATGCTCTCTTGGATGAGATATTGGTAATGCATATGCCCATGGACGGTGTTTATGCTTGAGCCATTTGGCACTTATTGGCATTTTGGATTGCCATTGCAGTTGGCATTTTCTTTTGGGCCAGATTTGCTCATATGGATGCATAGTACATGCACATGAGTTAGCTGTATCTTTTGATGCTTTGAGCTTTGTGTTTTGGTGATATTTCATTCTATTGTGGCATACACATTTGGGTGCACCTAGTATTTGGTGTGATTTCTCTTTTACAGGCACTAGCATTTGGGATTTTGCTTCATTTGCATCATGGCATCCTATTCCATGTCTAAAAAGGAGTTTTTCAGCATTAAAAAGTTTGATGGGACAAACTTTTCTTTGTGGAAAGAACAGATAAGGGATGTGCTTATTCAAAAGAAGCAGATTAAACCCTTGGCAGGTACTGAAGCTAAGCCTGCAGATATGTCTGAGGATGATTAGAATGAGTTGGATGCATTAGCAAAGTCTACTATTAGACTTCATCTTGCAGAGTCAGTTTATTTCACAGTAGTAAATGAGCAGACTACGAAAGATTTGTGGAAGAAACTGTGTGCCATTTATGAGAAGGAAACTGCCTCCAATAAAGTTTACCTCATGAAGAGGTTGTTTGAGCTACAGATGAAGGAAGGGGTCTCCATTGCTTCTCACTTGAATGAATTCAATATTATTTTCAGCCAGCTTTAGGCTTAGAAGATGAATTTTGATGCGGAGACTAAGGCAATATTTCTCTTATGTTCATTGCCATCCTCATGGGATACCTTCCGTACAGCTGTCAATAACTCTGCACTTGGTGGAGTACTGAAGTTTGATGATGTTGTGGGTAGCTTGTTGGCCGAGGAGTCTATGGATGGCAACAAGCAGGATGCAGCCTTAAATGTGCAAAGGGGCAGATCACAGTGTTCAGGGGAAGTCCCAAGAAAGACGGAAGTCTCGTACCAAATCCAGGGCATGGAACATTGAGAGTTACCACTGTGGCAAGAAGGGCCATATGAAAAAGGATTGCTACAAGCTGAAAAGAGAGCAAAAGGATAAGAAAAAGAATGCAAATTGGGGTGCAAATCAGAAGGAAGAGAGTCCAAGGGAGGACAAAGGAAAAGTGAAGATCGAGGAGATCAATGCAATCACACATGATAGTGACAATGACATTCTCTTCATGTCTAGTTTATCTGCAGAGTTGCTTACCACTTCAGATGATGCATATTCCCAAGATTGGATTTTGGATTCTGGTGCTTCATTCCATGTTACTCCCCATAGGGAATGGTTCTCCACTTATGACAGTGGAAACACAGGTTGTGTGCATCTTGGAAATAACTATGCATGTGACATAGTGGGAGCAGGTGACATAAAGTTTTCTTTTGCAAATGGGTCTGCATTTATTTTGAAAAATGTGAGACATGTGCCTAAGCTGACCAAGAGTCTCATTTCAATGGGTCAGCTAGATGATGCTGGTTTTCAGACCAACTTTGGTTTTGGGAGTTGGAAAATTCAGAAGGGCTCTATGCTTTTGGCCAGGTGTGCCAAGTGTGTATCCCTTACATGTATCAAGGGTGTTTGATCATGTTGTTGCAATAACCGAGTAGCCAAGTACTTCTTTGTGGCATTGCAGGTTGGGGCACATGAGCCAGAATAGAATGAAACTCTTATGCCATTTGGGTTATGTACTGCATTTGAGTTTCTCTGATTTTGAATTTTGTGAGCACTGTCTCTATGGGAAGCAGACTAAATCAGCCCATAAAAGAAGGGGAAAGAGTTTGAAAAGCTTGATTTGGTGCATTCAGACGTATGTGGTCCCATGCCTACACGGTCATTAGGCGGGGCTGAATACTATGTGACATTCATTGATGATGCAACTAGGAAAGTGTGGGCTTATGCTATAGCTCGAAAGAGTGATGTGTTCCAGGTATTTCAGAAATGGCTGGCCTTGGTTGAGAATCAGTCAGGTAGAACGCTTAAATGCCTATGGACTAACAATGGTGGAGAGTATCTCTCTCATGACTTTTAGCATTTCTGTGATACACGTGGGATTAAGAGGGAGATCACATCCCCTCGTACTCTAGAGCAAAATCTAGTTGCAGAAAAGATGAACCATACCATTCAAGAAAGGTTGCAATGCATGCTTTCCAATGCAAGTCTTTCTGGTAGTTTTTGGGATGAGGCAATGAAGTCTGCAGTGCATGTGATCAATAGATCACCTAGTAAGAGTTTGGATGGTGGTATTCCTGAAGAGGCATGGAGTGGCAAGAAGCCCTCTTACTCTCATCTACGTATGTTTGGGTGTGAGGCATATGCACATGTGCCAAAAGAGCTTCGAAAGAAGCTAGATCCTAAGTCTAGGAAATGCATCTTTCTGGGTTATGGTGAAAGTGGAGAGGGGCTATCGTCTCTGGGATCCAAAAGCAAAGAAGATCATATGCAGCCATGATGTTGTCTTCAATGAGAAGAAGATGTATAAGGCACCCATGAGGGATGTGGAAATGAGGAGAATCACTTTCCAGGATGTGAATCCACCTGCATATGTTGATAGACAGCAAGCTGTCCATGCACCAAATGTGCAAGAAATGGTAACACCAAGTACTCCCATAGGTATACAATCAAGGGTAGATGATGGATCATCTATTGGTGGAAACGATAAGCCAAATGTGGCTGATATGCAGGTGGGACAGCAAGATGAAATGCCCTTGAGAAGATCATCTAGAGTGTCTAGACCGCCTGATAGGTTTGTTCCAAGGGTAGACTATGTGATGCTTACTGATTGTGGGGAGCCTTCTTGCTACAAAGAGGCTATGATGCGTGAGGATCAACACAAGTGGGAGTATGCTATGCAATCAGAGTTATGAAGAATAAGACTTGGGACTTGGTTTCTTTGCCACATGGAAAGAAAGCATTGCCATGTAAATGGATCTACAAGATGAAGGTCATAGGTGATGATATGCCTAGGTACAAGGCCCGTTTGGTTGCTAAAGGGTTCAAGCAAGAGAAGGGTGTGGACTTTGATGAGATATTCTCTCTGGTGTGAAGATGACCACACTTAGATGCATGCTTGGACTAGTGGCAGCAGAGGATATGGAGCTTATGCAGATGGATGTCAAGACAGCTTTCTTGCATGGGGATCTGCATGAGGAAATTTACATGGTGCAGCCGGAAGGCTTTGAAGAAAAGGGCAAAGATCATTTAGTTTGCAAGCTGAAGAAGAGTCTCTATGGTCTTAAGCAAGCGCCTAGAGAATGGTATCAGAAGTTTGATGCTTTCATTCGGTCCCAGGGTTTTAGGAGTAGTAAAATTGATCACTGCCTCTACATTAAAAGGGCTAAGGATAATAGCCTGATAATCCTGGCACTATATGTGGATGATATGCTACTGGCTAGCAAGAATATTATGAGCTAGATGCATTAAAGGCCAAGTTGCATAAGGCGTTTGATATGAAGGATTTGGGACTTGTAGGTCATATTCGTGGTATGTGCATCACACGTGATCGGAGTAGGAAACTCCTTTGGCTTTCACAGAAGGAGTATGTTACAAAAGTATTGCAGTGTTTCAATATGGAGGTGGGGAAGGCACTCAGTACTCCATTGCCTCCATATGCGAAGTTGAGTCATACAGATAGTCCCAAATTAGATGAGGAGAGGGCCATGATGGCCAAGGTTCCTTATGCATCAGCGGTTGGGAGTCTTATGTATGCTATGATAGCTACTAGACCAGACATTGCATTTGCAGTGGGAGTTGTTAGCCGGTATATGGCTAATCTAGGAAAGAGGCATTGGGAGGCAGTTAAGTGCATCATGAGGTACATGAAGGGTACCAAGTAGATGTGCATCTGCTTTGATAGAGGAGACATGCGTGTACTTGGGTACACAGATTCAGACTATGCAAGGCATGTGGATAGTAGGAGATCCACTTCTAGTTATGTGTTCACCTTTGCAGGTGGTGCAGTGTCGTGGATGTCTCGTGCAGAGAAGTGTGTTGCTTTGTCTACCACAGAGGCTGAGGGAATTTCTTAAAATGGCAAGGACAACTACTATTCCAACAATGTCTAGAGCCTATTTTAGCCTTACATAAACTACATGTTGATGATCTCTTTCCCTTGATAATTTAGTACTCAGTTGTGTAACCTATTAAATTGCTTAGGTGCCAAGTGCTATGCAAGATACAAAGGGCTCTAACCAAGCCTCAATGTACAACAAAGGGGTCTAACCAAGCCTTAATTGGTTTAGGTGCTAAATGCTACTAAATATACAAAGTGCTTCTACACCCTCCTAAGCATTCTCTAACATAGTGATGTCTCTATTGCATGGGTGGCTTTCATATGTAGAAAATTCAAATACTTCTTATCGTATTTCTCAAGAACTGATTTAAGGTAGTCCCCATCAAGGGTATTGCAACTACGATTCACTGAGATGATAATTTTGGGCAGAAACAAAAGTTTGTATTAACATTATATCAAAGATTTGTACATTTTCTTTCCATTCCAAACCTCATAGAGGAAACATTTAAAAAAACATCTATAGAGCTATTACATCATAGAGATGACCAAAGAGGTAACCATAGCACAATTCATTAGAAAGAAGAAAGCAAAGCTACTACTCTTCAACCTCAACATTGAACTAAGAGAAAGGTATGTCTTGCAACCTGGAAGCAGCTACAATCAAGGTACTTCTTCAAGTGTTCATCTTTCTCCCCAAGGAGCTAAAATTATGCTTCACTGAAGTCATCCTCTCTTGGTCAAGCTATTCCTGAGCCTGCTCAATGCAACAGTTAGTTAGACTTGCTGGTTAAATGAAACTTTCATGAAGACAAGCTGCCTTTTGAACTGAAGTTAATGAGCCAGTTGCAAAAGACTAAGATGACAATTTGGATTTTCCATCCATGCAATCATGATCGCCCTTGAGAAAGAGCTCTACTTCCACTCAATTTCTCTACCGTTGCTGGAACATGCAATAATTTCGTGGTTCCTTGGCATATTAGGAAAGAATTGCCTTGTCCTTTTGAACACATCTTGAACACCTTGACTCCACCATTTGCACTAATCTGAGCTTTGGGGCATAAATATAAAATACCCTTTCTCTCCTATGACTTCTCTAAGAATTGTGCTTGGGAATAACTGCTAGTAATACCTAGCCTTTTTCAAACATGCTTTCACCGATGTTAATCTGCTCACTTTGATAGACAATGAAATTGGTGAGACAATCTAAACTGGGCTTTTGAAGATTGTGTGAGGAGATCTCATATGTCATGATTTCAAGATTAAGGTAGGAAAGATTGTGTGAATTGCTTTCATATGTCACAATTTCAAGATTGAGGGAGAAAAGATTGTGTGAGAAGATCTTGGACTGTGCAGAGATGGAGCAGAATGACACATTTTAGAACTCGATTTGTCTAGTGAGAGGGGATAGAAGTTGCAGGAATAGTGCAAGTGATAAATTTTGAGAGGAAATAGTGAAGGAAGTCAAAAATGGCAAATGAGTAAGGTCTAGATAAAACAATAAAAGGAGTCAAAGGTGGCAAAGGAAATCTAATACTGGAGGCTTAAGTAGAGTGAGGGCTTAAGTAGAGTGAGAACCACCGTAATGGCTGAATGAGGCCTATATAGCAATTATCGTGGTGGTTGGCTAAGGTCTAATTGATGTAAGGCATGTGTGATTAATTGGCAGTTGAATGTGATTAATTGAAGGTAGATCATGATTATTTGGATGGTACCACCGGGCTTGCATGTGATTAAGTAGAGCAATTAATTACCAGTTGCCAGGGTAGCCCATGATTTGAGGCATGGTGGCTCCTTCATGATTATTTGGATAGGCTTACATGTGATAATAGTGAGTATAGTTAATCACCAGTCACCATAATGGCATGTGATTAAATGGTGAATCAAATTTAGATGGTAGCTTGCATGCATGTAGTTGATTACCAGTCATCGTGGTGGCCCATGATGCCAGGCATGTGATTAATTAATGGTTTGAATTTTAATTAATTGAAGGAGGTTCATGATTCTATAATTAGATGGCACAGTCGGCTTGGCTGCATCATAGTTAATCTTTAATCACCGCGATGGCCCATGATGTGCACGTGATTATTTGGTAGCTCAAATTTTGATTATTTGATCGGCACCACTAGGCTTGCATACGTGCAATTAATTTCCAATCATCGTGGTGGCCCATGAGTTATTAATTGGTGGCTCACATTTTGATATGGAGAAGGCTATTTGGCTACTTTGCTCCATGCATCCCAGCTCCCTACTTTGCTCCACCACTCATCCGCTCTCATCCGCTCCCCTATTCCAACACCCTTATCTCTTTTCACTTGTTCATCATTGCCATGCTTGCTACTGCTGTCGACCCCAACTTTAGCCCCCCTCATATTAACATTATCCCCATGTTGTCTACTTTCTTCTACAAGGCGATCCTGTTGCACTCCACAGGAATGGAGATTCCTCCACTTATGCACAGTCTTTGGATTCTCCATCAGCTCCCCAAAAATCTCCACATTGCAAACTTGGCTGAGATGTATACAACTAGTCTCTTTTTAGTTGTGTTCTATTAGATACCCTATAGACGTTGATGAAGGGATAAGGATTTTTATGTGAGAGCTTGCTCGTCTGCCATGGATTTTGATGCTTGCACTTGTGCACGGTCTTCAAACTCTCCATTGACTCCTCAAAAATCTCTATGTCACCCCCATCATCTCCCCAAAAATCAAATTTGTATGAGATGCAACAAGCTGGTCTCTATGAATAGAATTATTTGGTATAAGAAGTGATGTACTCAAAATTTCCCAATTCCACGGTAGTATCATTTTTTATTAGCAAGATTTTGTAATGCTTAGTAAGGACGCTTAATGAGGCTCACAACAATTATTGAGTTGTTATCCTCTTTGGATGTAATATCTTTTGTTCAACTTTGTGAGGCGCTCAGACTCAGTTGCTATCCTCACCAGATGTAATCTATTTTGTTTCAACTTTAATATAATACTCTTATCTCAAAAACTATTGTCACTATTACTTCAGTCGTCGTGAAAATGGTTCTAAAGAAGCACAAATGGCATACTTTTTCCCTCGTTTAGGATTTATTGCAATCAGTGGAGTCGTTGCACAAGAAATTGTAAGAAAAACTATTGTTAATGTTACTTTGATAGTGAAATTAGTTCTAAAGAAGCACAAATAGCATACTTTTACCATCGCTTAGGATTTACTACAACCAATTCGGCGGTCATTTCTCAAGCAATTGTTTCAAAAACTATAGTCATGTTCCTTAGGTAGTGAAAATAGTCCTAAAGAAGCACAAATGACATATTTTTGCCCTTGTTTAGGACTTACTACAAACAGTCTAGTAATTGAATAAGAAATTGTTACATAATACAATTTCTCTGGTTTAGGCTTAATTGCAAGCAGCATTAAAATAGCTCCAAGAACTAGCGTGGTCGTTCCAAGGAAATACATTTCTCTTAGTTTAGGATTAATTGCAACCGGCACTAAAATGGCTCCAAGAACTAGCATGATGGTTGCACCAGGAAATACTTTTTCCTTGGTTTAGGATTAGCTGCAACCAACATTAAAATAGCTCTTAAATCTAAGGTATAATTCCATTTTCTCATCCAACATGCGAGAAATAGAATTTCAGGATGAACAACTATAATAACACGTTGTTCCAACCACCGAGCTGGTTCTAAATATTAATTTTAGGCACATTGTTCCAACCATTAGGTTGATTTTAAAGATTAATTTTAAACTATTAATTAAACTATAACAAGTTGAGAACAAGTTCCAAACACCAAGCTGGTTCAACTATGGGCTAGTGACACATTAAGATCATAAATTATTAGAATATTCTAATGCAATAGTCAACCACTTGTTTTGAACTATTAATCGCACTCTCATTACACTATAATAACATGATGTTCCAACCATCGAGTTGGTTTTAGACCTTCCCAATGGCACGCTAAGAACATAGATTAAACTATTAAAAAATGCAATTGTTGATATTGCCCTTGCAGGGTCCCCTTTAGGGGCAAGGGCCATATCAAGATGCCATTGGATATATATGGCATGTTGATACGGCCCTTGGCCCAACAGGGGACCCTCGAGGACCATATTGACATGAAAGGTGACCCTCAAGGACAAATGATGTGAAAGATATGACTAGGGCCCATATAGAAGCCACAAAAAAACTCCATCATTGTGGGACTACAATGCAGGTCTCACATGGCATAGCCAATTAAGGTCTAGCTGGTTGCATAAGAAAATACATTTTTCTTGGTTTAGGATTAATTACAACTAGCACTAAAATAAATGAAAGAACCAGCGCCGTGGTCGCTCTAGGGCAACATCACCACCTTGTTAGTGCACATGCTTTAAGCATGGATTTTTACGATTCTAGATCTGCATGTTTGGATTAATAAAGTACATTTTCCTTGTACTAGCATGAAAAAGCTATAGGTAGATAACAAGTGGGAAGCTATGGCAAAAGACCACTATCAGAAGGTAGCAGAGAGCCTTCCTAAGTCAACCACTAGACTATGCAAAGAGTAGCCAATTTGCCAATCAAGTAAGTCAAGATAGACTGTGAATAGTCTACCGCACAAAGATGCAGCACAGACATTGTGTGAAGGAGGGCAGAACTATAGTCATGTTTAGCTTTGCATGCTCATGGAGAAAATGCATGTAGTGATATGTGTCGAGCTCTATGGTGTTCAAAATAGCAAGTTTTGATAGATTGTGTCTCATTATTACGCTAGTGCCATAATCATTACATCAGGAAAAAATTTGGCGAGAGCGCGAGTCCACTCCAAATTTAAAATCTCACCCACTAACGTGTTGCTTCATGGTCCCAAAATTGTCCCTAAAATAGTTCTGTGATTGGCTACTCCAGATCATGCATTGATCGACATTATCATCCTTATCTTCAAATTCAACTCAATTCACAATTTCCCCCCCAAAAATAGTATAAGAGAGAAGGCTAGATGATGGAAGTGGGTTAGAGATGAGAACAATAATAAAATATAAGATGTTTATAGGTTTTAAAAAGAATATATAGAGATTGTAAAAATAGAAGGAAGAAGGTACAAGGAGAGGCTCATAAAAAATGTTTGAAAAAACAATTACAATGTTCATTTTCATTTGTATTTCCTTTTTGGTTGTGGGCCTCTTTATCTACATGTGCTTTGTCCTCTTATTTATGGTCCTCTACATTTTTCGTCAAAATACGTGCCATATTCTCTTTTACTATTGTCCTCCTCTCCAACCCATTTTTTGTCCTTATCTTGAAGCCATATGTAGCTCAATGTCATTATCAATGACTTAAAACTATGAGCTTTCTACTATGAAATGTATTTCTTTTATTTAACAATAAATAGTAAAAGAAATAGATTCGTTTAGAAGAAGTGAACTTGTTTTTGCTATTGAGTAATAAGAGTTATGACCATTCAAATGAAAATTTAAATATTACAATGTGTTGGAACTATGGAATGTGTTTAGTGAAGTATTTCATGTCTTACATATTTGAAAAATAGGTGATTAAATGGACTAATAATTTGAAATAATTTAATGTTTCAAATTACTTCTTAGTAATCATAAATCATTAGAGAAGGGAAAATCTTTTTCCTTGGCAAGAAGGGTGGTCACAAAACATTAATTGGCCTTAAAAAAAAGAATTGCTATTTTATATAACATCTCTTACAAGTTATTATCAACATGGCAGAACATGAACTGCTATAAGCAGTGGCATGGAGCTAGACAATGGCCATTTCCTAAGGGTTGGTTCCCACTCTAACAATGGTGCACAGCCCAGTTTGTAGCTAGAGTCTTGCCTTGGACTATTCAGTGCTTATTTATATAGAGTAAGACCTAAATCTATTAAATAGATGTAGTAGAACAAAGTACTATAGAGAGCCTCCCTCAAGCCTTAGTTCGCATTTGCAGATTGGTTCGTGGGTGACCTTGCCATGTTTTTAGGCTTGTGGGAGCTTGTAGACAACACAAGGACCTAGGGTAAGGGGTCAGTGCTATGGAGCGATGGCTTTAGCACTAATTCAAAATTCAAATTCGAAGCTATTATGGTCATGATGTAGTAAGAGGGAGCAAATTTTATTTTAAAAAATTTCCAAAATTTTGTGGAACACAGAAAACTATAAGAGTCAATTCTTAGGTTAGGTAAGGGCTCGTATTGAGGCATTGTTCATCCAAAAAATAGTGAAAGGAGAGCTTGACACATCATTTTTTCCTATGACAAAGTGGCTAACACCATCTCTTTACTAGCCTGTTTACCCTAACATCAAACAAAAGGCACTTTCAGTTTAGGTTGATGGAAAATGGCACTCTGATGCCCCAAACTAAACCCTCCAAAATTGGGGTGCCATTTTACCCACCAAATTCTCTCTAGAGTCGCATTAATTTGTATCTATACCAACGTGTGAGTTTGGGAACGTGCAAGTAGAAGCATATTTTTGGATTCTTGTGCACAGTCTTGAAGAGGATATTCGCTTGAGGCCAACAATGCATAGTTGGTGCACCATAGGCAATTAGGTTGTGTGAAATCTGAAAGTCTACGGTGGAGCTCTACGAGTGGCCGAGTTTGTACATGGCAATGAAAGGGACAAGTACAATGCCCACCAGACCTGTGGAATCTCCTTCGAAGTACGGCTTTGCACCAACTACGTCACATATAGTAGAGTTCAATGTGATTATTGAGACAACCACAAAAGTCTTCTTAGCTTGGGGTCTATGCACAAGCATAGACCTTTGGGAAACCTATGCAACATCCAATTTCATGCACATGATTTAATTGAGAGGGTGCACATATGTACCTTGAGGTGCCCAAATAGGCACCTTGATTTCAAGGGTGCCAAAGATGGAGCCCATGTGCCATTTTGACTAGCAGTAGCAAATCAAGGGTGTTGCAGTAGATAGGCACATGCTGGTTTGTTAGCATGCATGGCCTATTACATTGTGTGTAGAAAGTGTCAAAACTCTTGCTCTCTTAGGGGTGCACGTGCAAGCTATCCAGAGGCATGCTTGATGACCTATTAGATCAAATCAAGGGCATTGCAGACGAGCACATGCTGGTTTGTTAGCATGCATGGCCTATTACATCATGTGTGTAGAAAGTGTCAAACTCTTGCTCTCTTAGGGGTGTACATGCGAGCTAACTAGATGCATGCTTGATGACTTTCAATCACAAAGGAGACGTAAAGTCATCAGCCCCTTCAATGTATGAATTTGCCTTTTTCATAGCGTCCCCCTTGAATCTTTCGTCTATACTCTCGCACTCATATCTAGTTACTCTTTCTCTTTGTTCACAACTACAAGGTCCTCTTCTTCTCTCTCTCTCTCCCTCTCTCTCTTCTTTCCTCTCTATCCCATACTTGGACTCTATTAGCTGAACATGTTGTTTCCAACCGTGCTTCTGTTCGTCTCATGCCATCGTGTGCTCTTCTTGTGCTTTGGGATATTTTTTAAAAGGTTTGCAAATGGAACATGGAATTGATGTAATGCTTATGCGTACTTTTGTTCTTTGTTTCACACCGTGCACTCTTCCTATGCTTTGGAGTTTTCCTTGAAAGGTTTGCTCAAATGGCACATGGAACTTGCATAGTGCTTGTGTGCATTTTTGGCGGTGGTTTCTCGCCATGCACTCCCTCGGTGCCTTGGAGTATTCCCATGCTTCGGAGTTTTCCTTGAAAGGTTTGCTCAAATGGCACATGGAACTTGCACAGTGCTTGTGTGCATTTTTGGCGGTGGTTTTTCACCATGCACTCCCTTGGTGCCATGCACTCCCTCAGTGCCTTGGAGTATTCCTGCAAGAGTTTGCTCAAATGGTGCATGAGATTTGCATGGTGTGCATGTGCATGTTCCTAGATTCCAAGTTTTGCTACATTTCCATACTATTTAATAGATGTGGCAAAAAGCTTCCTCTAGCCCTTTATGGTGCGGGATGCTTTTTCTAGGCAAGAAATGTAAATAAGAAGCTCAAACTTATTTAAATTCACTAGCAAGGGGATTAATTAGATTAATTAATTTAGCTTGAGAGGGGATGATGTTATTCTCATGCTATTTTGGACCAAAAATGTATTAGGAAAAATCAGAGCTCATTTTGGTGTCTTTTAGCCCAAAAGGAGAATAGCCATCCACCAATCAAAGGAGGGCCAACACAACATTGAAAAAGTCTGAAAAATGTTTTAAAAAAAACACCGCTGAGTTTGAATTCAATAAGGATACTTGAGCTACTTTATTATATCTAATACAGGATGCATAATTTGGTATTCCTGACATCACAGGCACATCTAGAGCAGGCCAAAATCCCTAGAAGAACTTTTAAAATGCCAAAAACCGGCACACGGAGGCCCAAAAAACCACTTGTAATTGAATACAATTTGATAGGTTGGCACCTTTTTGGCCTTCGGGTGCCTATTTTTGGCATTTCAAAAGTCCTTTCGTGAGTTTTGGTCTACTTCAAGCGCGTCAGTTTTCACCGCATGTCATTGGGATTATGTCGTATTTATTGTTTTAGAGGAAAGAAAAATGAAAAAATCGTGAATTTCTCTTAGGGCCCCAAAATGAGCTCCCGTTTTTCCTAATGACAATCATGAATGATGCATTTACACAAATGCAAAAATTTCAACAAAATCCCCACCTCATGGAATGGAGCAGAACATGGGGGAATTTTTTTTGCGAGCTTTTTGTTGTGAGCTTTCCTAGGAAATCTGCAAGGTTCTTTTAAGATCCCCAATCACACCACCCTTAATACACACACACACACACACACACACACACACACACACACACACGCATGCACGCACACACGCATGCATGCATACATGCACGCATGCATGCATACATGCACGCATGCATGCATACATGCACGCATGCATGCACAATTTTTTGGTGTGGACAAAAATCTCCCAACTCCAAAGAGACCAAGAATCCAACATTAAAGGAAGGAAAAATTTCATGAACTTTTCAGGCTTCGTGGAGAGTGTGCAGACTATTTTCACACATTTGCACCCAGGTCTTTAGCCATATCTATGGATTAGATGAAGACGTTAAATTTATCTATATAGATCCTAGATACCTATATGTGTATATATCAATTTCTACATATGCATCATGGTCAAGATATCAAGGATCGTGTATGAGATAAAAGGTATATATTTATAATCTAAATCCTTAGAACAAAATCCCACATTTTGATACACATATAATTTGACACTTTTGATACCTTAAATGAGACCAGAAGTCCCAAAACCCATAGAATTGGCTATAAACATGGGTACCTTTCAACATTTTTTCAAAAAACCATATGAAAATGTAGTGCACTTGTGGGGCCCGACTAGAGTTTGCGCCAGTGTAGACTCTAACTGAGCCTTAGCTACACTTCTTTCCTAGATGGTGTTTTGAAAAATCATCGAAAGGTACCCATGTTTACAATTGCTTCCAGGGTTTTGGGGCCTTCTGAGCTCATTTCAGGTGTCAAAAGTGCCAAATTATGCATATAAAAAAGTGTGCCTTTTTTCAAAGACATTAGAGCTTCTAAAGGTTTACCTAATAATCACTAGATATTTATTCCATTTTGTAATAATTTCTCATTGAAACATTGAGGGCTTCATTAGAGGCATCAAGGTCACTCAATATGCATTGAGAGCTCTCGTCCATATGTGTTGATGATCTGATCATGCTCGTATTGGATTAAGGGTGTACCAATACTTACTAAAGGAAAAAATTAAATCTAATGAGAATTTTGTTTCTAATCTATATCTTAATCCTTGTTTCTAAAAGCATTGTACACTACTTAGGAGTGTTAGTAATGGTCATGGTACATTGAGATTTATGTTTAAAAAAATATACATCAACATTTATCAAAATTTCATTAAATATACCAATAAAATGTCTTTGGGATTTGCATGTGTAGGAGGGGGATGTCAAAAAAGCTCACAAAAGCTCACTGAAAAATTACGCCCAAGTAGAACATGATAGAGACCCCGGATGCTTGATAGAAACCTACGTATCCCTATATGCAGCTTAGATTGATAATGATAGATCAAGCGCGATATCCAATTCCAAGAGGGGTAAATTATGAATAACATTATGTCTTTTTCTCATTCCACACATTTTACTTGTACTTACAATCGACTAGAGATAGTTTGCACTTCTCTCAGCTCGTCTAGTTGCCTAATCCCACCTCTCCTTCCACCCTTCATCTCCACTTCCCTCCGTACTCCCTTCCCCCACCTTCCCCATGCATCTTCTTTCTCCTCCCGTCCTCTTCCTTTCCTTCTCTCCCTCATGCCTATGCTCCTTCCTCTCCCTCATTCCTCACCTCATCTTTGCCTCCCTGATTCTCTCCATCATTCTACCCTCATCAGCACTCCCACACTAGCATGGGGGCTGATTGTTCCTCCTCGCCCCCTTTTTTTGCCTTTGACAGCCCCATGAGGACTACCTTGTTGTCCAATCGCCTAGACTATTACACCTCTTAAAGGCACCTCAGGGGATCTCTTACCAATTGCTAGCCTAGCTAGTAGGATGGGCTAAATCCCTCATCTCACATTGCACAGCAAGAGCTGGTCTGAAGGGTTTACACGCAATATACTCAGGTGGTGAGAGGATTTTTTAGTAGGCTGGGTGCTTGTTCTAGGCCCTACCTTTGCCCTTTCAGCTCTAATGCTGCATGCAAAGGCTCTTTGGCCCCTCATGTGCTAGGTGACTTGGTTGTAGGAGGCTCTTGATGGTCAGTGTTGTTGGTGGGATCTTTGGTGGTGCAGTTTTTTGGAGGGTTATGGGATCTTTCTTCTTCCTTCTTTCTCTTTTCCACCCGTTCCCTTCCTTCTAGGCAGCAAAGAGGTGGAGTTTTTCCCTTCTGGGATTCAAGTCTTGGCAATAACCCTCCATCTAGAGATATTCTTTGTGGTAAATCCCGATGGCTTTCCCTACATCAAGACTTTTGGCTACTCGTGTACTTGCACCCACTGTGTCTGAAAGCAAGGGCAAGCAACCTATTATGCAGGTCCTGGGAGAGGAAAATACTATTCTCACCATACTGAAGAATGTCAAACTTAGACTTCAAAAGGTCGTATTCACAAACAAGTTGCTCATGAGCACCTTTTCATGATGCAAATCCCTCTTGATGGCCCTTTTGACTATCATGGCCTCATGTGATTTCCTTTGTTGAACCCATGCACACATGGCTTGTCAAGATGGGCACGTGTCATGTTCAAGAGGATGATCTTTCAGAGTGCATGAATGTCATGATTAAGTCTTTATGACTCAATCCCATATTTTTTCTCATTTTTGAAGATACAAATGCTTGCAGAATAGTAATGGAATTGAGGCACTTTCTTGAAGGTGTCATAAGTAATTCTGTTCTAGCCGCATGCAATAGTAAGTCCACCAAAATGCTGTGTTTTTCAAAAATGGGATTCTCCATTGAGGTTGGAGACCAACATCCTTATTGTCTTGGGGTACTATGTTGTTTTCAGGTTAGTTATATGCTCCCCATGTATGCTCGAGAAAGATGAGGAGGCATGGGATGTATCTTTCTCAAAGTCTAGTAATTTGATTCAAGGGGGCACTTTACTTAGAATAAAAATAAAAAAGACAAAAATATAATGATGATTTACACAAAGTCAAAAATGGGTAGAATGGTACCTGAACCTCCTAGTGGAAGAAAGAGCCACATGGGACCTTTTGCAAACTGAATTCAAGAGGCGCTTTCAAATAGAGAGACTACAAGATGATCCCGCTCTCCAACTAAGCAAGCTCGAACAAGGTTGGCAAGAAGATGTATGCACGTAGCTGGGCAAGATGAAATGCTTAGAGGTGACTCTCGAATGAAACCTTTGATGATGTCATTGACTTTGATGCTCCGGTCGATCCAGCAACTAATGAGATTGCACGCTTTGATGACTCAAGCCTCACCGATCTAGAGGCAATCCAATAAACATAGAAGGAAATCAAGGATGCCATACCACGGTACAACATGTCTGATGAGCAATTTATGAATGTGTAGAGGGCATTGTTCGGGGAGAGAGATGAAGAAGCTGGCACCTCACGCTAGCATGAAGTTCAAGTCCCACCACAAAAGAGAGTCCAGTTGGAGACTATAGCTGACATCGTTCATGATGAGGTAGAAAAGGTATGCAGCTTTGCCAGCTTCGTCATGTAATTCAATATCATCTGTATAATTCTAGGTTCCATTTTATTAAGGAAAATCCATGTTCTGTCTTCAACTAGTAGGGATTAAAAAATAGGATTTAGGATCTAGGAAGCAAAACCCAACAATCTTTTTCCTTTTAAACCCATGATATCCTGCAGGTTTACCAGGTATGTGTATGCATTATCAGCCCAAAATATGCCTTGGGAGCATGATATCCGACATCGTGCAACCAGGTCCTACTTTTTGTAGATCCTAAACTCTATTTTTTATTCCCTACTAGTTGAAGAAATTGAATAAATTGAACCCAATAAATTGAACTACATGAATTTTAATTGTTGAATGATACCTTGGGCTCTAGGAAAAGACATAAAAATACCTTTTATATTCAGCCAGTAGGAGATAAAATTAGGGTTAGGGTTCTCTCACATGGTAAAAATCAACTCTTAAAAATATCATCTCCAAGAGGCCATTGAGGGCTTATGGTCCATGTGCATGATTTCCAAAAAAAACAAAACCCTGTAAGCCCTAAATCCGCCATCGTGCGACCAGGGCCGTGCGACCAGGGCCTAGTTTTTGCATAGGCCCTAGTCGCACGATGGCAGATTTAGGGCTTACAGGGTTTTGTTTTTTTTGGAAATCATGCACATGGACCATAAACCCTCAATGGAATCCTGGTAAGGATGATATTTTTAAGATTTGATTCTTCTAATATGAGAAAACCCTAACCCTTATTTATTCTTAAAAAAGGATGTTTTCTTAATTTATATAATCACAAATCATGGTTTAGGGTTTTCATGTAATATGTTGGTTGCAGGATATCTTGTGTATTGATGAATATGAAATGCACAAGGGTGGAGCCAGAGGATCTTCTGGTGGGGGATGGCTTCAATTGGCCACTACATCGATAGATTGACTCAGCACATTGTGGTGTTCCATCGGCAAGTATCGCCAGATGGAAAGTTAAATATCATGAGGTTTATGGTCCTTAGTCAGATGGTGAAGATGAGGGCCATCCATCCTACTGTGGATCGTGTTGTTTTGATTAGGCATGATGTAGCTTTATTTTTTGTTCTCAGACACATGATTCAGACCGCTCCATAGCATCATAGCTATTGTGGGGCTAGTTGGTGTTATGGATCCCCAAGCCATAGAAAATGAAATTGTGCAACCCTCTCTTCTTCAGCAAGCTAAAAACGGAGCTGAACCAAGCAAGAAGAAGTGTAGGCTAGAGTAACATGTGCCCTAAATGGGATGTTCTTTCTAATACCACTATGAAAATCAAATTTCAATTTATTTTCTTATTGGTTACTGAATATGGTTTCCTTTTGCATTCAAATAATATTGAGTATTATTTCCTTTTGCATGTTACATTGAGATTTGCTAAATATCATTTCATTTTTCATGTAAATAAATTGAGATTGCAAATACAAAGGCAAAATATTATTTATTCTTTCAAATTGCATGTTGGCAAGTAAGCATGCATGCACCTTTAGTGCTTTCATGAAGCTAGCTTCAGGCACAAACCAAGCTGTGAAGTAAATTGTAGATCGGAAATAAAATGAAAATAAATTGGAGATTGCATATACAAAGACGATGCGAAAAAGGACACTTTATAATATTCAAAAGAGGATGATACAAAAGTGATGCCAAAAGGCAGAGTACACCAACTAAACCCTAACTATCGCCCATGGTGTATATACAAAAAACCTAAGTGACCTTGGGCTTCCTAAGATGCACAATGAATTACATATCCTTTACGATCACAACGACCCTTTTCATATGGATTGCAGGCAGCTGGGTGCCATCCATGAGGTCTACTAGGTAGGTCTCAATTGTATGCTGCAAGGCAAGCAAGGAATCTTTGGAAATACCCATGGAGCCTCCACGATTCCATGCCTGTAATATCGGGACATGGGACTATTGTTGAGGTCCTACATGACCTTATGTACCACCCTCGCGAAGCTTGCCATCGGGATGAGCAGATCAAATAGATTTCTGAAACTTTCTGATTTCTCAAAGTGCCACGGTCCTTGGATTGAATTTGTATCTCCTCACTGGAGGAGAACCTCTTTGCCTTGGACGTGGAGGAGCTCTTTGCCTTGGACCTGGAGGTGGGTGTCCTCTCCCTCGTGAGCATGGACGTTGATCCTCTACTCTCACCTTGGTTGTCTACTCCCTCCTTTGCTCTTGATCTTCCTCGTTCTCCTCCTTTGTGCTCTCTTAGTCCTCGGTCTCTGCATCTTGATCCTCCTGGTCTTTCCTCTCTCCCTCTGGCTACGGCCCTGCCGCTTGCTCCCTCTGTGGTTGCCTCTCTGGCCTTTGGAACTGCAATTTCTCCCTTCAAGGGCAATCATCAAGGGGAGAGGAGGGGGGAATCTCGCTCTCTGTTTCTAGGTCTGGATGTGGGTTTTTCTCTGCCAATCTCCTTGGTGCCTTGATCTTGGGCCTGGCCATGGAGGATGGAGAGAGTGTGCAAGAGAAAGGGTGAGGATGCAAGAGAAAGGATGGAGTGTCACGGGCAAGTGGGAGGGGGTGTGGGAGTGGAGAGCTCTTCAAACAATGAAATGAAAACAAGAGCCCATTCTTTTATATGGGCACAAAACCCTAATTTTTAAAAATACTTAGTTTTAATATAAACTCTAAAAAAGTTAAAATTGGTGCAACCTTGAGCTAAAAACTTATAATTAACATCCAACTCACATCCAATAACTCAAAAGTTCCCATTTGTACTATAATTCATGACCGTTATATGTTGGCTTTACTACAAATTACATAACTAAAATTACAAAGAAATCTTGAAACTTATGCATGGGCATCCACATTTGAAGAGTCTACCCATATGCGCCCCTGTCTATTACGGGTTGCATGCCACCTTGCATGATTTTGTCTTACATTTGATGAGTTGTATATTCTTCTTCTACATTCCATGTTAACATCTTGCACTGCATGGGACACTAAGGACTTTTTGAATGCTAGTGTTGCAGCTGCTCTTATTTTGATGCACTTGTACCACCATTGAACCAATTGAACCATTAGGCTTGACTTAGTTCTACCACCCCCGTGTTGGGTCGCTCTGTTATATGCACAACGTGCTTGCCAATGCGATCTTTCCATGCCCTGAGGGTACTGCACTCTGATGCTTCCATAATTCCGTGCCATGTAAGGTGCATGAGCGCATAAAATGTGCTGCCAAATAGAAAATAAATTACTAAGTATAGGACCATTCAATATGCACATCTCAATGTCCAAGTTAGAGATTACGATGTACTGTGTAAAATGATTCTTTCCCCAAGCGATCTCCATATTCCGGCTAAATTCATTCACAACATTGATAAAATACTATGTATCATACTCTTTAAACCTTTTCTTTTGTAGTAAAGGTATTAAACTATCAAGAGCTAACCACACTCGAACCTTTTCCAATATTTTTTGTCCCTTCCCCCCTCATTCACAATAGACATTGTGTAACTTTCTCCATACATCAAACTCATCAGCACGTTTGAGCTTGTCATTCTTCTTCTTTACAGAAATGAATTTTAAAGCCTTGACACCACGAAATCTTGGCTTACAAGGAACATTGCCTATTTTTCCATATCTTTTCTCATCTTTTGTAATCTTTACTTGCCCAGAGTGTTGTCCCATATCTGAAAGAACCTTTTAAATTCTTGCAATCATCCTCTCACTTTGTTGTTGGGGCTTCAAGTTATATGTATCAATGATGTACAGATGCACCAACTTTTCAATTATTCTCATAATAGCATGAAGTGCACAAATGTGTACTCTCTCAAGAGGAATTTCAAGAATTGGACTCCACGACGGATCTTTCCTTGGAACATTCCTCTCTGGTGCCTTAGCTTGATCGATCTCTACAAGATCAGAAGCCCATTGCTTTTGATTCTTTTTACCACCCTTTGCAAGTACTCTCGTTTGCATGGACAACGGACAAGGATGGCTTGTGTTTGCTCCATGTGCCACATTAAACATATGTTTAATAGTCTTGACATCAACAAAGCTAGATGTTCAGAAGCCCATTGCTTTTGATTCTTTTTACCACCCTTTGCAAGTACTCTCGTTTGCATGGACAACGAACAAGGATGGCTTGCGTTTGCTCCATGTGCCACATTAAACATATGTTTAATAGTCTTGACATCAATAGAGCTAGATGCCATTCTACACGGAAGGATCCATAGCGCTCAACTTCAAGCAGCTCACCATTGTTATGACCTTAGATCACACTTGGGATATCGGTTTGGTAAAAAAACCAATTCAAAATTGAATGAGATGCTTTCGGCACCTGTAAAAACAACTCACATCCTTTTTCAAAATATTATAAGCCTTTTTCACATTACTACATTAAAATTCAAATTGCCATCATACCAAATGCAGCCAATCACCAAACATCGTATTCTGATTGCACCACTAAATTGTATTGCATCATTAAGCTCAACTTGAAGGTCCAATATTCTATTCATGTGTGTGAAAGCGGTGGTTGAGGTATGTGATGTTAGTATTAGGGAGGTCCACTTCTACCCATTGAGCTACAGGAGAGAAGGAAGATGAGGCCTGCATGAGAGGTACTGGAGGTGGATCAAGAGATGTGGGATGGCGGGATGGTATTGGGTGAGAGGGGTGACACAATCATGGTGTCGTATAGGAAAGTAGTGAGGAAGTGCAGGTGAATCTGTGGGGATGGCAGAGATAGAGATGCCAAGCAGGGAGCTAAAGAAGAAGTGGGGGCAAAATGATTCAAAGTATCCACCAGTTTGAAGGCCACCTTTGCTTGGTAGTGTTGACGTGGAGAAGCTCGTGAGAAAGTGCATATGATAGGTTGTGCTAACTTGGGAGTGGTGACTTTGTGGAAGGGGAGAAGGCATGGAAGAAGCAGATAGCGGAGGGGGAGGTGTGAAAGAAGTAGAAAGTAGTGGGAGTGTGGTTGAGTGAGGATGCTTTCTACCTGAGCGAGGATGGACGAAAGGACTTTTACATAAAGCATGAAAAAGAGATGGTGGTTGGGAGGAAGATGGTGTATGAGATGGACATGGTGTCTGGGAAGTGAGAGATTTTGGTACTAGTGAGAGAGTAGGGACAGAGGTAATGGGTGGTATTGGGGATTGAGAGGTAACAGGTGGTGTAAGGGGTTAAGAGGCAACAGGTGGTGTTGGGGTTGAGAGGCGAGTAGAATATTTGGGGAGCCTGATGTGGGTGGGAGGAGAGTATTGGTGGTAGAGGTGACGAGGGTGGGATTGAGGAAGTTGTTGGAGACAAGAGAGTGATTAGGGGGCCAAGATACATGGTGGTGCGAATACAATGGATGGTGGTGGTGAGATGAGTATAGATAAGTTTAGCAAAAGGATAGGGCTTCCTATGGGCAAGACATAAGAGAGCATCAAAGTATGGTTTCTAAAGGTATCGGCCTTGGCAAGGTCCAAGGCATGTATTGAGGTATTGAAAGAGGTAGTAGAGGGAGGGATCTATCTCGATCTTATTGATTTTGATGCCATGGTGGTCCTGGGGAGTGGCACGGAAGGACTTTTACATAAAGCATGAAAAAGAGATGGTGGTTGGGAGGAAGATGGTGTATGAGATGGACATGGTGTCTGGGAAGTGAGAGATTTTGGTACTAGTGAGAGAGTAGGGACAGAGGTAATGGGTGGTATTGGGGATTGAGAGGTAACAGGTGGTGTAAGGGGTTAGGAGGCAACGGGTGGTGTTGGGGGTTGAGAGGCGAGTAGAATATTTGGGGAGCCTGATGTGGGTGGGAGGAGAGTATTGGTGGTAGAGGTGACGAGGGTGGGATTGAGGAAGTTGTTGGAGACAAGAGAGTGATTAGGGGGCCAAGATACATGGTGGTGCGAATACAATGGATGGTGGTGGTGAGATGAGTATAGATAAGTTTAGCAAAAGGATAGGGCTTCCTATGGGCAAGACATAAGAGAGCATCAAAGTATGGTTTCTAAAGGTATCGGCCTTGGCAAGGTCCAAGGCATGTATTGAGGTATCGAAAGAGGTAGTAGAGGGAGGGATCTATCTCGATCTTATTGATTTTGATGCCATGGTGGTCCCGAGGAGTGGCATTGAGATACAACCTTAAAATAGATCATGGAGTGGAAAACCACTATATCCGAAATTGGTGGGTGAGAGATGTGCAAGTGGAATACGGACTCCATGCGAGATGGGGAGAGTGGCGGGACAATGGAAGAAAAAGAGGAAATGAAGTTACGAGGAAGAAAAAGAGGAAATATGTGTGGAGAGATCATGGAGTGGAAAGCCAATGTATCCAAAATTGGTGCGTGAGAGAGGGAGTGTGTGCAAGTGGAATACGAACTCCATGCGAGATAAGGAGAGTGGCGAGATAGTGGAAGAAAAAGAGAAAATGAAAGTGCGACAAACTACCTCATCAACATGTTGAAATGGTAAAGAATCGAAAAATTCTAAACCCAATTGTACAAGAGATATTGCACCTAATATAGAAGATAGAGGAGAGCATGCCGGTACCTTTATAAATGTAAGCATATTGGTGGCGAGATGAGTACAGATAAGCTTAGTAAAAGGATAGAGCTTCCTATGGGCAAGACATAAGAGAGCATCAAAGTATGGGGTCAAAAGGTATCGACCGTGGCAAGGTTCAAGGCATGTATTGAGGTATTGAAAGAGGCAGTAGAGGGAGGGATCTCTCTCGATCTTCTTGATTTTGATGCCATGGCAATCCCGGGGAGTGGCATTGGGATACAATCTTTAAATATGTGTGGAAAGATCATGGAGTGGAAAGCCAATGCATCCAAAAAAGGTAGGTGGGAGCGGTGGTGTGTGCAAGTGGAATACGGACTCAATGCGAGATGGGGACATTGGAAGAAAAAGAGGAAATGAAAGTGCGACAAGCTAAAATGGTAAAGAATCGAAAATTTCTAAACCCAATTGTGCAATAGATGTAGCATCTAAAATAGAAGATAGAGGTGAGCATGCCAATACCTTTATAAATGTAAGCATAAGAGGCGACGTCAGAAGACACGATCTTGGATCGAGGTGGCTGAAATGGTAAAGAATCGAAAAATTCTAAACCCAATTGTGCAACAGATGTAGCATCTAAAATAGAAGATAGAGGTGAGCATGTATAAATGTAAGCATAAGAGGTGACGTCGCTTGGGAAGAAGACACGATCTTGGATCGAGGTGTCCTGAGTGGTTGCATGGCAAGGATATGTTCCCTCCTCTTCCTCTCCTGAACTGAGATGCACAAGAGCGGAGAATGGGGGAAGAGAGAATGGAGGGGGGTTCGATGTCAAGGGAGCAATGGAATCCAATGGAGAGGACGGGGGAAGAGAAATTGGAGAGGGTGTCGTTGAGGGAGCGATGGAATATAATGAAGAGGCGGTGAGGAGAGATGGAGCTGATGGCGAGGCTAGCATGGATGGAGAGGGAGACATTGAGGAGGCTAGAAGTGGAGGGGATGTTGATGGCAAGGCTACCGAGGGGAACAGATGGAGGGTTTGTGTTGGAGTAGTGGTACTAAGGAGAACAGATGGAGAGGTAGTGAGATATGGAGGTCGTGTCCATGGCGATGCAAAAGAGGAGCTAGGTGGAGATGACTGGGGGAGAAGTCAACATGGTCTCCAATTCGGGATGAGTATCCAAGAGGTGAAGTAACCGTGAGACTCTCGTATCAGCCGTAGAGGAGGGTATGTTGGAAGGAGGGGGAGGGGGAATTGATGAAGGAAGAATTGATCACAACAGTGGACGTGGAAACATCCATGGTGGGGATTGTAGGAAAAGACGAGGCGGAAGACAGAAAGAATGCTTTTGTTATTTTTCACTGGAGAGAGTGTGGAAGGAGTTAGGTGAAGGAAGTAAGCTTGAGAAGCCCGTATCATTGATCCCAATGTAAATCTGTGAACTAGCATTCCGAATCCCTAGAAGTCGACAAACTTGGAAGCTTATGCAAATCCACGAACTGAATAATTGAGCGTTTCGAATCGCTAGAAGTTGACAAACTTGGACCCTGATGCAAATCCATGAACTGAATCGCTGATGCGAACTTGGGCGAATCCAAGAACTGAGTGTTCCGAATTCTTGAAGTTGACGGACTTGGACATTCATGCAAACCCACGAACTGAATCGCTGATGCGAACTTGGGCAAATCCATGAACTGAGGTTCCGAATGCCTGGAAGTTGACGAACTTGGACGTTGATGCACATCCACGAACTAATGCAAACTTGGGCGAATCCTTGAGCGAACTTCGAATCCATGAACTGAGCGTACCGAATCCGTAGAAGTTGACGAACTTGGACGTTGATGCAAATCCGCGAACCGATGCAAACTTGGGCGAATCTGGGTGTGGGGGTCGATGAACTTGGGTTTAAAGCAAGAACCACAATAGCTGCGGTGGAGTTCGTGCAAGGAAGATTGGTGCAAGTGGGCACAAATGGATGGGCGTTGGAACACAGGAGAAGAGGTTGGAGCGTCCGCGTTGGAAGAAGTTGCCGCGTTGGAAGATTTGGGGCTGTTTGGTGACGGAGGGAGCTTTGAGCTGTGGGCTGGAAAAGCTGTTTGGTGACGGGCATTGGAAAAAGTTGGATGGCGAGCGATGGGGATTGAAGAGGGATTAGATTTGGGGCTGTTCGGTGACAATGGTCATTAAGGATAGAGCGGATGAGCTGTGTGGTGACAATGGGGCTGTTTGGGGACAATGGTCATTAAGATAGACCATGGTCTTTAAGGATGAGCGGATTGGGAATAATTGCGAACAAGATTTTGGTGTGACGGGAAATTTGGCGCTGTTATGGACTGTTTGGAGGGAGAGTTGAGATTTGGCGCTGCGCTGTTATGCATTTGGTGCTGTTATGGACTGTTTGGCGACAGCTGAAATGATTTGGCACTGTATGGTGACAGATGTTGAAAAAGCTGGCTGTCTTATGGACTATTTGTCATGTTGAGAAAAAGTTGTCACCATTTGGCGCTGTTATGGATTGTTTGGCGACAGAGGGAGATTTGGCGGCGCTGAGATGATGGTGTTGAAGAGGAATTTTGTTCGGACGATCGGGTGATAGAGCAATTTGGGAGCATGGACGAGATGGGTTGGTGACAAGGGATGGGGTTGGTGACAAGGGAAGAGGTGGTGATTGATGGTGATGGTGGCCTTGGTGACAAGGGATGGGATTGGTGTTATGGGAAGAGGTGGTGACAAGGGAAGAGGTGACGGTGTTGGTGATAAGGGATGGAAGAGGTGAGGTCATGGGTTGTTTCTTACTTTAGCCATCCATCACAATCTCCTGCCCAATCTGAATCAGTAAAACCATGGAGATGTACATCTGTAGCATAATTTAAACCAAAGTGAACAGTCCCACCGCACAGTACTGCTTATATTTTTGAAAGAAATAAAACACTTCACGACTTTCTTGGCATCAAGAATACACATGCAAAGGTGAGAAGTCATCCATGAATGTCACAAAATATCTCTTGCCTGCATGTGTGGCCACATTGAATGGTCCACGAACATCAGACTATACAAGTGCAAGTTTCTTTGTAGCCCATATTGCTCCATCCAAAGAGAAGGGCTGTCTATCCATTTGCCCATAACACACTGCTCACAAAATGCAGATTTCGTGCTATTGAGCTTGGGCATACCCTGCACCATGTTGTGCCACTGCAAGTACTACAATTTGCAATTGTTTATGTGCCCAAACTGTGCTTGCCAAAGAGATGTCGGATCTATAACACTAGCTGCCATAGCTTGTGTTCAGTATCAAGTGTATACACAACATCATTATATATATCTGTGGCAACCACTGCCATATCTTTGGTGGGATCCTTGATCCTGCATTGCAAATCTCAATTAGCACATGTTGTTGAACAACAAGTGTTGGTGTTTTTTTTTTGCTCCTGCGAATGCCCCCTCCCCTCCCCCGCTCCCGTCTACCCCCCCCTTGCGCTGCGCGGCCCCCTCTCCCCTCCCCCTCCTCTCTCTCCGCCGCCTCCCGCTGCGCCCCTCCGTCCCCCTCTCTCCCTTCTCCGCCCGCCATCCCCCCCCCCTCTCCTTCCTTCTCCGCCCCTCCGTCCTCTCCCCGCCTCCCCCCCCCTCGCGTTGCGCTACCACCCCCCTGCCCCTTCCTCCCCCTCCCGCTGCTGCGCAACGCTGCCCCCCCCTTCCCCTCCCTCCTCGCCTTTCTTCCCCGCCCCCTCTCGCGCTGCGCTGCCACACCCCCCCCTTTTCCTTCCTCCTCTTCCCCGCCCTGCGCTGCGCTGCCCCTCCCCTCCCTCTTCCTTTCCTTCCCCCTCCGCCATTCGCTCCCTCTCCACCACCTCTCCTCCCCCCGCTTCCCCATACTTCTCCATCCCTCCCTCTTTCCTCCCCCGCCTCCGTCCCACTCCCCCCTCCCTCATCTCTGCCTTTTCCTTCCCCCGCCTTTTGGAGCGTTTGCAGTTTGTCGGTGCGGTATGGCGGCCGTGAGCCCGGAACCGGTGGCCCAGACGGACCCCCCCCTCCATCAGCCTACCGCATAACACTGACAGAGCATCAGGTCTCCTTGGTGAAGCAGGCCGCCACGGACTTCTCCCAAACGTCCGTTTACGGGAGTCATTGGCTACGCCCCTTCACGAGCAGACATCAGGGACTGGTTGCAGTCCACCCTCTACCTTGACGACAGCCACATTGAGGAGGTTGCACTCATGGGACGTGGTATCTTCTGGCTCAAGCTCTCCTCAGCACAGGCTGCGAGCGATATGGTCAGACGGTCCCCTACTTCTGTGGGTGGGAAGATCATCCTTATGGTCCCATGGTATAGGGGTTTCAGTGTAGTGGACTTTGATGCCCGCTTCCGCATTCCTCGCCATCCAGTTATCCTCATTTTCCCAGGCCTCGCAACTGAGCTTTGCTCGATCATCAAGGACCGGGGGGCGCACTTTGGCTGGCTCATGCAGGACACCTTCGTTGATGCGGCGGCAGCCCTAGGGGTGCCACGTGTCAAAGTGGTAGTCCTAGATCCGCAGAGTATCCCCTCGGAGTTCGAGATTGAGACGGACACAGGTGTGGTGACGCAGCGCATTATGGTCACTGGTCACCCAGATCAGTGTCTGAGATGCCACGGCTTCGGGCACCAAGCGTGCTCTTGCCCTCGCTTCACGAGGAGAGAACCTCAGATGGCCCCCATCCAGGCAACTCAGGATCCCCCCTGCCAGGCATCGACACCCCCTCTCGAAGGGGAAGGCTGGATTGAGGTCAAAAGAAAACGGAAAGGAAACAAAACAGGACCAAAAAAGCCTTCCCATCTACAGCAAGAGACCCCTGTGGTCACCAATCATCAGCAGCAGCCCGGTAAGGGGAAGGAGAAGATCAGCCAGCCTCCCCCTCATCCTTCACCCCGCCCCCCCCCCTCCCCCCTCCTCCTCGGTCCCCCTACCTCCCCCCCTCCAGGATCCCCCCCAGCACCTTTGGTTTCAGCCTCCCTCTCTCCCTCGAGCATGATCCCGAGGGAACCCCCCCTTCCGCCTGCGGCCTCGAAGCCAGCACAGCAGACCTCCTCTGCGCCTATCCCTCCTGGCCCGATGGAGGGGAGAGGCCCTTCCCCGCAGATGGCCAGCACCAGTCCAGCTTGTTCGACAACCAGCACCCCTCTTTCTGGTTCAGACTCCTCATCCTCGTCCCCACACCCAAGGGCAGCTCCTAGAGCTCTACCTTTGGAGTTTTACCGAGCAGGACAGGACCTTGAGATTACTTGGATGCAGCGGGTATTGGCTCCTTCCCTGCATGCCTAGACATCAGCATCTTCTTCCTCTTAAAGGGGGCGGAGGGCAAGGTGTCCGTCCTTGCCCCCCATGATGGTCCTAGCTATTCCTTCACTATCACCAGTGACGGGAATGAGCAATGGACGAATGAAAATGTTTGGGAGACGATTCGAGATCAGTCCCAGAAGCAGGTGCAGGACTGGATCGGTAGCAGAGCAGCGGAGCTTCTTCAGCAGCAATGGAAGGAGGGTGACGTTCGTCTGAGATGGCGTCACAACGCCAAACGATTCCGCCTTTTGGTCATCATTCGACTGCCTCTGCAATGGATCTACGCGGAAGGGCTCCGCCCGTGGAGGACCTCAGAGGTAGCGGGCTTCTACAGTATTTCCCTGGCGGAGGCTTCGAGTTGGTTAGAGAGAGGTTACCACCATGGGACGAAGGGCCTCTCCCCTCTGTTGAAGGTTTTAGAGGATGGGTCCGATGATCCGGCCTCTCCTTCGAAACCCTCACAGAAGCGCCTTCGTCTGCACACTGGACATCCTCCGATCACCTTGACATCGACCGCAAGCAGACAGCTGTTTGTGGCCCATCTCCCCTCTTCATGAGTATACGCATTATCTCTTGGAATGTCAACGGGTTCCACTCATCAGGAACCCGCGGCCCCAGGAAGATGGTGCTCAGACAGGAGCTCTAGCCAGCCTTGGTGGGAAGGGTAGATGTGCTTCTATTGCAGGAACACAAGCTTTCAGCTTCTCAGACCAGTGTGGGAAGGTCCTCACAAGACACCCCCACACCTACTGGGAACCTTCGATTGGCGAGCAGGGAAGGAGCGGGGGTGTCTGTACCTCCATCGACGCTTCTCTAGTTCAACAAGTGTGTGGTTTTGGCACCTTGATCCCAGGACGAGCGCTTTGGGTGGGCTTGAATATTGAGGGATCCCACATCGGCATCCTCAATATCTATGCCCCGACCGACCTCAGACGGAGAGCCGCTTTCTGGAGCTCTTTGACAAACTTATTGCCAGAGATGGATTCTTGGATTGTAGGAGGGGACTTCAATAACCTTGAGACTTTAGAGGATCAGCAGGGACGGGGCCCAGAGTTCCTCGGTATAGCTCAAGCGGAGCAGGCAGATTGGGACTCCTTGTTCATTGTGGGAGGTCGGGACCGCTGGAGGGAGCCTTCCTTTTGCAGATGGACAGGGAGTCTAGACTTCTCTTGGGGTTACAGGAGGGAGGGAGGCAGACTTCTGGAGCGGTTGGACCGTTTCTATGTCAGCGATTGGGCGCTAGGCAGAGGTGGAGAGTCAGGAGTGGTTCCAGGGACGACCCTCTCTGACCAAGTGTTGGCACAGAAATAAGATTCATCTCGAGTCCTGGCACATGCCACACATTGCAAGTGAATTGTGCTTTGCCATTGGGCAATCGCATGGGAATATCACCCGTTCCTGATACCTCTTGCATTGTATCATTGGCACATGTCACAAATCTGCCCACAGATGGAGAAAATTCTTCAAACCACTCCCTTGCAGGGAGTCATGTGTTTGGTAGCTCCACTGTCAATACACTAGGCATCCTCCACTACAACCATGTCTTGACCACTAGTTGCATGTGTGTAATCAGCATCCTGCACTGCAACCATGACTTGACCACTTGTTGCATGTGCATCATGAGCATCCTTTGGCATCTCAGGTGGCTGTTTTTCTGTTAGAGGCATTCCACCCCTGTACAACAGCAATTACTAAACCAAAAACATGTAATCCTTGTCATCCTTTTAGTATGTGCCTAGATGGTTGAACATCATCTCATGTTGTGGCAACATTTGCCTTGCCTTTCTTGAGTGAATCACCATACTTTTTCTGACATTGAGAAGAAATATGACCGGGTAGCCCACAATAATGACAATTACCTTTAAAAGTTTTGTATCAAAAGAAGCCTTGGATGACTTTGAGACATTTTCCCCCTTTGGCTGCCATTTACCAGGCACCTTTTGTGGCTGCTGTTATGAAGCCTCGGCTAGATTGTGATGCATTTTCTTCCCCTTTCCATAAGCCCGTTCCGAAGGATCTGACCCTCTCGCAAAGATGCGCATGCGCTGCTCTTCTTGCAATAACAGCCCTACCACATTATCAAAAGATACAGATGCAACACGCAGTGTAATATTGAGCGAGGTAACAAATGTGTGATAGCAAGAGGCAAGACTACTCAGTGTGACTGAATCTGTCAATTTGGTGATATGCTCAAGAATGGTATGATTGTCCTGCATTTTAAACTCCTTGAGTTGATTGCATCACCAATTTCTTGACTGAATTCACTATCACTGACATAGCTTGTCCATTGCGCTCGTCAAAATTTTTATGCTCCTTTGATGAAGTAATAGCTGTAGTAGTAGATGCAGATGACGTAGGAGTTGCAGGTATGTCAAGAGGACAAGTCTCTTCTGCTGTCACTATTTCCCAAAGGTCTTTGCCAATTAAAATATGCTTGACCATGAATGCCCACATGGCATAATTTGTCCCGTCCAATTTGTCAGACTGAGAAATGGAAAGAGCTTCTGTGACGTGATTATTCAAGGAGACTTGCACACAAAATGAAACTGCCTGCTTGCTTCTTATCAAGCTTCTCTTGATCAAATATTTAAACTATCTTAAAACTTAAAAGGAACCTGCAACAAGCATCTGCTGCTGCTCTCATTCAACTCTGAATTGCATACTTCTTTGAACAAGGATCTCTCTCCCCAACAAACAAAACCTTCCCCAAAACAAAAACTTTGCATTGAAACTACTACATACATTGCTTTCTACAAAATTTGGAGCTTTAGCCCCTGCAGCAAACCAGTAGCAAACCCATGTCCTTGGTCTGCCACCCTTCAGGAGGGTTTTTAATCTCCTGCGACGACTGTGTATGTATGTCAGGGATCTGCTTCAACAGACAAAGCTCTCGAAAGCTTTACCAAAGTTCAAAGACGAGTCGCTACCCAGCTCCATTGTTGGTGGCGTACAAAGATATGCCTCTGCCCAGCTCCATCATTGGTGGCATATGCTCTATTTCCTCATCCAGTTCCAACCTTGCGATGGTGTTGGAGATACCCAACCAGTTCCTTTCTTGCAATGGGCAGAGATTTGAGGGTTGTCTTGTGATGCCAAGGGTCGTCTTTTCATCCCGATGTGTGCTCGTGGCTTCGATGACCTTGATAGCTACTGCTTTGAATCTTCCTTTCCCAACAACGCTTGTGCAGCACACATCCGGAATCAAATCCACCGCATGCCTCAACTTTGCAATCAGAGGACGGTTCCCTCCAATCTCGTCTCAGATCGACGCATTCCAAAGCTTGGCTTCCCCCACAAGAACTTGCTTCTTCCATTGCCTGTACGTTGCAAGATCCTTTGGTATTGTCTTAGATTAGCGATGCACTCTCCTTTCTTCACACGCGTCCAGAATGATTCAATGCCTTCAATGATTCGGGCCAAGGCTGTGACTCGAGAGTGCGCGCCCACATGTCAACACCTAAACAGCAGTTGTGCCCCACACCCACGAACAACAGCAAGACCTTCTCCTTTTTCTTTTGCTCAGAATCCTCCGCTTTCCTCAGAACCTGATGACTCATCTCCCTTTCCTTCCTCCACACTTAACAGGTGCTACAGAGACTGAGCCTCGCACCCAGAAATGAAACACATACTGGACTTCTCCATGCTCGCAATCTCAGCACGTCCAATCACTTGACCCTCGGCAACCTCGCTTTAATACCATATGTAGGAGCACGAAGTGAGGGAGAGAGCTGGACAGCAGCATGAGGATACACAGCAAACGTGAGAGAGAGAGAACCAACATGAACTCTGGATAAGGAATGAACACAAAATGAGTGATCGTACTTCTAGTGACCACTAGGTATATATATGAACCCATAGTGTCGCATAACAAGAGCAAGTCTAAATAACAGAAATAAATCTAGACTAGCCTACATGTCCATTTCAGTGACATAAATGTCGTATAGATCCAAAAGGACTTCCCTCTTTTGGGCATACTTCTTTCTTCCTTTCGGCCTGTTTTATGGGCTTTGTTCCCAAAGGCAAAGGGTATACTGTTTTGTAATAATTATTAAACCCTAAACCCTTTGAATTAATAACTTTTTCAAAGCGAACACATCCGTTAAGTATTGATCACTTGCTTAATATCATCTTTTGTAAATGCATTTGCTTAAGCTAAAGTCTGTATTAAAACGAAAAGAGCTGACTAAAACATTTTTAAGGCAGCGCTATTGAGCACACAATTTGCTCTCTTGTTCTTTGTTGCTTTTTGTACCTCTTTGTAGTCAATGCCAAGCCTCTTTCTTTGATGTATGAAAATTGTTTAAAAGGTAATACATTATAAATTTTTAAACAGGAAAATCTGATGGGTAAAGTTTGGACTCTCGTGCTCCAAAGATTAGATTATAAGATCTGAAGCACTTCAAGAGTATATACCTTGGATTGAGATAATCAAAGCCCAAGGTCTTCCCAGTAAGTCCACAAACAGAACCTGGAAACCACAAGTTATCCTAACAATTCAAAAATTTCTACAGTGGATTGAAAAATCAAAGCCTAAGCTTTTTTCAGAAAATCCACAAGCAGAACTTTGAAACCACAAGTTAACAGAGGCTTTAATATTGTGCAAAGCTGAAGATTGCATAGCTTACAAAGACCTGGTGCTCAGAAAATAAAATATCTTGTTGCTTGTAGGAGGATTCCCACCTGTGCAGAAGCACATTCTGCATTTCTCTTGGGCAAGCTATAATGATTATTACAGGAAATCCAATTCCTTAGGTAAGACGTAGATGCCTAATATAATTTTACACAAGAAGTAATCAGGGTCATGGGAGGTAGAAGCCACACGTGCATTTGCTCATGAGATGACCATACATGATACAATCTCAAATAACAGGGATGAGGTTTGTCCCTATGTTACTTCTTCGTATTGGAAACTCCAAAATGTATCTTACAAGCGAGCCATAAGCCGATCTGTGACTTCATCCTTAACCTGATGAGGCACAAGAAAAATGATCATTATAATGAGATTTTAAACCATTGCATGAGGGTCTCCCCCTTCCCCCCCAAACGCACCTCCCCCTGCCCCCCACCTCCCGACCCTCTCCCTCCTCTGGTGGACATTCAGATTCAAGGATACAAGGCCTGACAGGAAAATAAGCATAGGGACAAAGGCACATCTACAAATCTTCTCTCCTTGCACATAGTTGTGGTTGTTCACCTGTGGACCACTTGTATCTAGCCAAGGGCGTGGCTTGAAAAAGTTTCCGTACTGATTTGACCACCGTGTTAGCTGTGAGATAATGAAATTGGTACCCACTGAACGAGCCCAAAAAAGAATGCCGCCTCTGCATATTGGAAGCAGATATTTATGAGCTTAATAGATTCTTCTCGACTAAGGCACTAGCATGCTCATAATAATTGAGGACTCACAATTTTACTACAGTATTGTAGTTAGAGGAAAGACTCCATGTGACTGCCATAAATCTTGATTCTAGTAATGTAATATAAGAATGTGGTGCAGGCTGCTGATGGAAAATCAAATACCTGTAGTTAGGAAAACCAATTCCTAAGATTGATGCAATATCAATGTGCTCGGTAGTCTCAGCAATACCATCATGAAAGATCTGGTATGCCTCATTAACAATAGGGAAAAGTAGCATGTCCAGGATATCTTCTTCAGCTGTAGGTGTTAGCTGTAAAATGATGCAATGATAAACTGTTATGTCTTTTGTACAGGATGTAAGTTAATTGTGTTGTTTTGTTGATAATGCAGTCCAGTTTTACCTTTTTATTCTTCAAATATCCAGGTAATTCCAAGGAATGGCTTAAGTAGCTTTGAAACTCGGGGCCTGATAGATCCCTCTGAAATTTTGTGAAGGTGAAGGAAGTCGTCATGCCAAAATCTTTGAGGAGTGCATGGATTTGACCTCTATCCACCCCAAGTTCTTCCAAAATTGATACACCCGTGGAATAAACAAAGCAAAGACGGTCTACAATAAGACCTGAGGAACTTTTGACCACCAGTGGCAACTTCTTCATAGATTTGACAAGTACATGAACATCAAGAACAGCCTGAGCAGATGTCTTTTCCAAAACTGAAACCTCCACCAGCTCAGTGTTATAAGAAGGGCTGCCAAAATTCCAAAATAAAAGAGTATTATTCAATTATGTGTCGCGGTTACATAGTTTCTCAGTAACAGAGATTCAGTCCACTTTCAAAAGCACTGGAAGAACACCTCACAAAGTGCATTCCAATGATGCGGTCCTGAATATGCGTCTTAGCAGAGATCAGACCCAAGTCGATCCATGATGAGTTTGAAGCTAGGATACAGTTTGGGTTACAAATCTCTGCAAGCTCTTGAAATGTCGTGTATTGGTGTGATGTGCTCTCCTCCACTGCCTGCAAATGGTGAGCCGAGGGGATGCAAGAGTGAATTAAAAAATAAAAGTAAAATTGGGAATGGAAAGTTCACAACTTCAAATTTTTCTCATAATTACCTCTACAACCAGATCAATATCATGAAAATTCTCATAGTCTGTCCCACCAGTCACTAAAGCAGCCATGCTTTTTATCCGTCTCTGAGAAATGATTCCGCGTGCTCCAAGGCTGTTTAGATTTTCTGCTTTAAATAGAAGCGATATAAATTAAAATCACTTTGGTTATCACTAGGATCAGATTGATGCTCTTTATTTACATGCAATGGTATAATTCGACCCTTTCATTGGACTGAGATCTTCCGTCTATGCTCATCTAACATTACTTGGCATCATTGGAAAGGGAACAAATGGTGACACATCGTACCTTCAATAAGCATCAGACCAGCTTGTAAAGCATCTTTGTTCTCAGCCTTCAAATGAATTGGGATTGTAGAGAGGATAAAAGATGTGGCAATAGCTGCACCGGTGAAACCACAACCTATGACTGCTACACGGTTTATTTTTCGAGGTTTAAACCCTTTGTGAGTGATCGCAGAAACCTGGACTGGACAAATGATAGCTACATTATAAAGCTAAACATATGAAAATTCTCAAGGAAAGAGACCTTTTACAGGCATGAAATATGGTCTCAGAACATGAAATTATAATTACTTGCCTTCATTACGGAAAGCCGTGCAAAGAAAACATGCATCAGGCTTTTGGCTGCTGGAGTGCTCACAAGCCCGTGGCAGAACTTTTCTTCCTGTGGATGACCAGCATGAAAGAAAACTATAAATGGTGGTACTACCAAAACTAGAAAAGTAAACCTTGTCTCAAATTATCTAGAATCACAATTGAAAGTAGTTGGGCACCTTGAGGTGAGATATACAGCAAGGAAAAGAGGAAAAATATAATCATACGAGTATATCCTGACGATGTCAAGGAATGAAAACGAACCAGGATTGCACCAGCCAATCCACCTTTTCGAATGCCCTCTTCCATAACATCCAGACAGAGAAGAGGGTGCAAAAGATTTGGATGGTTCTTCTTGGCTTGAGCCCTTGCTCGTCTCAAAATATGGAGTGATTCTTCTAATGTCTCTAGTCTATCAACTCTCTCTAAAGTCTTGTTCCATGGAAACCTTTTCTCAAAAATGTCTAGCGCACGGTGACATGCTTTTTGAAGAACATCCCCACTGACAATTACTTCATCGATTAAGCCTGCTTGCATTGCTTCCATAGCAGTTAAGGGTCTTGTCATCTGCAAGGAAAAAGACGTGTAAAAATACAAATTTTACAATGAGAGATAATGGTATTTGAAAATATGTAATTCTCAAGAAAATTACCCATAGTATCTCAAGTGCCTTTTTAAGTCCCACAAGGCGAGGTAATCTTTGAGTACCTAGAATTCAGAATATCACAAGCTCAGTTCTACTTACATGAAAGTCACATTACATTCAGTGTGCAAGAATATCACAAGATAAGTTCACTTACATAGTAGTCACCTTACATTCAGTCAAAAAAAGGGAAGTAACTAGTTTCAAATTTACTATTCCAAATAACTCGCCTCCCTTTGACTCTACAGAAGCATACTTGTGACCTTCCCCACACTCTCCTTCCCCCGTGTCGCTGTTTCTCTCACAAGTCCTAAGCTAGACTTTCAAAGTTAACCGGTTGGACACCATTTGACTTGCAAGTAGGTATCTGGGCTCTTTTTGATTGCAGATGGTTTCTCAACTCAACATCGAATGATCTGATTCAAGGCAAGTAGAGGCATTCCATTCCCCCTGCAAGAAGAGTGGGGTGTGTGGAGACAAATATCTTCTAGTGGCTTTAGATATCATCGAGGACATGGCCATAACATTGCTGTCCCACTTGTCTTCCCAGTGCTTTGCTTTTTATTTGTCCTTGATTATCAGTGGAAGGATGAATAGGTTGACCTAGGAGGAATTGGTACCCATGGTGCTCGACCAAGAGGAGACATTTCAAGATCCTTCCCAGAATAGTCGCTTGCAGGCTTTGACAGCTGAGTAGAAGGGAAGGAAGAAGATGACTAATAAGGAAAGAGAAGCCCTAAAGGCTTCATATACGTGTAGCCGTGGTGGCCAGGGGATTTCTATGTGTTCTGTTGCAGCTATTATCCCCTAAGCATATCAGTAGTAGCATCTTAATTTTTGATTGAGAATTTGCATTTGTTAGTTTGTCGATCTGATGGCTTCTATAAAGGGATGTCCTATTAGAAGCCATGGGAATGGATTTCAAACATTGTTATTCCATGTTGGTTCGAACTTCGTGTCATTGCTGCCGACCTTCACCAAATGTTGATATAAATCTTAATATCAATGATGAAGAGCGAGAGACAATTGGCAAGTCATCTCCGTACAAATTTTTGGCATGCTTAGTCAAGGAGGCCACAGGATCACATCGATATCCTGCTCTAATACCATGACTGATTCTGAGAGAGAGAGAGAGAGAGAAAGAGAGAGAGAGAGAGAGAGAGAGAGAGAGAGAGGAGTAAGTGGAATAGGCAGGGGTTTTATTTCATGAATAAGTGGTTACATATATACAAGCCTTACGCCTGATTTCAATATTAGGCGATGCTTAATTGCATCGGTTTGGATCATACACTAACACATAATGTTGCGTAACATAACTTAATATAGATTCTAACATATGGTATGTTACATGAGCAAGATTTTTCGGTGATTTACACTGAAGTCCAATGAATGCCAATGAAAGGCATGAGAGGACCAAAAAAACCGAATGCCTACATTTCCTTGGTTGTTGAATTTTGATTGTGTATACAGCCAGTGTCAAAAATTGGGCATAGATTATTCTTTCAAAATTTTGGAAATAGTAGATAGGACGAAATATAGCCCTCCACCTTGGCTTGTCAAAGGTCTACATGTGAAAACCCAAGTTACATTTATAAGGTAATAGAATAGCTACTAGTTGTGATTTATACTTCTAAGGTGTAGAAGTGGTTTACTAATAATTTCTAACTTTTAATTCAGACCAGCTTACACAGAACAAGTTGGTTTGGATAAGATCTTTCCAGAAAATGCATAAGGTCTTAGCTCCATGCTCTGCATGATGTATTTCTGCCTTGAGTTTCTTCTTTCGGCTGTTTCTTTCATAATTAATAGAAGTCTATTTCATGGGGTTGGGGGAATAAGAGCTTACCTCCCAGTCCAGGTATGATGCCATTGTGAAAATCAGGCACACTGAATTTGCTATTGGAATCGGCAATTCGAGAATGGCAACCCTTGCCACAAAACAAGTAGAAAATTGCACGTTTCAGTTTCTCACATGAACTCGATGAAATGCAGTGGAATCATTCAAAGATTGGTTCCCAAGTCATCTTATTGAGAACTACTACATTTTGCTTTTCCTCTAGTCATGACTATAGTTAAATGATGTTTACCATGGTCTAGCTTTTCACCTACCAAAGTCATTTCAAGACCTGCACCAATTACAAAGCCTCGAAGTGCAGCAACAATTGGTTTTGGTGCATCTGCAGAAATATCATCACAGAACCAAGTTCTAGTTCATAAACAACTTTTGTAAGTCTTATGCATAGACGGCAGTTTTATGAAAATAAGAAACCTTGAGCTTTCATAATGGAATCATCTCAAGACTATTATGTGTCCATATACATAACAACAGAATCTTCTCCAGTATGACATACCTTCTATTGCACTCATAAATGGAATAGGGGGAATAAACTGTGCTTCATCGTCACAACCTGCCAATGACAAAAGAAAGAAGTGGTGATGGACTGATATAAAGAAGAAAATACCATATTTAAGTATATTTTCAAAGGAAAATGCTAAAAAGAGCAAGGAAGAACTGATGTAGATGCAGAAAACTTAGATGTCCATTCCTAACAATCTCAATGTGCTGCATGAAGACTTTTAACTTTACTCAAAACATGTTAATGCCCTTCTAGAAATTAGTGAATACTGAAGATCCAGGCCTTTTGAGGCACTGAGCCACAAAAGATAGATGAAGAAGGTCATGCCAAAACTTGAGCGTGTTGGCCCAACTCTTAACGCAATTGTGAAGTATATTACATAGTTTGCAAATATTTGATATTGGTAATGTTAGCCTTACACTTCTGCAACAATGCAAATAGTGTCCATAAGAGGACTATGAAATAAAGAGAAATTTTATTAGATTGACTTAGGTCAAAGAAAGTAGAACTAGGATTAGTCCAAGAACTAGAATGCATGCATTTGACTAACCTTTAATGGGTTAAAGTGTTGGTGTTGTTTAATTGATGTTTAGGACTTGGAAGACTGCAAAAAGGCCAATAATTAATGGGGCAAGTGCAGGTCCCACAAGGCAACAAGCACCAGCAGCTCCTAGAACGTGGTGCCCCATTTAATGAAGAGGACACGGGTTAAAGAGGCCATTAAAAGTGCCCTAAAGATGGGCAAAAGCAAAAAAGCCAGCTTTTGGTAAAAAGTAGCTTTTAGAAAGTAGGTCTAGCTTTTTGCTACACTGTCTCTATAAAAGAAGAGCTCCAAGTATCAAGAAGTATTGTACTCAACTTCATGCTCTTCTCACAGCCAGTTGTACAAAGTTATTTCTATTGCAATAAAGACCTTCGGGGAGGGGGAGGGGGCAGCCCTTCTTTCTGGCCCCTAGTGCTGTGTACCTTCTCTTTCCCTCCTCTCCCAGCTCACTGCGATTTTACTCCACCAGCCCCTGCACGAATTTCCAAGCATTGTACGGCTAATCCCAGTGCCAGCCCCTACTCCTCTTGCACTTGTGAACTGTTCCAGAGTTATCGTGTGAACTGTTCCAGAGGGAGAACCCTTGCAGTGATTTGGTTTCCAGCCCACTGGGAGCCTTTCCACTTTCTGCAATTTGATTTCCAGCTCCGCCAGGTGTGGGTTTGAAGACTTGGAAAAGGTTTCAGCCATTCTCTGAATGATGGGTAAGTACTCATTACCCTTGCTACATTTGATTATAATTAATCTACATTTTGCTTGAAAGAATGCGCTGATCATTGTCAATGAGCTTTGTACCTCTGGGAACTTCCTGCCATAATTTCATCATGAAAGTAAGATTTCAACCCTATTTTGCAATGCAACCTGTCTGCAGCACAGTGATTTACCTTCGTTTTCTATAACTCACGTCACAGGGCTGAATCCCCAGCACCAGTTTAGATGCATTCTATCTATAGGTCCTCCTTCCTAGAAGAAATGTATATCTTCCCATATGCAGGAAAATATGTATATTTCACTTGACTCAAATGCACGAACTAGATAAAACTTTTCTGAGGTTGCCAAGAGTAAAAGCAAGAACATGTTACCTTTCCTTTGTACTTTCTGAAACAAAGTAAGATCCACTCCGAATGAGAAATTATCACCTGAGGCTGTGAAGCAGTTGTATACAGGGCACCATGAAAAAATTTCAGGAATTCTCAACACACAAAAGAAATACAAAATAGAGAAGAAAAAACTGTGGGATGAAAAGAAATTCTCGCAGTCCAGCAGAAGTAAAATGTGAATCACCTGTCAAGACGATTGCCTTCACATCCCTTCTTGAACAAGCCTCGTTAATCATCATTTCCAGTCCATTCATAACTGTATAACAATCATTCATCATGTATAACAATCATTCCTCGTTAATACCTCTCTATACAGAACAAAACAATTTCAAAATAGTCCAGCTCAAAGTGTCTCAAGGAAACAATCCCTTCATTTCCAGCATAAATCAAGATGATGGTTGCATGAAGATGTGCACAAACCCGAGCTAAGAGCCATAATCAGGGAAACAGACCAAGTTCCCAGTGTTTGCTAAAATTTTCCTCAGTCGTCTTCAAGATGTGCAGAGAAATATAGGATGAAATTTGTCAATTGTCACTCGACTTATAAACCAACCTTGTGTTACTTAAAAAATTATCTCATTTTCAACCTCACATGCTAGACATAAAATCATAGTCTAATGGCAGCAGAACCAATGCAAACCGTAAATTGTATTTACCCCTGTTTCATATCGCAGCAATTTTTTCGCAAAGCACATGAGCAATTCGGTTTACTTTCATCATCTATAAAAAGATGGAAAATTTTGAAAAATGCGCCAAGAAGAAGCAAGCTACCAGTAGGGTTCAGAGTGTTTTTAGGTGGATTGTTGATTGTAACGATAGCAACACCATCAGCACGAACATGTAACTTCACTGCAATGGCCACCATCTTGTTTCGTTCTTGTACCTGTTACACATTGTCATGCATCAGAGATAAGTACAGTCTACATACCAAATCCTATGCCCACATGACCACGTGGCTTCCTTTGCCAAGTTACTCAAAGCTTCTAGACTTCCACAAGCAATGATATGAGGGGAGGTATTTTCATCCTGCATATTTTATCTATAAGCCTCGAAGGCAGGACGAATATCTTACTCCATCTGCAGCTAGAGTATTCCATATGGGTAGGAAAAGGGTTTTTAAACACAAAAATCCGTCGAATAAAATCATTAGAACATTAAATGGCTCTGTAAAAAAGTAGATAATATCCCTTGTGAATTGCAGCAGAAAGTTCCTAATGAGGGGTATCACAGTCTTTACATCCTTTTGATGAAAAACATCTGACCAAACAGTAGACTAATGTGTGTTTCTAGCATTTTCACCCATGGGATGGCTGTTTTTGGATTAAAAGCTTTTGCAAGTAAATGAATCAAGTTTAGCAGCTTTCATGAATTCCTTCACGATTTTTTAGAAAGCTCTAAGGACTGAGGCTGGGCCTGTTCGTCCCACCATTAGTTGTTGCAACCTACAGAGTCTTCAATCTATTATCATTGGACACAACTAAAAAATCCACGGACCTTGTGGGAACCCAGTTAGCCCTTCTTCAAGTGAGAAAATTGGTCATTGCCAGTGTTGAGATGCATATAGGGGCAACACAGACTAGCCAAGAGATCTACTGCTAGCAGACGAGGCACACTTGAGTAGCCAAGTTTAAAGATTTTGTGTGTAAGTAGGAGTAGGATAGCAAAATAACCCACCGAGCATGTAACCAAGTACTTAGTTCATGCACTTTCCCTCCTTTCCAACTCTATATTGACCAACTCTAGGATTGCAGTGCAAAATCATAGAAAGAGGCCATCACTTTTCTTTGATAACAAATCAAATCGGAAGACCAATCTCATAAATATAACCAAATTCATTGTTACCGCCTCTGCGTGCCCTCCAATGAATTATACTCAGTTGGGGGACGAAAGAAAGGAAGGTTGATTTAAGGTTTTGTCCTACTCTTGGCCGGTGATTACATGGGGACGCCTTCCATCAAGCCCTACCACCCACGATGAAGCGAGCTTGATGCTTGGTTCTAACTTCGCTTCGGCTGGTGCTGGAATCCTTAAAGGCTCTCGGCGCATTTTTGTACGCACTCCTTTTCCATGCCTCGCTATTTTGTATGCTGGGTTTCTAAAGAGAAGACTGGAGTCTTAACTGTATCGATACTGCAGCTGAAAATTCTCAATATAGAAGAGCAGATAATAGATTTCTTAAGAGCGGCAGCAGCTCAACAGATCTCTACCGCTCTCTATTTTCTCACGTTTGGAGGCAATGACTATATCAACAATTACTTGATGCCATTCGCTAGCTAGAACCACAAAAGCGTACACGCTTCCACGGTATCAAGACCTTCTCATATCAACCTAGAAGGGCCAGCTCATTGTGCATCCCCCTGCCTTTGCCTTGACATTTTGTTATAATTCTTGCCCTAGATAGACATTTTGTTTGAGAGCTTAGGAGTGTGCCTTTGGAACTTGCAGACTTCATGCTAATTTGCGGAAAACCGTTCAGGTTGTAATCTCAATTCAGGCTCAAGAGAGAGGATTTATCAGTGGAAGGGAGGAGGCATCCTGGGCTGACCTTACGTATGAAGCCTTGATGGAGATTTTCAAAAGAGTAAGCTTTGAGGAGCTACACGTCTCCGTGCAGCTGGTATGCACGGCGTGGAAAATGGCGTCCAGGGTAGGATTGCTTTCGGAAAAGGCAGGAGACCTTGCTGTTGTGAGAACCATCTTTCGAGAAATAAATTGATTTTATGGTCAAGTTAGTGGTCGATCGGAGCTGTGGGGATTTGAGCGAGCTGCCTACTCGACATTGTTCCAATGATGCGTTTTCTTACGTGGCCTCACGGTACGTAGTCCTTCACTACTGTGTCTCGGTCTCTGAAAGCTGAAAGAAAAGAAAACAGTGCCTGCAATCCTTATGGTTTGTTCCAGAGTTACACCTTGTTTGGGTGATTCTTGGTTGCTATTCACACTTCATGAGCTTTGAGTTGGAAGGTTAATCCGATTCATGCAAGGAGAATGCAGCTCTGAGTACGAATGAAACCCAAGAGAGTGTGCCGAGTTTGCAATTGGGTCTTTGCAGGCAGCGACGAGAAAACTAATAGTGGGGAAGTAAAAGAATGAAATTACGAGAGTAACCTTCGTGGCTTTTGCTCCAAAATCAGCCTCGGATCAGCTCCGTGGTGTGGACCAAAACCTGAAGCGGACAATGCAAAAGATGTGATGCTGGGCGATAGTCGTGATTCACGCATGACTAGCGTTGGGCAGGAACGAGAGAAATAATAAGGGAGCTCTCGGGGTGAAGAATACCAAAAAACAAAAAGACGATGCGATCGATGGGGATTCAGAAACTTCTGCACAGTGTGTCACACTTGTTGGCAGCTGCCCCTGATCTCTTTTCATGTTATGCTATTCCCGATCAAAGCGCTCCCTCTCTCTCTCTCTCTCTCTCTCTCTCTCTCTCTGGGCTTGTTGCCAGTCATAAGAAAAGCTACAGATCATGGAAACTCTAATCAGCATGCTCATCCACTGCTATCCCTATCAAAGCTCTCTCTCTCTCTCTCTCTCCCTCTCTCTCGCTCTCTGGCCTTGTTGCCAGTTATAAGAAAAGCTACAAATCATGGCCTCTCTCGCTCTCTGGGCTTGTTGCATGCCACTTCTAAGAAAAGCTACAAAATCATGGGAAACTCAATACAGCATCAGACCACCAACAAATTCACTACAAGGGACGTCTCTCATGCACATGGCCATAAGCGTGACCAAATACTCCCCGCATCGCGTGCTTCTGCGCGCTCCGTCTCTTCTAATTTCATCCACGACTAGCTCGATCAAAGCAAAGGAATCGAGTGACGCAAAGGGGACACGCAAACTGATCGACTAGGCGTTGTTTTACAATCGCAAGCAAGTTAGTCTGAAGATTCGAGGTGCTTGAGGTGATCCCCAGGAACTGAGGGAGCTGCGGGCCAAAAGACAAGCGAGAGCATCCATCAACTAGAGACAACGAGAAAAACAAAAATACAAGCTCCAAATTACATTATCATTTTCCTTAACTATCATTACTCCTTAATTAATCCTTTCTTATCCTTCACTCTTCCTATCCTTAGGGACACAAATTCAGCACCGCCCTCCCTTTTCTAAAGAAAATCAGTATTGATCCTCGGTTTGTCATTGGCCCCAAATTCCTATGTGTATCTATAAAAATGACAAAAATTTTCCCCATTTCCCTTTTTCATTTGATAAAATTTTTTCCAGAGCGTTTGTAAATGAAAAAGTAAACACCCAATGACAATGATTTCTTGGACAATTTTTGTCCGTGCCCGGGGCCCTCCCTTCACCAAAGCCTCATTCCATAATTCAAACTTCCTTGTCTCCTTGGAAACATGTCTCCTCTACAGGACACGCTTACATTTCTCGAGAGTCTCACCATTTGATTATCTATATCACATTCTAGATATCTAGGGCTCTTCGCCTTTTGTCAACACTACTCCCATTTCATTTTTTAAAGCCTACCATTTAAGATGCCCAAAATAGATATTTAAAGCTTACCGTTTCACATCGCATTATGAAATCTATCTAATGATCCCTTAGATAACAACCCATGGCACTCATGCAGACACAAAATTGGTGCCCTTATTATGGCTTATTCATTGTCTTTAGCAACTCTATCAAGGATTTTTCATGTAAATTAGGCGCATGAACATGTTAGTAAGTCATGGAAAGTGTGAGTACGAAATCAAAGAACAACATAGACTTGATGGTAACTCATGGGTTGAAACAGAATAAGTTATTGGTTTGGGCTCAACTCAAGCAAAACATATATGTACTCAAGCTAATAATTTGTATAAGAGTCTAGAAGAAGGTTGATGGGGGATTATATGCTCTTGTTTTTTAAGGAAATGTGGGTTTGTAGATTTGAGTATGTTGTTCTCGAGCCAAATGGCACTTAATAAAGTTGTGTTGTATAAGGGGGATATACTGGCCTCCTAGCTCATTACATGTCCCAGAGGGTAACTTTATAAACATGAAACATAGTACTTAAGCTAATAATTTGCATAAGAGTCAAGAAGAAGTGTGGTAGGGAATTGAGGGGAATTATATTGTCCTCTATGTTATGAGGAAATGTTCGTTTGTAAATTCAAGTGCCCCCTAGTTGTTCTCATTATCTAGAGCCAACTAGCCCCTTTGTAAGGGCATGTGCCGCTCTCCAGGAAATTTAATTTGGGGACTTATGGACCATTCATAGATTGGAGGGAGTCTTTAAAATACTTATCCAATATAATTATGGGATGTACATGTACTGAGAGAAGTACAAGATCATGTTTAAAAACATAAGATTTTAAAAAATAGAGGTATTTTAAATGTGTGCTTGTTCATATCTATTGTGGTTTTTTACAAAGTGACTGCTACCCTGGGTTACATGCTTTAGCTTTAGACCATGAAGAAGTGGTGCAAAAGTGATTTATGTGGTGGGGCCCTAATAAAACATGCTATGAAGGGAATTAGGTTCTTTGTTTGCTAGACCTAGGGCTACACTACTAAACATCTCTCTCTTTTTCAAATCTCCTTCTCAACAATTTATCGCCTCTTACTCCCCTCCTATTGAGGCTCTATCAAAGCAAGGTTGAAGCTCCCTTCTTTGTAGCCCCACCTTAACCTAGATGCTACAAATATTTGCCCTCTCATAAAGCTTACCTCATGTCCATTCTATAACTCACCTTCGAATTCACCAATCAAATGTAGCACCCATAATTAGGAAAGTTACCATAATAATGAAAGTTCCATACGAAGATGTATCTATATCATTTCTTTTTCTTTCCCGCACATTTCATGTCAAATTTTGGACTTGCCACACAATCATGTGTAACTTCCATAATCATAAAATTTACCATAATAAGATTTCCCTATATCATCTCTCTTTCTTTCCCACACATTTCATGTCAAATTGTGGACTTGCCACACAATATACAATGCTCTAAGTACATGGTTAAAATCTTAAGGAGATTTATGATTCTCAAAGTGGGTTTGGATGGCCTTTTTTTATTATGCTTACTCACCCCACCCAAAAGCTTACAACCTTACTAACAAAAAAACCTCAACATCAATTAAGGATGGTTTCACAAATGTTCAAACGAGAGCTTGGAATGATTTGATTGGAGAAGAAGAGTTGTCCATCACTTTTTCATTTCCTAAACGTCCGTGGACAAGCTACTTTGAACCCACCAAAGAGTTGAGCCCTGGACAACTTTTTCAAAGAAGGTGACTGGTAGGTCAACCTCATACAAGGAGTGGACATCTCTCTCATTGGGCCACTCAAAGTTGTCTCCTTTAACACCAAAACCTTTGGCCATCTAGCAAGGTAACTTTTAAGATGGGAACATAGTTATGGAAGTGTAGGTCATTGGGTGACCTTTCCTAGGGTGGAGTTGTAAATATTAGCCCATGCTACCATTTTTGAGGCTTCAATGGGCCTAAATATACTTAAAGTTCTTACATAGTTTTTTAAGGCCTAATTTGGGAATTCTAACCTTATAGATGGCTCTAGATGACTTATGCCAATCCATTTGAGTACTTGAAGGGCTAAATTTGGGTCTCCTATGAGAAAGTTGTAATTTTTGGGTGAATCTATTAAATTTGAAGCTCTAAGTATTAGACCCCACAACTTGGAGAAGCTTCTAGATTCTCCATTAGGCAAATATTTTCCCTTAAAATTTACCTTGGCATTTAGGTGTTTGTGAAAGACCCAATGGACATACATTTGTGTGTACCTAGGACATCAATTTTTGAAACGATTGCTGTCCATGGATCCTTATGAATCCACCCTAAGTATAAATACATTAACAAGGTCTTTGTTAACATCTTCTTTTGTTTTTGAATTCACGATTACCACAAAATCAACGTATGATGAAATATCAATCAAATGGGTGCCATTCATTGAAATATCCCTTTAAAAAGGACCCATGATACTCCTTACTATCCATATGAGTGGCACCCTCATGGTTGGCCTTGTATTTGTCTTATGTCACCCTAGCAAGGTTATCTTCATGTAAGTTAGGTGGAAATACAAGGTGTGAAGTGGGTGGAAAAACAAAACAAAACCAAGGAACAGAGTATGTTTGGTTGTATGTGGTTTAGCATGATGATATAAGCATTCATCAACTCCTTGATACTTCTACCATGGATCAAAATCAATGATTGATTGGGGTTGATTCTAAGGCATATATATATACTTAGCTTTATTTGCATAAAGGCTATAAGGAGGGCGGTTGGGGAATATATCCCCTCGTGTTATTAGAAGAAATTTGGTGCAATTTTAGGGGGGTGGGGAAATATTGCCTTGCATTATCAAAAGTGTTGTCATAAGATATTAGGTGTAATTTTAGAGTGGTGGGGGATTGTGTCTCCTCTTGTCATTAGTAGTATTAAAAGACATTAGAGTTTAGCTATAACTAGGAGGGTGGTGAAGGAATATATTTCCTGGTCTTAGCAAAAGACATTAAATGTAATTTGAGTACTAGTTGTCGTTCTCATTATCGAGAGCTAACTAGCACCTAAATATATAAGTGCAAGGCATACCCTCATTAGTATATTACACATTGCTCTATCTTTAAACCATGAAAGTGTGAGTGGACAGTTTGAATTTGATGGATGGTGCCGATGAAATAGATGCTATCAATAGAATTAAGCTCTTTAAGTTCAAGCACATTAAAAAAACCATTAAAGCGTCGTGCTATTTTTGGGTCTCCTTCCTAGCCAGAATTTTGATCTCCCATCCCAGATGGACTTTAAAGATCCCTTCTTCAAATACCCATCTCCACACAGATATGCAAATCCCTATAAATCTTTGCCTTCACATAGTTCTTACCTTATACACTCTCAAACCTAGTACAAGATTAAGCAAAGGATTAATTGTAACCACTTCATTTCATTTATCTGTCTCTTTCTCCCACATGGTACTCCTATGCAACTTAACAATCACTAAAGCTCCCACTATTATTGTGCTAGAATATGCTTGTATTGTACCTCTCTCTTTAGTCTCACACATCCTAGTTCAAATTATGAGCTTGTCATACATTACACTAGGCCATAAAGCATTGCAAGACATTCTCAGTCCATTCTCGAGGAATCCAAAGTATGAGCTTGTCGTACATTACACTAGGGCACAAAGCACTCCGTGACATTCTCATTTCATCGTTGAGGAGAATAATTTAGAGTAGCTAGCCCTTCATCTTCCCCTGGAATCATCAACTTACTTGTTGTGCTTTCTTTTCCCTCTTTAAAACTATTTTGTCATATGTTGATCCAATGCAAAAAAAATTCATAATATATGGGAGGAGCTTTGAACTTAACATCCAAACTTGTGTATATATGGAAGGGGATGAGTGATTGTGTATGAAGTTATAATATTTTAGATGGGGGATATTTTAAATACATGTTAGGTGATGTGTGAGTGCAACTCTCTCTCTCTCTCTCTCTCTCTCTCTCTCTCTCTCTCTCTCTACGGACATGTTGTTGTTTGCCCACATAAGATTGTATGTGGAATAACAGATAGGGATTTGGGAGGGATTTAAAATGGCCATTTTAAATTGACAAATTAAAACATTTAAAACATTTTTTTTGGGACCTTGGAGCAATTTAAATTGGGCCATCAATGATTTTTTACCAAGACCGGCTATAGCGGGTTATCACGTGTGGTAAATCAAGACACTGCATGGTAACATGGAGAAAATACCGCATGGTAGTTTTGTTTATTGCATTGTATGTTGTATACCACATGGTATATTTAAATTAACGTGTGGGATTACACTAAATACTGCATGGTATTGTTAATTTACCATGCGGTATAATTGATTATACATAACTCTGCACCCACAACATACAGTTTGCATTCCCAAGATTCTAGGACTACTTGAAGTCTCAATCAAAATAAAAAGGCATAAGCAAAAGGATAAACAAAGCTTCCAAAAAAATTTGTAATTTTTTAAATCCTTTTAAAAAGTGTCTAGTATCGGTGGTGGCCTTCCTAATATCTACCCACACTAGGATGCAAAATGGCTAAATGCAAAGCTATTAGTTTACAATTTATCATTTGAGATTTGAAACATTGTTTTTATAAAGGAAAGCATTTTTAAAATAGAGTCGTAGAAATTTGAAGTTAATTTCACGAAAATATGGAAAAACATGTTTTTTTAGTGGGCATAAACTATATAGATTTTAAAAATTAGTGAAAAAAGTAAATGTTTTTAGTAGTCATAAACTATATAGTTTTTAGGAGTAATAAACTTATTGTTAAAAAATCATATGTTTAGTAGTCATAAACTATGTAGTTTTTAAAAATAGTAAAAAAAATCGATGGTTTTGAAAGAAAGTATCTATGTGCCAATGGGGGGTCTGCATATGCCGACTTGTAACTACTTGCATATGGATACAAAATTTTGTCACATGTTTCGGTGGGGGGTCCGTGTATGCCGATCCATAACTACTCACATATGGTTACAAAACATACATTAGTCTTTGTGCTAGTTGGGAGGTTCGCTGGTGCGAACTTATAACAACTTGCATATGGATGTAAAATATTATATAATATGTTATAGTTTATAGTTATTACTAGAGAGAAATACTTGACTTTGACCAGTTGTGGCTCGCTTTTGCCAGTTGATAACAACCCATTGAAAGTCTAGCCAGTTGTGTAGCTTGCAATTGTGCTAGCTTGTATCAACCCATAAATTATACATTAGAGATTGTTATGGACCATACTAGTAAGACACAATTCATGTCATATTATAATATACATTGCAATATAGTTTTTAATACTTTATTTTCATAATAATTAACTAAACTTATGTTAGGTGCTTTAATGAAATTTGTTTAAACATGTAAACTATTTGGAAAAAGAATTGACAATATATGTTGATGGTAGAAATTGTACCATTTTAACCTAGCAAGGTGTCCTTTACTACATAGATTTGAATAAAGAATAATGATAAGAGCGCATGTAAGTATCGCTAGTTACTACACTAGTGTGTGTGAAATATCGACACTAGTGTGTGTGAAATATCGATATTCGTGTGTAGAGCATGATGTTGCGAATGATCATAGTGCAGATAGATGCTTAGTTGAGAGAGAGCAGGACATGGGAAAAGGTAACTTGCCATCCCACGCCTGTTTTAATAGGATGATTACCACGGCTATAATCATCCAATTATGTCGAGAGGGGGCAAGATGATTGGATGGTTGCTCTCTTGAGGTCCAACACACTTACATGGAATGGATTTAGGAAAATGTCACCTATTAGGAAAATACCATGAAAAGCATAGCTATGTGAAAAGTATTGAATTGCTAATACATACTAATGACATGAGATTTTTTAGTTCTTTTACATGGACAATAATCATGGTAGAGAGAGAGGATAGGGTAGGACAATAGAAAACCTAGAATGAGGTTCATGGATGAGGGCAAAATCTTGCAAAACCATAATATTTTGTTACAATGTTAGATCATCAGAAGTGGATGTGCAATGTTTGCAACCAAATGTTCATAGGATCTGCCTTAAGGATGGGTGTCAAATCTTTTACTGCCATCCTATGTGGCATTAACAATATGTGAAAAGTCTAAAGTTGTAGATGAGTGATAGTGGAACGTTACAACTATGCCAATGTAATGTGACAATGACTTGGAGCATGGGAGTTACAAATCAAATGCTGATGCCTTTTTTGGTAATACATGGAAAGATCTATGATGTATTAGGGCTTGTTTATGTTGAATTAAATGCCATTTGATAGATATTTCAGACTATGTATAATGTATCAAAATACTTCAAATCTATGAAATAGTTGTGTCATTATGGTTGGAGGGTAGTCATCATGCATGAGAGAATTGTCACATAGATGTAAGTATTGCTAGCTATGGCACAAGTGTGTGAAATATCGACATGAATATGCAAAGCACGATGTTTCGAGTGATTGTAGTGCAAATAGATGCTTACTTGAGAGAGAGTAGAACGTGGGAAAAGGCAACTTGCCATCCCACGCCTATTTTCATAGGTCGATTACTACATATATAATCATCCAATTATGTTAGGATGGGGCACGACAATTGGATGGTTGCTCTTTCTCGAGGTCTAGTGCACTTACATAATGTTGTCAGAATAATGCTGAGTGAAACTATCATTTTGATGCAAGACTTATTGAGAAACAAATTCGAACAATAAGATAAGTTATTGACAAGCCTTAAATCATGTTGTTCATGTCAGAACATAGACAAGAAACTTATTGAGCAACAAAATGAATACAAATCTTTTGCACATTGCTGAGCTATTTATGTGTATATAGAGAAGAACATGGCTCCAGAGAAATGAGGGCAAAACCATAAAAAGGCACATGATTATGTTACGGTCTTAAGTGCCACAAAGTGGATATGTAACATCTACCACAAAGAGTACACAGGTTCAAGTACTAGAATGCATAAACACTTCTTAGGCAATCCTCAAAGATAGATTGGGAAGTGTAGAGGATCGGGAGTGGAAAGAGTTGTAGCTATTTTGAGAGCTGGAAAATCTACAAGTGCATATACAATTATGAATGATATAGTCTCGTGCCACTAGTCCCAACTTCTAATTGAAGAAAGAAGCATGGGTCTTAGATCTCGGGACAATAGTCAGCGGCTATGGAAAGTTGCTCACAAAGTGCAATGGCACATAGAAGAGGCACAGGGTCCCTGGCACAGTCGAGAAGTTGCTCGCAAATGTGCATATGGAAAAGGGGCAATGTAGTAATGTGGGTATGCATGCACGTGCACATGTGTAGCAACACTCCTTGGAAGCCTCCTTCAAAAGCACAACACATCGAGAAGGCACAATAAGATGTGTTTGAAGCTATGTGTCGCAAAGGCTATTTGTTGAGCATGGTTCAAAGCCCACATTGGAAAAAATCCAAGGCCTTTGTATCAAGAGCTGGTGTTGGTTTGCAATGCCCAATTATGATGCCATCTGTAACAACATGATGGATGCCTGCTACAATAGGATGAAAGAGGAGATGCAGCAAGTTGTTTACGATGGCATTGAAAAAATGGTTTGCACCCTTGTAACTGATGGATGGAAGGATGTTGGCAAGAGGCCCTTGATCAATGTCATGATTGTAACATTCAAAGGCAAGGCCTTTCTCCAATCTATTGATACAATCGATGAAGCCAAGACTACGGAATTCATTGCCGAGCAAATAAGCAGAGAAATTGAAGATGTTGTTCCGACAATGTCATTCAAGTGATTACTAATAATTCCAAGAATTGTTTAAAGCCTGGAAAAATAAATAGTAGACCTTGGTGTATTTGGGCCTCACCATGCTCGTGCCACTGTCTCAACATTGTCTTGGAGGATTGATACAAACACCTGTTTCCTGAGACCCAATTCTTTAAATCTGTTGTGGATGAGGCTCGAAAAGTGGTGTTGTACTTCCTACACAAAATTGTGAAAATCTTCCATAGCAGGATGAACACAACGAGGGTAGCTAGGACAAAAAGTAATATCACCGACATATTAACAATTATAGACTATCTGAAAGGAATCGATTTGCAAAACTCAATGATTAAAATAGCATGTAACCGATTTATAGATATATCATTGAAATATGTCTATATGTCTGTGCTTGAGTAACACAGATAGAGATTACTCAAAAACTCAATTCTAAAAATAACACAATACAAGTTCAAAATTTGCAAATACAACATAGGAAGTTATTATAATTTCTCACATCATCTCAAAAATCCATTAACAAAATTGATGTATGTCATTACAATATATGTCCATATGTTTTGGCATAACTAACTTGGATAGGAGTCCCAACATGTTCCAGTTTGTGCAATCGAGGATCTGATGAAAATGTTGCTCCGATGCCAAGAGTATCATACAATTGTCGGGCAAGAGGAGCATTACGAGTGGGACATGCACTCCTAACCTTTAAAGTATTTACAAGGCAAGCCAGGTGAAACCAATGGTGATATGGGAGACATAAGAATGAGATGTTGGATCAAAATGATCTTGAAATATAGGACATATAGGTCCATCATCCACAAAAGTAATGGGTGCCAAAATGGTAGAGGAATTTCTGACAGCCAAGCCCACAAATTTTGGATCAAGATTACGAACGTGGCCTCCTTCTTCGATATGTTGAAGTACGTCCTGCGCATCTGCGCTTGTTGATGATATGAAGCTACAATTTGGCATTGCTCCTCATAGGCATTGTTTATGTCTAACATTTTTCTAGATTGTTGGTGCAATGCATTCAAGTGATCCATTTTAGCAATGGTCCATTTATTCTCACTCACTACCTGTTGGCATTCAAAGGTGGCATCTCAAACTAGGATGCTAGGAAAAGCGATATCTTCACTTGAAGAATATGGGTCATGTTCAGTGTCATCCCCCTCTGCACTTTCACAGACGTTCACAAAGAGTTCACTAGAAGTCACAGAAACTACATGATGCAAAGCAATTCTAATGAGCACATGATCATCTACTACATAACAGTTGTTCAAACAAATGGAACAAATTTGCATGCACTTGAAAGAGATATCTATCACGGACCTAAAGATGGGCTTCCCACATTTGTGGGTGGTGATGCTACCATGGGGATAGTGATTGCGGTTGCTATCCTTGGCAGTGGTGGTCATCACTAGTGTGAACAAGGGCAAGAAGCAAAGTCAATTGGCACGTTGATCGGGAACTTTTCATATAACATATTTGAAAAGTACAGTGGCACATATTCGTTGTGAGGATTCTTTGAATTGACCATGCAATAAATATAATATGAATTCTCCCTCATAGCTCTATTTTTGCAAAGTTTGATGGGCCAATGTACATTGCAACATTGCCTCCCACCCAAACTATGTCTATGTCATTGTTGTTGACTACGGTGTTCACACGGTCCCACTTCTAACCCCATGGATCATGATGGACACTCGTGTTGGAAATTGTGTATGCCTCATCTCTTCTTGTTGGTTCGAGGGTAGTATTAGCCACATTCATTATGTGTTTGATGGCTATCTTGCCACGAGCATTTTGTTCTTGTGACTCATATGATTCTTGCATTGAATGTTGCAAGGAAGATGCTATGGTGAGAGAGAGCGAGTGAAGATCTAATAACCATGCCAATAAAGAATGAGAAACATGGTGTTAAAACCATGCCAATAAAGAACGATAAACCATGCAAATAAATAATGAGAAACATGGTGTAAAACATTTAATTATAAGGTACATATTCAAATTATAGAATGTGAAAGTTTATCTAATTATTTCATAGACAATGGGTAGCTTGAATTTTCAATTGTGGAGTGAGCATCTCTGAGCAAACAAAATAAGAAGGATAGCTTAAATTTTCAGCTGCGGAGTGAGCATGCTAAATTTTCAATTGCGGAGTGAGATCTTGTGCAAGTTGAAGGATGGGAAAAAAAGATTCAAAATCTTACAATCATGTGCACAACTCAATCCGACAAGACTACCAAGAGTTGAAGATACATGTTATAGCAACTTCAAAAATCTATATGGGTCACATTGCCACATCCTCATTTACATTGTAAGTATGCAGTTTTGTCAAAATTGCTCTCATAGTAGTTCTCTCCTTAGATCACTTTTGCATAGCGAGTTTCTACAATGAACCAAGAATTTGATTACAATGTCTCCCTTCATCACTGGTTTGTCATGATGGAGAGTTGCTACAACATCTATGACAAAGTTGGCAATTTCTCTAAATAGCCAACCCACAGCGAAGCAATTTAACTCTGGTGCCCATGCGCCCTTGGGATTTGGACTGGCATACAAATCTGGTGCAAACCATGGAAATTACTTTAGAGGTGCATGAGTCAGGTCTTGTGGATACTTGTTTTTAGTCTAGTGGAGGCTTCTTCCCCAATCAATAATTCCTACTCACATCAACTCGTCATCCCCTATGAAATCCAACGTGTAGTCCGTTGCCCATAGATTAGTGTGAGCATATCTATGTTTGTGGGCTGCTCTCAAAGAATTGATCTTCTTTTGGATGTATAGACTTAACTCATTTCACATATCATTTATAGCACTCATTCTTAGTACTGCATGAGCATGGGTATCATCTCTACCTTGGGCTAGATTGGCGTTCGCATCTAGCCTACTAGCCATCTTGGTGAAATGGAATGAGGTACTAAGAAAGTGCAGCTTGGAGGGAGAGAGCAGCTCCGATAGAGGGAGAGTGAGGGAGAAGGTATAGAGGGTGCAACTAAAGGTTGAGAGAACCTCCAAGAGGTGCTGTAGCTAGGAATGGAGGGAGAAAGAGCAGAGGGGGATGAGCAGCTGCTTCAGGAGGTGTTGTAGCTAGGAATGGAGGGAGAAAGGGCAGAGGGGGATGAGCAACCACTACAGGAGGTACTGTAGCTAGGAATGGAGGGAGAAAGAGCAGAGGGGGTTGAGCAGCTGCTGTTGTAGCTAGGAATGGAGGGAGAAAGAGCAGAGGGGGATGAGCAGCCACTACAGGAGGTATTGTAGTTAGGAATGGAGGGAGAAAGAGTAGAGGGGGGTGAGCAGCTGCTGTTGTAGCTAGGAATGGAGGGAGAAAGAGTAGAGGGGGATGAACAGCTAGAACAGGAGGTACTATAGCTAGGAATGGAGGGAGAAAGAGTAGAGGGGGGTGATCAGTTGCTGCTATAGGAGGTGCTATAGCTAGGAATGGAGAGAGAATGAGTAGCTACTATAGGAGGTGATGGAGAGGGAGAAAGATAGTGGATCAAAGCAGGAGGGGCCAAAGAAGATGCCAAATGAGTTCCCACATTTGAAAAATGGAGGGAGAATGGAGCTGGACCAGAGAAGAGGAGGGGGTAGGCCTGTAACAAGCTAAGAGAAGGGAAAATTTTATCCAGAAGGGCCCACCGCCTCTTGAATGCTTGTAGGTTTGTTTGGGGGAGCTGCATGTGGGAGAAGGGTCAAGCATGGGTTGAGGGGGGGCGGGGGGTTTGAGTGTGGTCCTTGGTGTAAGAGGAGTAGCCAATAGGGGTTGTTTGCAGGTGTACCCAACCTCCACCTCAACATGGCATTGCCCCACAGAAAGGAGCACTCCCATTGGTACACCTCAAATACCTCACTAATCTCTTGAAATTAGGAAACACTAATTGGGGGCCCTTTGGAGACCCCAATTCTCCCCTAATGACTTTACCAATTTATCCAATATCTTAACTGGGTGACCACAATGAATATAAACAAATTGCCTCACTATAAGGGGAGCATTAGGCATAAGGGTTGACAATGGAATGGATGGCCTAGTTGGTTCTATCAAAGAGTTGGTAATACCAAATCGTAGACAAGGCATGCCAATAATCAAAGGAGAAAATGACATTCTACAGAAGGGAGATCAACCCTATTCTTATTTCCATAAGCCCATGCACAACACAAGACGACCTTGTAGAAAACATCTTTTTAAGAGATACCAAATATGTAAACAAGTCTCATCAATTAAAATTAGGTAAAGGGACATTCCAAGGGCCCATGTAGACTCTACCAAATAGGAGACATCAAAGATGAGCATCACACACTTTTAATATGTTGTACATACTAGCTAACATAGAGACTTTCACATGTAGAGGTTGATTTAGTCTTTCTCAGTAGAAGAAGACACACAAGGGCTCATGATTTCATAACATACTAGGTTTGAAATAGCTATTAGCAAATGGGAAGGCTCTAAACTCTCTAGAGGAAGAGGTTCCCTCAAAATGACAATTGAGTAGCCTAATGGCCAAATCATACGGGCAAAAAGGTGGCAAAAAATTAATGCACAATCTTGAGCGACCTAATGGGCAAGTTATACAACATTATCATTGAACAAAAGATCAACAAAAACGTAGAGGCACAAGGAGTCAAGGCACCATCCCATGTAGGGTTCCATCCCAAGCACACATTGGACCTTTTGCTCACCATAAGGGTTGCATCAGAGGGAGCCAAGAATAAGAAAGAGGCTTTCTACTATTGCTTTGTAGACTTCAAGAAACAGTTCCATGTAAAACTCTATGGAAAAGACTAGAAAAGCTCTAAGTCCCTCAAGAACTTAGAGAGTCTGCATACCGACTATATGAGAATATATTCAAAGGTTAACAAATGCCAAATCTTTAAGTTGTTTAAAATTTATATTTACTTCAAATACTGTGTTATTGCATATGTTTATTAGCTAATACATTTAAGTCAAAATGCCCCTCTCTCCCAAAAAAAGAAAAGAAATAAAGAGACATATAAACATTATGTACAAGCATCATAGACAAATGCCAAAAACAAAAGATGGACATACCTTATCATAACTTACCTCTAGTCATAGAGCAATTGTTGATACATGAATCCATACTTTTGGTCTTAGTGAGCTGTTGGGGTTTGTTGTTGTTTGGCGTACCAAAACCTTGCCATTGAAATCACAATGTCCCATCCCCAACACCTGAAGCAACAGTTCAACCATATGTACTCTAGGGGATGCAATCCAGTTTTTAGTGTGGATGAGTTCTTGTTCCATGTGTACGTGAAGTTTTAGGGATTGCCAGTCTGGCAGGGAAATGCACTTGAGAGGGTTGCTACAATGTGGTAAGATCCTCCTCATCCCCTCCTTTGCCCAAAAGGAGTTTGGGGTTGGAAAATCTTGTATCCTTTGGGATCGTAGATAGAAGGTGCATTGGCTCTCCATCCTGCAACACTCCACTAGCCATAGCCATGACCAAGGGAGTTGTAAGATGGGGAGCCAAGGGAAACAGATCATCGTTGTTCTGTCAAGCATTGGGAGAGAACTCAACTTAGTGATGAGCCTCTCGTAATTGAGCACAACCTTCAGCACTGGGGAAGGAGAACTCAACTTGGTGATGAGCTCTAACACACTGAGAGCATGGGTCAATGTGCTAGAGCTCACCACCAGATTGAGTTCCCTGTCCACTGTCAAATGTTGTGGTCAATTGATCTCACCACCAAGTTCAGTTCTCTCTTCCAGTGCCTTGAAAGAAGTTGCTATGAATAAGGTTATGCTCAATTATGAGGTGTTCATATTGTCCCCTACATACAAGGAGTTTCGGGTCACTTATAAGAAAGTCCTAACTACGATAACACTATGAGATGCTCGTATTGTCCCCTGTATACGAGGCACTAGGTCAAAAGTGTAAGAAAGTGCAAGTGACACCAAGTCTTGCCATAGTGGTGGCGTTGACAAGTCCCTGACAAGTGCTAAAAGTGTTTAAAGAACTATCACAAAGATAAAGTGCTAACATCGCCCGCCAAATACTTCCTCTTGTTGTGGCCCCTGTAATCTTTCCATCTCCTCTCTTTGCCTCTCTTGCTCCCCTTATTGCTCTAGATGCTCCATGCAAGGACCCCATGGAGGAGGGAGGGGCAGTTGATTAGGATTGACTGGATTATTTTGCTCCTCTTGGGAGAGCTCTCTACTTCCATGGTTAGTTGTGTGGAAGGACTGAGAGGACTGTTGATCGTGCTTATCCTTCCTCATGCTGGGATTCCTCATGGTGTTGAGACCCCTGGGATCCCCCATGAGAGTCGGATGGTGGGGACTCGCGTTGCTTGGACTCCTAATGATGAGAATTGCCTTCAGATCACTGCCGATCATTGCCCTCTTGGCCACTGGGGCTTGCAGTGTGTTCGGAAGCCATGGAGTTGTGAGGAGGACAACGGGTAGTATCTAAATGGTGTCTAGTGGGTCTAGTAGTTTGTTTAACTTGTGTCATAGAAATGAGGGATTTTAGGGTTTTAAATTGCTTTATATAGTCTTTTTTAAAGCACTTTAGGGTTTTTCTTTTAAATTAGGATTTTTTGAGTGCACCCCCTCCCTCCCCCCCCGTCTTTTGTCTCACCAGTTCAGTAATACTTAATCTTCACCACCCTCCCTCCCAACCCAATCACCCCTCCGCCTTGCCATGTCGCACATGCAATTCTGCAATTTCCAAACAAATTTGTGAATTTTGGAATCTATAATTGACTCAAAATAGTGTTAACTTTATTCATCAAACATTTTACATTTGGGGCTCTCTTAGGACCCAACGCCTCCCCTGTCTGACTCTACATTGCAACCAAAGTGCAACCCCTTGGCTCCCTGTTGAGGACTTCCAAGCAGCACATCTCCTTGTCTTCTTGACATGTTGCACCACTTTTGCGAGACTTGAGACCTCTACCTTATCGCACTTGAGAGTCCTGGCCTCGAGACATCTATAAAACCAATCAAACATTTCATGTAGTGCATTGCTTCACATGATACCACCCCCATGCCTTGTATTCTTGAAGTATGCTGCCTTTACTCTATAGTGTGGTTTCTCCATTCCTTGAGTATTCCAAATGGACAGAGGGCCCCATTGCTCCACAAACCATGGTGCATGTGCATAAAGAATATGCTGTAAAGAAAAACACAATATTAGAAACAAACTCACTCAAGTTTAAAGCACAAAATTTCAACCTAAGGAGGATTACCATGTAATGTGTAATATGTGACTCCCCCCATGCTTCTACCAGAGTTCTACCATCAATGATATGAATTCTCCCAATATTGTCCTGAATCTCTCATAATAAAGCTCATCTGTTTGACCTTGTTTAAGCAACTTTAGAAATGCATCAAGCTTTATCCACAGTTTTGCTCTCAAAGTAGTAATTCACAGATGTGAAGCTTGATTTATAGTGCACTCACACAAAGCTTTCCAATACTCCCAACTTAGGGTGCTTTGAGCCAATGTATGTTTTTCTTTATCAGCATTGTGGTTGGACAAGAACCTCCTTGCCTTTCCTCCACCCATGGACACTTTAGCACGAAGATTTTGTGTCTTTCTTGATTGTTTCTTGTCCTGCTTGAGCATCACATTGCCTCTATGAAGTCCCATTAGTGAGAGTAGTTCTTCAACTTTTGCAATGCATTGTGTAGATACTTGCTGTGGCCTCAAATTCCAAGCATAAACTAGATGGAGGTAGAGTAACTTATCAGGTATACGTAGTTCAGCATGCAAAGTACACACGTGTACCCACTCCAATAGAATTGGTAGAATGGGGTCCCACTTAGGATCCTTTTTGTGATGATCAGGGGCTGCACTTTGGGTGCCAAAAAGGATGCCATTTTCCCATTGTATGCTTCCCTTTTGCATCTTCTGAGAGTGGGTACAATACAAGCATGTTCATTTTGCATCTGCACCTATATCACAACCATACAAGCACTTGAGGGTCTTCAAATCACTAACTAGATGCCATTCAACTTGAAACATTTCATGCCCATCCACTATTAATGTTTGCCCTACCTCTTGTCTTTGAATAATCGACAGGATGCTGGTTCTCTCCAAAACCCACTTTAATGTCTCGTGGAACTCCTTTGGGGTCTCAAAGGCTGCAAGCTGTGGGGGTTAAAGGTCACTGTGCCTTTACCCCAGTTATGTACAATACTCAAACACGTATATAAATGAATGAAAAAGAAGATTAGGGTGGTTCTGCACCCACCAAAACTTATGTGGCTCTTTGTTTCTCTCTCTCCTTCTTCCGTTCTTACCTCCGTTGAGAGCACTCTCAACTGGTATCAAAGCCCGGGTGATGTAGCTGAGCGTGCGTGAATGTTTGTAGCTCAGCAGCTCTATGGGAGGAAGGAGAAGCTTTATGGGAAGCTTTGTGGGCGACTTTACTTGCATTCGAGTGTGCAGAGACCTTGGAGGAACCTTTGGAAAAGTCACTTTGGCTTTGCGAAGTGGTTTTTGAGAGCCTGTTAAGTGGTTTCAAAGAAAAAGTCGTTTTTTGAGCTTTTCCCTGTTCCGTTCGATGACAGAGACTCCATATTGACTTGTAGAGGCAACTATTGCTTGCTTTTGGTGTCCACATTACTTCAGGAGCTTGGAAACACCTTCATTCTTGAATCTGGGATTATTTGATTGGCTTTCTGACTCACTGTCTCAGTTTCTGCGTTTTTTGCCCGGGTGTTGGAACTCAAGTTTGGAGCAACCATTTGCAGATCTGTCAGTTCCGGTGGACTCAGGAGGTCCTAAAACTTCTATGTTGCTCATCATTCGCACTCCAGTGGAGTTTACAGATAGCTCTGTTTCCAAAAACGTTTTTCAGTCCGTGTGTTGGACCCAGTGATTGAGACCATGGTTTCCAAAACCGTCTGTCCCATTGCATTCCGGACGCCCAAAAACCCCTACCTGTCAGTTCTTGCACGATTCGGTGGAGGATTTTCAGAGTTATAGATCTCTGTGTATTCGATTTCGTCTCTCTGTTATGCATTTTTCATTCTAAGGTTTTGAAACCTTAGATTTATGCCACATGGCAGTGGATAAGTGTTGACTCCCATTTCTCACTCATCGGTTGGGATTTTGGAGTTCTGGCAGAAGAGAGATATTTGCAGATTTTCTTGCTGATTCCGATTATGCAATGGCACCCATGTTTTGAGGCATCTCAGGTTCTATTTTCAGTAGCGCTCATTACCGTGGGACTATGATTTCTTGAGCATACCTTATGCAGATCACTCTGGTTGCAGTTTGAGCAGTGTGCGCTCATTCGTGGTGTGCATTGGGTTGCAGTAAATGATTTATACACCATTTGGATGCATTGCGGTCCTTATTGGATGCGCTGATAGGCCCAAATTGCCTTGTGGGATGCTATTTTTATGGACGCTTTGCACATGGATGCTATTTTAAGCTGAGGGACAGCTTTGACACATTGCAGGTGATGCACTGATAGTGCTATGCTCTCTTGGATGAGATATTATTGATGCATATGCCAGTGGACGGTGTTTATGCTTGAGTCATTTGGCACTTATTGGCATTTTCTTTTGGGCCAGATTTGCTCATATGGATGCATAGTATATGCACATGAGTTAGATGCATCTTTTGATGCTTTGAGCTTTGAATTTTGGTGATATTTCACTCTATTGTTGCATACACATTTGGGTGCACCTAGTATTTGGTGTGATTCTCTCTTGCAGGCACTAGCATTTGGGATTTTGCTTTATTTGCATCATGGCATCCTCTTCCATGTCTGAAAAGGAGTTTTTCAACATTAAAAAGTTTGATGGGACAAACTTTTCTTTGTGGAAAGAACAAATAAGGGATGTGCTTATTCAAAAGAACCAGATTAAACCCTTGGCAGGGATTGAAGCTAAGCCTGCAAATATGTCTGAGGATGATTGGAATGAGTTGGATGCATTAGCAAAGTCTACTATTAGACTTCATCTTGCAGAGTCAGTTTATTTCACAGTAGTAAATGAGCAGACTACGGAAGATTTGTGGAAGAAACTGTGTGCCACTTATGAGAAGGAAACTGCCTCTAATAAAGTTTACCTCATGAAGAGGTTGTTTGAGCTGCAAATGAAGGAAGGGGTCTCCATTGCTTCTCACTTGAATGAATTCAATATTATTTTCAGCCAGCTTCAGGCTCAGAAGATGAATTTTGATGCGGAGACTAAGGCAATATTTCTCTTATGTTCATTGCCATCCTCATGGGATACCTTCCGTACAGCTGTTAGTAACTCTGCACCTGGTGGAGTACTGAAATTTGATGATGTTGTGGGTAGCTTGTTGGCCGAGGAGATTAGACGGATGTCTATGGATGGCAACAAGCAGGATGCAGCCTTAAATGCGCAAAGGGGTAGATCACAATTCAGGGGGAAGTCCCAAGAAAGAGGGAAGTCACGTAGCAAATCCAGGGCACGGAACATTGAGTGTTACCACTGTGGCAAGAAGGGCCATATGAAAAAGGATTGCTACAAGCTAAAAAGAGAGCAAAGGGATAAGAAAAAGAATGTAAATTGGGGTGCAAATCAAAAGGAAGAGAGTCCAAGGGAGGACAAAGGAAAAGTGAAGATCGAGGAGATCAATGCAGTCACACATGATAGTGACAATGACGTTCTCTTCATGTCTAGTTTATCTGCAGAGTTGCTTACCACTTCAGATGATGCATATTCCCAGGATTGGATTTTGGATTCTGGTGCTTCATTCCATGTTACTCCCCATAGGGAATGGTTCTCCACTTATGATAGTGGAAAGACAGGTTGTGTGCATCTTGGAAATGACTATGCATGTGACATAGTGGGATCAGGTGACATAAAGTTTTCTTTTGCAAATGGCTCTGCATTTGTTTTGAAACATGTGAGACATGTGCCTAAGCTAACCAAGAGTCTTATTTCAGTGGGTCAGCTAGATGATGCTGGTTTTCACACCACTTTTGGCTTTTAAAGTTGGAAAATTCAGAAGGGCTCTATGCTTTTGGCCAGCAGTGCCAAGTGTGGGACTTTGTATCCCTTACATGTATCAGGGGTATTTGATCATGTTGTTGCAATAACAGAGCAGCCAAGCACTTCTTTGTGGCATTGTAGGTTGGGGCACATGAGCCAGAATGGAATGAAACTCTTATGCCGTTTGGGTTATGTACCGCATTTGAGTATCTCTGATTTTGAATTTTGTGAGCATTGTCTCTATGGGAAGCAGACTAAATCAGCCCATAAAAGAAGGGGAAAGAAAGAGTTTGAAATGCTTGATTTGGTGCATTCAGACGTATGTGGTCCCATGCCTACACAGTCATTAGGCGGGGCTGAATACTATGTGACATCCATTGATGATGCAACTAGGAAAGTGTGGGCTTATGCTATAGCTCAGAAGAGTGATGTGTTCCAGGTATTTCAGAAATGGTTGGCCTTGGTTGAGAATCAGTCAGGTAGAATGCTTAAATGCCTACGGACTGACAATGGTGGAGAGTATCTCTCTCATGACTTTCAGCATTTCTGTGATACACATGGGATTAAGAGGGAGCTCACATCCCCTCGTACTCCAGAGCAAAATCCAGTTGCAGAAAAGATGAACCGTACCATTCAAGAAAGGTTGCAATGCATGCTTTCCAATGAAAGTCTTTCTGGTGGTTTTTGGGCTGAGGCAATGAAGACTGCAGTGCATGTCATCAATAGATCACCTAGTAAGAGTTTGGATGGTGGTATTCCTGAAGAGGCATGGAGTGGCAAGAAGCCCTCTTACTCTCATTTGCGTATATTTGGGTGTGAGGCATATGCACATGTGCCAAAAGAGCTTCGAAAGAAGCTAGATCCTAAGTCTAGGAAATGCATCTTTCTGGGTTATGGTGAAAGTGGAGAGATGGGCTATCGTCTCTGGGATCCAGAAGCAAAGAAGATAATACGCAGCCATGATGTGGTCTTCAATGAGAAGAAGATGCATAAGGCACCCATGAGGGAAGTGGAAATGAGGAGAATCTATTTCCAGGATGTGAATCCACCTGCATATGTTGATAGACAGCAAGCTGTCCATGCACCAAATGTGCAAGAAATGGTACAACCAAGTACTCCCACAGGTATACAATCAAGGGTAGATGATGGATCATCTATTAGTGGAAATGATGAGCCAAATGTGGCTGATATGCAGGTGGGACAGCAAGCTGAAATGCCATTGAGAAGATCATCTAGAGTGTCTAGACCGCCTGATAGGTTTGTTCCAGGGGTAGACTATGTGATGCTTACTGATTGCAGGGAGCCTTCTTGCTACAAAGAGGCTATGATGCATGAGGATCAACGCAAGTGGGAGTATGCTATGCAATCAGAGATGAGTTCACTTATGAAGAATAAGACTTGGGACTTGGTTTCTTTGCCACATGGAAAGAAAGCATTGCCATGTAAATGGGTCTACAAAATGAAGGTCACAGGTGATGATGTGCCTAGGTACAAGGCCCGTTTGGTTGCTAAAGAATTCAAGCAAGAGAAGGGTGTGGACTTTGATGAGATATTCTCTCGAGTTGTGAAGATGACCACACTTAGATGCATGCTTGGACTAGTGGCAGCAGAGGATATGGAGCTTATGCAGATGGATGTCAAGACAGCTTTCTTGCATGGGGATTTGCATGAGGAAATTTACATGGTGCAGTCAGAAGGCTTTCAAGAAAAGGGCAAAGAGCATTTAGTTTGCAAGCTGAAGAAGGGTCTCTATGGTCTTAAGTAAGCACCTAGAGAATGGTATCAAAAGTTTGATGCTTTCATCGGTCCCAGGGTTTTAGAAGGAGTGAAATTGATCACTGCCTCTACACTAAAAGGGCCCTCAGGATAGTAACCTGATAATCCTGGCACTATATGTGGATGATATGCTATTGGCTAGCAAGAATACTTATGAGCTAGATGCTTTAAAGGCCAAGTTGCATGAGGCCTTTGATATGAAGGATTTGGGACTTGCAGGTCATATTCTTGGTATGCGCATCACGCGTGATCGGAGTAGGAAACTCCTTTGGCTTTCACAAAAAGAGTATGTTACAAAAGTATTGCAGCATTTCAATATGGAGGGGGGGAAGGCAGTGAGTACTCCATTGCCTCCATATGTGAAACTGAGTCATACAGATAGTCCCAAATCAGATGAGGAGAGGGCCATGATGGCCAAGGTTCCTTACGCATCAGCAGTTGGGAGTCTTATGTATGCTATGATAGCTACTAGACCAGACATTGCATTTGCAGTGGGAGTTGTTAGCCGGTATATGGCTAATCCAAGAAAGAGGCATTGGGAGGCAGTTAAGTGCATCATGAGGTACATGAAGGGTACCAAGGAGATGTGCATTTGCTTTGGTAAAGGAGACATGCGTGTACTTGGGTACACAGATTCAGACTATGCAGGGCATGTGGATAGTAGGAGATCCACTTCTGGTTATGTGTTCACCTTTGCAGGTGGTGCAGTGTCATGGATGTCTCGCGCACAGAAGTGCGTTGCTTTGTCTACCACAGAGGCTGAGTATGTTGCAGCGACAGAGGGTTGCAAGGAGGCTATATGGCTAGATCGGCTAGTGGGAGATTTGGGGATTCATATAGGTGTACCGACATTGCATAGTGATTCCATGAGTGCTATTCAGCTAGCACGGAATCCGATCTTTCATGCAAAGACCAAACACATTGAGGTCAGGTACCATTTCATCAGGGAGGTACTTGAGGACAAGCGCATAGAGCTTGTCAAGGTTCATACAGATGATAACCCTGTAGATATGCTGACGAAGAGTATGCCTAGTCAGTGGTTTGAGTATTGTCGTGTATTGATGGGCATTGGATAGTATGCTCACTGGTTGTTCTCCCTTAAAGGCACATTGTCCTTTAAGTGGGAGGTTGTGGGGGTTAAAGGTCACTGTGCCTTTACCCCGGTTATGTACAATACTCAAACACATATATAAATGAATGAAAAAGAAGATTAGGGTGGTTTTGCACCCACCAAAACTTGTGTGGCTCTCTGTTTCTCTCTCTCCTTCTTCCGTTCTTGCTTCCGTTGAGAGCACTCTCACAAGCCACCATATGTCCTTCTCAGATTGGACTGAGAAACCCTGCTCAACTTCCTCATCCCCTTGAGTACAACACAAGGCATCATTCATAATACAAATGCTCACCCTCTCTAGCTTGTGCTCTTTTACCAACTGAGCTTCATCCATTTTTATAACAAATACTTGCTTGTCATCTATACAATGAAAGATAAATATAGTAAGGATATAGAAATGAGAAGAAATAAAGTTGAATGTGAAGAGGGAATTTCTCTTACCTTCTTCTCTCATCCCATAGAATTTGACCATGGCTCTCTGCAAATTCTCTACATCCATGTAAGCATTATTAAAAGCATTCATCTCAAACATTTGGATGCTAGATTTCTTTTTACTCTTCCAAGTCATTGTGCCACTTACACAATGGTGTCCTCCAAGCTTTTCTCTAGCACATTGGTTTGTTTCTTAACGTGCAAGCCTTACAGACCATGGTGTTGGCAATGGCATTGTAGATATCTTATACTTTTCCTCCATAGCAGACTTGAAAATTTTAAAAATAGAGTTGTAAGCTTCATGACTTACACTAGTACCTCCTTTGCTTGCATGAGGCCCTTGAAATCCTTCATTACCTCTCTAGCAACTTGTTTACGTAGCCCTTTTTGTATAGGGTCCTTCAACACTTCCATGACATCACTTGGCTTTATTAAACTTTTTAGAACATATGAAGGATCACTATCATCCATTTCCATTGTTCCCATCACATCCTCCATGAAATTCCTAAAGTAGAGTACAAATGAGTCTTAGTGGAAAGAATGCAACACCACAAATATTTTGGAGTAAGAAATTTCATTGAAAATTTCGGGAACTAACCTTGTAGCTTGTATTCTCCTCTTTCAGGCACCACTATTGGTTGACAATGCATCCATAGATTGCAATTGTCTTTTCCTCTCCTTCAGTCCCAAAGGTGTTCCCTTTAACTTTTGTACTTGTTCTATCGACTTCTCTCATTCCTTCTCCACAACACGTTGAACTTGGCCATAGATAGACCTGTCCAAATCCTGTTTGCTTTCAGCGAGCTTCTGGACTGATTCTTCCAATTCATGTCGCTCCAAGTCTAGTGCATGTGCTTTGTCACTGAGTTCTTTGTTTTGCAATTGGAGATCCTGCATACTATTATGCATTGCCACAATAGTAATATTTTCCAAATGTGCAAGCTCTTCTGCTTGGGCTCTCTGCACCTCGCTTACTTGCATAGCCAATATCTGAGAATGGTTCAATCGATTGTAATAACCGAGCAATCCAGCATGTCCCTTGCCAACAAACCGAACAACATCATGCAGTGTATGAAAAGGAGGACTCTTTTGGGTGGCGGGGTCTAAAGGATACAAGTTTCCATCCATCCAAAGGTCAAGATGCTTCTTCCCTTGCAATCGAAGACTGTGGAGCACACTTTGAGGAGTTTCACTATATCCCAAAGAGCGTGTGCTTGCATATTTTGCCTCCAGTTATAAGTTCACATGTTACTTGTTGATATGTCCTTGAATGGTGCCATTAGTACTCAAAGAGAGGTATCAGTGATGCAGGCTAAAATGTAAGGGAGAGCTGGCAAAGATAGAGCAGTGAGAGGGAGAGAGTAGCAAGGAAGAGGGAGGAGGAGAAGCAGATGAGGGAAAGAGGAAGAGGAGGAGGAAAGTAGGGTGAGAGGTGTAGAAGGGAGTGAAGGAGCTACTGCAGAAGGGAGGAGGAGGGGAGATGCTACAAGAGGGAGGAGGAGGGGAGAGATTCTGTAGGAGGGAGGAGCAGAGGAGAGGGAGCTTGGGCGGCTAGAGAAGGAGGGGAGAGGAAGGAGGGAGGAGGAGCCAGAAGGAGGAAGAGGAGGGGAGAGGGAGGAGGGAGGAGGGGAGAGATTTTATAGGAGGGAGGAGTAGAGGAGAGGGAGCCTGGGCAGCTGGAGAAGGAGGGGAGAGGAAGGAGGGAGGAGGAGCCAGAAAGAAGAGGGGAGAGGGAGGAGGGAGGAGGAGGAGCAAGACGGAGGAGGAGAGAGATGCTACAGGAGGGAGGAGGAGGGGAGAGATTTTGCAGGAGGGAGGAGTAGAGGAGAGGGCCTGGGCGGCTCGAGAAGGAGGGGAGAGGAAGGAGGGAGGAAAAGCCAGAAGGAGTAGGAGGAGGGGAGAGGGAGGAGGGAGGAGGAGGAACAAGATGGAGGAGTGGAGAGGAGGAGGGAGGGGTAGGGAGGGAGAGGAAGAGGGAGGAGGGAGGGAGGGAGAGAGAGGGAGGGAAGGAGGGAGAAAGAGGGAGGGAGGGAGATTCGAAATTTGAAATTCAAATTTCAAAAAGTGGCCCCCTCCCCTCATTGATGGGAGGGGAGGTGGGCTCAAATGCGGGCTTAACCCACCTAGCTTGGGCTCGTTAGGCCTCTTTAGGACCCTCCAAGCCCCTTGCATTAGCCCAGTGAGCATTTCCTAATTCATTCCTTATGAGGTCCTTTTGAGACCCCAATTCTTCCTTAATGCATTCTCTTCCCAAGTAGGGTACCTATGACAATGCTAACAATGAACATCTATAATTGACAATCCTACTTCTTTCTCATGCACATTGAATATCCACACCCGTAGACATAAAATTATGAAATTTGGAGAGCCATCATGGAGCCTCCCCCTCCAATAATCCATTAATAAATTTGTGTCTAAATTCCTTGGTGTCCTTGACTCTCTCTCTCTCTCTCTCTCACACACACACACACAGTTGTTAGATCATGGAATCTCGACCAAGTGCGATCACAAAGACAACGTGACAACCACGACCGAGCTGACTTTCTGGCACTTCCTGTTGCATCCACAATAAGCATGTAGTTGCGTGTTGCATAAACTTTTGTGTTTGAGTCTTGGCTAGTGCAACGGCAAAACGCCGTAGTCCAGTTCCGGACAGCTTGAAGATTTATGCCAAAAAGGTGACAAACTCACCTGTTTGGCTTGGTCTCAGCCAACATTTCGAAGTCACGATGAGTGCGCATCTTCTAGATGTGCATCATAGGTGAGGATGATGTCAAAGACTATACGTCGCGCATTACGATTGTTTTGCTACTTTTGCTTGTGGGAGTGTATCCGTTTTAAAGTGTGATTCCTTTGACCTCACGAGAGCTCAAAACCACTTCAAGATTTGGCAATCAGTTCACACAGGAGCTGCAACCGAGGCGCAGATGCTGCTGCTGCTCGTTGATGGAATGGCTTAACCCCAAAGCAGCACGAGCATGAAGATGCCGCTGCCGAGTCGCCAGGAATATCTTTTATGTTGCACGGATCAGCCGCGATTAGGAAAGGTTAGAGCATCTTTCAAGAAACATTGCACGCCATTCTAATCGTCATGCCTCCTGATTCCACTCTTTTTAATTATGCTTTCGTGAGAGTTGAGGAGTCTCATCACGCTCATCATGCGTCGACAGTGATTGAAGCATACCGCAGTCACGTTGTCGCCCACTCATGAGTGATGATGCTTACAAGCTATTTGAGGCAACAATGCTGTTAATTTGCATTGCATATAATATAGAATGAACTAGTGAAAGCTCATTTCACTATAGGTCTTTTCATTGGCTCTTTGGAAAGGCTCACCAATGGGAGTATGCCATTCAAGATGGTGCTTCCTAGACTAACAAGATGAATTACATTCAAAGGGCCTGCCCACAATGTTGTTTTGGTATTGTTGTGTAGATAAGGGAGTGGTCGGACCACTAGATATAGTTGGTACCATGACTGACGTGCATTCCAAAGTCCTTTGGAACCCAGATGTGGTCCAGCGTGGAGCCATTGATTGTTGTGGGCTTGTTTATTAGTTGCTTCATCTTCTGTTCTTGCATGTTCTATTTGAGCTTAGTCAGTGAAGGGCTTTGCTTTATGAAACATATGTTGAAGTCGCCAGTGATATAAGTAGGAGTTGGAGAGCAATCTGTTAAAGGACTTTGACAAGGACTTCTAATAGCGTTCTTGTGGTAGTTGGTGGGGCCTTGTAGACCTTGACAATCGTTATTGCACCGGTGTGTGGTGATGTAAGTAGAGTTAGCAAACACTTCCCTCCGTCCTTGTAAATGAATTCTTCATATGCGAGGGTTATCCTATTCTTGTCATGTATGATCAACTCTATGAATAGTGGGTTTGTCATTTGGCGATATGTTAAGCTCTTGGAGGCAAAGAAATGCTGCCCCTACTATGCTTTGGAAAGCATTGATGTCTTCTTTGTGTGCATAGAATGACCTTGTGTTTAGGGATTGCAACGAGAATGTGTTTGGGAATGCTTCAAGAAAATCCACTTGTGTGGTTTCCCATGCTCGAGTGGTTGAGAGCCATTCAATTTGTTTTAGCACCACTGCATCCGCCTTTATATGCTTATTCTCCAAAGGCGAAATCAAGTACAAAAATGATGGATCTCGAATCCTTGAAACGGCAGTGGATTTGAGATGGATTGAAGGCAAGGGAGTCCATGGACAAACCTTGTGCAAGATGAATCGTTCTTATGGCTACTAGTTGAATTGGGAACTGGTGCCTGCAAGCGGTGTTCAGGTGATTCTTACCTATCTGAAATTCTTGCGCTATATGCATGATAGGTGTCCAAGTTTTGTTAATGTTGAGGGCATAGAGCTGCAAGTGGGTGGCTCTTGTTCATTTCCCTATGCCGATGTTTGTGAACTTTATGCAGATGAGCGGAGGTTACTTTCGAGAGTCTACCCTCATGAAAATTGCATCCGCTCTATTGACAAGCCCATTATTTATGTCTAAGTTTCCTGAATAAATTTCAACAATGTTACCTTCCTTCAAAATTAGTTTTGAATGCAATCCGCTAGTTAACTATGCATTTGCAGGTATCGGAATCATCTTGTCACACATGAAATGTCGCATGTCTTGTGCTTTCAAGATGTAGGGCATTGATGTGACATTTTAAAAAACTTCATGATTGTGCTTTTCCTTGAATGCATTCGTGTAAAAGAGGTCGGATGTAAACTCTTCTACAAGCTCTCCACAGGCGCGTGTTGGTGGTATGTAGTGTTCAGTGCATGATGCCATGATTTGTGTGGGTGCCCACCTGGATCTGGTTAAGAATTTCTAAAAAGAAAGAGCTTATCTAGTGCATTGGTGTAGTCAACTCATAGTACATGATGTTGTCCTGCCTCACAGATGGGGCAAGAGTAAGTGTTACTGATTTGTCAAAGAAAACCCATGCATCTTTTGTTGGGCTAGCTTGACAGAGGTCCCCACAAAAGATCACGCCGACTCCTTTGAAAGGCTATGTGTGATTGTGTTTAGTCTCACACATTTGCATGTCACACGCTATGAATGTGTTAAGTCCCACCAAAGATATTTCATCGATGACAACTAGTTTGACTTCTTTGTATGCTTGAGACAAGGTTTGCAACATTTCAGCCAATAGACTTCTGTATGTGCTTGTCAACAAAGGTAGGTGGAGTGCAAAGAGTATTATTGTGCCACCCATGTTGAATGCTACTTTACGAGTGTAATTTAGGAGTAGTACCTTTGGCAAGGTTATGCCATTTGTTTTGTTGTGAGAGTAATATCACAACAACCCTTGCACAAGCAGTAGGAACATGAATGTTTTATTAGTCCCGACATTGCCAAACAAAAACAAATGCAAGGGTCTATGGTCTTCCAAGTGTTTCCTCAACAGGATGTCTTCAAAAAGTAGCCGTTGACTGACAAGATATGAAGAGGGGAGAGGAGAAGAGTGGAGATGAGGAGAGAGGGCACAACTAGAGAGCACACCACAAATGACTAACTGTACACTAGATTTAGTTGAAAAAATAGAATATATACAAACCCTTTTAGGGTTATTGTTAGGGGATCTAACCCTTCCTATAAGGTTAGTGCTATGCACATATGATCACATGATGGTGCTATGCACACATGATCACATGATGTTGAGCGTGAACTCTCAACACCTTCCCTCAAGATCAACATCATGAAGTAGGCCTTCCCTCAAGATGATGATTCTGGGGAATCGAAGAAGGACTGAGCATTACATTCCATCACACCCCTTTAATGGGAATGTCCTTCCTCTGCGTCAAACCAAGAGCTAGTCGGTGTTTCTCGAATAGCTCTTTACCGAGTGGTTTGGTAAAGATGTCTGCAACATTTTCTTTGCTATCACAATGCTACAGTGTGATGTCACCAAGTAACACTCTTTCTCTGATGAAGTGCTCTCTGACATCAATGTGCTTTGTCCTGGAGTGATATATTGGATTTTTGGCCAATGCTTGAGCTGATTGATTATCACAGTATATTGTTGTTGGCTTTGACTCATCAAAGTAATCTGTTTCTAATAATAGTCTTCTGAGCCATATAGCCTCACATGCACCTGTAGTGAGTGCTCTATATTCTACTTTAGTCGAAGACAAAGAAACAGTTGGTTGTTTGTTCGACAACCATGATATAGCACCTTGACCAAGGAAAAATGCATATCCTTGTGTCGATCTCCTGGTCTCATGATCTCCGGCATAGTCACTGTCACAGTATCCATGCAACCATGGATGACTTCCTCTGTATTCTATCCCAAACTTTCTTGTACCTCTAATGTATCTCAAGACTCTTTTGGCTGCATTCCAATGAGACTGTTTTGGATTTGCCATAAACTATGCTGAGCTTACTGCATAACAAATATGTGACTGTGTGATTATCAGATATATAAGAGATCCAATGAGCTGCCTATAGTATCTGTCATTGACTGTAGGCTTTTCTGAATCTTTAGTAAGTTTCAAACTTTGTTCCATGGGAGTGGCTGCAATCTTGCAATCTGCCATATGAAACTTCTTCAGGAGACTGTCAACATACTTGAGCTGACTCATGAATGTGCTATCTGAATCTCTCCAGAACTCAATTCCAAGACAATAGTGCATAAGTCCAAGATCTTTCATGTCGAACTTTGCCAATAAGTCTTGTTTCAATTTTTTGATGAAGCTATCCTTTCTTCCTGTCACAATCAGATCATCTACGTATAAAAGTGCAATAGTAATGTCTTTCCCTTGAACTTTGTAGTAGAGAGTATGATCTACATTGGATTTCATGTATCCCAGATCAGCAAAATACTTGTCAATTTTACTGTACCAACTTCTGGGTGCTTGTTTTAAGCCACAGAGACTTTTCTTGAGATGGCAAACCTTTTTCTCCTTTCCTGGCTCAACATAACCTGTGGGTTGTTGCATGTAGACTTCCTCATCTAGATAACCATTGAGAAATGCATTCTTGATATCGAGCTGATACACATTCCATTTACTGAGTGTCGCTAGTGATATCAAGAACCATATGGAATCCATCTTTGCTACTGGAGCATAAGTCTCATCATAGTCTTGACCATATTGTTGTGCAAATCCTTTTGCAACTAATCTAGCTTTGTATCTCTGAATACTACCATCTAGATTGTACTTCACTTTGTATACCCATTTGTTGGCTATGGCCTTCTTTCTTGGTGGAAGGTCGCATAATTCCCAAGTGTTAATTTTATACAAAGCATCCATTTCTTCATTCATAGCAATTTGCCATTCTGGCTTGTCTACTGCGTCTTTGAAGTACACTGGCTCTTTTGTAGCCATGATGGTAGTCATAAGAGCATAGTTGGTGGTTTCCACCTGAATTGCTTTGCCTTTCTGAGCATATGATGTCAATCTGGCTGGTGGTCTGCTTTCCCTAGTAGACCGTGTGAGCTGTTGTGGCTCTGCTTGGGGTGTTGCTGGCAATTCTTGCTCTTCTTCATCAACCTGTTCTGTAGATGACTGTGAAGTCGATGCTTCTATCTCTTGTGTAGGTGAGGTCTTCCATTCTAATTCCTCATCAAAGATTACATCTCTGGAGATAATGACTTTGCGGTTGATGGGATCATACAATTTGTATGCTTTGCTTTCTTCACTGTAGCCAACCATGATGCATTTGCGTGACTTCGCATCCAATTTTCTACGATGATCATCATGTATGTGGGCATATGCTATGTAATCAAATATGCAGAGATGCCCAATGCATGGCTTGTGTCCAGTGAATGCTTCATAAGGAGTCAGCCGATTAAGCAAGTAGTTTGCTGTAGCTATTGCTTCTGCCCAATACTGATTTTGAAGATGCTTTTCACTAAGCATTGCTCTAGCACTGTTTACTAAAGTCCCATTCTTCCTTTCAGCTAGACTTGCATTCTGCTGAGGAGTATCTGCACATGTGAATTGTCTTCCAATGCCGTGATTTTTGCAAAAGTTCATGAATGCTGAAGACATGTATTCACCTCCTCTGTCTCATGACCTTGATCTTTCTGCCTGTTTGGTTTTCTACCATGGCTTTGAATTCTTGAAATCTGGAAAACACTTCAGATTTCTCTTTCAAAAAGTAGACCCAACAAAATCTGCTGTAGTCGTCGATGAAGGTCAAGTAATAAAGTGAACCATTGATGTTGTGGGTTTGGGCATAACCCCATACATCTGTATGTATCAAATCAAGAATACCTTATGCACGAGAGGTACTTCTGACAAAGTTGGTTCGCTTTTGTTTGCTGAAGCAGCATGCTTCACAAACTTTTCCAAGAAACTGTAGCTTTGGAATCCCAATTGCCATATTCTAATTCCTAAGATCTAACAAGTACTTAAAGTTGACTTGACCATATCTCTTGTGCCATTTTGTAGATAGTGGCATCTGTTGCATTTGAGCTGACATGGCATGCTTATCTAGTACTATAGCTAGCATTTTGTATAAGTGTCCTTCCTTGACACCTTTTGCTACTAGCTGACATCTTTTAGATTTGTCTCTGATAGTGCATTCATCACCGTCGAAGATGACTTTGTAATTGTGTTCCGTCATTTAAACTACTAACAAAAGGTTCTTGCTGAGCTTCAGAACATAGAGCACATCTTTGACTAATCCTTTTGTACCAGTGAAATTGTTCATAGGGATAACACCTGTCCCTTGAATTGGATTCGATGTATTGTCTGTTGTGTAGATGACATTTTTCTGACCTTCTAATGGTTTCATCTCTGTGAACCATTCCTGATGATTTGTCATATGAGATGATGCACCGCTATTGATGTACCAAGGATCCTATTCCACTTGGTCAACTTGATAGCTGAAATCCTCTTTGGGATTGAAATTAGTGTCTGAGTACACTGTGTCAGTCTAATGCAATTCCTCGCTTGCAAGAAACATATTTCCATGTTCATTTGCAAAATGACTGTGACTAGAATGTCCACCACGATGATTTCCTCTATCTCGAAAATTCCCTCGATTACTGCTGGATTGACCACCTTGGTCATACTGCTTCTTGCGGCAATCTCTTTCATAGTGTCAAAACTTGTGACAGTAGTTGCACTGAATGTTTGACACATTGGTGGATGCATTCCCTCGTCCTTGGAATCTTCCTCGATTGGAATGATTTCCTCTTTGCTGATTCTGATTTTGATGAGGATGATGCTGATGCTGATGCTGATTCTGATGCTGACTTTGATTTTGTTGATGATGATGACTACTTTTCTGGTATGATCTACCTCTGTTTCTGCCTTTGCCTCTACTTCTATCTAAAGCTGTGAATGCCTGTTCATTAGAATGACCTTTACGTGCTTGAATGGCCTGAGTCTTGAGTTCTTCACCAAGTAGGACTGATTGAAGTTCTTCCAGTGTCGGAATTTGCCATTGAATGGCAATACTCTGAGCTAGATTCTTGTATCCCTCTCCTAGTCCATTTAGAATGACTTGAACCATTTCTGCAGGGTTCATAGTCTCTCCTGCTAGTGATTGTTGTGGTCTTTTATGCGGAGTACATAAGCATGACCGGTTTCATTGCTGTTGCGAAAACTCTGGTTGATCTGGTTTCTCAGTGTAAGAATCTTAGATGTGTTCTTGGACTCGTAGAGAGCTGCGAACATATCCCATGCATCTTTTGATGTCTTGACTGTGTTGAGTTATCCTAGCATGACATCTTGCACATTCTGCTTGATCAGGTGATAGGCATACTTGTCTTTCTTATCCCATTCTGCTTGAGCTCGGCAGGATCTACTACTGGTGTGGAAACTATTTGTGTAGATGTAGATCTCGATGTAGATCCCGTTGCTAGTCCTGTGATAAAAAATGGAGTAGAGCTAGTGGTAGCTGGATTGTCCAATGGTCTAGGTGTAGACCCATCGACATACTCCCATTTATCCTGAAGCATAAGAATGGCCTCCATTCGGTATTTCCATGTATCGTAATTGGAGTTGTCTAACTTAGCAGATGCCTCTAGATTGAGGTTGCTACTCGACATGGTGCAAGAAATGTACTCAAAAGTGTCATGAAGATCTCTGTATGAATCAACTGCAAATACACTGAATATGCCAAGTGAAATCTCTGAACCGTCGATGAAGATAGAACTGCAGTATATAAAATCTGATCTATATTACAAGGCTTGTGGCAATGATGCCGGGAATAGCCAAGAGGCTTTACAAGGCTGAAATGATGTGCACGATGCAGTGAGATAGCTGAATAGGTTTTACAATGGTGGCATGTGTGTGTGAAATCAAGTGCTATCTGCCCACTGAAACAATCTACAATGCCTCTGTACTCTAAAGTCTGCTCACTGAACTGATGAACATAAGGTTTCAGGTAATGTAATGATGTAAAACCGTATGTGAGCGTATGGACTGACTTTGAGTAGGTACTAATCGAGAATTTTGGGCATGGCTTAGATTGGCAACTTGGGGAAATTCAAAGCGTCCCTCTATGGCAATCTAGTCTACTCTGATCTAGATTTAAACCAACCGTCGATCGATGAAAGAACAGTAAACAATTCCTTTTCTTTTGTTCTTTTTAAGTGCTGGGTCAGATGCATCGATGTAGAGGCAAATGTGCATGAAGGAAGTGGTTTTGTTGACGAGGCTCAAATGTAAGTGTAACTTGCGCCAAAATGTGCACATGATGTGACGAGCGCGTAGAGCACAAAAAAATGAGCGACTTTCCTTTTTTGAGCGCCCTCAAATTCTTCCTGGATCAAGAGATATGACTTGATCTAGGTGGAGGGGCAAAAGGAGTGCAAATGTGCTCAATGATGATGTGTCACTGTGAGTCGTATGCAGTGATGATGTGGCACTGTGCCTAGCAAGAGGTGTGCCTGTGAAGCCCTGTGCTGAGATGGCAACTTTGTGCACATGCAATGTGTGCACAGTGTGCCTGCAGAGGGTCAGTGCTGAGTGGACAGATGAGGTGGCACTGTTGAGGTGGCATTGGTGACGTGGATATGCTGATGTGGTAGTAGATGATGTGGCAAGTAACGTGTCTGCCTACATGGCACATATGATGTGGCCTGCTGATGTGGCTATCGATGATGACATGGTAGTCGATGACATGGATTGCTAATGTGGTTGATGATGTGGTCGTGATGACATGTCAGCTGACGTGGCACATTGATTGCCTTGATGACGTGGCAGATAAGGTTTGCCACGTGGCTAGTCCTTGACCAAGCCCTGGGGTGTGGTGACCCTGAGGATAATGTGAGATGCCACGTGTCGATAGGAGATTCTCACAGAATCTTTTGAGAATCGATGAAATCTATGAAGATTCCATCATCGAATTTCTCCGACGTTCATTTGGCGATGGCGATCGATCGTGAGCTCTTGGAGCGTAGATGGCGATGCAGGCTTTAGCTGTAGCAGTCGTTGTTGGAGAAGGCTAAGTAGTTGATTCTTTGGCAATGGACTGGAGCAGCTTGGACTCGTCGGTAGCGCTAGAGTCGGTGAGCCCGGAGCGTGCACGTCTATTGTAGAGGCTCACGAGGTAGGAGATCCATTTGGTGGGGCTGCTCGTTGTTGGAGAAGCTAGCTTGGCAAAGGAGCTCTTGGGGGAGCATGTAGTCGGTCGGCTGATGGAGGCCCTTCGTTGGAGAATAAGTGTAGCTCGATGGAACAGTACACGAGCCCTCTATTGGGAGTGCAGAAGAGACGGCAGCTGAGAGCTCTGCTGGTGTTGAAGATGACTTTCGCGATGCGCTTACACTGAAGCCGGTCATTGGAGGATCTCGTTGCGGGCTAGAGAGCTCTGTTGCAGGGTTGCCTTAGTTGTAGGAAGGTCATAGGAGGCCGCCGTTGCTACTTTGTCATGGCTGCTGTTTGGCTTGCCTTGCTTGTGAGTAGCAAGGTAGCTACTCGTTGTTGCTGAAGACTGCAAGAGTTGATGGAGGGCGTTCTTGTGAGCTTGTTGGACGTTGCAAGTCGAAGGCATTATAGGCAAAAGGTCATTGGAAATGTCCTCATCTGGAGTAGTAGAGCTATGTTTGCTGGTGGGCACTGCTTGCCGTTAGAGAGGCGACAAACTAGCTTTCATTGGAGCTCATTGAAGGAGCTTGAGTAGATTTGTTGATGAAGATCTGGCCAGAACCTCTCTCTCTCTCAGTCATTGAGGATAAGAGATTCTCTCTCACATAAAAACTCTTTTGCTCGAACTATTGAGTTCTCTTTGGAGGTCAAACTTTGTGGTAGCTGTGGAAGCAACATAGAGTGCAAGGAGCAATATGAAAGTAGCTATTGAAGTGTGCAAGCGTGGTGTAGGAAAGAATAGGTTTGTGAACTTGGCCTTGTTCTGTTCAATTAGGAGTTGGTTCATTGTATACAAGACATGCCAGGTGGGATCTTATCTCATAGAGAGCATTCATCTTCATTAAAGGGCAAGTAAAGCAAGCACAGCTCATGAAAATGGTTCTTGAGATCCTTCGCCTTGTTGTAATTATTGAAGAGTATGACTTTGGGATGTTTGCAATTTTTGGTGTGCTGCCCTTGGAGCGAATACTCACTGGCATATTCTGCCAAACATAGGGTGGCCTGTTACAATAGAGACACTCCAAGCAATTGCTATCTTCAGGCATTGACCACATGTCGATTGGCATTGACCACATGTTGACCATGTGTCAACACATGTCAGCCACATGACATCAAGCATTGACCACATGTCAATCATGTGTGACACGTGTCAACCACGGGTTCATCCATGGGTTCATTGAGGAGTACCATATCCGAGGCGACCGTGCATGGACACATGTTAACCACAGGTCAACACATGCCAACCATAGGATGACACATTTCAACCACCAGCCAACCAAGAGTACCATGGTGATCTCATGGAGAGTTGCGCACATGGAGTAGTCAGGAGTATTTAAAGTTGCACATGGTGAAGACGTGTACAATGGTTCAATGGTGTGGTGATCCAGCTCACTTGCACATGCAGTATTTACACCACCTGGACTAGAAGAGGCTAGTGAGTTAGGGAGTCAGGAAGTCACCGAAGCCATCAAGAGAGACAACGGCATAATGGTTATCCTCAATAGCTAATGAGACAGGAGGATGACCAATTGGGAGAAAGGAGGGAGATTCTTAGCAAAGAAGGGGACCCTCCAAAGCGGGGGATGAGGATGAAGGGAAAGGGGGAGAGGGGAGGTAGCATTTAGCATTCAGCATTCACCGTTCGGCATTGGAGCGAGAGAGAGGAGAGTGTGAGGAGAGATAGAGTCTAGAGCTACGAGCTTGCCGAGAGGGGAGAGTGTGAGAGACCTGTGTGTACCCCTCTATTCACTATGGGGATAGACCTGTGTGTTCTTGTGACTTGTGACTTGTAGGTACTGGTCCAATGATATGTACTTCAGCCAACTTGGTCATTTCTCATTCTTCCTATCTCTTTCTAATGTAGGATTTGTTCACCATTGTATGACAATGTTTCTTCTTATGCTCATGTTGTGGAGTTTTCATGTGACTGTCATTCAACGTAGTGCACTCATAGGTCGCTATTCACTGCAGTACAACCTACGACACACATACACCACTACACAGTGCACTCTGCATGATCCATTGCATAAGAGCATTGCAACACTCATGCCTCTCACACCAGTAGCCTTTGGACTTCGGTAACGCCTCCAGAAGGATAGGAACCCCTCCCCTCGGATAGTTTATGGCAGCGATCATGGTGGGACATTGTTGGTGTTGAGTAATAAGAGGGAAGTGGAGTTCTAGGGTCCTAGAGGAGAGAGTTATTATGGCGAGTAGTTCTGATACCCTTGAAGGAGCGAGTGAGAGAACTAGGAGGTACTTAAGGAGAGTGGAGATGAGACTTCCAACTGACCAAACTCAATACAAAAAGCTTTATGTGAGATAGAAGTTTGCAAAGTCCTCAAGAAGAGCACAAAGTGAACCTATAAGAGCTATAGCCATAGCAAGTAACTTCATCGAGACTCTCATTGATTTAGACAAACAAGATCTATGGTGGTCAGATACCAGCTCTGGAGAAGAAGTTCAAAGTGGGGAAGGGGTGAAAGAGGAAAGTACTAAGGATGAGGGCTCCTCAAATGCGCATCAAGATTAAGATAGCCCCTTATCTTCTGTTGCAATGAATTTTTCATCAATAGCCATTGTAGCCACTTCAATAGGAGTAGTACCCACTTCAGTGCCAGACTTGACCTTTAGTGGTCAAGCTGCCATTTCGTCTACCATGCATAACCCTAGTCTATCGAGTCTAGTTTCTACATCCGTGACACCCATGTGTTCATCTTTTGCTTCGGTCATGCCCCTACCATTTCCATTATCTCTACCCTTCCCTACTCATTCTTATCTAAGTAGAAAAAATCAATTTCGTGATTCGAAAATTTTGGGAAATTCAGACGAATAATGTGTTTGAAAAAAAGAGAGCAAAAATTCGCTGTCACGTCATGTTTTTTTTATAATTCACCACATCATCCATCAATATTCATACGAATAAAAAGTATTTGTATGAATAGGTATTAGTACGAATAGCTTATTCGCACGAATAAAGCTAATAGTATGAATAATCTCTCCTATATAGGCCAATAGTTGTGTGTACTTTGCTCATCTCACGGTTGGTTCTCTAGCTGAGCAGTAGAGATCAAAGAAGGAAAAGAAAACAAAGAAGGCCTCTTAGATTGCTCAAGCAATCCCTAAGGTCTAAAATAAGATGGAATTTTTATTTTTATATGTGTGAGTTCTTAGGATTTTTTTAAAGGCTCTTAAGATCTCTTGTGTGATTTGTTTTGGTGTTTTTGTTTTTTAGAGTTCATAGGATCTCTTTTGTGATATGTTTTTTTGTTTTTGTTTGTTAGAGTTCTTAGGATCTCTTTTTTGAGTTCTTGAGATCTGTTGTGTAAATTGTTTTTATGTTTTTGTTTATTAGAGTTCTTAGCATCTCTTGTGTAAATTGTTTTTGTGCTTTTTATTCAATTGGTGCCCCTTATTTCTATTCTCAGCCTTACTATGCACCATACCAACCACCTATGTCAGGAGGTGGCTATGGACCGCCTTGTCAATGTGGTTGAAGGGGTGGTTTTCGAGGTGTACATGGAGGTGCAGGCACAAGTACCAACTTTAGAAGACCCATCATGTGTTACAGATGTGGCATGTATGGCCACTACCAAGATGATTGTACACAGTCATTTGGGGGACCCTCTTGTACACAGTACAACACAAACGACCACTTCCCAATGGAAGAGCAAAACCCGCATCCCAACTGGATATGGTTGATGTAGTAGTGGCGGGGGAGGGCAACAAACCCCATTTGATCGGTGCAGTGTTGGGCACTGTGACGCGGTCACAAACAAAAGGTGACAAATGTAAGGATGACTCAAAGTCAGCACCAGAGTTAAGTTGATGTAGTAGTGGCGGGGGAGGGCAACAAACCCCATTTGATCGGCACAGTGTTCAGCACTGTGACACAGTCACAAACAAAAGGTGACAAATGTAAGGACGACTCAAAGTCAGCACTAGAGACCTCAGCACTAATCAGTTCGACAAGTATTCCCCCACCAAGGTCATTATCCCCCTCCAAGGCACATAGTATGCCCAGGAATAGACCACCCTTGCTTGCTCCTAATAGTGATTCAAAAACAAACTCAAAGGGCACACAACCATTAAGGTCTACCATTAACTCTGAAAGTGCCTCATCTTTAGGTGATCACTCTATGTCTTTGAGGTATTAGGAGGTAGTAAAGAGTGTCATGAGAGATCATCAATCCAGTTCTGAAGATAAAGGTTGCACACATCAGTTTTTGTCTTGCAAGTCCAAAGATGTGAGGTTTGCAACCAAACTGACAACCCTCAGACAACGCAGGGAGAATGAGGCACAAGTAGGTCCTTCCACTTTTTCCCCAACCGCCCTCAACAAAAAAAGGGAGATGGGGGTAAGACCTAGTCATGCCAAGGAAAAGGGGAAAGGGCTGATGGAAGAGACACCAAAGGAGACAATGAATCACAGAGTCAAATGTACATCCGCATCCTTGCATAAGATTCGACCCTTGGTAAGAGGCTAGGAGGATGAGGTCACACAAGGTTGATACTAGTGTCCAATACTACTTGTTTGAAGATCTTATGGGTTTCAAACCCAACATCACTCTATGACAACTTTGTCTATTGTCCCCCCAAATCAAGCATCAGACCCTTACATTTCTCAACTGCCTCCCAAGAGGTCAACATAAGGGATCACTTGTGAACAAAGTCCCAAGCTCACTGTGGATATTCATGGAGTGGAGCTGAAGGACATCTTCGTTGATGGTGGGGTAGCCATAAACATCATGTTGAAAGGTACACTCCAAAAACTAGGTTTGAAGTTGACAAATGATGTTCACTTTCAAGTATGCATGGTTGATCAACGTAGAGTGAAACCAATGGGCAAAGTCAAAGGTGTTCACATGAAGATTGGGGAAGCAACTTTTCTCTCCAATTTTGTTGTCCTTCATATGACCGAAAATGAACAAACTTACCCTCTACTTCTTGGTCGGCCATGGTTGCAAGCTGCAAAGGCCATTTTTGTCAATTGATGAAGTTTGGTTGCCCGTGCAATCCACATCCCTCGAAATAGATATGGTCATAGGAAAGGCAAGGCACATAACAATAGAATTGGGAGAAGAGGATTTTGAAGAACAATCAGGATCCAAAGAGGAGCATTTGGCTTGTGGGGACTAGCCCATGGGTGGTGACCAACATAACCACAAGGAGACAACCCTGGAAGGATTTGAAAGTTTGACCTACTTGTTGGATCGGGTTGATCAAGAAGACAAGGGAGCTATCATTTTGGATTGTATGGGAGCCCTGGGCTCCTTAGCTATCATCATGGTGGAACTATGCCAACAAGAAGATCCTGAAGAACACCTTAGCACTTCAAGTTGAGTATCGGAAGTCCACCAAGAACCATATGCATAGGGTCTAGCTGAACTAGCTTATAAAAGGATGCCTTTTGGTCTTTGCAATAGTCCACCCATGTATCAAAGAATGGTGACTAGGGGCACAGCACAAGGTAGTGTAGAGGGTACTACAGTGGACACCAATGATTGTAACAAGGACAATGATGGTATTGCAGTGAACACTGATGGTCATCCCAAGTGAACACTGATGGTCATCCAGTGAACATTGGCGGTAGTGCAGTGAACACTAACATTGCTATAGGGGCTGACAAGGAGGACATTGGTCAAAATGATGTTGATGGTACTATAGCATACAATGATGGATCTACTATATATGATGCCATAATTGCACAACCCCCCAATGGTACTCCAGTGTACAATTATGGTACTATAAAGTACAACTATGGTACTGTTGAGTACAATGATGGTACTATAGAGTACAATGATGGTTAGATAGAAGACAGTTAGACTAGTGGAGAAGAAACTGATGATGATGGTGATTTAGAAGAAAGTGACAAAAACATTGCTGAACTTGAGGAGAATCAACACCAAGAGCTTGAGGTCTTGGGGAGACCCAGGGTTCATACTCAATATGGAGATGAGGACATGGCCGACCTCACTTTCCTTGTCCTTTACTTATCAGAAGCCAACCACCCCTCAATTTAAGACCTTTTGGAAACCGCTTATGAGGAGGAAGGCTTACCTTCTAGGGCATGTTGAGACAGGCACCAAGGTGTCAAAGGCACACAACATCTAACAACTCTACATCTTAGTCTGTGCACATGCCAGAGAACCCACCCATTACTTCTCTCCCATCTTGGTTAAGAGAAGTGGAGGGGGACTTTCCCCTTGATGACATCTTTGTGTCGGGAGTAGCCAAGAGGCTAGTATACAAGGCTGATGTATGTGTGCACAAACCAATGCCAAAAAATAGTCAACAATGTGAGACTTTACATGGGTGGCATATGTGTGTGCAAGATGAATGCAACAATCTTGAATCCAATAGGAAGATGGCTGCCAAATGTCACAAAGTGTGATGACTTGCCAAGTGTCAAGCGTATTTGAACTAGTGTCAGATTCTATGTATATTGATGATAGAACCGAATGGACTCATGCCAGTGGGAACTAATCAGGTAATATGACAATGGCTTACTTGGCTTGGTGGAGTTTAATATCCTCTAAGGATGTGCTAGTCTACAACTAGACTACATGTTGGAGCATCAAATGGAGCAAAATGAACTTTAGTTCGTTCATTTTATGTGCTAGGTTGCTGCAATGGTTCAGAAGGTGTTTTAATGAAGAGGTTTCAGTAAGACGAAAGTGGAAATCTCAAACATGAAATCTGTGTTTACAGGTAAGTAGAGCATGAGCTACCGAGCAATTTTGCTTTTTGGAGCTCCTCCAAATTCCACCTAGATCAAAAGTTATGTCTCCTAGAAGAATGGTTGATTTTTTTATCTCTAAAGTGTACAAAAAGGATGATGTGGATGCATTGATGATGTGGCAGTAGGTGGTCACATGAAGTATGCCTGTGTGGAGAACGGTGCCTAGGAAGCATTGTGCTAGGTGGTAGTTAGTTGCACATGGAAGGTGCCAAGTATGTTGTGAAGAGGCAAGTGGCACGCTGCCATGTGGCATCATGAGGTGGCAAATATGATGATGTGGACTACCTACAAGGCAGTGTTGAGCACAGGTGGCTACTAATGTGGCAGAGCTGAATGGGCATCACGCTGATGTTGGACAATTGACATGGATGTGCCACGTGGCTACTGACGTATATCGGGTGATGTGGGGTGGTGTTGATATGGCAGTCTGCCAGCTATGATGATGTGGCAAGATAAGGGTGACACGGTAGTGCCTACGTGTTAGAAAAGGTGACACGTGGTAGATAAGTCTGCTGATGTGGCACCTCGCTCCAACTAATCACACTACTCCCAAGAGAATGCATGGTGGGGTTGCCACGTGTAAATTCCTCGCTTGCTGGCATCTCCTTGTGTGTCAATTACGTTGGCTGTGGCGCTGCCTTGGGCTCTTTCTGTTAAGCCGCTGCGTCGTTTGGGCGATGGAGGCGTGCATGCACTTGCTGGATTTAGAACTGCCGTCATGTGAGGTCGTCGCCAGAGTGGTTGCTCGAGTTTGTCTCGTCCGGTGGGTCGTAGATAGCCGCTGTAGCTGTCCTGTTTCTGGGTTGTCGAGTACGTTGCTTGCAAGTATGTAGAGAGCCAGGCGTTGACATTTGGTTTGCCGTCTGTGTAGGAGCTAGGCGGCTGGTGCTGTTGGTCGAGGGGGCAGGAGCCTCTCTTGCCATTCGGGTAGCTGTAAGTAGAGCTAGTCTTATGTTACAGAAGCACTTGGCGGTGGTGATTCTGTCAGCCCGTGGCTGTAGTTGGGCTCGTTTGGAGGCAGTCATTGGAGCCACTTGATTTCGGAGGACCCACAACTATACCCTTATCATCTGGTTTATATTTTAATATCAGCAGCCATGACCATCAAAATTCAACACTATTGATGAATCTTGCAAAAAAGAACTATGACAAAATCATACTTCTCAAATCATGAAAAGAATAGCATGTTCCATGCTTGAATTTGGAACATATTAGTGTACGAATTTGCTTTCTATCATAACAAGCATATCAAAATAGGTATGTAAAAAGCTCGCCGTACAAGATGTCATTATGCATATACCCATATTCACAATTCAAGGAAGCATGCATATCTAGGGGCATTCAAGATACACATGTGGAAGCTTGTAACATACTTAGATTAGGATACATTTCCATCATTCACAGCACTAATATGTCCAAGACCTTAACATCCTTTTCATACAATGCATGATATTGTTTGGTTTGTTGGTGACGAACATGCTAGATTTCTCGATTATTGCAATCAATTGGACGATGCTCAAACATTGGCTATGCAAGCAAGCGAGGTGCAGAGAGCCCAAGCAGAAGAACTAGCATATTTGGGAAATATTGCTATTGTGGCAATGCATAGCAGTATGTAGGATCTCCAATTGCAAAACAAGAAACTCAGTGACGAAGCATGTGCACTGGACTTAGAGTGACAAGAATTGGAAGAATCAATCCATAGGATCGCTAAAATCAAACAAGCTTTGGAAAGAATCAATTCATAGGCTCATTGACAGAAAACAAGCTTTGGAAAGGTCTATCTATGGGCAAGTTCAATGTGCTGTGGAGAAGGAATGGGAGAAGTCAATAGAATGTGTTCAAAAGTTGAAGGGAACACGTTTGGGATTGAAGGAGAGGAAAAGACAATTGCAATCTATGGATGCATTGTCGGCCAATAGTAGTGCCTAAAAGAGGAGAGTACAGGCTGCAAGGTTAGTTCCCCAATGTTCAATGAAATTTCTTACTCCAAGATATTCATGGTGTTGCATTGTTTCCACTAAGACTCATTTGTACTTTTCTTTAGGAAATTTGAGGGAATTTCATGGAGGATGTGACGGAATAATGGAAATTGATGATATTGACCCTTCATATGTTCCGAGAAGTTTAATAAAGCCAAGTGATGTGATTGAAGTGTTGAAGGACCCTAGACAAAAAGGGTTGTGTAAACAAGTTATGAAGGACTTCAAGGGCCTTGTGAAAGCAAAGGAGGTGCTTAGAGCTTGTGATGCTGCTAATGTAAGTCGTGAAGCTTATGACTATGTTTAAAAGATTTTTTAATCCGCCATGGAGGAAAAGTATAAGATATGTACAGTGCCATTGCCAACACCTTGGTCTGTAAGGATTGCAAGCACATCAAGAAACAAACCAATGTGCTAGAAAATCATGAAGCTTACAACTGTGTTTTTAAAAATTATAAATCTCCTATGGAGAAAAAGTATACGATATGTACAATACCATTACCAACACCTTGGTCTGTAAGGATTGCACGTCAAGAAACAAACCAATGTGCTAGAGAAAATCTTGGAGGATACCATTGTGTAAGTGGCACAATGACTTGGAAGAGTAAAAGGAAATATGGCATCCAAATGTTCAAGATGAATGCTTTCAATAATGTTTATGTGGATGTAGAGAAAGCCGTGGTCAAAATCTATGGGATGAGAGAAGAAGGTAAGAGAAATTCCCTCTTTGCATTCAACTTTATTTCTTCTCATTTTTATATCCTTACTATATTTCTCTTTCATCGTATAAATGGCAAGCTAGTATTTGTTATAAAAATGTATGAAGCTCAATTGGTGAAAGAGCACAAGCTAGAGAGGGTGAGCATTTGTATTATGAATGAAACCTTGTGTTTTGCTCAAGGGAATGAGGAAGTTGAGCAAAGTTTCTCAGTCCAATTTGAGAAGGACATATGGTGGCTTGTAGCATTTGAGACCCCAAAGGAGTGCCACAAGACATTGAAGTATATTTTGGAGAGAATCGGCATCCTATCTCGTCACAAAAAGGATCCTAAGTGGACCCCATTTTGCCTATTCCATTGGAGCAGGTACACGTGTGTACTTTGCACACTGAACTACATATACTTGATAAGTTGCTCTATCTCCATCTAGTTTATGCTTGGAATTTGAGGCCGCAGCAAATCTTTGCACAATGCATTGCAAAAGCTTAAGGACTACTCTCACTGATGGGCCTTCATGGAGTCAATGTGAAGCTTAATCAGGACAAAAAACAATCAAGAAAGACAGAAAATCTTCCTACTAAAGTGTCCATGGGTGGAGGAAAGGCAAGGACATTCTTGTCTAACCACAATGTTGATAAATAAAAACATACATTGTCTACTGGAAAGCTTTGTCCAAGTGCATTAAGAATCAAGCTTCACATCCATGAATTGCTACTTTGAGAGAAAAATTGTGGACAAAGCTTGATGCAATTATAAATTTGCTTAGACAAGGTCATATGGATGACCTTTATTACAAGAGATTCAAAACAACATTGGGATAATTCACATCATTGATGGTAGAAGCATGGGGGGAGTCACATATTACACATTACATGGTAATCCTCCTTAGGTTGAAATTTTGTGCATTAACCTTGGGTCAGTTTATGTTTCTAATACGATGTTTTTCTTAAAAACATATCCTTTATGCACATGCATCGTGTTTTGTGGAGCAATGGAGGCCTTTGTCCATTTGGAATACTCAAGGCATGGAGAAATCACACTACAGAGAAAAGGCAGCCTACTTCAAGAATACAAGGCATGGGGGTGGTATCGCATAAAGCAATGCACTACATGAAATGTTCGACTGGTTTTATAGATGTCTAGAGGCTAGGACTCTCGAACGTGACAAGGTAGAGGTCTCAACCCTTGCAAAAGAGGTTTAACAAGTTAAGAAGACAAGGAGTCATGCTGCTTGGAAGTCCTCCACAAGGAGTCACAGGGTTGCACTTTGGTTACAATGTAGAGTCAGACAGGGGAGTTGTTGGGTCCTAAGAGAACCCCAAATATAAAATGTTTGATGAAAAAAGTCAACACTATTTTGAGTCAATCGCAAATTCCAAAAATTTGTTTGGAAATTGTAGAGTTGCATGTGCATGTGCGACATGGCAGGATGAAGGCATGGGGAGGGGGAGGATAAAGAGCTAGCATTAGCAAACGGGTGATGAGGGTGGGGGGGCCTGCGAACCATTGTTAGGCCCCTCCCTCCTCCATGGGGTCCTAGCATGGAGCATATCAACCAACAAGAAGGGAGAAGTAAGGAGATTGAGAAACTAAAGGGGCCACAATAGGAGGAATTATTTGGTGGGATCGCAGATATTATGAACCTTGGCCCCACCAATCCTCCAACCAAGTAGACTGCATGGAAGAGTGTCCTCAACCCTTTGCGCCTTGAGATTGTCACATATGAGGAGCCTCGTACAAGCCAAACAAGAGCCTCATCTTGACTCACAGCCTCAGCAAAAGGGAAAAAGACAAGGACAAAGAAGACCACGAGATGTGAGATGCCACCTCCATAGACCCACCAGACACATGAAGAGGAGGTTGCAAGGAAGGAGAGGTAGAAGAAGTTCAAAGCAGACAAGCATCCATGGAGCCATGTGCAAAGCCCCATGCAGAGTCCCCCAAAGATTATGAGGGGCAAGAAGTTAGGAGTGAAGGCACTTCAAAAGATCCATAAATTCTAGGAGGGGAGGGAGAGGGAGAGGGAGGGAGGGAAGGAGGAGGAGGGTAGGGAGGAGGAGGGAGGGAGGTGGCAAGAGAGGAGGGAGGGGGAGGGAGGGAGGTGGCAAGAGAGGAGGGAGGCAGATTCCAAAATTTGAAAATTGAAATTTTAAAAAGTGGCCCCCTCCCCTCATTTATGGGGGGAGAGGTGGACTCAATTGTGGGATTAACCCACCTAGGTTGGGTTGGTTAGGCCTTGGGACCCTCTAAGCCCCTTGCATTAGCCCACTAAGCATTCCCTAATCCATTCCTTATGAGGCCCTTTTGAGACCCCAATTCTCCCCTAATGGGCATTGTGCTGGCTCAAAGAAGCCACATCAACCATTGGGATGGCTAGAATCAACCCTATAACCTTCGTCCATCTGCCATGGTGGATGTTAACCATTGCAAATGGTGACTATTACCACAGTGGCACATGTCAACTAGCTCGATAGCCCATGTCAATCACCACGATGAGTGCCAAGTGGCCCATATCAACTACTGTGGTGGCCCCATAGGTGGTGACTATGGCCAGAATGGCACACCTTAGCCAACTTGGTGGTCAAGTCAACGATTGCTATGGTCCTATTCCATGACATGCATGTTTGTACGGGTCATGCTAGGACACAACCAAGATGATGGGTCAAGTCAACAACCCAGTGCAATGGTCCTCTTGCACAAAACATGTTAGCCACCATGGCACCATCATGATTCTCAAAGGAGTCAAGACATGGATTTGTGGGTAAGTCTAGGCATGTGCTAAGTGCATGTGTCCATGAAAATCAATTGTAGATATTGGTTTGTCATTGCCCAAAACTCTCTCTCTCTCTCTCTCTCTCTCTCTCTATATATATATATATATATGTGTGTGTGTGTGTGTGTGTGTGTGTTGTGTGTGTGTGTGTGTGTGTGTGTATGTATATAGTATATATATATATATGTATATGTGTATATAGTATATATATATATATATATATATATATATATATATATATATATGTATATATATATATATGTATATACATATATATATATATATATATATAGGTCTATATATATGTATATATATATGTATGTATGTATGTATGTATGTATGTATATATATATATATCCGATAGTTTGGCCTATACCATGTAACATTATTATCCTTCTGTCTGTATCAATTTTAGTGCTACAATAGTTCAATTCAGATGCCATAAAGGTTCATAAAGATGTTTTATGTTTGTAGCCCTATTGTATATAGAAAAACCTACAATAATTGGATTCATAGAGAAGTTTTACATTAGTAAATCGAGAAACCTATAATTTTTCACCCCATCGGTGCTAAAGTTTTAGTAAAACATTACACAAAGTTTCCAATGACAAATGTATCAATTTTAGTGACACTGTAGTTAAAGATTTTAATACTTTTTATATTATTAGAATGGGATAAACCCCAATATGTACAAAAATATGTATACTTACAACTATAAAAAGGGAAAAATCCTACTATAACAAAACAAGTACCAAACCCTATGGATGCAAGGGACATTTTTCATGGGGTATCGTTTAAAAGGAACTCTACCATATATCTCTTGCTTCATCCACATCAACAAGAGATCCATAAAAGATTGTCAAAATATGCCATGATAATTTGATTCATATATATGCAAGAATTCATGTTATATGTGAAAAACCCACTTCCATTACAAAATTTTATAGGATTAAATTGACATGTAGACATTGTGGCAATGGAGAGCCACCACCTTATGGGTACTTGTGGATATAATAGAGAATATATGGGTCCTAATGTGAGTAATAGGGAGAAGAGGCATGGGCCTTAAACAATATAACATAATGAAATACAAATTAAGGAACTAATCAAGTTACAACATTCATATAAAACTTTAAGTTTAAGACTTCAAACTTTTACTTACACTCTCACAAGATGGTACTGTGACATGAAGTTGGAGGTAATGAAACTTCACGCACCTCTTAGCTTCCTGCTCTTCCCAATCTTAATAATAGAGACCCTTATCACTTGCAAAGAGCGATGAAGAAAATATTTTCATGCAAAGAAATCCACAACATATCTTTCTCCTTGCTTCCCTTAGAGGAGAATGAATATGGTAACATCCCAAGTGACGTTGTAGTCCAACATCAGGATAAGAAAAGGATCCGCAAAGGCCATTATATCACCAAGCTAGTCAGCACCAAAGAGAAGAGTGATGCATTGTTGGAAGAAGATCTTTTGGCTCAACATGACATGAACTGATATATATCTAGGGGCTTGAAGGGGCTGATTTGGCTGGATGGGCAAATTCCGGGGAAACATGGCACCTTCTTCACAGAAGCCTCTAGAAATGGCTCAAAATCATTCTACAAACTGCTAGAAAACACAAAGGTCTATAACTTCCCCTAGAAAATTGATATCAAAGATTAAAGTACATATAGGTATGTGACTTGAAGTGAGCTTCGTACTGATACAAGTTTCATTGAAAACAGATAACTAATTGAAGAGATATGGATAGTTTACTAAAAGGGGGTAAAAACTACCATAGAAATAAATAGTCATACACAGAGACTTATAACTTCTTGTCTCAAACCCAATGCAAAAAACTAGTTACATGCAAGGGAGGCCCTTAAAGAGAGCTTCGTGCTAATATAAGTTTCATTGAAATCGGACCATTGAGGAGAAATTTATAGGCCAAATACTGATAGGGGGTCTAATTGCTATATTAACTGCCATCTGCCCATGCAGATTTTGCCTAGGCAAACTACTCCCTCAAGGGTCCACAATTATCAACGATCTAATACCCCCAGAATTTGCCTAAAAGAGAGGAAGAAGCTTGCATGGTGGCTCAAGAAATGGATGGACCATGTGTGCACAATGAGCGACCGAACAAGAACTACTTTAGAGACTTGAATAGAGAGAGAAAAGAACATAGGAATGGAGGAAAGGAATGGAGACTCAAGGAAAATGATAAGAAGTGACTTTCATTGCCATGGGAGTAAGAATCCCCATAAATACATTCAATATACTAGAAAGACAAGCGAGGAGGAAAGGTTTCATACATACAAGAGAGAGCGAAAGCTCCAAGACTACTCATAGAGAGAGAATAAACTAGAGAGAGATGGACTCAAGAGTCTACATAAGAGAATATCTACAAGAGAGAGAGAAGGCTCATGGAAGAGGCTTGAGGAGACTAGAGCTACAACAACACGAGGCCTAATGGTGGAAGAGATGACGAACAAGGGAGAGGAGGGCACCTTTTATAGAGATTTTGTCACTCTCCACCCATTTACAATTGCTACCTGTAGATTCCTTTCCCCATCAATCACATAAGCCCATATGTCACCATCCATGTCCTTTTTGGCTACTTTTGCCGTGTGTCCCATCAAAAGATGCTCAAGACTCTTAAAATATTGAGAAAGTCAAGAGTCTCCCCACATCCTCCTTATTCCACATAGGGACCCTCTCTTTTCCATATGTCCACATCCTCCTTATTCCACATAGGAATTCTAGCAGAATTCCTCTTGACTCCACACTCCTCCACATGCCTTCCACATGCTTGGCATGTGATCTATCTTATATTGTTGGAACACATGGACAGGAGCCCACCTCTTTATATGACTCACTCTTCCTATTTTCTAAAACCCCATAATATCCCATACACAAATAACTCTCACCCCATACCAAGGTATTTATAGTTCATACCTATGGTATTTACAATGATCCATTCCACTCATCCTCTCAATCCCATACAATATCTTAGAAAATAGAAATAAGTGAGAGCCGCTAGGCTATCACTTGATACTCAAACTCTTATCAAACATAGAAGAAAACAATACCAATGCCAAATTAAAAATATCAATTTTTGGCGTCACATCTTTCCCCCGCCAGCAAATCCTCTCTAGTGAAAGAGAGGGTCTGCTGGCCCTCAAGGTGGTCAAGCATAGAAGAATTTAAGGTGATACTCATTGCATTTGGGTATCACCATGCCATCAACATCCTCAAGCTGATAGGTTCCATTTGTGAACTTTTTTTTTACTCGATATGGTCCCTCCCATTGGCCGATAAACCTTTTGTCAAGCCGCTTGTCTAGACAGCTATCAAATCTCATGACCAAATCTCCTTCTGCAATATCTCTTCTTACGTAATTTGGTGTCAAAATGGGCCTTGCACCTTTTTTGAGAAGCTTCCAAGTTTTGTAAGGCTTGTAATCTGCATTCATCCAAGGCTTCTAGCTATACCAAATGTTGAGCATAGGCATCCTCCTATCCTTCTTTTCTTGCAACAGTAATGCAAAGACTATGTATCTCCAATTCAATGGTCAAAATGGCTTCTATTCCATACACTAGTTGGAATGGTGTAAACCCAATAGCTAGCTTGTGTGTGGTTCTATAAGCCCATAAAACTTCTACCAAGTGCCTATCCCAATGCCTTTTCTTGGTGTCTACAAGCTTTCCCCTTGAATTGCACAACAATCCATTTGTTTTCTCAGCCAAGCCATTACATTGGGGATAGTATGGTGTGGGCATGCTATGATTTATCTTTAGCTTATGCACCACATTTTCAATTAGTTCATTTCTAAAAGAGGTTCCTCCATCAGTGAGAATTTCCAAAGGACAACCAAAGCGTGAACAAATTTGATCAAAGAGAAATTTTGCAACTCTACTTGCCTTGCTATTAACTGTGGCCTTGGCCTCTTCCCACCGAGTCGCATAATATGTGGCCACCAATAAATAATGATTGCTCTGAGATGAGCGAGGGAGTGGTCCTACAAAGTCCAACCCCCACCTCTCAAATGGTCCATATGCTAGAATAGGCTTCAAGAGCCTAGGATTCAACTATCGCCTTTAAAACTTTTGGCATACTTTACAACTTCAACACCATTCATATACATCCTTATGGAGGCATGGCCAAAAGTAACCCACATTAAGAATTCTCCTAGCTATGCTTATTGAAGCAAAATGACCAGAGCATTCATGACACATTTCTAGGATTCTCCTAGTCTCCATGGGATGGACCATCCGACGGAGCAATCTATCTTTTTCCAATTTATAAAGAATGTCATCAACAGAGTATAGGGACAAGCCTTCCTTACCAATCTTTGCTTCTGTTGTGGAGTTAACTCTCGAGGAACCATGCCTTCTTCCACATATTGCTGAACATCTTGCAATTCTGGCCTACCAAAGAAACCAACCCCCAGTCTTGTACTGCAATGGCTTAAGTAGCTAACTCATCTGCCCTTTGATTTTATTTTTAGTTTGTATGAACAAACTTGCAAAAACCAAACTGACTACATAGTGCCAGAGCCTTTTGATTAAGCTCCTTCAAATGAGAACTTCTTGTCTTCAGCTGCATTGTTAGTTGTGATACTTGGAAGCTCTTGTCCTCAAGCCCACACCTCTTGACCTTTAGAATTCATCAAGACTATCCCCCCGGCTCCTTGTTGGCATGAAGGACTAAAAGTCCCATCAAAATACAAGACAAAATTTGTTGGTGGTGTCTCCCTTTCATCATTAATGTACTCCTTATATTTCTTTTCTTCTCTTAGATCCTCTCGTCCTATGAGCAAATCTGCCATAGTGGACCTAGTGGTATTTTTAGTGACAAAAGAGAAAGAGAACTCTTGAAGCTCTGATAACCATTTTGCAAATCTCCCCCCAGGGTTAGGCTTGTGAACTAGATATGCTAATATGGACTGAGAGGTAAGGAAGAAAAATGGTCGAGGTAATAAATAGGAGCGAAACTTTCTAACTGAAAACACCAAAGAGAGGCTTGCTGCTCCATTTCTTCATACCTTGTTTCCACCTTTGTAAGTTGTCAGTTGGCATAATAGATGGGTTGCATTCTACTTGCCTCTCCTTTTTGTAGCAATATAGCACCAGCTGAATGCAAAGATACACTTGGATTTACATAAAAGTCTTGAGACCAGTCAGAGGGCTTTAATATTGGGCCCTTACTCATGGCCTCCTTAAGTTATTGAAAAGACTCTTGTTGCTCCACATCCCATTGGAAAGAAACTCCTTTTCTTGTTAACAAGTTCATGGGATGCACTATCTCTATGAAATCATCATGAAAGCATTGATAATACTTGCTTTTTCCTAGAATTCTGCGAACACCAGTGACACTCTCAACACTTGGCAATGCCATGATTGCTTGAACCTTGTCAGGATCCATTTACAGGCCTTCTTCACACACAATATGCCCCAACAAGACTACTTTTGTTTGAGCCAAACGACACTTGCTAGGATTTATACACCCTTTTGCTTCATCAATCCTAGCTAAGGCCATCTTTAACTTCTCCATGTGATCTATGCACCAAGAATAAATGCAAAAATCATCCAAAAACACCCTTATGAAGTTTCCTAAGTAAGGCTTGAACACTTGACTCATGAACCTTTGAAATGTAGCTAGTGCATTGGTCAACCCAAAAGGCATCACTCTGTAAGCAAAAACCACCAAGGTGTGACAAATGATGTTTCTTTTGATCTTCCTCCTGAATACAAATTTGAAAGTACCTAGAATACCCATCACATATAGAATACATCTCATGCCCTACTACTTGGTCTAGTATTTCATCTTGGAATGGCAAAGGAAAATGATCCCTCTTAGTGCATGCATTCAAAGGATGAAAGTCCACACAAACCCGCCACTTATTTCCTTTCTTTGGTGTGACAACTACAAGAGATATTTATTCTGAATCATCAACATGAAAGATGAATCTCACCTCAAGTATTTGTGTTACCTCTTTCTTTAGTGCCCCAACTTGGATCACTCCCAATCGCCTTAAGCATTGCACAACTGGCGTGCTTTTTGGCTTCAACTCAATCTTGTGCTCCACAAGAGAGACTGGTCGAACCTGTGAATAGCTTGTTGCAAAGAGACATGGAAAATCATCTAACATATCCAAGTACTGGAGCTTCTCACTACCTGATAGAGAATCACCAAGAAGCTTTTCATTGTTTTGGCATCGTTTAGTGTGCTCCACATCCTCCACATGAAGTGTCTCTACAGGATCTTCTTGTACCACCATCTTGTTCCCTCCTGACTCATCCCGATTAGCACCAAGACAAAGACCAAAGGCCACTCCGTCCACCTCACCCTCTAAGCTGGACTCCTTGGAGCTACATCACTTTACTACAAGCTTGATCCTTGGCACACATCTCCAAGCGTTCTGTTTTATGGCTATGTAATTTCACTCGATTGGTGGCAACACTCACCTTGCATAATATATCAGTTAAAACCACCCACACTTATGTGTGTGCATCAGAACTACCTCGATTGCAATGTTGACTATATCCACAAGGTATCCACAAACACATTAAATTTTAAATTCCAATTTGGGAAGTAAGCTACGACTAGCAATTTATATAATTATTGGAATGCCCTTTCCTGCTCCTCCCACTAAATGAACTCCTCATTTTTCTTCACTAGTTGTGTCAGTGGTGGCTGGAAAATGTATGAAAGTTATCTTAGGCATTTGTTATGCTATTTTACCTGTCTCATAAATCACATGGCTTGCTTTCAATTTCATGGTGATTTACTTCTTGGATGGCTATGACTCTCCTTGGATCTATTGCCATCCCTTCTGCAGAGATTATGTGTCCAAGCAGAACACCCCTCAGGATTTACTGGGTTGAGGATGAGAGTGCTCTCAACGGAAGCAAGAACAGAAGAGGGAGAGAGAGTAGACTCTTCGTCAGCATATCTGTAGGGTTATCATCTGTATGAACCTTGACAAGCTCTATGCGTTTGTCCTCAAGTACCTCCCTGATGAAATGGTACTTGAACTCAATGTGTTTGGTCTTTGCATGAAAGACTGGATTACGTGCTAGCTGAATATAGCACTCATGGAATCACTATGCAATGTTGGTACACCTGTATGAATCCCCAAATCTCTCACTAGCCGATCAAGCCATATAGCCTCCTTGCAACCCTCTATGGCTGCCTCTGTGGTAGACAAAGCGACGCACTTCTGTGCGTGAGACATCCACGACACTGCACCACCTGCAAAGGTGAACACATAACCAGAAGTGGATCTCCTACTATCCACATGCCCTGCATAGTCTGAATCTCTGTACCCAAGTACACGCATGTCTCCTTTACCAAAGCAGATGCACATCTCCTTGGTACCCTTCATGTACCTCATGATGCACTTAACTGCCTCCCAATGCCTCTTTCCTAGATTAGCCATATACCGGCTAATAACTCCCACTGCAAATGCAATGTCTAGTCTAGTAGCTATCATAGCATATATAAGACTCCCAACTGCTGATGCATAAGGAACCTTGGCCATCATGGCCCTTTCCTCATCTAATTTGGGACTATCTGTATGACTCAGCTTCACATATGGAGCAATGGAGTACTCATTGCCTTCCCCCCCTCCATATTGAAATGCTACAATACTTTTGTAACATACTCTTTTTGTGAAAGCCAAAGGAGTTTCCTACTCCGATCACGCGTGATTCACATACCAAGAATATGACCTGCAAGTCCCAAATCCTTCATATCAAAGGCCTCATGCAACTTGGCCTTTAAGGCATCTAGCTCATAAGTATTCTTGCTAGCCAATAGCATACCATCCACATATAGTTCCAGGATTATCAGGCTATTATCCTTAGCCCTTTTAGTGTAGAGGCAGTGATCAATTTCACTCCTTCTAAAACCCTGGGACCGAATGAAAGCATCAAACTTCTGATACCATTCTTTAGGCGCTTGCTTAAGACCATAAAGTCTCTTCTTCAACTTGCAAACTAAATGCTCTTTGCCCTTTTCTTCAAAGCCTTCCGGCTGCACCATGTAAATTTCCTCATGCAAATCCCCATGCAAGAAAGTTGTCTTGACATCCATCTGCATAAGCTCCATATCCTCTGATGCCACTAGTCCAAGCATGCATCTAAGTGTGGTCATCTTCACAACTGGAGAGAATATCTCATCAAATTCCACACCCTTCTCTTGCTTGAACCCTTTAGCGACCAAACGGGCCTTGTATCTAGGCACATCATCACCTGTGACCTCCTTCATTTTGTAGACCCATTTACATGGCAATGCTTTCTTTCCATGTGGCAAACAAACCAAGTCCCAACTCTTATTCTTCATAAGTGAACTCATCTCTGATTGCATTAGCATACTCCCACTTGTATTGATCCTCATGCATCATAGCCTCTTTGTAGCAAGAAGGCTCCTCGCAATCAGTAAGCATCACATAGTCGACCCCTGGAACAAACCTATCAGGCGGCCTAGACACTCTAGATGATCTTCTCAAGGGCATTTCAGTTTGCTATCCCACCTGCATATCAGCCACATTTGGCTCATCATTTCCACCAATAGATGATCCATCATCTACTTTTGATTGTATACCTGTGGGAGTACTTGGTGTTACCATTTCTTGCACATTTGGTGCATGGACAGCTTGTTGTCTATCAACATATGTAGGTAGATTCACATCCTAGAAAGTGATTCTCCTCATTTCCACATCCCTCATGGGTGCCTTATGCATCTTCTTCTCATTGAAGACTACATCATGGCTGCGTATGATCTTCTTTGCTTCTGGATCCCAGAGACGATAGCCCATCTCTCCACTTTCACCATAACCCAGAAAGATGTATTTCCTAGACTTAGGATCTAGCTTCTTTCGAAGCTCTTTTGGCACATGTGCATATGCCTCACACCCAAATATATGCAAATGAGAGTAAGAGGGCTTCTTGCCACTCCATGCCTCTTCAGGAATACCACCATCCAAACTCTTACTAGGTGATCTATTGATCGCATGCACTGCAGTCTTCATTGCCTCAGCCCAAAAACCACCAGAAAGACTTGCATTGGAAAGCATGTATTGCAACCTTTCTTGAATGGTACGGTTCATCTTTTTTACAACTGGATTTTGCTCTGGAGTACAAGGGGATGTGAGCTCCCTCTTAATCCCACGTGTATCACAGAAATGCTGAAAGTCATGAGAGAGATATTCTCCACCTTTGTCAGTCCGTAGGCATTTAAGCGTTCTACGTGACTGATTCTCAACCAAGGCCAGCCATTTCTAAAATACCTGGAACACATCACTCTTCCGAGCTATAGCATAAGCCCGCACTTTTCTAGTTGCATCATCAATGAATATCTCATAGTATTCAGCCCCGCCTAATGACCATGTAGGCATGGGACCACATACGTCTGAATGCACCAAATCAAGCTTTTCAAACTCTTTCTTTCCCCTTCTTTTATGGGCTGATTTAGTCTGCTTCCCATAGAGACAATACTCACAAAATTCAAAATCAGAGAAACTTAAATGCGGTAGATAACCCAAACGGCATAAGAGCTTCATTCCATTCTGGCTCATGTGCCCCAACCTGCAATGCCACAAAGAAGTGCTTGGCTGCTCGGTTATTACAACAACATGATCAAATACCCCTGATACATGTAAGGGATACAAAGTCCCACACTTGGCACCCCTGGCCAAAAACATAGAGCCCTTCTAAATTTTCCAACTCTGAAAGCCAAAAGTGGTGTGAAAACCAGCATCATCTAGGTGACCCACTGAAATAAGACTCTTGGTCAACTTAGGCACATGTCTCACATGTTTCAAAATAAATGCAGACCCATTTGCAAAAGAAAACTTTATGTCACCTACTCCCACTATGTCACATGCATAGTCATTTCCAAGATGCACACAACCTGTCTTTCCACTATCATAAGTGGAGAACCATTCCCTATGGGGAGTAACATGGAATGAAGCACCAGAATCCAAAATCCAATCCTAGGAATATGCATCATCTGAAGTGGTAAGCAACTCTGCGGATAAACTAGACATGAACAGAACATCATTGTCACTATCATGTGTGACTGCATTGATCTCCTCGATCTTCACTTTTCCTTTGTCCTCCCTTGGACTCTCTTCCTTTTGATTTGCATTCTTTTTCTTATCCTTTTGCTCTCTTTTCAACTTGTAGCAATCCTTTTTCATATGGCCCTTCTTGCCACAGTGGTAACACTCAATGTTCTGTGCCCTAGATTTGATACGAGACTTCCCTCTTTCTTGGGACTTCCCCCTGAACTGTGATCTACCCCTTTGCACATTTAAGGCTGCATCTTGCTTGTTGCCATCCATCTAATCTCCTCAGCCAACAAGCTACCCACAACATCATCAAATTTCAGTACTCCACTAGGTGCAGAGTTACTGACAGCTGTACGGAAGGTATCCCATGAGGATGGCAATGAACATAAGAGAAATATTGCCTTAGTCTCTGCATCAAATTTCATCTTCTGAGCCTGAAGTTGGCTGAAAATAATATTGAATTCATTCAAGTGAGAAGCAATGGAGACCCTTCATCTGTAGCTCAAATAACCTCTTCATGAGGTAAACTTTATTAGAGGCAGTTTCCTTCTCATAAGTGGCACACAGTTTCTTCCACAAATCTTCTGTAGTCTGCTCATTTACTACTGTGAAATAAACTAACTCTGCAAGATGAAGTCTAATAGTAGACTTTGCTAATGCATCCAACTCATTCCAATCATCCTCAGACATATTTGCAGGCTTAGCTTCAATCCCTGCCAAGGGTTTAATCTACTTCTTTTGAATAAGCACATCCCTTATCTGTTCTTTCCACAAAGAAAAGTTTGTCCCATCAAACTTTTTAATGCTGAAAAACTCCTTTTTAGACATGGAAGTGGATGCCATGATGCAAATAAAGCAAAATCCCAAATGCTAGTGCCTACAAGAGAGAATCACACCAAATACCAGGTGCACCCAAATGTGTATGCCATAATAGACTGAAATATCACCAAAACTCAAAAGCATCAAAAGATGCAGCTGACTCATGTGCATGTACTATGCATCCATATGAGCAAATCTGGCCCAAAAGAAAATGCCAACTGCAATGGCAATCCAAAATGCTAATAAGTGCCAAATGGCTCAAGCATAAACACTGTCCATGGGCATATGCATTAATAATATGTCATCCAAGAGAGCATAACACTATTAGTGCATCACCTGCAATGTGTCAAGGCTGTCCCTCAGCATAAAATAGCATCCATGTGCAAAGCGTCCATAAAAATAGCATCCCACAAGGCAATTTGGGCCTATCAGTGCATCCAATAAGGACCGCAATGCATCCAAATGGCCTATAAATCATCCATTGCAACCCAACGCACACCACGAATGAGCACACATTGCTCAAACTTCAACCACAGTGATCTACATAAGGTATGCTCAAGAAATCATAGTCCCACAGTAATGACCGCTACTGAAAATAGAACCTGAGATGCCTCAAAACATGGGTGCCATTGTATAATCGGACTCAGTAAGAAAATCTGCAAATATCTCTCTTCTGCCGGAACTCCAAAATCCCAACCGATGAGTGAGAAATGGGAGTCAACACTTATCCACTGCCATGTGGCATAAATCTAAGGTTTCAAAACCTTAGAATGAAAAATGCATAATAGAGAGACGAAATCGAATACATAGAGATCTATAACTATGAAAATCCTCCACCGAACCATGTAAGAACTAACAGGTAGGGGTTTTTGGGCATTCGGAATGCAATGGGACAGACGGTTTTGGAAACCGTGGTCTCAATCACTGGGTCCAACACACGGATTGAAAAACATTTTTGAAAATAAAGCTATTTGTAAACTCCACCGGAGTGCGAATGATGAGAAACATAGAAGTTTTAGGACCTCCTGAGTCCACCGGAACTGACAGATCTGCAAATGGTTGCTCGAAACTTGAGTTCCAACACCCGAGCAGAAAAACGCAGAAACTGACACAGTGAGTCAAAAATCCAATGAAATGATCCCAGATTCAAGAATGAAGGTGTTTCCAAGCTCCTGAAGTGAAGTGGACATCAAAAGCAAGCAATAGTTGCCTCTACAAGTCAATATGGAGTCTGTGTCATCGAACGGAACAAGGAAAAGCTCAAAAAACGACTTTTTCTTTGAAAACACTTAACAGGCTCTCAAAACCAAACTGACTTTTCCAAAGGTTCCTCTAAGGTCTCTGCACACTCGGATGCAAGTAAAGTCACCCACAAAGCTTCCCATAGAGCTTCTCCTTCCTCCCACAGAGCTGCTGAGCTTTAAGCATTCACGCACGCTCAGCTAGATCACCCGAGCTCTGATACCAGTTGAGAGTGCTCTCAACGAAAGCAAGAATGGAAGAGGGAGAGAGAGAAACAGAGAGCCACACAAGTTTTGGTGTGTGCAGAACACCCTAATCTTCTTTTTCATTCATTTATATATGTGTTTGAGTATTGTACATAACTGGGGTAAAGGCATAGTGACCTTTAACCCCCACAGAGAATGAGTTGAGATTCCCTGCAATTGTCAAAGTAGAGTTACAAATGCTCAATGTGCTTATCTTTCTTTCCAAACACACTAAAGTCATCTAAAATACCCTCATGAAGGTTATTAAATATGGCGTGAATACTTTTTGTATCCATCCTTGCAATGTTCGAGGTCATTACTGGAAAAAACACCTTCCTTTGTCACACAAAGTCAATTTTACCTTTATCCTCCTCAGTGATCTGGGTATGATTATATCCATTGAACCCATCGAAATAGCTATCATTTTTTACAATTGTGTCCAGCATGGCATCACAAAAGGGAAGAGGAAACGGATTGGTGATTGTGGCTGCATTAAGCTTTTTATATTCCATGCACACCCTAAGTTTTTTATTCTTCTTCAAAACAATCATGATTGGAGACATCCATGCACCCTTCTCCACTGGGTAAATAAAACCCACTCTAAGGAGTTTATCAATTTCTTCTTTTACCAGCATTGCATTGTTGGGATTCATAGTTGGACAGTGGGTACTACATCCTTTGATGATCAACCCCTTTCATATATATATAATCCCATGTATAGATGTCTTTGAATTCAATCAATGACTATATAAAATCTTCTTTGAACTTCCCTTTGTGTGCACACTGATCTTCACTAATGTGGATTTTTGCCATTCCATTAAGCTCCTCTAAAACATCTTCTTCCACTCTCAATGTCCACTTTAGTTGTTCATTGTAGGCTTTGATCTACTTATTAATTACATCCTTGTTCCACTATTTTTGCATGGAACTTACTTCACCCTTAGAATTTGTATCTGGATTTGTTTCTCTCCTATCGAAACTCTTCTAGATGGGATCAGACCATAATCCACAGAAACATGATAGACCGAAGCTACATTTGGCACCATTTGTTGTATATTGTTGTGCAATGTGGCCCACATCTACCTCAAATATTGAAACTATTGAAGAGTTGGCATCTAGGAACTCATGTTCCTCATCATCATCCATTTCAGATAGCATATTGATGTATTGGGAAATCAAAGGTATATTTTTCTTCTTCAAGATTACTTTTGGGATCATTTCAAGCTTCTTTGGCTTCTTCTTCCCAATCCTTCTTCTCAAGGGCTTTCTCTCAAATTAAAACCTTTGATTGGGTGCCTGCTATAACACCAATTTTGCTAAGTTACTTGATATTTCTTATATGTACACACACTCAAGCTATCATATTGGTGGTATGATTACTTCCTTCTGAATAGCCCAAGAAATTCTTGTATTATTGTTGTATCAGCTTGTAGAGGGGCTATTGTTATTATGGTGGCTCTTGTCTATTATGGTACTATTGCATCATTGGCAAGCCTCTTTTGACTTGGTGTTTTATCCACAACACACAATCTTGTCCCACTCGGTGTCCATTCTCAAGTAATAATTGGAGTCTTTTCCAAAAAAAATATCCCAAAAATTCCTCTGTTGGTTCTAGTTCCCTTGCCCAATTTCTTTGATGTTATGTTGTAGTTATTGTTGGTTGAATTTGCACCGATAGCAACTAAGTTTGCTTCCATTGCTAGAGTTGGTTGCATCGCTTAGACCTCCTTTGTGCAAGCATTGGGGTTGTACTAACATACCTTAGTTGGAATTTTTTTCCGCAAATTCCACACTACAAATGTGATCAGCACTTCATCATCCCCAAACTCTGCAACTTCCACTCCATGAGCTTCTCGACTTTTGATGATGTAAAATCTATTTTTTACTTTGATTTCTCTTTCATTGCCCTTTTCCACCTCTTTCTTGGCCTTCTTTGGCACTTCTTCTTATCCCCTTCTTATCCCATCAACTGAATCATTGTTGGAATTTTCATCACGTTAATCAGATTTTGCATTGGACTCACTATCCACATCTTCCAGATTGGATTTGGAATCTTTGTCAAAATCTAACTTGGTTTTCTTTTTCTTTCTTTTTAATGTACCAATTCTTCTCTTAGCCCATTTAAATAAAACTATCAAGGAATTAAATCTACTTGGCTGGTAGGCCTATGTCCCCAACTACACCATCCAAATATCTCATTTCAATCCTTTGCAGAAATATTCTACCAATGTCTTGTTTGTCAGTTTTCTAGCTGCATCTAGTCTTGCATTTAGATTGGGAAACTTCTAAGAAAAGTCTTTGATAAATCTTTTTTTTATAAATGTCTCAAAGCTTCTTTTGGATGTCATTGGGAGTGTTCCCCTTCCAAAATCATGCTAGGAATGCTAGCTTTAGAGCATCATAATTCTAAAAGTGACTAATTCCTCATTGCCTTTTCGGCAAGTGTTCCTGCAAATGGCTCTAGCTTCTTTGTATCTCCAAACAAGGTATTGAAGCTTCTTTTTTTCCATATTCTTTGAAATTAGGCAACGAAGCTAGCATCATATTTCTAAAAGTGACTAACTCCATATGGGGTGAACCAACTCATTGCTTTTTCGGCAAATGTTCCTGCAAATGGCTATAGCTTCTTTGTATCTCCAAACAAGGTATGATCCTATTTTTTCCATCTTGTTTCAAATTAGGCAAGATGGTTGTCAAGATCTTCTTTGTCATTTTCAACTCGCCACCCATAGGTGTGGTGCCATTGGTGGAACTTGTGTTGCTAAAGGAGTTGGAGGTGGCAGTCATGGTGATTCGAGAGGTGCAATTGAGTCCCTCATGCTATTAGGTAGGGTTTGGAAAGGTTCCTCATCTTCTTCTTGTTTAAAGTATTTATTCAAGTTTTCTTCTTCTTCCTTGAATCTTTTGCTTGGGTTTTCCTCTTCTTCATTAGATCTTTTGTTTAAATTTGCTTCTTCTTCACTGCATCTTTTGTCCAACTTTCCTTTCTTTTCCTCAAGGTTTCATACTTCCTCCTCAAAATCCTTAGTAGCCACATAATCTAGATCTTCAAGTACTTGTAGGTTTGTTGGTATTCCTTTGTGGTACTCTTGTATTATTTGAGAGGGGTCTAACTGCAAGCGGTGATTTATCCTTCTTAGATCCAATACACTCATTCTGTTAATGGAAGTGATCTCCAAATTTCTTATTAGTCAATCTTCTGGGCTTTTCATTTCTAATTCTTCTTGGAATGCCATTTAAAATTCTTCTTCCACCCTTGGTGGGTCATCGGGTTAATCTCGCCACTTATCATTCTTTCACCATCATTTTACTATTGCATTCACTCTTTGTGGACTCAAACTTACAAGCATTTTTTTTGGGATGTGGAGTATTCTCCGTCATGATCCTCAGCAGACTTGCAACTTTTGAATTTGTAATGCCATGCCAACTATCTTTTTAATTCTTAGGCTTCAAACCAAAGCCATTCAAAACCATAGCTACTGATTCACAAATGTTCAAAATTGTCGAATCTTGCCTCCTTTTGGAATCATTGAATTGGGGTGATCTGATTCTCTAAACTAGAATTAGTAGTCCTTTCTTTTTATTATAGTGGCACTGAAGTGAGAATACATAGGAATATCATCTCCATCCCAAAACTCCTTTGTTCTAAGACTCTACAAGCGCATGTGACTAGCAAAAGCCACTTGTATCATTTTTATTTGTGCCTATGCTTGGTTGCCATGGTCACCAAACTTAAATTAAGAACTCAAACCCATAGGATTGCTAGGTGTTATTGGGGTTCAAGAGTTTGACATTTTTTAATTAATACTTTTCTCTTATATCACTCATGAATCACTCAATCTTGTACTAAACACATAATCAATTCATCTCTCTCATTTTGAAGAATAGTAATGAAAAATAAAGATTGGATATTGAATCAACAATAGCTTAACATTCACATTCTTCTATTCAAAATTTGATATACTGATTACATTATCATGCATCATGTACATATATCAACTGAAAGGTAGTTACAAAAAAGTATAATGCATTGAAAGTTGCCCTTTCACATCTTGAGACTTTTTCTCACTTATATATTCTAAACGCAATCCAAGAAGATAATATGCCCGAGTAATAGTGGGTCTTAGTAGTCCAAACTTTACACTTAGTGCTAAGTTTTTCCTTTCCTTGGAGTGCCTCTTATTCCCTTCTCTTTGAGAATCTTTTTAGCTGCTCCCTTTTAAAATCTTTGTTGGCTCTTGTTTTTGGGTGGCTTATGTCTAGTGAATGCTTCATAAGGTGTCATACCCTGAATCGATTCGTTGATTAAGTAGTTTGTAGTGGTAATTGCTTCTACCCAATACATATTTGGAAGATGGTTCTCACTGAGCATTACACTAGCACTGTCTGCTGCTAAAGTACCATTCTTCCTTTTAGCTCTTGCATTCTACTAAGGAGTATCTGCACAAGTGAATTGTCTTTGAATGCCATTACTTTTGCAAAAATTCATGAATATTGAAGACAATGTAATCACGTCCTCTATTTGATCTCATAACTTTGATCTTTCTACCTTGTTGGTTTTCAAACATCACTTTGAATTCTTGAAATGTGGAGAAGCCTTTAGATGTCTCTTTCAAAATGAAGACCAACAATATATGTTGTAGTTATCAAAGAAATTCAAGTAGTAAAGTGAATTGTTGATGCTGCAGGTCTATGCATAACCCCATACATATGTATGTATCAAGTCAAGAATACCTCTTGCTAGTGAGGTGATTTTGCCAAAATTGGCTCACTTTTGTTTACCAAAGCAAAATGCTTCGCAAAATTTTCCAAGAAAGTGAAGTTTTAGAATATTAAATTGCCATGTTTTGGTTTCTCAGCTGTATCAAGCTTTTGAAATTGACATGTCCATATCTCTTGTACCATATTGCGAAAAGTGGCATCTATTGTGGTCGAGCTGACATGGCATGCAAATCACGTACTGAAGCTAGCATTCTGAACAAGCATCCTTCCTTGACTGCTTTTCCTACTAGTTGATATCCTTGGGATTTGTCTTTGATTGTGCATTCATCTCCATCAAAGATGACTCGGTAATTGTCTTCCATCATTTGCCTAGCAGAGTAGAAGTTTTTGCTGAGCTTCAAAACATAGAGTACATCTTTCACCAATCCTTTTGTACCATTGAAATCATTCATAGGAACAATACCTTTTCCTTAAAATGAATTCAGTGTGTTATCTACCATGTTCTTCTGTCCTTCTAATGGTTTGATCTCTGTGAACCATTCCTAATGCTTTGTCATATGAGATGATGCAACACTGTCAATGTACCAAGGATCTTGATCTGCTTTATTGACTTGATAGATGCATTCCCATTTTGAATTGCAATCTATGTCAAGATACAATGTTTTAGTCTTTGCATATCTTCTCTTACAAGAAACATATTCTCAGGTTCATTGGCATAATGATTGTGACTTGAATGTCCACCGCGATGATTTCCTCTTCCACAGAAATTCCCTTGATTGCTGTTGGATTGACCACCTTGATTGCTGTTGGTCATTTAGCTTCTTGTGGAAATCTCTTTTATAGTGTCCAAACTTATGATAGTAATTGCATTGAATGTTTGACACATTGGTGGATGCATTCCCTCTTCTTTGGAATCTTCCTCTATTGGAATGATTTCCTCTTGGTTGTTGATGTTGATGCTACCGAGGATGATGTTAATGCTAACTTTGTTTTGCTGATGATGACCACTTCACTAAAATATTCTACCTCCTCCCCTACTTCTATTTGAAGATATGAATGCTTAATCATTGGAAGGACCTTTGCATGTGTGAATGGCCAGAGTCCTGAGTTCTTCACCAAGTAACACTGACTGTAGCTCTTCTAGTGTTGGTATTTGCTGTTGAATGGCAATACTCTAGATTAGATTGTCATTTCCATCTCCTAGTCCATTCAAGATGACTTGAACCATTTATCCGGGATTCATAGTCTCTCCTACTGCTATGAAATGATTGTTGTAATCCTTGATTTTGAGTACATAAGCATGACCAGTTTTGTTGCTACGCAAAAACTCTGATATGTGTATTTGTCTTTCGTGTCACAATCTGCCTATGCTTAGGCGACTGTAGGTGCAAACACTTGTGGTGTAGCTATAGATCCCATTGCTTGTGATGTGGCAATGGTGGGAGTGGAGGCTAGATCATTTGATGGTCTAGGTGTAGACCCATGGACTTGGGCTCCTTCCCTCCCTCAAATACCTCTCTTGATAGTGTAGTTGTTGGAGGATCTCCCTTGGAGGGGCTCCCACTCCTTTCTCTGCTCTTGTCTCTGCCTTGCATGGTTCATGAGGGGCTAGTCTAGAGGCCGCACCCTGAGACGTGATGGCTCCTGATTTGTGGTGATGACTGCATTGATGAATACACTTTTTGAGGAAGGCACTAGTACAACACTCAATGTCATTGGTACAACATGGGGTATGCCTGATGCAACCATATGCATTGAAACTCTAGAGGTCTTGGGGAAGCCTATACAACTGTGACTGATGGAGATGCAAGTTCGGCAGTCAATGATGAAGTCACTAATGGAGATGCCAGACATGTATTGATGTGAAAAATCTGGAACCAAAGGCCACCACTGCTGATGGGGAACCTATAACAAAATGCATTGATGCTACTAGAGAACCTGAGATAAGTGTCAACAGTGATGAGATATCGGTAACTGATGAGATGTGCTGAATAGCTCCAGGGCAGGCTGATCGGTTGCGCTCTCCTTGTCGAAAGAGGAGAGGAGGCAGGAACTGTGGAAGTAAAAGCAAAAGAGGTAGCAATAGTGGTGATGATAGGAGGAGAGAGGGATGATGAAGAAAGTCGACCTATTACAATGGAAGGGGGGTTGGCCTTCCACTGGTACAATAAGAAAGTGAGGTGCAGGTCACAAGTACAGGTATATGTCCCCCAATGCTTACGGACCATGTTGCGGAAGGTGGAGTAGAACAGTGAGGCGAAATGTATGGAGTGGAGAGAATGGAGTCAAGTGCAGAATGAATTGCCTTAGTGATGAAGAAATGTCCCGGGGAAAAGTAGAAGTGAGTAAACAAATACCATGCTAATATCACATCTCTATTGTTTCCCTCAAGAACCTTCTTGCACTCATGTCTGCGGCAATGAGGTTTGCTCTTCGATAAAAAGGACATGAATGTGAGTGACTCTGTGTGAGGTGGCAAAAAAGGAAGGGTGGGAAGACAGAGGTAAGTGGACACCAGACTAGGAGTGAACATATGTAGGGAATTTAAGAAGCCAAATGTGTCTCTTGCAAAGTCATAGGACTGAATAAAAGTAGTACACATTTGGATGTCCACAGGGGGAAGTATCATTCCATCAAACTCCATGAGGGATATGTGGGCTATCTCATCAGGAGATAAAATGCTAGACAGCTTGAGTGTGGGATCAAGGAAAGGCTTGAAGACAACCTGAATCATAGAGAAGGATGAATTAGGGGCTGAAAGATAGCCAGTTGTACTCTGTTGGGCCAAATCTTCATGACCAATATTGTGCCCACTAGATTCCTTGGATGTTGCCTTGAAAGTACCTGTTGGGGGCAGATAGTCAGAGCCTCCATGATCCAAGATTCAGAGGAACTCAAAAAAGGGGATAGCTCCTCATCAGATATGATTGTAATACTGTTGGAGGGTGATGAATCTGTAACAGTTGCTCGAGGGCATTTGGAAGTGCCCTTTGGTATAGACCCAGCACCCTGGTGGTCATCTGTGGTGTGTTTACCAGGTGATCCCTTGGAGGGTGGTCTTGATCCTATTCCTCAGGCTACCCGAGCCAAATGAAAGTTCACAAAGAGAGTGTCTCACGGTAATTTGGGTGCGTACTTGTGGTGAGTGGCATGGGCAAGCATGAATGAAGGCACGAACAAGGGGATGAAGAGGCGAAGAGGGAGGAGGGAGATCCTGTAGAGGTAACAAGCGGCCGCAAGAGAGGAGCCCAGCTACCAAAAGGCCAGGAGCAAGAGGTCGGGATGACAAGAGCCGGGAGAGGGGGATGTTGAATTTGAGAGAGGAGGTAGATGGAGCTAGAAGGGGATGGATTATAGGAGAGGGAGAGTGGCGGGTAGAGGAGGTAGGGCGTAGAGGGTAGACGAAGGGGAGTCGGGTAGTAGGGGGTGTGTCCCTGGGGGAGAAGGTGGTGTGAGGAGGAGGGAGGGGGGGCGTACGGACATAGGAGGAGGAGGGAGGGTGGGCACGAAGGGTAGAGTGAGTGGAAAGGGGTAGAGGGTAGCATGGGGGTGCACAAGGGTAGCACACGGAAGGTGGGTAGGAGGAGGTAGTGGGTGAGTAGAAGGAGTGGGGAGCGAGGAAGGGGGTAGGGAGCAGTGTAGAGGTGTAGGAGGGGGGGAGAGGGAGGTGCGGGTAGAAGGAGCAGGGAGGGGTATGTGCAATGAGGGACTAAGGGGCTATTGCAATGAGGGAGGAGGGAGAGGGGGATGACAAGGGAGGGGAAGATGTGGCTTCCCAAGAGAGCTTACGAGGGAGGGAGGGGGCTAGCAAGGAAAGGGTACAACAAGGGGGGGCAAGCAGGAAGGGCTTAGCAAGGGATGCAGCAAGGGGTGAGGCTTGGGCGCAACCAAAGGAAAGGCGATGGACGGGGAGGGCGTGGTAGCTAGGGAGAAAAGGGAGGGGGTGCCAATAGGATCAATGAAAAGGAGGCAGCAATAGGAGGAGAAGGTGGCGAGGAGGAGGTGGCAGCAAGGGGGGAAAGGTGGCAAAGGTAGCACAAGGGGTAGTGGAGGTGGTGGGGAAGGTGGGAAAGCAGAGGGGGAGTAGGTGATGGAGGTAGGAGATAGTAGAGAAGGAGGGGTTGTTGCAATAAGTGGAGAGATATCCACACAAAGGGAATTTGCCATCACTAAAGGGAGGGACAATAGGAAGCAAGAAGAGGAAGTGCTAAATATAGCAAGAGGTGCTAATTTTAGCAAAGAGATGCTATTTTTAGCAAGAAGATGCTAAATATAGCAAGGCCATGCTAAACTTAGGAGAGGACATGCCAAATTTCGCTGGAGTGCTAGGGGTAGGGCTAAAAATAGCAAGGTGACATGGGGTGGAAAGAGAAGAATTTTGTAAGAGAAAGGTGGTGGAGGGACATGGGGTGGAAAGAGAAGGTTTTTGTAAGAGAGAGTTGGGGAAGTGACACAAGGTGGAAAGAGAAGGTGTTTGTAAGAGAGAGGTGGGGGTTGGACAAAGGGTGGAGAGAAGGAGTTTGTAAGAGAGAGGTGGGGGTGGACAGAGGGTGGAAAGAGAAGGAGTTTGTAAGAGAGAGGTGGGGGAGGGACAGAGGATGGAAAGAGAAGGTGTTTGTAAGAGAGAGGTGGGGGATGGACAGAGGGTGGGAAGAGAAGGTGGTTGTAAGAGAGAGGTGGGGGGTGGACAGAGGAAAGGGAAGGAGTTTGTAAGAGAGAGGTGGGGGATGGATAAAGGGTGGAAAGAGAAGGTGGTTGTTAGAGAGAGGTGGGAGTTGGAAAGAGGGTCAAAAGAGAAGGTGGTTGTAAGAGAGAGGTGGCGGTTAGATAGAGGGTGGAAAGAGAAGGAGTTTATAAGAGAGAGATGGGTGTGGACAGAGGCTAGAAAGAGAAGGAGTTTGTAAGAGAGAGGTGGGGGAGGGACAGAGGGCGGAAAGAGAAGGTGTTTATAAGAGAGAGGTGGGGATGGATAGAGGGTGGAAAGAGAAAGTGGTTGTAAGAGAGAGGTGCAGGGTGGACAAAGGGTGGAAAGGGAAGGAGTTTGTAAGAAAGAGGTGGGGGATGGTGGAAGAGAAGGTGGTTATAAGAGAGAGGTGGGAGTTGGACAAAGGGTGGAATGAGAAGGAGTTTGTAAGAAAGAGGTGAGGGATGGACAGATGGTGGAAGAGAAGGTGGTTGTAAGAGAGAGGTGAGAGTTGGACAGAGGGTGGAAAGAGAAGGTGGTTGTAAAAGAAAGGTAGGGGTTGGATAGAGGGTGGGAAGAGACAAAGTTTGTAAGAGTGAGGTGGGGGTGGACAGAGGGTGGAAAGAGAAGGTGTTTGTAACAGAGAGGTGGGGGGTAGACAGAGGGTGGAAAGAGGTGGTGGTTGTAAGAGAGAGGTGGGAGTTGGACAGAGGGTGGAAAGAGAAGGTGGTTGTAAGAGAGAGGTGGGGGTTGGAAAGAGGGTGGAAAGAGAAGGAGTTTGTAAGAGATGTGGGGATGGAAAGAGGGTGGAAAGAGGAGTTTGTAAGAGAGAGAGGTGGGGGAGGGGAAGAGGGTGGAAAGAGAAGGTGTTTGTAAGAGAGAGGTGGGGATAAATAGAGCATGGAAAAAGAAGGTGGTTGTAAGAGAGAGGTGGGGGGTGGACAGAGGGTGGAAAGGGAAAGAGTTTGTAAGAGAGAGGTGGGGGATGGATAGAGGGTGGAAAGAGAAGGTGGTTGTAAGAGAGAGGTGGGAGTTGGACAGAGGGTGGAAAGAGAAGGTGGTTGTAAGAGAGAGGTTGGGGTTGGATAGAGGGTGGAAAGAGAAGGAGTTTTAAAGAGAGAGGTCGGGGTTGGACAAAGGGTGGAAAGAGAAGGTGTTTGTAAGAGAGAGGTGAGGGTGGAAAGAGAAGGTGTTTGTAAGAGAGAGGTGAGGAGTGGACATGGTGGAAAGAGAAGGTATTTGTAAGAGAGAGGTGGGGGGTGGACAGAGGGTGGAAAGGGAAGGTGTTTGTAAGAGAGAGGTGGGTGGTAGACAGAAAGTGGAAAGGGAAGGTGTTTGTCAAGTGAGGTGAGGGCTGGATAGAGTCGGGAAAGAGAAGGAGTTTGTAAGAGAGAGGTGGGGTGAAACCAAAAGGTAATTCTTTTCACATAAATTCACCACATAATCAATTGGAGAAGAAGAAACACAATCACACTATGAAAACAACAGCAGAATGGGTACAATCTCCCCCCCTAGATGAGTGGCTCACGCTTCCTCATCTAGAGTATTTATGATATTTCATAAAAGCACAAGGAGCCAAAATTATCCCTCTCATCCAAAAATGAGGGATTTGCTTTACATAGCCATCTTAGGTCCCAAAATGAATTATGTCCTCAACAAATTATATTGCTCAAACTTGCAATAATAAAACAAATACAAAATTGGCCCATGGCCATATATAATGCGCTATGCGACACCTCAATCGGTACCCTCGCACTAACTCCAATTCTCGCTATGAGTTCCATCACTTGTACTCAAGCTGCCAATTACATTAGTTATTAACAATCGATTGAACGATCACCGAATCAACCAATCCTAACATAACCATGCGCAAAGCACAACACCAATAACACTAGTGACATCAATATTAACATGGAATCACCCACAATACTGACCATCTAGCATGGCAAAACACGAGCTAGTCAGGCATCCCCAACTAACCACACAGAGTATCCACTAGGACCCCCGCCACGTCCAGTGTGCTCCTATGGAGTACTTTGTCATAGTCTCACTCGACTAAAAATAATAATGTCCAAAGCAAGATATATCATAAATATAAGTTCAAAAGAACCGCTCAGGCATCCACTGAGCATCGTCTCTTGGATGGTTTTTAAAATTGAGCAAGTATTCAGTATAGACATTTCCTTTTCGGGTTGAGGTTTGTTGATGATCAACAATGCATTTAGGTTCTAGAATTTCTTCTTCATCAACAATCAATGGGGCTTCTTCATAGATAGGATGATTAGGTAAAGGTCCTTTGAAGGGCTTTAAGAGGTTGATATGGAAAGCATTATGTATTTTCCAATTAATAGGTAATTCAAGCCTATAAGCCATTATGTATTTTCCAATTAATAGGTAATTCAAGCCTATAAGCTAGATCATTGATTTTCTGAATCACCTTGAATGGTCCATAAAAACGTGGTGACATCTTGATTACTAGCCATTTCTCAACACTCTTTGATCTTCTTTTCTCAATCCGAAGAAGTACATAATCGCCTTCTTTAAAAAGCATGTGTTTCCGTTTCTTATTAGCTTGTTTTGTGTATACCTCTTGAGCTATTGCAATGGCTTCTCAAACTTCTTTGAGAATATTTTGATAGTCATGGGTAAATGCATCTGTTGCCTCCACTCTATGGGTCAATCGTGTGATAGGAATAGGTAAAACCTTCCCATAGATAATCTCAAAGGGTGCTCTTCCAGGTGCAAAATGAGGAGTATTATTATAAGCAAACTGTAAGAGATGAATGTATTTATCCCAAGTCTTTGGTTGAGTTCCCGCAAAAGCTTTTATCATATCCAGAATAGTACTATTTGTAACCTCAGTTTTTCCATTCGATTCTAGATGAAAAGCTGATGAGAAATCTAAGTTAGTGCCTAGATTATGAAATAATGCACTCCAAAAATTACTGCTAAACTTCGAATCTCAATCAGACACTATAATCTTTGGTAAACCATGATGAACAAAGATATGCTTGATGAATAAACGTGCAACTTGCTGAGCTGTTAAAGTCTTCTTACATGGGATGAAATAAGCTTGCTTACTAAAGCGATCTACTATCGTCCAAATCATATCATTTTGATTCATTGTCTCGGGGGGGTCACTATGTATAAACCCTCTATACCACGTGCGTTCAAGGCCTATTTCTAAAATCCCTTATCTGTAAATTTTTCATTAATAAAATGTACCCCTTTTCTATACAAATCTGTAAATTTTTCCCAAAACTATTTTAAATAGTCCCTTATGTATATTTATTTCTGTAAATTTTAGAAATAAAAAATATCCTTCTGTTGAACTCACGTGATAGGGTTACATATGATGAGTGACCCCCCCGAGTTCGTTGTAGTAGGAAAACCTGTTATGAAATCCATAGATAGTTGTTCCCAAGGTTGCATAGGAATAGGCAAAGGCATTAGCAATCCTAGGGTCTTTCCTTTGTAACTCTTGATCTTCTGACAAGTGATGCATTCGGCTACAAACTTAGCCACATCTTTTCTTATAGTAGGCTAATGAAATTCTCTTGCTATCACTTGTAAAGTGGCAGTCACTCCCCTATGTCCCATATATGGTGGTTGGTGCATTTCCTCCTTTTTACAATTTGTCTAAAGGGTCGAGTGATGCATAATTTCTTTTGATAACAGAGGCATACATCATTGCATGAATAGTGCAACATAGGATTCCAATTGTTATTCTCTAATTTGTTCCATATATCGAAAAAGTCTGGATCCCTTTGATAAGAATTCTTCATACCTTCGAAAGGTTGGGTCTCTACAGTAGTGATGTGATTAATACTTGGCTTTCTGCTAAGAGCATCAGCAACTACATTCTCTTTTCTAGGTTGATACTGAATCATGGGCTAAAAACTCTATATAAATGATGCCCACTTGATGTGCCTATCGAATATAAGTGGCTGTCAACAAATGCTTGATACTTTGCTAATCGATTTTGATAAGAAACTCAGATCCCATCAAATAATGTTTCCACATTCGTAAAGCATGCACAATAGCGGTTAATTCTTTATCATATGTACTATAATTGCATTCTGCTGGTTTTAATTTTCGGCTCTCATATGCTATTGGATGTCCATCTTGCATAAGTATGGCTCCAATTCCATATCCACTAGCATCGATTACAACTACAAAGAATGGTCTAGAGAAATCAGGTAATTGCAACACAGGAGCTTGTGAGAGCTTCTTTCAAAGCTGTAAAAGATTTATCTTGACGCTCAATCCATAAGAAATGCTTAGCTTTTCTAAGAAGGTCTGTCAATGGATGTGCAATGTATGTGAAATTCTTGACAAACTTTCTATAAAAGCTACACAATCCCAAGAATGATCTTAATTCATGTATATCTTGGGGTTTAGGCCATGTGATTATGCACTCAATCTTCTTTGGATCTACTCAAATCCCATCGACGGATATAATGTGACCCAAATACTCTATCTGATCTTGAAAGAAACTACTTTTTTTAGGGTTTATGTACAATTGGTTTCCTTTCAAAAGTGAAAATACTAGCTTCAGATGTTCTTTATGCTCCTCAACATCTTTGCTAAACACTAGAATATCATCAAAAAATACTACCACACAATCTTGGTGTTTAAGAAAGATTCAGTTCATCATTCTACTAAAAGTAGCTGGAGCATTAGTTAGCCCAAAAGGCATAACTAAAAACTCATAATGTCCTGTTTGAGTTCTAAAAGTAGTCTTGTATATATCCTCTTCTACCATACAAACTTGATGATAGCCGGATTTGAGATCTATCTTATTGAAGACCTTGGCCCCTTTCAATTTGTCCAAAAGATCATCAATCCTAGGGATTGGATATCTGTTCTTCACTATGATTTTGTTCAGTGCACGATAGTCTATGCACATTCGGTAGGTTCCATTTTTCTTTTTGACTAATAAGATAGGTGCTCCATAAGGAGAACTGCTGGGTCTTATCAATCCTCTCTCTATCAGTTCCTCCACTTGCTTTTGTATTTCCTTTTGTTCTAGCTGATTGACTCTATATGGAGCTTTGCAAGGTGGAGTATTGCCCAGTAGGATTTCTATCCTATGATCTTCAGGTCGAGAACATGGTAGTCTAGGCGGTAAATCCTCTAAGAAGCAATCAAAAAATTGAGAAAGAAATTTTTGGTGCATAGGCTTAGTGTTTGGCTGAGTAGCCGTTCCCGTATTCACCAAAATCAGATATGTCTTCTCACGTTTTCTAATTGCTCTTTTGGCTTGTGTGTGGTTGAGTAAAGGACTAATCTCAGGTTTCATTGAGCTTTTTAGACATATTTCTTGTCTGTCCTTCTCGATCCACATCTAATGTGAATCATAATCTATCTTAGGATTATATTGATGCCTCCATGGCATTCCTAAGATGATGTCCACTCCCTGTAGGGGTGCCACTAGAAAGTCTCATGTATCCTTGTAGGGTTTGATTGTGATTTCAAGATTCTTGACTTCTCTAGTGCAATTGTATTTTGTTTTGGTAAAAGTAGCTTTAACCTTATAATTAGATGGGAAAGACTCTAGGTTTAGCTTTGCTAAGGTTATTTCCGAAATGAAATCATGTGTACTACCATCGTCATGCAAAATAACAACCTCTTTGCCATTAATGAAACCTTTCATCTTTAGAAGAGCATGACAATTATACTTACCTCCCTCTTGCTTGGCTGCTTCGTCATCAATCATGTGCACTTTCACCATCGGGGTCTTCTTTCTTTCAAAACACTCAGTGGCTATGTGTCCCACCTTGTTGCACTTGAAACACCTTATTTCTTTCTTTGAAAAATTCCTACCGTTCGGCTTTGAAGAAGAATTTGTCTTCTGTGGAGCAAAGCCATTTTAGATTTAAAGAAGGGCTTTTTATCAAATCTCTTTTTCTTATGGAAGGGTACATGCCGTTCCGGATCTTTTCCTTCTTTTGGGATCCCATTCTTCCTTTCATAATTCATTGCAAGAGAAATTGCTGAGCTCAGTGAGTGAGGATGAAACATGTTAATCTCGGCTCTCAACTTAGACTTTAGACCTGCCACATACTTTCTATGTTGATCTCGCTCATTAACTTTCTCTAAGGATTGTAATTGCATCAACGTTTGCCAAAATCTATCAGTATATGTGAATATCATTTCCTTATCGAACTGCGTGAAAGTATCCCATTGTTGTCTAGCTTTTGCTTTGAAATGTGAGGGAAGGAAATCTCTCTTGATGAGCTTTTGAAAAGACTTCCAAGATTTTGGTCGCCTTTTATTGTGCTTAGTGATGTTCCACCAAAGTGCAGCACTCTCTACTAAATGATTTGCATCACATTTAATCTTATCTTTTTCAGAGAATTTCTCCCCCGAAAAATAATCATCTAGTTGACTGATCCATGACCAGACACTGCGTGCTTCTTTCTTTCCATCAAAAAAATCATCGTCGGATGACTCATCATCAGATGAATGTCTCTTCCTTTTCTTACCATTGGTTTTCTTTTCCAATCTCTCCCTATGCTCACGTTCATTGGCCAACTGTGCCTGAAGTGCGTCTAACTGCTCTTGGAGCATGGGTGGTTGTTGCTGATGTGCTATGATAATGCGATAAGTACAAAATAAAGCGGAGTGGAGCAAGGTAAGGATACTAAGTGTATGAGATTTAAACGGATGGAAAAATGTATTTTCAAGTGTATGGGAAGAAATGGATGGCGAAAAATACTAAGTGTATGAAATATAAAGCAAAAGAAATCACTTATCTTGCTCTCTGATTGGAGGTGGAAAGGACTAGAGTGGCAGATATGTGACTGATGATGTCGCTCGTAGTTGTTTGTGCGCTCGACTGATCTCCAATTAATTTCTCGGTGATTCGTGGTGCCAATCGCCTTCTTGATTCGAGCTCCTCAGATTTTGCAATGGTCTTTGTCTTGTCAGCTCCGATCACTTATAGGAACCCTATAGCTTGCTGAAATTTCCTCTTCTCTTTCTCTTTTATATGCCCTCACTGGTCGGTGGAGTGGGCTTGCACTTTGTGTTACCATTCACCAAGAAGAAGGTAAAACGTCCTTTTTTTTTTTAACGAGGGCCTTTGAACCTTTAATGCCGGTGTAGCGAATACTTCCAATTGGTTATTCCCTATGGTTATCGAGCTATGGGTCTAGAATTCAGGATGGCACGAAGGCCGAAATCCTGCAGGCGGCTACATGTCCTACACACAAGGTCACGCAGGAGGAAGGAGACTTCCAAAGTCTCTAAAGGGCTATCGGTGGAGATGTAGACCAATAGGGGCAACGCGCGATGATGACCTGCACAGTGCACTCAATGTACTAGGTCTCTTTTAGATGCAGACAACACTGGCGCAGACATGGATGAATGAATCGGAAAGTGGGTTGCTGTCTGCGATGACAAAAGGCAAGAGATTGCTTTCCCAAGGTGGTGGCACTATGGAGTCCGCGGGACCAGTGCGTGTTGCTGTGCATGATGACATTGAGCCTACTGAGAAGTTCAGAGTCCAAGGATGGCATGTAGACCAAACCAGTCAAATGGGCAGAGCCGCGCTATCGCAGTAATCCATGCATCAAAATCGAAGGTTGCACCCTCTAGAGAGTTATGCAAAGCAATAGACTGTAGAGCTATATGAGACGCGAGTCCACGGAGCCACACGATAGAAAAAAAAAACTTAGTGAGGGCACATCAATGCACCGTGCACAGTCTGTTGACAGCGAGCACGCAGGCAAAGAAGAAAAGGGTACACAGACCAATGAGACTTGCTGGATGCCAGAACACATGGTTCTATAGTCTGTCGTAATGGTGATGTGGTCCTAGCCCCTATGGGCTATTATTCAAAAGGTGAGAACTCCTTTGAAAACCTTCTTGATGTCGTTTGTACCAAGGTAGACCAGAAATATCTTCTGAACAGTTTCTTCTCATGAGGGATTTCGACTCAATTTCTTTACCTCTTTCATAGGGCGTGACCAAAGCTCTGATACCACTGAAACCAAAAGGTAATTCTTTTCACACAAATTTACCACATAATCAATTGGAGAAGAAGAAACACAATCACACCATGAAAACGACAACAGAATGGGTACAATCTCCCCCCCTAGATGAGTGGCTCACGCTTCCTCATCTAGAGTATTTATGATATTTCATAAAGGCACCAAGGAGCCAAAATCATCCCTCTCATCCAAAATTGAGGGATTTGCTTTACATAGCCATCTTAGGTCCCAAAATGAATTATGTCCTCAATAAATTATATTGCTCAAACTTGCAATAATAAAACAAATACAAAATTGGCCCATGGCCATATATGATGCGCTGTGTGACACCTCGATCGGTACCCTCACACTAACTCCAATTCTCGCTATGAGTTCCATCACCTGTACTCAAGCCGCCAATTACATTAGTTATTAACAATCGATTGAATGAATCACCGAATCAACCGATCCCAACATAACTGCGCTCAAAGCACAATAATCAAGCACAACACCAATAACACTAGCGACATCAGTATTAACATGGAATCATGCATAATACTGACCATCTAGCATGGCAAAATACAAGCTAGCCAGGCATCCCCAACTAACCACACAAAGTATCGACTAGGAACCCCGCCACGTCTGGTGCGCTCCTATGGAGTACTTTGTCATAGTCTCACTCGACTAAAAATAATAATGTCCAAAGCAAGATATATTAGAAATATAATTTCCGTAACATGGGGGGTGGAGAGAGGGTGGAAAGAGAAGGTGTTTGTAAGAGAGGTGTGGAGGGTGGAAAGAGAAGGTGGTTGTAAGAGAGAGCCTCCATTAAGAGGGAAAAGGTGACATGAAAAAAGGGTAATTCCCTCTAGAAAGAGAAGGCGATACCTATGTGGAAAGAGAGTCCTATGTTATAGAGAGAAAGTGACACCAAGGTGGAAAGGGGAGTTCTTAGTTAGAGAGACAAGGTGACACGGGGAGGGGTGAAAAGGGAGTCCTCACTCACAGAGAGATTTAGCGCAGGAGTGGAAAGGGGGATCCTCAGTGAGAGAGAGAAAGTTACACGGGGTGGAAAAAGGGGGGCCTCACTTAGAGAGAGAAAGTGACATGCGGTGAAAAGGGGAGTCCTCACTTAGAGAGAGAAATAGAAAGTGACATGGGGTGAAAAGGGGAGTCCTCACTTAGAGAGAGAAATAGAAAGTGACACAGGGTGAAAAGGGGAGGCCTCACTTAGAGAGAGAAAGAGAAAGTGACATGGGGTGAAGAGGGGATGCCTCACTTAGAGGGAGATAGTGACACCGGATGAAAAGGAGAGGACCCAATTAGAGAGAGAAGATGGCAATCAAGTAGAAAGAGAAGGTGTCACTGGAGGAGGGAGAAGGCAAGAGCGTATATACAAGGGGCAGGAGGGTGTTTCCTCATTGAACATGGTACCTCTTGACTTGTGACCCATTCATTGGTGCAGGTAGGAGTCTGCCTTCCAAAGTGGCCAAGTAGACTCCGCCTCTTGGGATAAGCCTAGAAATGAAAAATGGGCCTACCTAACCACTTACAAACTTAGGTTTGTGTTTGAGAAACTTACTTGAATGCAACAATACTAAATCACCAACTTTGGAATCCCTCTTCCAGAGGTTCCGATCATGCCATGCTTTCTATCATTTCTACCACACTTCTTGAGCAAAGACTACTTCGTCGATGTTCTGCTAGTGCCTCCAAATCCTACAAGCATTCCATTGTGCAGGATTCAAAGTTTTCATCCTTGTCCAGAAGCACCTTGTGGGTGTCAAGATGAAATTCATAAGGCATGGCAGCCTCCAGCCCATAGACCAGCTCGAAGGGTGAATACCCAGTACTCGCCTTGTAAGCAGTTTGGTAGGCGAATAATATTTCATCCCAATCTGCTAAACAATTGAGGCAAAGACGATGCATGATCCCACATGGGGGTTTCCATTTTTTGAGCAAAAACCCTCGAGCGACGAGCGGACAAAAGGTGGGAGGGTCCAAATATATAGGCTCAAGTCATTTTTGGGGAGCAAAAAATCCAAATTATTTCAAGGAATATGTAAGTAAATATGAAATATTGATAAATAGATATAGATATAAATATACCTTTATATAATATACATATATAATGTCTAAGTGGTGACTTATTTACGACTTCCAAAAATCCTTTCTTTTCCTTTCACCATTGGTTGGATCATGAAATTTTGAGTAAATATCCTCTTTACAGTTCCTCAACATGACCTAAGAAAAATATATAATACCTTTTTAATAGACCCTCTAAGTGTATTTTGCCAGAAGAATATGGTTTGAAGAGCTTGCCCCAACCCTATTCTGCCGGCAGAATACCCTTGGAGAGCCTACGCAAAAGGGGTCATAACTTTTGCTCCTTAGCTCAGATTGAGGAGCTGTAAAAGGAAAAAATGTTCAGAATCTCATATCTATGCAATGGTAGGCTTAAAATTACACTTTTTATAGTTATAAAAGAGAAAAATTAAAAATTTCAAGATGTATATGAGAGTTACAACTTCTCCCTAATTCATATTATGGTAAGAAGGAGTTCGAAAGAGAACACATTTCCTTAAAAGTACTTAGGTTTGGAGAATTGGGAATATTTTGAAAATCCCTCCCTTGCCTTCCCATATTTGATAATGTATTAGAGATTACTTTATGATCAATTATAACGGCTTCAAGTATGAGGTTTCCAATATCTTTTTCCTACTCATCCAAGGAATATGGTATACATTGTTATATGAGAGCTTCAAATATGGGATTGCTAAAGATTAGGGAAACTCTTTTAAATTGATTGAATTACCATAATCCTCAAAAGAGAGTATGGTAGGGAGGTATTTATAGGAGTTTCTAAAGTGTTCACTGTTTGTTCATATATAGATGATGTTCTTTAAAATGAGGGTTATAATGAAAAATAAGTAAGTATATGGTTCCATAAATGAGAAATTAAGAAAGAATTGTATATTTCTTAGAGAAATATACAAGCATAGTTGGTGTCAAAAATTATCACTCGAACTTTTCTGCTCGTAGGTTTTTGCTCGAAAACTATGCACATCCCATCCCACACATTGTTCAATTTGAGCTCTCAGCTAGACCATTGGCACATGGATGATAGGGAGATGAAAATTTGTGAACTATTTATAACATGTGCACCAAGGCAGCAATGGTGTCATTGAGGAAGTGAGATCCTCTATCACTTATCAACTCAACAGGATGGCCAAACTGAAAGATGATCTAGTCATACAAAAATGTAGCTACCACCTCAGCTGTATAGTTTTTGACTGCCTTGGCTTCAACCCATTTGGTTCCATAGTCAGTGTGGCAAGAAGAGCATACTTGTTCCTACAGGAGGAGAGATGGGCCCAATGAAATCTAACCCCCAACGATTTAAGGGGGGTGCTAGAGTGAATGGTTGTAGAGGAAGGTACTCGAGCCTTGTAGGCTTGGGGCCTACTCGTTGATAGGAATCACATCAAGTCACATGAGCATGGTAGTCATCGCGGAAGAGATTGGGCCACCAGAACCCAACACACATGATATTCCAAGCAATAGCATCCAGGGCCATATGCCCTCCACCTATGCCAGTGTGTACCTTTTCAAGAATGGATTTTGTCTCGTGGGGGAGCACACACCATCTCAAGATATGTTCCTTCCCGAGTTTGGACAATTGACCTATAATCAACTTAAAAGGAGCCGCTTGAAGGATCCTCTTATGTTTCTCTATTGGAGTCAGACCTGGAGGAGGGCCACCTATAGAAAACAGTTGTACTATGTTGGCATACCATGGTGGAAAGCAGTCCACTGCAAACAAGAATTCATCAGGTAGTGCCATCACTCCAAAAAGTTCTGCATCGGGTAATTCATCTGTGATACCACTAGCTAGTTCCCCAGAATGTAACCTGCATAAGTGGTCCACAGGTTGATGCAATCTGCCAGCCCTCACCACAATGTCAAATTCAAATTCTTGAAAAAGAAGAATCCATCTACTGAATCAGCCACCAAGAGTAGGCTTATTCAATAAATACTTAAGAGCTTAATGATCACAAACTTCTTTCCCAAGAGGTAGTGATGATACTTGGCCATGGCATAAACCATGCTACGACCATCCCTTTCTATGGTATTGTAATCACATTCTGCTCTATTGAGTTATCAAATGGCGAAGTAAATGGGTAAATCAATCTTGGTATCCTGGTTAGGTTGAGCTAGTATAGCACCTACTGCCCACCCACTAGCATCCACATGGACATGAAAAATGACATCCCAATGTGGCTGCCTGAGAATGGGGGCCTTCATGAGGTGATGCTTCAGATCATCAAAGGCTAGTTGTTGCAAGGTGGCCCAAACAAAATATCAGTCTTGATGTAGGAGTTCTTCAGTGCAACAACAATGTCATCATAGAAACGTATGAACCTTCAATGATAGCCCACATGCCCTAAGAAAGACTTCACCTCTTTGGGTGTACGATGGATAGGCAATGAGATGATCACCTCTACCTTGGTGGGGTTAGTGTTCATGCCCTGTCATCATAGAAGCGTATGAACCTTTAGTAATAGCCCAGATCCCCTAAGAAAGACTTCACCTCTTTGGGTGTACGAGGGATGGGCAATGAGATGATCACCTCTACATGCTTGTGTTTTGACATGCTAGATGGTCAGTATTATGGGTGATTCTATGTTAATACTGATGTCGCTAGTGTTATTGGTGTTGTGATTGATTATTGTGCTTTGAGCGCGGTTATGTTTGGATCAGTTGATTCGGTGATTCGTTCAATTGATTGTTAATAACTAATGTAATTGACGGCTTGAGTAGAGGTCATGGAACTCATAGTGAGGATTGGAGTTAGTGCGAGGGTACCGATCAAGGTGTTGCACAGCACATTATATATGGCCATGGGCCAATTTTGTTTTTGCTTTATTATTACAAGTTTGAGCAATATATTTTATAGTGGACATAATTCATTTTTGGGCCCTAAGATGGCTATGTAAAGCAAATCCCTCATTTTGGAAGAGAGGGATAATTATGGCTCCTTGGTGCTTTTACGAAATATCATAAATACTCTAGATGAGGAAGGGTGAGCCACTCATCTAGGGAGGGGAGATTGTAGCCAACCTGATGTCGCTTTTGTGGTTTGATTGTATTCTTCTTCTCGAATTGATTAAGTGGTGAATTTGTGTTGAAGAGAATTACCTTGAAGGTTTCAGTGGTATCAGAGCTTTGATCACGCTCTTGTGAAGGAAAGAAAAAAAAAGAAGTCCTGTGGAGTGTGGAGGGTTCAGGATTCAAAAGGACTATGTGACACATGCAGAATCAGAGGTCGAGGGGGAGAGAAAGTGTGCATCGAGGAACGTACCCAGGCGTGTGTTTTGGAACCCTGTTGGCTACACCATTCTCAAAGCTTTGCAGCTCTAAAGGACTCTAGAGATCCCTTATTTTATAAAAAGGCAAAAGGCTCACTTAAGGGGCTTAGCACATGGGAAGAAATTGGATGGGAATGGGAAAAGGTGGTCCCAAGTGGACCCATGCATATTTCTATCCTATTCCCATCCCACCATGCTAACAAAAAAAGAACTAGGGATGGGTTTAGGAGGAAGAGGACACATGGCATCATTTCATGAGTTTAAGAGGTGGGGACCTTATGGGGACAAGGACACATGTCATCCTTCCATGTTTTTGAATCCTTTAAAAAGGGAACCTATTCTAGGTGCTAGGGTCTAGAGGCCATGGCGGGATGGGAGAAAAAGTGGCTACTGAATTCTAAATCCATCCTAGACCACTTGGTGTAGGATGGGAGTAATGATGATAAAAATATTCCCATCCTAAACCCATGCTAGCCCCATCCATATGCTAAGTGTTCGGTGGATAGACTTCGAAGTTTGCACCAAGCATCACTCAGGCTATGGCGCATATCGCGTGTTTCAGAGTCGAAAGATTCCACACACCTGAAGCAATTGTCTCGCCATGCGTAGTCTACTGTCTCTGCTGATTCTCCAGTCTGCCGCACGCAGAGCCGCAGACCCTTCTACCGCCTCTAGTCCGCCACGGCCCCAGTAGGCCTCCTGTAGGCAACGCCTTTTCTCTTCATCAAGCGCCGAGAGCACTCCACCCATCGCCTCCGGCCTTCCGTAACTCCGCACCGCCCGCATCATTGCCAAAGTCTTGCACTAAAAGGCCTAGGCTAGTGCATTGGGTGCAGCCAACCATCATGCGGCCAGCCGCCTCTAGACTGTGCGCGCCCATCTCTGCAGACCTACAGTACCACCGGCAGCCTCTGCCCGCGCGCTCGTGATAGTCCGCACAAAACCACAAATGATCTCGACTTGCAGCATTGAAGAACAGAGTCAGCGCTTCCTTGCAAGACTTCTGCTAACCAAGGTCTAACGCCATGCAGCCCTGTTGATGGCGACCATCAACATTTCTGATGATAGCTGCTTGCTTTCCAGTGATCGTCTTTCCATCATGAGCTCCTTTGATGCGCGTGCCCAATCATAAACTCCCCACCGATGACATCCCTGCACGCGATGATTTCTCTTCTAGAAAGAGCAAGGTCAAAGTTTTTTCTTTGACCTTCAACTCCTTAGTCATCTAAGGTCAATTTGAAAAAAAAAAAAGAGGAAATTCAGCAAGCTACGAGGCTCAACAAAAGTGCGAGGCCACTCCACCAACCAATAAAGGCATTTTAAAAAAAAAGAAAGAAAAGAAAGAGAGAGCAAAGCAAAATTTGAAGAAGCTCGAATCAAGAAGGCAATTGGAACCACAAAATCACCGTGCAATTAATTGGAGAGCAGTTGAGCACAAAAGACGACGACAAGCGACATCATTAGTCCCATATCAACCACTCTAGTCTTTCTACCTCCAATCAACGAGCGAGAGAAGTGATTTCTTTTGCTTTATATTTCATACACTTAGTATTTTTTGTCATCCGAGAAATTCTCTAAAAAAGATAAGATTAAATGTATTGCAAATCATTTAGTGGAGAGTGCTGCACTTTGGTGGAACATCTCTAAGCACAGTAAAAGGCGGCCAAAATCTTGGAAGTCTTTTCAAAAGCTCATCAAGAGAGATTTCCTTCCCTCACATTTCAAAGCAAAAGCCAGACAATAGTGGGATACTTTCAGGCAGTTTGATAAGGAGATGATCTCCACATATACTGATAGATTTTGGCAAACGTTGATCCAATTACAGTCCTTAGAGAAAGTTCATGAGCGAGATTAATGCAAGAAGTATGTGGCAGGTCTAAAATCTAAGTTGAGAGCCGAGATTAACATGTTTCATCCTCGCTCACTAAACTCTGCAATTTCTCTTGCAATGAATTGTGAGAGGAAGAATGGGATCCCAAAGGAAGGGAAAGATTTGGAACAACATGTACCCTTCCATAAGAAAAAGAGATTCTTTAAATCTAAAAATGGTTTTGTTCCACAGAAGACATATTCTTCTTCGAAGCTGAACAGTGGAAATTTTCCAAAGAAGAAATAAGGTGTTTCAAGTGCAACAAGGTGGGACACATAGCCACTGAATGTCCCGAAAGAAAGAAGACCCCGATGGCGAAAGTGCACATGATCGATGACGAAGCAGCTAAGCAAGAGGGAGGTAAGTATAATTGTCATGCTCTTCTAAAAATAAAAGGTTTCATTAATGGCAAAGAGATTGTTATTCTGCATGACGATGGTAGTACACATGATTTCATTTCGAAAAGAGCCTTAGCAAAGCTAAATGTAGAGTCTTTCCCATCTGACTATAAGGTCAAAGCTGCTTTTACCAAGACAAAGTACAATTGTACTAGAGAAATCAAGAATCTTGAAATTTAATCAAACCCTACAAGGATAGACAAGACTTTCTAGTGGCACCCTTACAAGGAGTGGACATCATCTTAGGAATGCCATGGAGGCATCAATATAATCCTAAGATAGATTGCGATTCACATCAGATGTGGATTGAGAAGGACAGACAAGAAATATGTCTGAAAAGTTCAATGAAACCTGAGATCAATCCTTTACTCAACCACACACAAGCCAAAAGAGCAATTAGAAAACGTGAGAAGACATATCTAATTTTGGTGAATACAGTAACGGCTACTCAGCCAAACACTAAGACTTCATGCCAAAAGTTTCTTTTTTGATTTTTTGATTGTTTCTCAGAGGATTTACCACGTGGACTACCATGTTCTCGACTTGAAGATCATAGGATAGAAATCCTACCGGAAAATACTCCACCTTGCAAAGCTCCTTATGGAGTCAACCAACTAAAGCAAAAGGAAATTCAAAAGCAGGTGGAGGAACTGATAGAGAGAGGATTGATAAGACCCAGCAGTTCTCCTTATGGAGCACCTGTCCTATTAATCAAAAAGAAAAATGGAACCTATCGAATGTGCATAGACTATCGTGCACTAAACAAAATCATAGTGAAGAACAAATATCCAATCCCTAAGATTGATGCATCATCTTTTGGACAAATTGAGGACAAATTGAAAGGCCCGGCCAAGGTCTTCAGTAAGACAGATCTCAAATCTGGCTATCATCAAGTTCGTATGGTAGAAGAGGATATATACAAGACTACCTTTGAAACTCAAACGGGACATTATGAGTTCCTAGTTATGCCTTTTGGGCTAACTAATGCTCCAGCTACTTTTAGTAGAATGATGAACTGAATCTTTCTTAAACACCAAGATTGTGTGGTAGTATTTTTTGATGATATTGTGGTGTTTAGCAAAGATATTAAAGAGCATGAGGAACATCTGAAGCGAGTCTTTTCACTCTTGAAAGAAAATAAATTGTACATAAATCATGAAAAGAGTAGTTTCTTTCAAGATCAGATAGAGTGTTTGGGTCACATAGTATCTGCCAATGGGATTTGAGTGGATCCAAAGAAGATTGAGTGCATAGTCACATGGCCTAAACTCCGAGATATACATGAATTAAGATCATTCTTGGGATTGTGTAGCTTCTATAGAAAGTTTGTCAAGAATTTCGCATACATTGCACATCCATTGATAGACCTTCTTAGAAAAGCTAAATATTTCTTATGGACCGACCATCAAGATAAATCTTTTACATCTTTGAACGAAGCTCTCACACAAGCTCCTATGTTGCAACTACCCGATTTCTCTAGACCATTCTTTGTCATTGTAACCGATGTTAGTGGATATGGAATTAGAGCCGTACTTATGCAAGATGGACATCCAATAGCATATGAGAGCTGAAAATTAAAACCAGTGGAATGCAATTATAGCACATATGATAAAGAATTAACCGCCGTTGTGCATGCCTTACAAATGTGGAAACATGATTTGATGGGAGCTGAGTTTCTTATCAAAACCGATCGGCAAAGTATCAAGCATTTGTTGACTCAACCACCAATATCTGATAGACACATCAAGTGGGCATCATTTATACAGAGTTTTCAGCCCAGCATTTAGTATCAACTTGGAAAAGAAAATGTAGTTGCTGATGCTGTTAGCAGAAAGCCAAGTATTAATCACACATCACTACTGTAGAGACCCAACCTTTCGAAGGTATGAAGAATTCTTATCAAGAGGATCCAGACTTTTTCGATATATGGAACTTATTAGAGAATAATAATTGGAATCCTATGTTGGACTATTCATGTAATGATGGACACCTCTTTTATCAAAAGAAATTATGCATCAATCGACCCTTTAGACAAATTATAATGGAGGAAATGCACCAACCACCATATATGCAACATAGGGGAGTGACTGCCACTTTACAAGTGATAGCGAGGGAATTTCATTGGCCTACTATAAGAAAAGATGTGGCTAAGCATCACTTGCCAGAAGATCAAGAGTTACAAAAGAAAGACCCCAGGATTGCTACTGCCTTTGCCAATTCCTATGCAACCTTGGGAACAAATATCTATGGATTTCATAACAGGTATTCCTACTACAGCGAATCAAAATGATATGATTTGGACGATAGTAGATCGCTTTAGTAAGCAAGCTTATTTCATCCCATGCAAGAAGACTTTAACAGCTTAGCAAGTTGCACATTTATTCATCAAGCATATCTTTGTTCATCATGGCTTGCCAAAGATTATAGTGTCTAATCAAGATTCGAAGTTTTGCAGTAATTTCTGAACTGCATTATTTCATAATCTAGGCACTAAGCTAGATTTCTCATCAGCCTTTCATCCAGAATCGAATCAACAAACTGAAGTTACAAATAGTACTATTCTAGATATGATAAGAGCTTATGCGGGAAGTCAACCAAAGACTTGGGACAAATATCTTCATCTCTTATAGTTTGCTTATAATAATACTCCTCATTCTACAATTGGAAGAGCACCCTTTGAGGTTATCTATGGGAAAGTTTTACCTATTGCTATCACACAATTGACCCATAGAGTGGAGGCGGCAGATGCATTTACCCATGACTGTCAAAATATTCTCAAAGAGGTTCAAGAAGCCATTGCAATCGCACAAGAGAAGTACACAAAACAAAGCCAATAAGAAACGGAAACACATCTTTTTATAGAAGGTGATTATGTACTTCTTTGGATTGAGAAAAGAAGATTGAAGAGTGTTGAGAAATGGCCAGTAATCAAGATATCACCTTGTTTTTATGGACCTTTCAAGGTGATTTAGAAAATCAATGATCTAGCTTATAGGCTTGAATTACCTGATAATTGGACAATACATAATGCTTTTCATATCAACCTCTTAAAGCCCTTCAAAGGAACTTTACCTATTCATCCCGTCTATGAAGAGGCTCCATTGATTGTTGATGAAGAAGAAATTCTAGAACCCGAATGCATTATTGATCATCAACAGACCTCGACTCGAAAAGGAAATGTCTATATTAAATACTTGCTCAAATTTAAGAATCATTCGAGAGATGATGCTCAGTGGATGCCTGAGTGGTTCTTTCAAACTTTTCCAGACCTCATTAGTTCATATAATCAAACACGCAATTGAGGTCAGTTGCAATCCAAGCAAGAGGGATGTTATGGAAATTATATTTTTGGTATATCTTGCTTTGAACATTATTATTTTAGTCAAGTGTGACTATGGCAAAGTACTCCATAGGAGCGCACTGGACGTGGCGGGGGTCCTAGTGGATACTTTGTGTGGTTAGTTGGGGACGCCTGACTAGCTTGTGTTTTGCCATGCTAGATGGTCAATATTGTGGGTGATTCCATGTTAATACTAATGTCGCTAGTGTTATTGGTGTTGTGATTGATTATGGTGCTTTGAGCATGGTTATGTTGGGATCGGTTGATTCGGTGATTCGTTCAATTGATTGTTAATAACTAATGTAATTGGCGGCTTGAGTACTGGTGATGGAACTCATAGCGAGGATTGGAGTTAGTGCAAGGGTACCGATCGAGGTGTCGCACAACACATTCTATATGGCCATGGGCCAATTTTGTATTTGCTTTATTATTGCAAGTTTGAGCAACATACTTTGTAGTGGACATAATTCATTTTTGGGCCCTAAGATGGATATGTAAAGCAAATCCCTCATTTTGGAAGAGAGGGATAATTATGGCTCCTTGGTGCTTTTATGAAATATCATAATTACTCTAGATGAGGAAGGGTGAGCCACTCATCTAGGGGGGGGAGATTGTAGCCAGTCTGTTGTCGCTTTCGTGGTGTGATTGTGTTCTTCTCCAATTGATTAAGTGGTGAATTTGTGTTGAAGAGAATTACCTTTAAGGTTTCACAATATTAGAGGGAGCAAATTTGCAATGTATTTCTTACATTGCTAGATGAATAGATGCTTTATGATAGATTAGTGTCCCCCGACCTTTGCTTCACATTATATACCCAAGACATGTGGGTAATGTGGGTAATGGATGTGTAAGGCACGATGGACTGCACTATTCATGTTGAGAAAAACAATAGAATGGTCATAGATGCCTGCAATGCATATGTTAAGGTTTTACCAAGTCATGGTCTCAATGCAATATACAGCCAAACTATAGAGATTTTCCTTGTGAATTGAGCTATGATTAGGATAGTTTATGCGAGGAGAATCTATCGACACAGAACCTGAATCTGGTTCATGAACTGGGAAATGGCAAATGGCCTCAAAGTACCTTGTGTAGACATATACAAAGATATGACCTTGTAGGCTAGTCTAGTACTTGGTTTATTTTTTTATGTTCTACTTGGTCACTATATATGCCAAGTACTTTGTATTCTTATCTATTGAACATCTGTTGGAGCTTTCGTGTGTGAGCACATCCATTCACTGGTGTTCACTTCTTGTCTCCATTTGTGTTCCTTCAAGTGGTATCAGAGCGTCAGTCACTTGAACCGAGATTCAGCCTTGCCTTCTGTCTTGTGGCAAGTTCTCTCGTGTCCTCGTGTTGCTCTCAATCCTACATTCAGCCCACTTCAGTTTCCAGCTCGTTTTTCAGTCAGTTGTCGTGAAGAACTTGAGTTTTTTTGCTGCCTCGGGAAGTCTTCTTCAGGTCGCCTCTCTCCAGGACTTGGTCGACAACCAATGTTGCTGATTTTCAGACTTCAGCCCGAACAGCTTCAGATCAGGTCGCCTTCACTTCGCCCCTCTTTTTGAGGTCGCCCTTGAGCCCGGGAGCTTCTACTTCAGGTCGCCCTGATTTCTAGCACTTTCCGGCATCTCCTCTTGCTGTTTTTTACTGCCTACAACAGTCTCCTATAGTTGCATTGATGCTCTTCTCAGTAGCAGCAGCCATCTTCTTCAATACGAGTTCATCTACTGCTACAATGGTGCTCTTCTCAGCAATTTCCAGCCCCGAATCAAACTGACATCCACCTCGGAAGCTCCTACTTCAAATCGATTTGCTTCAGCGCTCTTTTCCTGCTTCTTGGACACCCAAATCTTCTTGTCAGTTATTTGTCAGGAATAATGTCTCTTTCTGAAAGCTTTGGCACTATCACTGAAGGGGATAAATTGGAAGGATCAAACTATGCCTTGTGGTCATTTATGCTCCGCGATATTTTGGTTGGCAAGGGCTTGTGGGACATTGTGAGTGGTGATGAAACTAGGCCAGCTGCTGCTGCAACTAGTTCATCTTCATCCATCACATCTATATCCACAGCTCCTACTCCTGCTCTATTGGAGGAGCAAAGGAGGTTTGATAGAAGAAATGCCCAGGCTTTATCTTTGATATCCCTCTCAGTGAAGAGGCACATTATGTCTACTATCAAGTCCTGCAGGTACGCTACAGATGCTTGGGCTAAACTGGCATGTATGTATCAGGTCAAAAATGAAGCTAGAGTGCTAGCTTTGACAAATCAACTCAAGGAGTTGAAGATGGAAGAAGGGCAAACAATTGCATAGCATATTGCTAAGATTACTGATCTTAGAGATCAATTAGCAGGCGTTGATGAGGAGATAGAAGACAGAAAGTTGGTCACTCTCACTCTCAATAGCCTGGCTCCATCATTTGGCACTTTTGTTACCTCTTTGTCTATCATGCTTAGGGCTGCACCTGTCTCATTTGATGAGTTGGTAGGGCTGCTCCTGCAAGAAGAGGAAAGAACCTCTAATTTTGCTCATTCATCTCGCCAAGGTGAGCAAGCTCTTGCTATGCAGGGAAAGGGCAAATTTCAGTCAAAAGGAGGATACTTTCACAAAAAAAACAGCAATGGATTTCAGCCCAAAAGTGAGGCAAATGCAAGTTCTCAGGCAAGTCCCGCCTCTAAGAAAAAGGGTAAATGTAACTATTGCAAAAAGCCTGGTCATTACATTGTCGAGTGTCAGAAGAGGATTGCTAATGAGAAGAAGAGGGGGACTACAAACAGTAATTTTGTGGCACCTGCTGAAAATTCAAATGCCTCTTCTCATGCACATTATGCCCAGGATGACAAGGACTTTGCCTTTGGTGTTGTGGATCATGAGATCATTGACACAGGGGGTAGCCTACTATGTCACATGCTACACATGCTCATGCTCTTATTGAGCCAGTGTCAGAGGGTATTGATGCATCTTTGGCCACCACTGATCCTTGGTACTTGGATAGTGGTGCTTCTAAGCATATGACTCATCACAGAGATTGGTTTGAGGACATTATACCGGTCCATGGCAGACATGTTGTTTGTGCTAATGATGCCACTCAGGATATCACGGGAGTGGGACATGTTCCTATTCTCTTGGATGGTTCAGGAAAGAAACAATACATCCGTGATGTTTGATATGTTCCAGATTTGAAGAAGAATCTGATTTCAGTTTCCTCCATTGCTCATGATCAACATATGTTGGTAGAGTTTCAAGGCAGCCAATGTAGGATTAAGGATCCTAAAAAGGGTTATGCTATTGTGGCTACAGGCACTTATGAAAAAGGGCTGTACAAGCTTGATGCTCAGCCTTATAATCAGCATGCTATGGCTGTATCATGTGTATCTCAGGGTGATTTATGGCATGCCAGGTTTGGCCATATCCATCACAGGGCTTTGACCTATTTGTTCAACAACAACATGGTTATTGGAATGCCAAAATTACAGCAGCCAGTTAATGAAGTATGTGAAGGGTGTGCCCTTGGCAAATTGCACCGCTTACCTTTCAAAAAGGATGGGAAAGGTGATGTGAAAGCAATAAGAGCATTGCAAATAGTGCACAGTGATGTTTGTGGCCCCATGAATGTTACTACTCATAGAGGGGCAAGGTACTTTGTTACCTTCATTGATGACTACTCCAGATTTACATGGCTCTTCCTCATGAAGAACAAATCCGAAGTGTTTTATTGGTTCAAGATATTCAAGGCTATGGCTGAGAATCAGACCAATTCCAAGATACAAACACTCAACACAGATAGAGGGGGAGAGTATACTTCAGAGGTATTTGCAAGCTATTTGCAAGAACATGGCATCAAACATCATTTAATTGTGCCATACACACCCCAGCACAATCCTATTGCTGAAAGGAAGAATAGGACTCTTGTAGAAATGACCAGATGCATGCTGAAATTCAAGAAAATCTCAAAAGGATTTTGGGGAGAAGCCATTACTACAGCCACATACATCTTGAACAGATGCCCAACAAAAGCTTTGGTTAACAGGACACCATTTGAGGCATACTATGGGTACAAATCACTTCAGAATTTTTGGGTCGGTTGCTTATGCTCTAATTTCTGCTCAACATAGAACTAAACTTGATGACAAGAGTGTCAAATGCATATTTGTGGGGTATAGTATTGAGAGTAAAGGTTTTCGTTTGTATGATCCTGTTACTCGGAGGATTATTATTAGTAGAGATGTTGTCTTTGCTGAAAATGAAACCATGCAACCGGTCAATGTTGATTTGCCACCATATGATGATGTGCCTCTTGATATTGTTCAGTTTGATAGTAATGAGATGGAGTCTTTATCCTCCTCACCCAGTTCAGATTTGGTGCCATATGTTGAGGGGGGATTTCCCTCAAATGTTCCAGAAGGGCAGCCGGCTAGTGGGGCAGGACAGCCACATGTTTGGAATCCTTTACCTCGCCATAGCAACAATGGTCCAGCCAGTGGTGGTGCTGCAAATTCAGTCCCAAAATGGGCACGGTTGACCCTCAGAGAGGCTAATGTTCAGCCAACTTTAGGGAGGACCAGGACAGCCACAAGGAATGCATCATCACAGGTGAATTATGCTTTGATGGCTTCAGTTATGGCAGCTGAAACTGAACCTCAAAGATTTGAGGATGCCATGAAACATCCCACATGGCAGGAAGCCATGAGATCTGAAATTAGTTCCATTGAAAGGAATGCCACATGGGATTTGGTTGATAAGCCCATTGGGAAGAATGTGGTTGGTACCAAATGGATCTATAAAGTTAAGTACCATGCAGATGGCACTATTGAAAAACACAAGGCCCGGCTAGTTGCCAAGGGGTATGCCCAAGAGGAGGGAGTGGATTATGAGGAAACATTTGCTCCGGTAGCCAAGATGACTACCATTCGGTCTGTCATCTCTCTTGCTGCAAGTTATGGCTGGCGCGTCTTCCAGATGGAGATGTTGTCTTCGCTAGTTATTTTACCATACCTGACTCATGTCTGTTAAACATGGGGTTCCATCCCCCCGTTGGGTGCTTGTAGAGATTTATAGCTCCCTTGCCTCCATCTGTCTGTGTTTACACGTTGCTTTTGAGCTAGGTCAAAGTGGAGAGAAGAGCATAGTGGGACACCAAACCCACCCTTTAGTCACACTGGCTTCTTGGTAGCGTACAACTACTCGGTGGAGTTTGGGATACTGTAGGGGCAAAAGAATGTGCCATTCGTGGAAGTTGGTGGGTATATGCCCCTTGATCCCAGGTTCAGAGTATTAACTTATCAAGGGTCGAGGTTTGTTGGAAAGAAATCTCCACCATTCGATCAAAATCAATTATTTCACAAAAAACTTTGACAAGCATGCTACCAGAAAAACAAAAGTTGGCAACAGGACACATAAGCATTCAGAACAAGAAAAAGGTCCACAAAAGAATCTTCCAAATGACAGACAAGCACTCATTAACCTGAAAGACATCAGAGAGCCAATAACAATTCAACAAGAAGAAACTATGACAATCGTTGGAACCTCGACGCCAGGGAAATGCTCGGAGGCGGTGGCTTGTCTCATTAACCTGAAAGACATCAAACAGCCAATGACAATTCAACAAGAAAAGCCTCTGACAACTGTTGGAACCTCGACGCAAGGAAATGCCCGGAGGCGACAATTTTGGGTCGGGCGGGAAACCGGCTTGCAACCTTGCGGCCGTGCACCGCGGTTGGGGGTGTGGTTACCTGGGGCTTCCCAAGACTTGACCGTTGGACTAGAAGCTATTCAAAACTGTGCACTCATCATCATCGTCTTCATATTCATCTTCTTCATCGTCTTCTTCTTCATCTCCATCTTCAAACTTCATCAGCTTCAGCTTCATCCTCATTTTCATCTTCATCTTCATCTTCGTCATCTTCAAACTCAACAGGCAGCAGCAATCAACTGCGCCAGACACCGCCAAGAATGCCTTCTTGAACGGTGATTTACAAGAGGAAGTTTATGTGCAGCAACCCCAAGGATTTGAAGTTACAGGACAAGAACACAAGGTTTGCAGGCTACGCAAGGCATTGTATGGGCTAAAACAAGCACCCCGTGCTTGGTATCACAAGATACATCAGTATTTGCTGTCCCAGGGCTTTGTGAACACACATACAAAGTCCAACCTCTATGTTCTGCAAGAAAAATCAGATTTGCTGATTTTAGTTCTTTATGTGGATGATATACTACTCACAGGCAGTAGTAATCAGCAAATTGCAGCCATCAAAACAGCATTGTGTCAGACATTTGATATGACAGATTTGGGTCTCTTGCACTATTGTCTTGGTATTGAGTTTTGGCAAACCCAGGAAGGGATATGTATGTCCCAAACAAAGTATGCAAAGAGTCTCTTGCAGAAATTTAAGATGGAAAATTGCAAACCTGTGGCCACTCCATTGACCAAAGGACTCAAGCTTTCAAAGCATGACACAGCAAAGAAGTTTGATGGCACACTTTACAGACAATTGGTGTGTAGTCTTATCTATCTGTGTTCTACCAGGGCTAATATTGCACATGCCACTGGGTTGCTAAGTCAGTTTATGCATTGTCCTACAGTCACACACTGGCAAGAAGCCAAGCGGGTTCTTAGATATCTGCAGGGCACTCTTACTCATGGATTGCACTATGCTGCAAATTGTGACATTTCTCTGAGTGGTTTCACAGACTCAGATTGGTCAGGGGATATGGATGATAGAAAATCCACCACTGGTTATTGTTTTTCATTGGGTTCAGCTTGCATTTCTTGGCTCAGTAAAAAGCAAGACCGTGTTTCTCTTTCCTCTAGTGAAGCAGAGTATAGAGCAGCAAACGCAGCCACTACAGAAGCAATGTGGTTAAGGAAGCTTATGTTTGATTTGCATCATGCACAACATGGTGAGGCCACTTCCATTTTTTGTGACAGTGTGAGTTGCATTGCCATTGGGAAAAATCCTGTCTTTCATGCCCGCATGAAACATATTGAGAATCATTATCATTATGTTCGGGATTGTATACAGGATGGCTCCATTGATCTTATCTATTGTCCTACTGAGGATAATGTGGCGGATATCTTCACTAAAAGCCTGTCAGCTCCACTTTTTACTCGTCACCGACACGGCTTGGGGATACGAGATATAACAACAATGTCAGGGGGGGTTATAAAATGACATTGTTATTCATGTGTTACCCCATAGGTTGCTATATCCTGATGGATGAATTTGTGCAACCATGGTCTTTAGGTGCCCTAGGTACTTCTGACACGTTTCCAGAGTACTTCAGTCATATCTTTGAGGGGGGATTTGTAGACATATACAAAGATATGACCTTGTAGGCTAGTCTAGTACTTGGTTTATTTTTTATGTTCTACTTGGTCACTATATATGCCAAGTACTTTGTATTCTTATCTATTGAACATCTGTTGGAGCTTTCGTGTGTGAGCACATCCATTCACTGGTGTTCACTTCTTGTCTCCATTTGTGTTCCTTCACCTTGGTGGACTAAAAACAATGAGGTTTTACCCACTCTTGTATTTGACGAGATTGTACGGATATAAAATTGGGTCATTACTCCAATAAGTAATTTTGTTTGCTTATGGTACTGAAATGATCATGGCTACTATTGGAACCCTATTGGAACACAAGAGCATCTCTTTGTGGTTAGGATCAACAACCTGTTAGAAAAGGAAGCTTACACCCACATCATTTTGCATCTCCAACTAAGAAAGGAAATGAGGACCAATAGAGATAGAAGTCTAAACACGTTAAGGATTTTTTATACCTCTAATTTTGTAAAAATAGAAGTTGGTGAGACCAACTTGTAACAATCTTTACCTTGACTGAATATACTCATATTTTGGACTAGAAATTTTACCACAAGGTTTCACTTAGCTGGGTTTTCTTTGCTGCCTTAGTGGATAGTTGGACCAAAGTATAAAAAGTTTGAGGTGAAACTTTATCTATCTACAAGTACTGGTTTGACTTAGATGATCATGACTGAGTAATACTGACTCTATTTTAATTATCACGATTTATTTAAATTCTTTAATGTAAAATGGATAAGCCTCTCCATTTATAAAAGAAAATATAGTGTCCCTATCTTGCATGTTATTATTTACCTTGATTCTAGCATTTCACTTGGAAATAAGTAATAATCAACAACAAAGAAGAAAACAAGTCCTGTAAGTAATAGAAATATGAAGCGAAAAAGGAAAATTTTGGGATTTGTAAAAATTAGGACTTATTGATAATGTGGACAGCACATAATGAAATATACTTGAAGATCATCTATGACAGTCTTCTGACCATTATATGTATGTGATAATATTTGTGTTGCTTTCAAGGAAACTTTCAAGGACCATATTATAGACAGGGTGCTGTGTATTCTAAATTGACAGAATATTTAGGGAGATGTAGAAATGGAATATGACAGCGATATTATGGTGTATTTAACATTTTGGTAAAGTTTATATTTATTTAAAAGATGGGACCCTAAGCAAAAAATATTTTGGATCCTTTTAAGGACTTAATTACCCTTTATTACACTTAGAGTAGCATTTTGGACTATTTTTTGATCAGTATGGATGATAGATTTCTAATGCTTTTAAGGACTTAATATCATTATGGTTTGTAATAAAACATGTTCATAATAAGATGGAAAGGAATCCAACCTTGCAGTAATTCCTAAACATGAAATGCCAAGTTTTATTTTTGTTAACCTAGGCTGAGTGACAAGGATAACAACTGTGCACTGGCAACGAAGCCTCGTTTCCACAACAAAAATATAATGTTCTAACTATCTTTTTGTTGTGATGTGCTAGGTGAATTGGTGGATTATCTTTGGCATTATGATATTGGTGGGATGATTCACGTTGGCAAGTGAAGAAATTACTTTGGGATGCATGGAATGTACCATTCTTCAAGGAGGATCTTTATGATAGCAACAGAATTTTAGAGGGGGTTCATTTTCTCATATGGAACTCACCACCACTTGGGCAAAATCGAAAGAGACATGATATTAAAACCCTTAGTGGTCATTTTGATTTGGGTGGTGAAATATTTGATATATATTTTCAAGAAAACTTCCATTGCCAATCGTAGTGTAGTTGAATATATGTGGAACTTCTTAATATGACAGTTTATAGAAGGCTAGTATATCTTTTTGGACCAGTTTTCCTCTCCTCTATTATCAGGAAGGTTTGACTAGGACAATATTGGACACAAATGTGATGTTGGTCCTCAAGAATTTTATCTTATTTTGTTTCTTTGGATGCAATACTATGAGGGCTCCTTTGCTTGTAATTTGTTATGGACTTGGATTGATTTTGTTATAATTGATTTTGAGAAGAATGGAAAGGAAATAAGGGTAGAAATATAGGATGAACACACACACACACACATATCAAGGTTGTGCACGTGCGAGCATGCGGGCGTGCAGGTGCAACCTCGATGTCATGGAGAAAGATGTATTATCCTCCATCGACAAGAGGGGAGCAAGAAACCATATCTCTATTATGGGGTCAATAGAGGTGGTGCCCGAGGTAGAGAGAATTTCAGAAGTGGAAGGGGGTTCAAGAGGTCTCTAGAGCACTTCCAGGGCCAACGCAGCTTCCTGCTCCATCCTCAAATTTCTTTATCAATGGGCTCTTCATTCTGGATGTTCGGCTCATCTATAAAAACAAGAGGATCAGCAAGGACAGGGGCAGGGTCAGGGCTTGAGGTCAAGGCCTAGTCCTCTTCCATTTGTCCTTCCTGGAGAAGGAAATTTAAGGTCATTTCCCAGGATAGGAACCTATTTCCTGTGTTTCCATGACTCCACATACTAGGAGGTCATCGATGTCCACCTCCCTAAACCCTTGGGGTGTGAGATGGGCTTGAAAGTGGTCTAAATGCTTCACAAACCTGGGTTCTTGATTGAACAAGTATTACAAGTAATCAATTGGGGCCCATCTTTTGGTAGACTCATCAAGTTGATATGCAAAACTCGCGATGTGGTCTTGCATATACTTCAAAATCATTTCGGGCTCACAAGTAGGTGCCTAGGACATCTATGCTCTTATCAAATAATAAAAATGACTCCTCTCCCTATCAACTAATGGAGTACAGGAGATAAAATCAAGGAAGGAAGACTTAGCAAAATCCATGGTAGCTTTGTAGCTAGGAGAATGATGGTGGCTATGATAGTGAAACTTCGAAACTAAAGTAGCTTTACAACCTATATATACCCAAATGTTCTAGATATAAATAATAAAATAAATTGAATTTTTTAGAAAATTTTGGACATGAAACCAAACCATTTAAAACATCAAAATAAATTGCACCACTATGAATTGGAAAATGTCAAAATCCACAATTGTTCCACCCCCAAATTGTTTACCATCTTCAATATTGCAGGAGGGATAAAAGTGGCACTATGCATGCGCTTCTCTACATGCTTGCCTACCTTTTCACCATTTAAGGTAAAATGGAAGGACTCAGACATGCCATCCTCTATGACCAATAGGAGTTTCCGCGCACATCCCTGAGAGTCCATTGTGACATGACAGTCACATTCTTGACATCTCCTAAATGAGAATCAATACATAAACTTACCCTCATTAGAGTTAAGGGGGAGCCAATTGCCAGCTGTTGCTTCCACCGCCTATAGCTAAATATAACATTTGGCACGAGATGTGGTACTTGACAACCACATTGTCCTTATATGCATGGCATTGAAACATATCACCCTTTTGTTCACCTGACCTATTTCCCCAATTCACCCCAAGCAATTCCTCAAGGGCATTCTCATGTAGGCACTTGTATGACCACATGGTTTTTGCTCGGTGCATCTAGATATTAAGAAAACAAGAAGCACATTGTCCTTATATGCATGGCATTGAAACATATCACCCTTTTGTTCACTTGACGTACTTCCCCAATTCACCCCAAGCAATTCCTCAAGGGCATTCTCATATAAGCGCTTGTATGACCACATCATTTTTGCTCGGTGCATCTAGATATTAAGAAAACAAGAAGCAAAAATGTGTAGAGGCATAAACCAAGACAACCTTACTCATTTAGAACCAAATAAAAACTTTATGGCCATGCCCACATTCTTTGCAATCTTGTCCTTGTATGATTGCACTATTCTTGTTTCCACCATGCTGCAATCCATGTCTTCAAATTGTGCTGGTGTAATGCATTAAAGATGGCCATAGCCTGATACCATCCTTAGAGTAATGTACTTGGCATTATACCAATAGATATTTCTGTGTTTCAAAGCAGAGGACTTCTCTCCAGCATGCATTTGCCTTCCTAAATCCTCATGAATGGCAGTAAAATTACCAAAGAAGCACTCAATTGGTTCCCACTACTCAAAGTTTGAAGGAAATACATCTAATATGCACAATTGCTATTTCAAAAGTACAATTTCAAACTAACTCATTACATTTAGAAAACTTACACAAAATGTAGGCTTACAATGTGATGGTATTGTCGATTGATTGATTGACAAAGCCAAGTGCATGTCCTTCCCCATGTAGATGTGTTGCACCTTTGCAAGCCATCCTTTCTTCCCAAGCTTAAACTTCATGATGCGGCCTTTTCGCTCATGCAAAAGGACACCTCTCAAAGCTTATGTGGACCCTTGGCAAATCCTCTCATGACTAACCAATCATTCAAGATGTAGGTGCAAGGCACCCATTCACCCGATGCAAGGCACCCATTCACCCAATGCATTTTTGCTCTTGTGGGACACAGAGGATGTGTATGGTCTCCTCACCATGCTTCTAGAGAGGTCACAAGAGCAAGAATGGACCTGGAAGTGCAGCTTGGAGGGAGAGAGCAGCTCCAACAGAGGGAGAAAGAGGGAGAGGGGGGGCCGGGACAGAGGGTGCAACTAAAGGTGGAGAGCAGCTCTAGGAGGTGTTGTAGCTAGGAATGGAGGGATAAAGAGCAGAGGGGGATGAGAAGTTGCTACAAGAGGTGCTGTAGCTAGGAATGGAGGGAGAAAGAGCAAAGGGGGATGAGTAGCTACTGTAGGAGGTGCTGGAGAGGGAGAAAGATAGTGAACCAGAGCAGGAGGGCGTAGAGCGGCTGCTAAATGAGTTCCCACATTTGAAAAATGGAGGGAGAATGGAGCTGGATCAGAGAGGAGGAGGGGGCAAGCTTGCAACAAACTGAGAGGGGGGGGGGGAATTTGCCCAAAAGGGACCACATCCTCTTGAATGCATTTGGGGATTGTCTAGGGGATCTGCACATGGGAAGAGGGTCATGCATGGGTTGAGGGGGGGGGAGGGGGGGATGGTTTGAATGGTCCTTGATGTAAGAAGAGTAGCCAATAGGGGTTGTTTATAGGTCTGCCCACCCTCCACCCCAACATGGCATTGCCCCATTAAAAGGAGCACTCCCATTGGTACACCTCAAATCCCTCACAAACCCCTTGAAATTAGGTAATCCTAATCGGGGGCCCTTTGGAAACCCCGGTTCTCCCCTAATGACATGCCTTCTACCAAGAGCCCTAACTATGGCTTCAAGTAGTGCCCCTACATGTGTCACTTGTTTTGCATCAAGAACCAACACAACCGTATCAATAGAATAGCTACTGCCTCGATGTGGCACAATTGATTTGGTAACAGTAGCAATACTATGCAGGTAAGGTGGCTGCAGAGAGATGGCAATTGGTAAAATATCGAGGTGGGTTGAAAATTAGTCTGCCATCCAACGTGATAAACATGGAAATGCTATAAAAAAATTGATGATTGTGTTGGCTGCTACACATCATAGTGAGAGTGCTATGGATTTTTTAATCCCCCCCACCTACACAACGTAGCGCATCCCCCAAACTCTGCCCAAAATAGTTTCGTGATTGGCTATATCTGATCATGCTTTGGCCCGTGGATTCTTATTAAGAATTATAAAAAGAAAGGTCTTGAAATTCCAATCATCATAGAGATAAAAAAGGAATTGAGGCAATGATGCTTGACTTCAATTCCAATCATACTTGGAATTGAGGATCAAAAAAGTAATTTGGGCAATGATTCCAATCATACTTTGAATTGAAGATAAAAAAGGAATTGAGGCAATGATGCTTGACTTCAATTCCAATCATACTTGGAATTGAGGATCAAAAAAGGAATTTGGGCAATGATTCCATATTTCAACAATGGAAGTATATATAGCATGTTTTGTACATTACCTCATGTCTCAGGGGTACGGGCAATGGGGGGGTTTCAAATCATATGTGGAATTGAAAGAAACAAGGTGAATGATAATAAGTCATTCATAAGGCCTATCGGAGATTCGAATAGCGAAAGAGGGTGGAGAGAGAGAGGGGGGGAGAGAGAGAGGGGGAGAGAGAGAGAGAGAGAGAGAGAGAGAGAGAGAGAGAGGCCTTGAGGGAGGAGAAAAATATCAAGAAAGAATCATGAATTTTTAAAAATTAAAAATGGCCATTTTCGCTTCTGAATCGCCTTCACCTTCACTTAGGCCTTTCTATGGCAAGCCAAAAAGAGGAATTTGGGCAATGATGCCATACTTCAAAAATGGAATCATGTATAGCATGTTTTGTATACTACCTCATGTCTCGAGGGTAGGAGCGGGGAGTAGGGGTGAGGGGGGGGGCTTAGTCACTCATAAATAGCACGTGGGTTTAATAGAAGGGAATTTTGCACTTTTTTTACATATAGAAGGGAACCATGTAGAGGGGTATTCACAGATTGAATATAAAAAGGGTACCATTTAGAGGGGGTATTCATGGATTGAATAGAAAAAGGGTGTGTTTTATTCATGAAAAAATTCACAGATGAAGGGCTTTTAAATGAAGCCTTGAGCGCACATAATATAGAGGATTTACATATAGGGAACCCCTCGAGCCTCATGTTTTGTGTAAATATGCAAGGTGATGCAATACAAATTACCAAAAGGCTAGAAAGTAAGTTACGACAGGTGGCATGTACAAAGAAGCCAACGATAATATCAAGAATGAAACTACTTTGCAATAAATTATTGCAGATAGCGTGCGTCTACGTAGCATTACATCATGAAAAAGGATACATACACACGCATCTATAGGGAGTCTATATCAACCTCACACTTAACGATCAACCCATTCAAATAAGGTTCACTAATTGGAAGAAAGCTTGGATAAAAGAGAGATAATTGAACACAATTGCAACAAAATACAAAGACAATACACCAAGAATGCATAACATCATATTAACTCAAGACAAACATGGAAACAATCTATTCTAAAAAGACTGGCAATTACTCAATTGGCTGGCTATTTAACAAAGTATCAAAGTTTGTCGAAGATTAGCAATCTTTCAAATAGAAAATCCATTAACAGATACGTGCACTGAAACTAATAGCTAGGAATATACCAGAAAAAGATCCGTAGTAGCATAAAGAATATATTGATTATGCATTGCATATGCTACACTCTTGCCATGTAAAGGAAGTATAAGTATGAGACTAATGGAAGGGATGAATCTCACTTTGTTTTAAAGTCGTCAAAAACATTCTTCTACATGTTGGTCCGTTTAAAGAAGCATGTGAGAATATTATAATTTAAGGAACCTTATGAGAATAGTCATGTCACAGTTGTGGTATTGTATGCCTGTGTTTTTGCATATAGCATTCTTTTATCCTATCCCTTAAAGTTAAAGGTAACCTACGTGAACTTTTCGATTTCAAACCTAAAGATGATAGTACTACAAGGATTTCTAACTATAATATGTAGAACCTATCCCTTAAAATTAAAGGTAACCTATTGGGATTTTTCGATTTTAACTGGGAATTTTATATGCGGTTTCGTGAGCCACAAAAAAGTTCTCTCAAAGACACTCAGATTCGAGGGTGTGTAGAGAGTAGGGCACCATGGGCACTATCCACGGATGATGGACGGGCCCGCCCACATCCCAGATGCATGCAATGCACCATGGACGGATTGTATGGACAACGGAAAGAAATCTATCTCACAAAGTAAAGAAGAGCAAGAAGAGGGTGAGAATCTCCTGATTTGGAAACATGCAAACGTACCACCTTCTCTTTCTTTTCCCAGCGTTTTGCCACCTTCTCTTCCACTCTCGCTTGCCATCATCATCAATCGTTCACGTGGACTATCATCTCACGCGCGCTTCTCTCTTTAGATCGTAAGATTACACGTACAACTTATATATATAACCCCTTATCCCTGTCGCAGCTTCCTTGTTAGCGTCCTCGGTAGCTTTTTGTACGTACACTTTTCACACGATAAAATTGCTGCTGTCCCTGTGCTGTAATCTTGCTGTTCGGTATGTTTTTACAACACGTTAAATAATATACCCATTCGCATTGGCTCGCAAGCTACTCCAATTTGCGCGGTAAGCTGCACCTCAGATTTGTGCGGTTAGCTCATGAATATATTAAGCTGGCCAATCAAACAGGTACGTTGTCTTGTCAGCAACCGGTCTTAGAGCCTCCGCCAAGCAGATTGGAAACTCTAAACGTGACAGTGATGGGGATCGCGTGTTAAGTAAAGCTTTTCATCGTTCCATCAATCTGGAAATTTTTTTTGGCTGCTAGAACGTTTCCTGAGATTTCCAGAGCGCAGAAATCTCCAAGGAGATAGGTGGATTTCTTTTCTCCAAAATATAGTGAATCAAGCGCAATCTCCAAGGAAATACTACGCACGTTACCTGCTTCTTCAATAGCGGATATAAGCGTTGGGCGTGTGGGAAATTCCGATCACGTCTTATGGTCTTGTGAATGGCCTCCCAACTTTCCCAAATTAGCTGGGTTCTCAAGTGTGTTCCATACTTTAAAAATGAAAGGTTGATCGGGAAAGAATGAAGTGAGAAGCCTTTAATCACATTGAAGTTCTATCAAATTGGAATTATAAGGGCATCTTGGGGCATGCATCATATTCGAATAGCAATTTCGAAAGCGAATATATGATGAAAGTTGCTGCTGCTGCAGGTACAATGTCGTCGAAAGGGAAAAACTTTTTGAGTTCCATCAAGAAAGTTTTTGGAGTTGAAAAGTCAGAGGGAGAAAGATTTCAATATATTCCTTTTGCAAGGGAAAGAAAGATAAAGCAATTATCTTCCTTAGCAAACGCAGTGGTCGCACATTCTGCCAAGTAAGTATAACTTCTGACAATCTGCAGCTATTTGGAAAAAAGTTGATCCCCGTTTGGTGATGGTTCAAGTTTGTGAGAGAATCAGTACATTTGTGGCTCAATGATGATTTAATGTGAATTATAGACACCCTGTAGTTTTTCCAGAGGATTGTCGCTGTCATCTGTCCTACGCATAAGCTGTGCTTAAGGATATGTGAGGGGTACCGACTCATACCTTCACTCATTTCTTAAACTAGGAAACTGAGTTTGGAATAGTTTGCATATACGTTTAATTACTTATACCATCTTTTGCTGTGCAGACCTTTTGGTTGGGATGCTTACAATTCTTTTCTATTTTGGGCAGGGTCCTTTCTACGACTGTAGAACAGCTTCGAATTGAATTCGAAGAGCGAATACCTCCTGAAGCAAGAGAATATTCCCTGTATGCTCGCAGTTTTCTGGAGTACTGTTGCTTAAAAGCCATTTCCGTGTTGACACAATATGAAGATCACTTGAATGACAATAGCTTCAGGCGGTTCACTTTTGATTGTATGGTTGCATGGGAAGCACCAAGTGCAAATCAGCCTAATATTAAGGTATTTTGGTCTCATATTGATCCTTGAAAACTTCTTTACCTGGACGTTCTTCATGAACTAATAAGTTTTTCCTCTGTGGGATTTGAATTTATTCAATAGGGCTGTTAAGATTTGAGTTACGTGCATTCTCCCTGCAGAATAGAAGAATAAGAGGAATGGAAACCGACCATGCAGTACTTCACTAGTAACACATCCTTTTCTGAACTAGCAAGAACAGATTACCTGAGGGATTAAATGAAGCAATAGACTTGTAAACGTTGATGCCCATGCTATCCCAGCTGCTAGACTCAAAGAAGGAACTGATATGGAGATTATGTAAGAGGATTGGTTGGGGAAATGTGAGCCTTTTGGAACATTCGATTGTAAATTTGGCTTCAATATAGATACAATTGTAAGAGACTTTTAATATAGCTGAACCCTTCCAAGTCTTGCCAAACCAATACTTCAAGGAGGCTTTCATGCAATAGCTCTCATTATCTAGAGTTTTAAAAAGATGGGATGTACAAATGACAGGATCTTCGCATCTTCTTTTGGGGTCAAAAACATCTCATGGAATGTTTTGTATAACAAATAAAACTTAAGGCTTAGAATTTAATAAACTACTTTCTACGTTGCATACATTCTACTTGCAAGGAGACCTATGAGCTCCCTATGAGGTCCGTGGTGAGCTACTTTTTTAAACAAGGAAATTAATTTTAGAATCCTTATTTAGGTTTGCTCTCTTGATATATGTGGAATCGGGTCTTCTTGGCATATGGCATATGTGTGGTCTCTTGAGATTTATTGGATCAGCAACAAGACATTGGGCATCTAAAATATAGCAAGCCCATGCTTTCAAGGTTTCAATTGCAACATTGAGTAAGTTATGTGCTATTCACATCCCCTTCTTGTCTCAAAGTTGAGAGAAGCCCATTCAAATATGACCAATTTGATTATCTTTATAATATACTATTTTTACTATTTATGCTTTGTAATAAACTAAGAGCCAATCTTACAACTAGGGCCTAAATTGAGAGAACAAAATAGATTACCCTTACCCAACTAGGTCCTAAGGGATTGAGATTAAATGAATTGAACACTGCATCTAGCGATTCCATCTGGTTGAGGGAGCTACTTCAAGTGCCTTCATTGCAGCAGAGGCTGACCAACTGCTGGTGGGATATATGTTGTTTACTATTGGTGCTACGGATTGAACTCACGATAGAGGCTGTAGGAGAAAAGGGTACAGTTGTTGTATTAGTTTGTTAAAGAGGCTCTGCTCAGGGGGGTCATGACTCAATCATATCTGTGACTATCATTACCAACAGGACATATTTAGTTTATTTTTTTCCCTTACAGAAGGGTGCCATAGAAAGGATGTTAGGGAAAAAATTATAGGTTGCATACTTGAAAAGGGTGCATTTTAGTAATTGCAAATACACAGATTAGGGGTTTTACAAATAGGCCTTGAACACACACAATATATATTAGGGTTTACATTGTGACCCCCCCTTTCCCTAAGGGGGTGCATGGAGAGAAGAATGGCTACCAATGAGGGTAGAGAAGGTATGTTCATGGGCTCATGGGCTGGCTAATTCAAAGGAGGAATACGACAACAAGGGAGCTGTTGGTTTGCAGATCACTAGAGTAGTGTACAGCCTGGAGTAGACAACATAGGAAGAGCTTGGCTTTCGGGGAATTCACAATTGCAACAGGTGGCGAAAAGGGCTTGGTAAAGATGGAAAAGCATATGGAAATAAAGTAGAGAGAGTAGTAGAGAGAGAGAAAGGGTTGTAACAGGGGAAGAGACCAATCTTTAGCGTGGGATTACAGCGTGGGATTACAGTGTGATAATGAGGCTAGAGGGAGGGCTCTTTTACTGGAGATGAGGAGGGTTGAGGTGGAGGTAGGTCCCCAAACACTTGTCTCACATGTGCGTGAATGTGGCACGTATGCTTTAGTTCTCCCAATGTCCTCTTTTTGTAAAGTTCCTTCAATGCCCGTGGGCCTTGGGACCGTCAAACTTTATTTATTTTTTTAATGTATTTTGAAATTACACCTTCTCTTGCTTCTTTGAAATAAAATGTTATAACACCTTCTTGAGCCCTTCATTATGGTACCCTTCATCACTCTATTTACTAAAAATAGTAATAGAGAAAATTCGAGGTGTTATTGAGCTTTGATGCATTACCCAAGTCCTGCATAACCTTAATGCCGCTTCATATGCCCCATGGGATAGACATATTAGTGCAAAAAACTTGGTAAGTTCAATTAGTGTAGGTCAGTCGATTGATCCTTGTAAAGTATCTGGAACTTAATACTCACCGTTGTGCCTTTTTTCGATTGAAATTGACTTTCTGGTGAAGTATTTTACCACTATCTAAAAATAGTGACTATTCTAGATTCAAATTGACTTCCTTCTTTCAAGGGTGTACCTAGTCACCTTCTTTGGACATCCCTGGGATTGTTTCGTTCAAGGCATCCTGTGAATCATTACTCTAGTGGAATAAATTTCCAAGCGGATCAAATTTTAGTCCCAAAAAATTTCTTAGTGTGTGGGGACCTAGGGATGTAGAGTTATCAAAACGGTTTAGGCTTAGGTCTAAATCCTTCTATAAAAGCATGACCTAATGTTATACCATGTGCACGCCATTAAATGTGCATGTTGGCAAGGTGGTTCCTAAGAGGACCTTTAACCTTGAATCTTACCACCTTATGGATTGTGTTAGTATTTATCCTTCCTATTGGTAAACCCCCCAAAACCGATGTCACCCAATTTGGGTGCACGAGGTTAGACTGTCTAGCAACCTCGCGTTCTGGTGCTCGTAGAGATGTGTAGGCAGAGGTGTGTACATTTGATGCAATAAGGAAAAAAGAAAATAATTAAATAATATTATTATTAATCACCTGAAAAAGAAAAGGATATCTTATTGTTCTGGACCATGACAATAGCCTTTGTGAGCATGCATATCATGACCGAGCACGTATAACCAATCTATGAGATGTGCACATTTGTAACAAAAGAACATGTTAAATATTCCATAACAGTGACTTGGATTGTTATAGCTTGATATGGTTTATCTTTTAATGTTCAATGTGCAAACTTGCGATAAAAGTCTAATTCTTATGCTACTTTCAAGAAGATTGCACGCACCCAAGTCAAGCTTTGGATGATAACTTAGTCCTCAACCAATGTACAAAAAATCATAGATTATTGGAGCATTTGGATGCCTCTTGATTAGGGCACGGTCTCCAAAGATATTGATAGAACAAATCAGTAATTTTATGCTCTGTGGCCAATAGCGGCTTCTGGGTCTAGCAAACCTTAGGCTTCCTCTTGATTAAGGCCATGATGTCCAAAGATATTGATAGAACAAATCAATACTTTTATGCTCTGTGGCCAATAGCGGCTTTCAGGTCTAGCAAACCTTAGGCTTCCCCCCAACCCCCGCCCCCGAGCTATTCTACTTGAAGTGCCAAACAACAACAGGGTGATAGAGACGAGGTCATGAGCTACCCCTAGGACTTGAACTCAGAACCGGCCCAAACTCACCCACACATTTTTGGTCTTCATGCTTGTGTCTCCATGCATTGTTGCCATCGGACTGTAAAATGATCGAGGAGAACAATTCTTTCCATAAATAGCACTTGGTGAGCATCCTCCATGTTAAAACCAGGGCATTGCAGCTTCCATAATTTTACACCTATTACTTTGGATTAAACTGCTATTTCAATAGAATACCTTGGGGTTCTGGATTTGTTATTTATATTCGCACATTGTTTCGTTAGCATCCCTCAAAAGTCTCTATAATTGTGATTCTACGAGTGGCTACTTTTGTGTTCACAAAAATACATTATCTATTACATGAGTTTGGACAACTAGTGGAATGTTTCTCGTGATTTTTCATCTCTCTCGTCTTGTGGACTCTCAGAAATGACCATGGGATTCACTAGTACTATAGGGAATTCTATTGCGTGCGTGTTGGAAACTCAAAAAATAACCCCTTGTATACGGGCTGCTCCCTAGAAAAGATCCCTTTAGTATATGATACATATCACATTTAATTTGTATATGGTGCATCCTTGCTGCAAAAATATACTTTCTTTACATGCACATGGTTGGTAGTGAATCCCCATGGAAACGCTAAGAGATCATTTCTTTCTTCTAGCTTTGCAAATATCGGGTGTTCAAAAATATTCAAATTAGGTGGGGATTTAAAATCAGTGCCTCCAAGGGAAACTCTAAATTATATTGTAAACATCAATGTGTTTTGATGCTATTGTCTTTGTAGAAGTAAAAAAGGTTTCGGTTCATGCAGGATGAAAACTATGAACCTCAGGCTAAAGAGGACGAGGATGAAGATGCATCGCTATTCTATACAGATCTGATGCCTTTGCTGGTTACTTTCAGAGTTTTTGTTTTGTTCTAGGTTTTTTTTAAGTCTGGTGGTCGTATGAAAATTTTAAGATTGTTCTGCTTTATGCCACCTGAAGTAATTCACCCTTTTTTAAATTGCAAGGTTGTATTTTTGGATGGTTTGTTATCTGGTCTAATGCATCAGTCCGTATGTAGGCCGAGGTTGAAAACACGGTTGGGATCGAGGCATTTGTGCGGATTGCTCCATGTATTGTAGTAATTGCAAATATAATTACTTCGTTTCATCAGTTTGAAACACTTACAGCCTCTACATCTGGACGAATGCCTTTTCCTCTGTATGACAAATACATTGGAGCACTGGAAAAGTAAGTGCTGTAATTTCTCCCCTCATTATAAACTTTTCCTGTGCTTTTTTCTTGGTTATTCTTTGATTTTTTTCCTTTGACTTGGAAGTGAAGCATGTAAAATGATATCTACAGTTAGATTAGCATGACTCGCATTAAGTAGTTTAGGTGGGTTTTTTAGAAGACATGCAAAGCGGTACTATTGATTTTGAGAAATTCCTCAGGTCCCTTAAAGACATGAGAGAAAAAAATGAATATCCATTCCTTCAGAATCTTCCTATGTCCAAGGGAGAGCATGTAATAGAAGTGGATGGAATGTCGCAGACAGTAATCCAGCACGTTGGTACAAAATCATCATCGGGTATTTTCTTCAATTATTGTAATCTTATAAAAATGGAAAATCCTTTCAGCTTTTCTTTCAGCTCTTAGATCTTGGGTTTTTTTGGGAGTCCTTTTGGATTGACTGAATAAATTCTTGCTTTATGTTATGGATCACTTCAGGCCGGTTGACGCTAACAGATCATGCTCTTTATTTTGAACCATCTTCGATTTTCTCTTATCGGGACGCTTTTAAGTTTGACCTTTCTGCTGATCTTGATCACGAGGTCCTTCCAGACCTGTCAGGCCCATGGGGCTCCCGTATCTTCGACAAGGCCATCGCTTATCGAATAAGTTCTCTGTAAGTACTTGTGGAGACAACCGTGATGCCAAATAACAGTCTTTGGTTACCAAACACAAAAATTTAGCAGCATAGGTCCTTCAGTAAAATTCAGGAGATGCAAAAGTACTTTGGATTTCTAGCTAAGATTTATTGTAGTCTGTGCTAATCTCAAATTATGAAATGTCAAATGTACTAGCAGCAGCAATCTGATTTGTGGAATTGCAACTATATTGAAGGCAGTCCGGAACCAGTAGTGTTTGAGTTCCCAGAGTTAATGGGGTCAACTCGCCGCGACTATTGGCTTGCACTTATCCGGGAAGTAATATATGCTCACAAATTTATCAGGAAGTATCAACTGGAAGATTCATGCAGGCCAGAGGCCTTAGCAAGGGCAGTTCTTGGCATTATACGCTTGCAATCTACCAGAGATTGTATTCAAATACTTCCTGCAAAACCAGGGGCTCTTCTTCCTTACAGTTTGGCTGAAGAATTTCTGCCTGGGGGAGACCTTGTTCTGGAGGCTTTAGCAGAAACTCTGGAGGAATCAACTGTTGAAAAAGTTAATGACGGTGGAAGAGGTGCACATAATGGAATAGATGGGAGTATTTCTGTTCCAAACTCTGCTGCCAGAATTCTTTGCATTGTTGGGGTGTGGAAATCTAAAGATCTAAAAGTATCCAGACTTCCAGCGTTGGTCTTCAGAGTTAAGCCTGGTGAACTTACCCCTCTCGAAAAGGCCATAAGGGAAGCAAGAGGGAATCAAAAGGATATACAGAAGGCAAAGGAAACAGAAGAAGAAGTAAAACCTGAGGGTATTGGAACCAACATCGCCGTTCTGAACGTAAGTAATCACAATACTTTTTGGACATGCTACATTAAATTAAGGACATGACTTACTTCAGACTAAACAAAGACATTCATTTTTTGCATATTTGTGCCCTTATCATTCTGATTGAAGCCTGACCCTGTTTGGTTTGCTTCTCATGCAGGAGCTCTTGAAACCTGTCATAGAATTTATGATTTGGATGCGGGATATTGTTTCTTGGAATAGACCCATCGAGACTCTGATTTTCTTTGTTGTTTTTTCTTATATAATATACAGGTAAAAAGGGTTCTTGTTATTCTTTTTCTGCCTTATGTTTTTGAGCTATACAAGACACATTTCTATAACATTGATGCTTACATGTCTTTTATGCTCTGCTTTTACCGAATCCATAGTCACGCTGAAACACGTTTCAGGAAAGGCCACAACCAGAAACGGCGTTTCAGGGCTGAAACGTTTCAGACCCCCGAAACGGCTGGCTGAAACGTTTCAGCCCAGCTGAAATGCGTTTTTGAGGGCTGAAACGGGCCGTTGTAAGTAACACCCCCCTCCCTCTATTCCACGATTTCCGCCAGTGGGTTTTTTCTCTATCTGCATCTTCGTTTGGCCTCCACTTGCAATCTTTCACTCCCTCCACCCCTTCAGCCTCACTCTCTTGGACTTTTGAGGGTTTTCTAGTCCTCCTTGAGCCCCATTCACTCCCTGGGAGTCCTTTCTCTCCTGCAGGTCCTTTCTCTCCTGCAGGCTGCTTCAGCCCCCTTCCATCATCCACTCCCCTAGCCGCAATGATAGAGCAAGTGTTGGAGTTGCCAACAAACTATAATGGCTACATTGTGTTTGAGCTTCCGCCTTGTCCTCATGGGTTTGCAATGTTTGGGATGGATCAAAAGGCTGATGGCAAAGCAACAAGGATGTGGGGATCTTCACAGGTTCATTGCAATCCACCATGAATAGAAAGCCAAAAGAAAAGAGTGACTTTTCTATTTCTAAGGAATTTTCTGAATCTCTTTCTTAGCAAAAAATCTCAAACCCCTCCCAATGGGAAGCTCTAGATGTCTCCAACCTCTACAACTCAGCTGAAATCTCCATTACGAACAGTTAACGAAAGAAGGGAAGGCTCCTCTCTCAGTGCCCTTCGTCAATCCACTCCCATACCAGGATCCCACTACAGGAACTTTATGGGAGCACCCCCATAAAGTCATAATCTCCAAGCACCTGGGGTAATAAGACGCGGGTGAGGGTCTCCACTATGAGTCTGAGCCAATGATCCACCTGTCCAACAATCTTGACAGGGTGAAAAGCAACCTCTAACAAAACATCATGTGTAGACCAGGACAGCCTATCTCCTACAAGCTCATCAAAAACCAGTGCATCCTCATCTCAATAACCTGTAAAGGAATGCCCGCTCTCGTGAAATCTCCCATCCAAGTGAAGCAAGAAATAGGCATATCATCTTTGTCCATCCAATCCCTCTGAGATTGCTTACTAACTCAGCTTTACGATCCTCTGGAAGCTTTTTGAAAGCTTTCTAGGATCCCAGAGGGGGGCCCCTCTCACACCTAGACCATTGCATATAGTGAGAGGTACCAAGGGGTCTTCCATGCTCATCAAGTATGCTATTGTTCCACACGATAGGCTGCCTACCGATCTCTTCACGAGAGAGAGGGGAAAACTCTTTGAAGAATACTCCTGAAGTTGACCCAAGCCTTGAGGATACTAGCTATAAAAGGGGAGGAAGGAGACTTGAGGTGGGCTGAAGTAAAAATCCATTCAGTACTCTCCATCCAGTCTCCTACCGAAGTAGTTGTACAAGACTGTATGCTCGGAATAAAGAAGTTTTTCCACGGCTCTTGCCCACACATAAGTCCCCTCACAACCATCTTGCAGAGCAAAGCACTGCACTGTAAATCTAGATCAATGATGTTGAGACCCCTCTGTGTGGGGAGAATCAAGGTCTCCCAAACCACCCTAGCTATAACATCTGTTGTGCCATCAAGTCTACTCCATAGAAAGTTCCTTACAAGTCTCTTGAGCTCAGTGATACAATCCCTGGAACGGCATCAACAAGAGCATACAAACCAAGCCGTAGCCAGCAAAACCTAAAGGACCACCACAACTCTAGAGACAAGGTCAAGAGCTTTCTCCTTATGCTCTTTAAACACAAGAGCAAATTGTTGTGATAGAGAGATACCCATCCGACTTGGCATCCCAAATATCTGAGAGGAACACCTCTCTGAATCCAAGTGAAGCCAATGCCATTCCCCCAATCCGGGGTGTCCTCCCTCTGATCCAAAAGCCATTGGATTTATGCCAATTGATATGTGCCCTCGTAGCAGTCCATAATACATCCAAGGCTGTCCTGAAAGAAGTGTGTCTTTTTCATGGCATCCAAAAAAACTACAGTATCTTCTTGGTGACATCTCCGAGCATTGCTGAGATCAGGCATATAGATCCAGAAGTCGCAGTGAGGATGTCTAATATTGAGATGTGGGCAGACAAGGAGTTCAAAACTTTTGTGAAGTTGAAGGGAGGCGATAAGTGCTTGGAGTCATCGAGGTGTTGGGCTGGTATTGATGACACAAGGGAGGATTCCAGCCTAGGGTTTCGTAGTCAGATAAATGTTGTGGTTTAGAAGGGGGCATTACAAGATTTCACAAGGCAGTCGAACGTGCCAGGAGATGCATGGTTTGCTTTCAGAGCAAGCACACTAGGAGGACAACGATCTGGTATGTACTTTATGTCATTGATTTGAGCATTTATAGCATGCTATGGGAAGAATCTACTCTTGATATGTATTAGGAAATGCAAGATAGGAAGAAATGTGCCTGCTTGGAAGGCAGAAGGGAAAGTGTGGTTGCTTTCACAAATTTTAGAAGCAGATTGTTGGAAAGTGATTATGGACAAGGTGCATTGAAGCCAGAAGAGTACTTGCTTGAGAGTTCAGTGGGAGCTCATGGTCAAGGTTATGTGGAGATATTCTTGGGATATCATTTCTCGAGAGGTCCTCTTTTTGCGGACCTTGCCAGAGGGAGGATGGGGTTTGGCAAGGGAGGATAGGGAAACAAACCCCGTGACCATAGTGCCTGGACGAGATTCCAGGCTCCCTCCATTCAAAATGAGGGGGAAAGTTGGAATATGGTGGCATCCAGATTGCTCGAGTTCGACGGTGGTGGGAACGTGATTGAAGATGGTGGTGCCATCTGGTGCTACCTTGGAAAGACCTATGTACCAGGATCGTTTGCTTATACGGGACAAGACCTGGTGGAGCAAGAGCCACCAGTTGAAAAACCAAGAATCAACTTTGGCACCAATTTAGTCCAAAGCGCTATGACGTGGGAGTTACTGGAGCATCTTCATCGACGAGTTGGCATCGGGCCAAGTTGTGAGAGGGGGTGTTGGAAGAGTCACCACCCCATCCGTGAGCCCCCATATGAGGAGAGCATGGGGAGGTAGACTTGGGGTTAAGCCACCACATGGGCAGCATAGTGGCTGCCATGTGGGTGGCATACCACGGAGAAAAGGGAAGAGAGGGGGAAATGCGAGATTGGAACGAATGTGCCTTCCTGGAAGACAGAAGGGGAAGTGTGGGTGTGTCTTCTAATCTTGAAAGCAGATTGCTTAAGGTGATCATGGACAAGGTTTACTAAAGCCCAAAGAGTACTTGCTTGAGAGTTTAGTGGGAGCTCATGGTCCAGGTTATCTAGAGATATTCTTGGGATATCATTTCTCGAGATGGTTCTTTTGTTGCAGACGTTGCCAAAGGGAGGACGGGTTGAAACAGACCCTAAGAGCATGCTGCTTGGAAGATTCCAGGCTATTCACTCATTATGTGGGAGACAGTTGGAAGATGGTGGCATCTGGATTGCTCGAGTTCGACGGCGGCAGGAACGTGACTGAAGGTGGTGGTGCCATCTGGTGCTACCTTCGATGCACCCTATGTACCTGGATGGTTTGCTTGTACGGGGCTGCCATGTGGGTGGCATACCCACAGAGAAAAGAGAAGAGAGGGGGCTGTCAGACAGCACACAGGCTGCCATGTGGGCAGCACACCTCAGGTCTTACTTTGCAAGGCAGGGTCTCTTTGGAGGCCTAGGACAGTATGGATCTTCCATGCGGCTGTTTGAAGGCCTGCAGAAACAGTATGGAGCAGAGAAGCTTGTAGTACGGGCCTAGGACAAGTGTCCAAAGGCTGGAGCAGGTCCCAGGACAGGTGTGCACAGGTGGCGGACTATTTGGAGCAGATCAGGGCAAGAGAAAGGGCCCTAGATCAGGTCAGCCAGGAGGGGACAGAAGCAGGGAAGTCTGCGGGCTATGTACAGCAGGGAAAGGGGCTGCAATGGGCAGTCCCCTTCCCCTTAAATAGGGTCTGGACTGGCTGGCTGGCTGACCAACCAGGTCGGCCAGCACACAGACCCATAAAGGGTCCCCACAGATCCATGTACAGGGCTATGGGTCAGGTTTACTACAGACCATGGGGGGCTGGGCCAGTCGGCTGTTTAGGGCTGCTGGGTTGGCCCATTTTGGGGGCTTCCAGCCCCTATAAAAGGAGGACCTTGGGGGCTCATTTCCCATCCTCCCATGGAAACCAATGCTGTGTTGGCTACATAAAGCAGTAAATTGAAGAGCATAGAGCTGCAGACATAGCTCAAAGAAGTGCTGCACCCTTGACTGTCTTCCAGGGCAGCAAAGTGTGTGGATCAAAGCACCGACTTAAAATCTACTCAGGAGCATGCTGGCTTAGGGATCTAGAAGTACTACGGTGGTATTAAGGATAGAGGACCACAATTTGGTGGGACTCTGGACTCGTTTGTCTTGTGTCCTTTGGACGGAAATATATTGTTGGTTCTATACCTCTCTTGGAGCATTGTCTATTTACTGGCTTGCACATGTTTGATGAGCACACAAAGTAAAGAAGTTTGTGATTCCTCCCCCAAACCCATTGTGTGAGCTCCTGGGCTATTCCGTCAATCTTTTGCTGTGTGAATACCCTTTGTTATGATTTCTAAACGACGAAGTTATGGATCTCAAGAAAAGGAATCTTCACTAGGATGAAAAGAGGGGGGAATGTGAAGAGATTGGCTAAAGGGTGCCGGATTGGGGCATGGAGGTAATTTTCATTGGGGCAAGAAGCGCAAGTGTTCTCAAGATGTAGAACCACATGACATCTATCCAACAGGAAGATCAACTTATCTGAGGTGGCTGTCAAGTTGAAGATTCGTGCAAAGAATAGATTGTAGCTGAACAAATTGTTCCAATTTATGGAAATACTCTGTTGGACTCAGTTTTGAATTGAAGAACCATGTGTATGTTTACCAGCTGGCAGATAACTTAATTATTTTAAAACTCAGAATTAGCTTAGTTTAATGGTTTCCACTATGCTTACGACTTTTTGTTCTCTGCTCAAACTTCACCAATTAAGCATTGTGTGCATACTTTGTATGTGTGCAGGGGTGTGTACTTGCAAGCATAATGTTCGAATCCCCAATGTAACACTTACTTTCTTTTTTGTGATGCACGTAGGGACTGGTTAGGTTATGTGCTACCTTTCTTGCTCATAGCAGCAGGTTTGTTCATCATTTGGCTAAGGGTCTCAAATAAAGCAGTCAAATACAGGGAGATTGTGGTACAAAGTCCATCAGGTGGAGTCAGTTTGGAACAGGTAGTGACAGTACAAAGGGCAGTGTCACAAATCGAACAGACTCTACAGGCAGTAAATATTGTCCTACTGAAAATATGGGCCTTGGTGCTCTCAGTTAAGCCAGAGGTACAATCCCTTTCAAAAGCCTTCAAACATTAGTAGTTCTTGAAAGTAAAGAGGACGTGTACATGAAATAGAGGCTCTTTTGAAGATCTCTAAAAGACAAAACTGAACGTCTTTTCGCATCCAGAGCTATACAAAGTTTACAGGAGGCACTTTTGTAGTGGATCTGATGCTAGGAAATGTTTTCTTGAATGAGGACAAAAGATTTAAGTGCATGGAAACACTGAAACTTGATAATAGTTTACAATGCACACAAGCAGATATGTGGAAGGAAGAAAATGAAGCCTTCTAAAACTCAGTTTGAGGAAAGTAGAGTGGTGCACACTGCATATACTACACAGGAACATATTGTGACGATTTTCTCCTACCAAGCTTCCATGTATTTATATGCCGCCTTCCCAGTGTTACTTCTATGCATTTATATGCAACGTTCCGGGGGTCATATTAGTACAAGAAATTTTGAGCTCTCTGGCTTTGAATTCTCTCTTTGGATTCTGTTTTGTCATCTTTCACATTTAAAAAATGTGTGTTTTGTGCAGGCGACGAATTTGATTTTGATTGGTCTTTTTGGTTCGGCCTTGGTTTTGGCTCTACTTCCTTTCAGAGCAGTGGCATTTGCTGTTCATGTTGGCATCTTTAGTTCAAGTTTCAGGAGAAAAACTGAGGAAAGCAAAGTAGAGAGACGGCTGAGAGAATGGTGGCATAGCATCCCCCCTCTTCCTGTATGCATTGCAAGTTCTGAGGAGGAGGAAAGGATACGTGAAGCATTTCAGAGTTAAGAGTTACAGGCCCTGCTGACATAAGAGAACCCTATTTCCAAGGATGAGATATTGGATTTGTATATATGTGAAACATCGTCTTGCAAGTTTTTCTAAGTCTAATACATATACTCTCACTAATGGATTTTTTATATTTTGTTGAGTAGGGGACACAGAGCAAGAGAGCATGAATGCTCTTGGGAACAACCCATGCTTTTCTCGGGATGCTAATTACTTAGCTCAAGGTCATAGAAATGAGCGAGGGAGGTGTGCCATTGGCAACGTAATGAAAAAGCATCTTTCAGCATACTTAGTGTTTGCATCTGAAAAGAAGTCAGTAGAAGAAGAGTCTCATTTTTCTAAGCTGGAAAAACAGCGGGGACAGATTTTATTTTTCAGTTTAGGGACTGTTTTTCTTACTCACTTCCATAGGAGTTGCCCCCCTGAAAGGCCAAAAGACCACACGATAGATATAATCCCTGGTAGCAGTCCTCCTAACTGACCTCCTTACAAGGTCAGTGCAGCCTAGCAAGAGGAAATCATGAACCAGGTCAAGGATCTGTTAGAGAAGGGGCTGATTCAGCCCAGCTCTTCACCTTACTGCTCACCCGTGCTTTTGGTCCAGAAGAAGAAGGATGGATCCTGGTGGATGTGCATTGACTACAGAGCCCTCAATAAAATTACCATTAAGAACAGATTCCCTATACCCAAGATAGATGATATTTTGGATAGGTTACAAGGGTCTAGAATGTTCAGCCGCATTGATCTGAAGAGTGGTAATCACCAAATCAGAATTCAACCAGAGAATGTTCACAAAACAGCATTTCGTACCACATTTGGTCTGTATGAGTTTCTTGTCATGCTCTTTGGGTTAACCAATGCACCTGCCTTCTTCAACAGAATGATGGACACGATTTTAAGAGAACACCGATCCTTTGTGCGAGCTCGTGCACACCAGAGAGAGTGGGGTTCCATGCATGCATGTGTACACGAGAGTGGAGAGAGAGAGAGAGATATATATATATTTTTCTCACATTGACGGAATGAGAGAGAGAGTATTAAAAATCTTTGGAAGACCAAAGGGTCTATGAGACTTGATACAATGAATGAAGAGGTGGAGCCTCTAAAATAGGCATCAACACCCATGATGAACTCAATAGAAAACCATAATCATGGCGATACAAAGAGAGAGAGAGAGAGAGAGAGAGAGCTTGATCGGCGGAGTTTCCATAGCACTATTATTTAGCAAGGTATTGTTAATTAGCAACCAAAATCATATACTGTGGATTTTTTGTTATTTGAAGGGTACAAATAGTGAGCCCTTACACACCAAGTTTATTTAGCAAGGTTTTGCTAATTAGCACTTAAAATCATATTGCTTTGTATTTTTTTTTCATTTGAAGGATAAAAATAGCGAGCACTTGCACACCGAGTTTGTGGTTTAAATACTTTCATATGTACACATCATTCATGGAGTTAACAATTGAATTGTCATAATGCAAGTACAAGTCAAAGGGTTGAAAAATCCTCTTGATGGTATGCTATTCAAGAACTATTTACAGTAGGGGCATCTTCAACCAAGTGTATCACGTCAAATAATTATGTCTATAGTTCTGTCCCGAGCTACCTATATCATCGAAATCTATACGAGCAAATTAATCGTCTAGTGATGATGATGATGATGATGATGATGCACTAGATGTATTGGATGTGGGTTTGTTGGAGGAGAAATCTTATATGCACCTCCTCCTCTAATATTCGATGCATCAACTGCAACCATTGGCATCTTGTATCCACATCTCTATCTTCACGAGTTAGTTTGGTTCAAGTTATAACTTGGATTGCATGTGGTCATCTTAGATTAGAATGATTTGAAAATAAAAATTTAAGATACTTTGCATCTTTGGCTAGAATAAATACCACATATGTTCGACATAAAAATTCCTGCATTAATTTTAATACTTTCAAACATCGAAGAAATGCTTTAAAGTGAGGTCATGGGCTGAATTCATGTGTGCATACCTATTTGCATCATTCAACAAGAATAAAAGTATCACGGCTTTTTGTTCGAAGTTTGATAGTCTATCACCAAGAGCCACCAGCATCTTCCTCATTATAGCATTGGAATCATTGTATATAATTTCAGGGAAATCATTGAATGAATTACTCCCACAATGGCTATCTCATTCACCACATGTGCAAGCCATTTTCTTTGGATTGTCATAATGCTTGAGGGAAAGTGTTGCTCAGTCAAGTGCACAACTCCAAAGTGATTCCACCCTAGCCTTATTAATACTTGATAAGGTCTCCATCCATATTTTTCACATGTCGAAATCAAAAAAAAAAGTGTGAATTTACTTAATTGATATCGAATGATGGATTGTAAGTATACCTCACAATGCCACTAATCTTATAGTTGGCTTCTTTGACATCTTCTAACAACCATCCTTGTATCTTAATTGGGAAAATGAGTTGCATGTACAAAGGCAAGTTAAAATGAGGAGTTATGATCAAAACGTATTAAAAACAAGTAGATTTTGGGTCTAGTTACAACATCAAATCAATAGACAAAACACACCTATAAGAACTTTTTTCAATAATATGAGACTCGAGTCTACTAAGTTTATTTCCCTTTGTAAAATTTTACTTTGAGGCAATGCATGGTCCTTGGTGGTGTTTGGGAATGTGAAAGGAGAGAGAGAGAGAGAGAGAGAGAGAACCTACAGTGTACAACAACACTATTGAAAAATGAAGACTATATGGTTGAGAGAGAGAGAGAGATACACTAGAGAACCTACAATGTACGACGGCACTATTAAAGAATGAAGACTATATGGTCTTATATACTTTGGGTCTAGGTTAGAGTTAGGTTTTTCCATGTCCCCTGACAAAATATGAAGAGGGGAGAGGAGAAGAGTGAAGATGAGGAGAGAGGGCACAGCTAGAGAGCACACCACAAATGACTAACTGTACACTAGAATTAGTTGAAAAAATAGAATATATACAAACCCTTTAAGGGTTAGGGTTAGGGGATCTAACCCTTTCCTTTATAGCACTCTATAAGGTTAGTGCTATGCACATATGATCACGTGATGGTGCTATGCACACATGATCACATGATGTTGAGCGTGAACTCTCAACACCTTCCCTCAAGATCAACATCATGAAGTAGGCCTTCCCTCAAGATGATGATTCTGGGGAATCGAAGAAGGACTGAGCATTACATTCCATCACACCCCTTTAATGGGAATGTCCTTCCTCTGCATCAAACCAAGAGCTAGTCGGTGTTTCTCGAATAGCTCTTTACCGAGTGGTTTGGTAAAGATATCTGCAACATTTTCTTTGCTATCACAATGTTGCAGTGTGATGTCACCAAGTAACACTCTTTCTCTGATGAAGTGCTCTCTGACATCAATGTGCTTTGTTCTGGAGTGATATACTGGATTTTTGGCCAATGCTTGAGCCGATTGATTATCACAGTATATTGTTGTTGGCTTTGACTCATCAAAGTAATCTGTTTCTGACAATAGTCTTCTGAGCCATATAGCTTCACATGCACCTGTAGTGAGTGCCCTATATTCTGCTTCAGTCGAAGACAAAGAAACAGTTGGCTGTTTGTTTGACAACCATGATATAGCACCTTGACCAAGGAAAAATGCATATCCCTGTGTCGATCTCCTGGTCTCATGATCTCCAGCATAGTCACTGTCACAGTATCCATGCAACCGTGGATGACTTCCTCTGTATTCTATCCCAAATTGTCTTGTACCTCTGATGTATCTCAAGACTCTTTTGGCTGCATTCCAGTGAGACTGTTTTGGATTTGCCATAAACTGTGCTAGTGAGCTTACTGCATAACAAATATCTGGCCGTGTGATTGTCAGATATATAAGAGATCCAATGAGTTGCCTGTAGTATCTGTCATTGATTGTAGGCTTTTCTAAATCTTTAGTAAGTTTCAAACTCTGTTCCATGGGAGTGGCTGCAATCTTGCAATCTGCCATATGAAACTTCTTCAGGAGACTGTCAACATACTTGAGCTGACTCATGAATGTGCTATCTGAATCTCTCCAGAACTCAATTCCAAGACAATAGTGCATAAGTCCAAGATCTTTCATGTCGAACTCTGCAGATAAGTCTTGTTTTAATTTTCTGATGAAGCTATCCTTGCTTCCTGTCACAATCAGATCATCTACGTACAAAAGTGCAATAGTAATATCTTCCCCTTGAACTTTGTAGTAGAGAGTATGATCTGCATTGGACTTCATGTATCCCAGATCAGCAAAATACTTGTCAATTCTGCTGTACCAACTTCTGGGGGCTTGCTTTAAGCCGTAGAGACTTTTCTTGAGATGGCAAACCTTGTTCTCTTTTCCTGGTTCAACATAACCAGCTGGTTGTTGCATGTAGACTTCCTTGTCTAGATAACCATTGAGAAATGCATTCTTGACATCGAGCTGATACACATTCCATTTACTGAGTGTCGCTAGTGATATCAAGAACCGTATGGAATCCATCTTTGCTACTGGAGCATAAGTCTCATCATAATCTTGGCCATATTGTTGTGCAAATCCTTTTGCAACTAATCTGGCTTTGTATCTCTGAATACTGCCATCTGGATTGTACTTTACTTTGTATACCCATTTGTTGGCTATGGCCTTCTTTCCTGGTGGAAGGTCGCATAATTCCCAAGTGTTATTTTTATACAAAGCATCCATTTCTTCATTCATAGCAGTTTGCCATTCTGGCTTGTCTACTGCGTCTTCGAAGTACACTGGCTCTTCTGTAGCCATGATGGTAGTCATAAGAGCATAGTTGGTGGTTTCCACCTGAATTGCTTTGCCTTTCTGAGCATATGTCAATCTGGCTGGTGGTCTGCTTTCCCTAGTAGACCGTCTGAGCTGCTGTGGCGCTGCTTGGGGTGTTGCTGGCAATTCTTGCTCTTCTTCATCAACCTGTTCTGTAGATGACTGTGAAGTCGATGCTTCTATCTCCTGTGTAGGTGAGGTTTTCCATTCTGATTCCTCATCAAAGATTACATCTCTGGAGATAATGACTTTGCGGTTGATGGGATCATACAATTTGTATGCTTTGCTTTCTTCACTGTAGCCAACCATGATGCATTTGCGTGACTTCGCATCTAATTTCCTGCGATGATCATCATGTATGTGGGCATATGCTATGCAACCAAATATGCGGAGATGCCCAATGCGTGGCTTGTGTCCAGTGAATGCTTCATAAGGAGTCATACCTTGTATCGGTTCGGTAGGAAGCCGATTAAGCAAGTAGTTAGCTGTAGCTATTGCTTCTGCCCAATACTGATTCGGAAGATGCTTTTCACTAAGCATTGCTCTAGCACTGTCTGCTAACGTCCCATTCTTCCTTTCAGCTCTTGCATTTTGCTGAGGAGTATCTGCACATGTGAATTGTCTTCGAATGCCGTGATTTTTGCAAAAATTGATGAAGGCTGAAGACATGTATTCACCTCCTCTGTCTGATCTCATGACCTTGATCTTTCTCCCTGTCTGGTTTTCTACCATGGCTTTGAATTCTTGAAATCTGGCAAACACTTCAGATTTCTCTTTCAAAAAGTAGACCCAACAATATCTACTGTAGTCGTCGATGAAGGTCAAGTAATAAAGTGAACCATTGATGCTGCGGGTCTGGGCATAACCCCATACATCTGTATGAATCAAATCAAGAATACCTCGTGCACGAGAGGTACTTCTGACAAAGTTGGTTCGCTTTTGTTTGCCGAAGCAACATGCTTCACAAACTTTTCCAAGAAATTGTAGCTTCGGAATCCCAATTGCCATATTTTGATTCCTTAGATCTATCAAGTACTTGAAGTTGACATGACCATATCTCTTGTGCCATTTTGCGGATAGTGGCATCTGTTGCATTTGAGCTGACATGGCATGCTTATCTGGTACTGTAGCTAGCATCCTGTATAAGCGTCCTTCCTTGACACCTTTTGCTACTAGCTGACCTCTTTTGGATTTGTCTCTGATAGTGCATTCATCACCGTCGAAGATGACTTTGTAGTTGTGTTCCGTCATTTGACCTACTGACAAAAGGTTCTTGCTGAGCTTCGGAACATAGAGCACATCTTTGACTAATCCTTTTATACCAGTGAAATTGTTCATAGGGATAACCCCTGTCCCTTGAACCGGATTCGGTGTATTGTCTGCTGTGTAGATGACATTCTTTTGACCTTCTAATGGCTTCATTTCTGTGAACCATTCCTGATGATTTGTCATATGAGATGATGCACCGCTGTCGATGTACCAAGGATCCTGTTCCACTTGGTCGACTTGATAGCTGAAATCCTCTTTGGGATTGAAATCAGTGTCTGGGTGCATTGTATCAGTCTGATGCAATTCCTCACTTGCAAGAAACATATTTCCATGTTCATTTGCAAAATGACTGTGACTAGAATGTCCACCACGATGATTTCCTCTTCCTCGGGAATTCCCTCGATGGATTGACCACCTTGGTCATACTGCTTCTTGCGGCAATCTCTTTCATAGTGTCCAAACTTGTGACAATAGTTGCATTGAATGTTTGACACATTGGTGGATGCATTCCCTCGTCCTTGGAATCTTCCTCGGTTGGAATGATTTCCTCTTTGCTGATTTTGATGTTGCTGAGGATGCTGTTGATGCTGATGATGATTCTGACTCTGATTTTGTTGATGATGACCACTTTTCTGATATGATCTACCTATGTTTCTACCTTTGCCTCTGCTTCTGTCTGAAGCTGTGAATGCCTGATCATTAGAATGACCTTTACGTGCTTGAATGGCCTGAGTCCTGAGTTCTTCACCAAGTAGTGTTGGAATTTGCCGTTGGATGGCAATACTCTGGACTAGATTCTCATATCCTTCTCCTAGTCCATTCAGGATTACTTGAACCATTTCTGCGGGATTCATAGTCTCTCCTGTTGCTGCAAGTTGATTGTTGTAGTCTTTGATGCGGAGTACATAAGCATGACCGGTTTCACTGCTATTGCGGAAACTCTGGTTGATCTGGTTTCTCAGGGTGAGAATCCTGGATGTGTTCTTGGACTCGTAGAGAGCTACGAACACTGTGTTGAGCTGTCCTAGCATGACATCTTGCACATTCTGCTTGATCAGGTGATAGGCATACTTGTCTTTCTTATCCCATTCTACTTGAGCTCGGGCAATGGCAGGATCTGCTACTGGTGCGGAAATTGTTTGTGTAGATGTAGATCCCGATGTAGATCCCGTTGCTGGTGCTGTGACAACAGATGGAGTAGAGCTACTGGTGGCTGGATCGGCCAATGGTCTAGGTATAGATCCATCGACATACTCCCATTTGTCCTGAAGCACAAGAATGGTCTCCATTCGGTATTTCCATGTACCGTAATTGGAGTTGTCTAACTTAGCAGATGCCTCCAGATTGAGGTTGCTAATCGACATGGTGCAAACAATGTACTCAAAAGTGTCCTGAAAAACTCTGTATGAATCAACTGCAAATACACTGAAGATGCCAAGTGAAATCTCTGTACCGTCGGTGAAGATAGAACTGCAGTAAATAAGATCTGACCTGTGTTACAAGGCTTGTGGCAATGATGCCAGGAATAGCCAAGAGGCTTTACAAGGCTGAAAAATGATGTGCACGATGCCGTGAGATAGCCAAATAGGCTTTACAATGGTGGCATGTGTGTGTGAAATCAAGTGCTATCTGCCCACTGAATCAATCTGCAATGCCTCTGAACTCTGAAGTCTGCTCACTGAACTGATGAACGTAAGGTTTCAGGTAATGTAATGATGTGAAATCGGATGTGAGCGTATGGACTGACTCCGAGTAGGTACTAGTCGGGAATTTCGGGCATGGCTTAGATTGGCAACTTGGGGAATTCAAAGCGTCCCCTCTATGGCGATCTAGTCTACTCTGATCTAGATCTAAACCAACCGTCGATCGATGAAAGAGCAGCAAATAATTCCTTTTCTTTTGTTCTTTTTAAGTGCTGGGTCAGATGCGTCGATGTAGAGGCAAATGTGCGTGAAGGAAGTGGTTTTGTCGGCGAGGCTTAAATGTGAGTGTAACTTGCGCCGAAATGTGCGCGTGATGTAACGAGCGTGTAGAGCACAAAAAATCGAGCGATTTTCCTTTTTGGAGCACCCTCAAATTCTTCCTGGATCAAGAGATATGACTTGATCTAGGTGGAGGGGCAAAAGGAGTGCAAATGGTGCTCAATGATGATGTGTCACTGTGAGTCACATGCAGTGATGATGTGGCACTGTGCTTAGCAAGAGGTGTGCCAGTGAAGCTCTGTGCTGAGGTGGCAGGAGTGTGCACATACAGTGTGTGTACAGTGTGCCTGGCAAGAGACTGTGCCTGCAGGGGTCAGTGCTGACTGGACTGCTGAGGTGGCAGTGCTGAGGTGGCACAGATGATGTCAACAGGGTGACATGGCACTGATGACATGGCCTGATGACATGGCCTGATGACGTGGCAGTGATGACATGGCAAGTGACGTGGCAGAATGACGTGTCAGTGCTGACGTGGCAGTGGTGATGTGTCAGTTGACGTGGTGCTAGTGACGTGGCACTGTGGATAAGGGTGCCACGTGGTGGGTCCTTGACCAAGCTCTAGGGTGTGGTGACCCTGAGGATAGGGTCCAAGTCAGCTGGCACGTGTCGTAAGAACAACGACCGGAATCTTTGAGATTCTGACGGAATCTCAAAGATTCCGTTTTCTTCTTCGATGGAGCTCTGTGGGCTCTCTGAGTCACTGGAGACAAGCCACTCAGGGACTGGCGTCGAATGGAGAGCTGGAGTCTACAGGACATGCAGCCCGTGGCTGCTGGAGCATCGCCCATGCGCTGTGGCCGGTCGTATGCGCAGTGGAGCTCGTTGGCCGTCTTCAAGAAGGCAATGGAGCCTTGAAGCTCACAAGCTATGGAGCCTTGCAGGGAGAGGATTACCAAAAAGCGAGCGAAGAAAAGCGAGCAGCCCCAAATAAGCGAGCAAGATTAAATAGGTTTCAAGCGAGCGAGAACCTCATCCAGCATCTTATTCCTCTCAATATCATTGGAACAATTGATGTGATCATAAGCAAATTAAACATATTCCAACAATGAAGGCATGCCTGAAACTCACAATTAACTTCTCTTTCATCCCATACTATCAATTTGAGTCGTTGTGGAGAGGTAGAGACACAACAATACATAAAATTTGCGATAAAAAAAGCAAACACTACTCAGATTGAACATCCGCACAGCAAGATAATGATAGATCACAATGTAGAATATATGACTGAAAATATGTAAACATGATCATGTGCTACATATACATATAATGTCTTTTATGCTTGCAGAAGATCATCCATACATTCGATTCAAAAACATGGAAACAGAACTAGCTATGTCAAAAGAAAAAAAACACATTTTCATCATAAGGATTAATTTTGCTTAGTGAAAATACCTATGTAATCTGGACAATACCATGCTGTAAAAAACTTAGGGAGCCAAAAAAGGATTTTAGCCCTCCATATTTCTATTATGACCAATGTCTGAATGATAGTTCTATCAGAACTAGAAATGAATGCATCTAACCACTATGTTGACCAATATCCTGTAGATTATTATGTTAAACTCAATACGTGACCACAAACTCAAGCATGAGAGGAGCATGATTCAAGTGAAATAATTGGCAAAGACACTCGGTAACTAGTATCCTACTGCATCTAACAGAAAATATGCACCAGGCGTTAACAAGCTTTTATTTCCACCCGTATAAGCAAACTCGTATCTTGTAGTATGAAAAACTTTAAGGAAAACATTGCACTTAATGCATCAGTTAAGCTAGTGACTACTCATCATGCACAATCAAACAATCATCAAGGAAAGTCTAGTCAAGCAAGTTGAAGCAAAAAACCAAATATCTATTCGGATCTATGCCGTGGTGTATCCGCCAACCATGAGTAGCAAAAGAACCTATGAAAAAAGCAAAATAGGGATTATGCCACTCTACCATTATCACTTCCATGCTACAAATAAGGGAATACATAGTCATTTTAGGGTACTTTTAGGGTTCATTCCCAACCACTAAAAAGAGAGCCAATGCTATCTATTTGTATTCATAAAATCTTTATGAACATTATCATGTTCAATATAAGGATAGGAGCTAGCTCAATGGGTAGTCTTAAACAAATATAAATACTATTCAAATTTTAACCTTATGCAAAAGCTTTTTTTTTAACACAAAGTAAAACTTGATTATACATATAGATGGGAATCAGGTCACCATTGTAAGTATGTATTTAGTAATTAAGTTGAAAATATTCCCTTAGAAAAATAGCTCAATCAACATAGTACCCATATTATATATCCAAAATTTACAAGATCTCATTCATACCATTAGATTGTTTTCATCACTTGTCATCAGTACTAACCTCAATTGGCATTATGTATTTGGGTCAAAATAGTTTTTAGTATAGGATATAATGGAGCAATACATTTATGTAATATCTAGTGATCATAGTTTCTAATATAGGATAAAATGGAGCATAGAGTAATGTTGTCATTCAAAAATGATAATATACCTTCCTTGACCATATACAAGTATCATGCATTCATAAAAAAAGTTAGTCATAAACTGCAATATAATGTGCCCATAATGCATGTACATTAAATCTTCACACTTTAGAATGTGAGAAAGGGAATAATTTAACTATGAAATCAGGGATCAATGTAGGAAATGGTCTTCTATGCACACATATATGCTAAGGGTCCATCTAATACAATATTGGAAATTGATGTGAGTATAAGTGTATGCATCCATTGCTGATGTATATGAGTGTATGCATCCATTTGTGATGTATATTGTTGTACTAATCCATGGTGCTTTACAGCTTGAGTTGTTTGTAGCACAATTAATCACAACAATTTTGTATTTTTTTAAAGAAAAATGCCATAAACAATTCATGCTGCAAAACACACACAAAAAAATGGCATTTGTAGCATTAATCCAAGCATTTCCTACAAGCAATCTCCATCCCTCTCTTTCCTGCTTACTCTTTCGGCCACCTCCACCCTCTTGTTGCCCTTCAAGACTGCCTCTTGCCTCCTCGCCTCCTTGCTTCCTCACCTCCTCACCTCCTTACTTCTTTGCCTTCTCACCTCCTTGCATCATGCTTGTTGCTGGCAATTCCAAGGCTATCCCTCCCCTCATTGGCCAGCTCCTCTACTCCTCACGTCATCCTTCTCCTCATTTTGGTGTCTCCAATGAATAGCTTGGGGGTCTTGTTTTTGGAGGGGGGAAGCATAAGAATGGCAACACCTTAATGCGCTGTCATTTTTCGTGCTTTTGCCACCCAAAAACAAGACCTGGAAAGCCCTTGCTTAAGCTTGAATGAGCCTTTTGATTTTGGGCGTGTTAAGCCATTTTTTACCATTATACCCCCAAAATCAAGAGGCTCATTCAAGCTTAAGCAAGGGCTTTGCAAGCATTGCAAGTCCAGTAAATGAAATCAATCAGATTAGGAATTGGAAAACTCAATTTGGGAATGGTCAGAAATACTTTGTCTTTGAATAATGCCTTGGATCATGAGATGGGGTCCCATGAACCTGCTGCCTATGACAATGAATGATTCTGCCCTCGATTAAAGGTGACGTGTGTAGTAGTAAAAGGATAGCCCTCATGGAATCTCTAAGGGGTCTTGATTTTGGCCATGATTTGCACATTCTAGCACTTGAGCCATATATCAATTTACAACACTTGAGGCATATAGTGGCTTTGCCCACGCAACGTTTCCAGCTGCAATCCAAGCATCAAGCAATCTCATATTCTGTATCCAGAGACATCATGAGGGGTAGAGCCTCTTTTTGGTAGTCTCACTAGCAATATGTATTGAAAAAAAAATGTATTCAATTATTATATTCTTCCTTGCTATATGAATGCTCTTAATGCATCCAAATTGTAGAACTACTTCAATACTACTTCTTAGTTATATTGTATAATAACCTCCATATGTATGCTCGTGAGACAATAAAAAAGAGACCTGGCAACCCAAAAATGATAGTGCATTGATGCGCTGCCATTTTTGGGCTACTAGGCCTCTTTTTTAATGTTTCCTGAACATAAGAACAAGCACTTATGTTCCTTACCTTTCTTTCCAATGGGGGTCTTGATTTTGGGGGTGTATGCCAAAAATTGAAAAACAACATTATTTGATGCATATAGTTTTATTAAATCGATAAAATAAGCATGAAAACATCTAAATTGGCTCTTGCCATTTGATTTGATGTATGACATGACCCCATTTGGATTTGTAATTCCAAAGATATGGGGTCTTACTTTTAGGGCTTGAATGCCTAAAATAGGCAGCGCGTCAATGCGCTGCCTATTTCATACATTTAGGCCTCAAAAATAGGACTCCATGTAGGACCAAATGAGGTCCTACTTTTGAGGCCTAAATGCATGAAATAGGCAGCACATTGACAAGCTACCTATTTCAAGAATTCAGGTCCTAAAAGTAGGACCCCGTATCTTTGGACTTACAAATCCCAATGGGATCATGTCCTATATCAAATCGAATGGCAAGAGCCAATTTAGATGGTTTTCATGCCTGATTTCTCCATCAATCAAAACTGTATGCATAAATATATACATCAAGATATGCATCAATATATGCATCAATATATACATATGTATGTATGTATATATATATATATATATATATATATAGATACATACATACATACATACATACATACATACATGTGTATGTGTATACACACACACACACATATATATACACATATAGATATATATGTATGTATATACATACATATATACATACTTACATACATACAGCAAAATGGGGGTCTTGATTTTGGGGGGGGTATGCCAAAAATTGATAAACAACATTATTTGATGAATATAGTTTTAGTTGATGGAGAAAATGGACATGAAAACCATCTAAATTGAATCTTGCCATTCAATTTGATATATAACATGACCCCATTCGGATATGCAAGTCCAAAGATACGGGGTGCTACTTTTAGGGTCTGAATGCCTAAAATAGGCAATGCGTTAATGTGCTGCCTATTTCATGCAATTAGGCCTCAAAAGTGGGACCCCATTGGCAACACAATGGGGTCCTACTTTTGAGGCCTAAATGCATGAAATAGGCAGCGCGTTAACACACTCCCTATTTTAGGCATTCACGCCCTAAAAGTAGCACCCCGTATCTTTGGACTTGCAAATCCGAATGGGGTCATGTCATTTATCAAATCGAATGGCAAGATCCAATTTAAATGGTTATCATGTCCATTTTCTCCATATATCAAAATTGTATGCATCAATATATACATCAATATATACAAATATGCATCAACATATACATGCATACATACATACATACATACATACATACATACATACATATATATATATATATATATATATATATATATGTATGTATGTATGTATGTATGTATGTATGTATGTATGTACATGCATATATATACATACATACATACATACAAACATCAAAAGTAAGACCCCATTGGTTTCCCATGTCATGCATTTTGTCGTCTCTTGAGCATAACAACAAGCACTTGTGTTCTTTACCTTTCTTTGCAATGGGGTCTTGATTTTGGGGGGTATGCCAAAAATTGATCAACAACATTGTTTGATGAATATAGTTTTAGTTGATGGAGAAAATGGACATGAAAACCATCTAAATTGGATCTTGCCGTTTGATTTGATATATGACATGACCCCATTTGGATATGCAAGTCCAAAGATATGGGGTCCTACTTTTAGGGCCTGAATGCCTAAAATAGGCAGCGCATTAACGCGCTGCCTATTTTAGGCATTCAGGCCCTAAAAGTAGGACCCCGTATCTTTGGACTTGCATAACCAAATGGGATCATGTCATATATCAAATCGAACGACAAGAACCAATTTAGATGGTTTTCATGTCCATTTTCTCCATATATCAAAATTGTATGCATCAATATATACATATATGCATCAACATATACATATATACACACACACACACACACACACACACACACACACACACATATACACATATAGATATATATGTATGTATATACATACATATATACATACTTACATACATACAGCAAAATTAGGACCCCGTTGGTTACCTATTTCATGCATTTTGTTGTCTCATGAGCATAAGAACAAGCACTTGTGTTCCTTACCTTTCTTTGCAATGGGGGTCTTGATTTTGGGGGGGGGTATGCCAAAAATTGATAAACAACATTATTTGATGAATATAGTTTTAGTTGATGGAGAAAATGGACATGATAACCATTTAAATTGGATCTTGCCATTCGATTTGATAAATGACATGACCCCATTCGGATTTGCAAGTCCAAAGATACGGGGTGCTACTTTTAGGGCGTGAATGCCTAAAATAGGGAGTGTGTTAACGCGCTGCCTATTTCATGCATTTAGGCCTCAAAAGTAGGACCCCATTGTCAACACAATGGGGTCCTACTTTTGAGGCCTAAATGCATGAAATAGGCAGCGCGTTAACGCGCTCCCTATTTTAGGCATTCAGGCCCTAAAAGTAGCACCCCGTTCTTTAGACTTGCAAATCCGAATGGGGTCATGTCATATATCAAATCAAACGGCAAGAGCCAATTTAGATGATTTTCATGTCCATTTTCTCCATATATCAAAATTGTATGCATCAACATATACATCAATATATACATATATGCATCAACATATACATACATACATATATATATATATATGTATGTATGTATGTATGTACATGCATATATATACATACATACATACATACAAATATCAAAAGTAAGACCCCATTGGTTTCCCATGTCATGCATTTTGTTGTCTCATGAGCATAACAACAAGCACTTGTGTTCTTTACCTTTCTTTGCAATGGGGGTCTTGATTTTGGGGGGTTATGCCAAAAATTGATCAACAACATTATTTGATGAATATAGTTTTAGTTGATGGAGAAAATGGACATGAAAACCATCTAAAGTGGATCTTGCTGTTCGATTTGATATATGACATGACCCCATTTGGATATGCAAGTCCAAAGATACGGGGTGCTACTTTTAGGGTCTGAATGCCTAAAACAGGCAGCGCATTAACGCACTGCCTATTTCATGCATTTAGGCCTCAAAAGTAGGACCCCATTGTGTTGCCAATGGGATCCTACTTTTGAGGCCTAAATGCATGAAATAGGCAGCGCGTTAACGCGCTCCCTATTTTAGGCATTCAGGCCCTAAAAGTAGGACGCCATATCTTTGGACTTACAAATCCAAATGGGGTCATGTCATATATCAAATCAAACGGCAAGAGCCAATTTAGATGATTTTCATGTCCATTTTCTCCATTTATCAAAATTGTATGCATCAACATATACATCAATATATACATATATGCATCAACATATACATACATACATATATATATATATATATATATATATGTATGTATGTATGTATGTATGTACATGCATATATATACATACATACATACATACAAACATCAAAAGTAAGACCCCATTGGTTTCCCATGTCATGCATTTTGTTGTCTCATGAGCATAAGAACAAGCATCTAAATTGGATCTTGCCGTTCGATTTGATATATGACATGACCCCATTTGGATATGCAAGTCCAAAGATACGGGGTGCTACTTTTAGGGTCTGAATGCCTAAAATAGGCAGCGCGTTAACGCGCTGCCTATTTCATGCATTTAGGCCTACCAATGGGGTCCTACTTTTGAGGCCTAAATGCATGAAATAGGCAGCGCGTTAACGCGCTCCTTATTTTAGGCATTCAGGCCCTAAAAGTAGGACCCCGTATTTTTGGACTTACAAATCCAAATGGGGTCATGTCATATATCAAATCAAACGGCAAGAGCCAATTTAGATGATTTTCATGTCCATTTTCTCCATTTATCAAAATTGTATGCATCAACATATACATCAATATATACATATATGCATCAACATATACATACATACATACATATATATATATATATATATATATATATGTATGTATGTATGTATGTACATGCATATATATACATACATACATACATACAAACATCAAAAGTAAGACCCCATTGGTTTCCCATGTCATGCATTTTGTTGTCTCATGAGCATAAGAACAAGCACTTGTGTTCTTTACCTTTCTTTGCAATGGGGGTCTTGATTTTGGGGGGGTATGCCAAAAATTGATCAACAACATTATTTGATGAATATAGTTTTTGTTGACAGAGAAAATGGACATGAAAACCATCTAAAGTGGATCTTGCCGTTCGATTTGATATATGACATGACCCCATTTGGATATGCAAGTCCAAAGATACGGGGTGCTACTTTTAGGGTCTGAATGCCTAAAATAGGCAGCGCATTAACGCGCTGCCTATTTCATGCATTTAGGCCTCAAAAGTAGGACCCCATTGTGTTGCCAATGGGGTCCTACTTTTGAGGCCTAAATGCATGAAATAGGCAGCGCATTAACGCGCTCCCTATTTTAGGCATTCAGGCCCTAAAAGTAGGACGCCATATCTTTGGACTTACAAATCCAAATGGGGTCATGTCATATATCAAATCAAACGGCAAGAGCCAATTTAGATGATTTTCATGTCCATTTTCTCCATATATCAAAATTGTATGCATCAACATATACATCAATATATACATATATGCATCAACATATACATACATACATATATATATATATATATATATATATATATATATGTATGTATGTATGTATGTATGTATGTATGTATGTACATGCATATATATACATACATACATACATACAAACATCAAAAGTAAGACCTTATTGGTTTCCCATGTCATGAATTTTGTTGTCTCATGAGCATAAGAACAAGCACTTGTGTTCTTTACCTTTCTTTGCAATGGGGGTCTTGATTTTGGGGGGGTATGCCAAAAATTGATCAACAACATTATTTGATGAATAGAGTTTTAGTTGATGGAAAAAATGGACATGAAAACCATCTAAAGTGGATCTTGCCGTTCGATTTGATATATGACATGACCCCATTTGGATATGCAAGTCCAAAGATACGGGGTACTACTTTTAGGGCCTGAATGCCTAAAATAGGCAGTGCGTTAACGCGCTGTCTATTTCATGCATTTAGGCCTCAAAACTAGGACCCCATTGTGTTGCCAATGGGGTCCTACTTTTGAGGCCTAAATGCATGAAATAGGTAGCGTGTTAACGCGCTACCTATTTTAGGCATTCAGGCCCTAAAAGTAGGACCCCATATCTTTGGACTTACAAATCCAAATAGGATCATGTCATATATCAAATCAAACGACAAGAACCAATTTAGATGGTTTTCATGTCCATTTTCTCCATATATCAAAATTGTATGCATCAATATATACATCAATATATACATATATGCATCAACATATACATATACATATATATATATACATACATACATACATACATACATACACACACACACACACACATACATACATACATACATTTATACATACATACAAACATCAAAAGTAAGACCCCATTGGTTGCCTATGTCATGCATTTTGTTATCTCATGAGCATAAGAACAAGCACTTGTGTTCCTTACCTTTCTTTGCAATGGGGGTCTTGATTTTGGTGGGGTATGCCAAAAATTGATCAACAACATTATTTGATGCATATAGTTTTAGTAGTTTTAGTACACATACATACATGTTGAGATATCAAGCTCTACCCCCGATACATCTCCTAGATGACTATCATTTATGTCACCGCCTATGTTAGTTGTACTCGTGGTGTAGTTAGACTACCACGTATGTTTTTGGTTTGGGTTCACATATGAACCACGTATTCTAGGTTTTGACATATAGGGTATTTCCCTCTTCTATTGTATTGTTGTTGTGTGCAAAAGTGAAGAAAGGCTTCACCCTCCAACCTTGTGTCCTCTCTCTTTTGTGTGTTGTGAAGAAAGCTGAACTTGAGTCTCCTATCTCTCTCCCTCTTTCTTTACATGGTATCAGAGCCTTGTTCATGGTAAGGAGCTCAAGAAAGAAAGCCAAGTTTGTGGTGTCCTGGTAAGAGGACCAGTGTTGCTTTCCTATTTCGAGTTTGGGAGCAAATCTCTGCAGGTAGCACAGCCAGAAGTGCAGGAGTGCACTGCTTCAGATTGAGAGGCCCTTCGCGGTGCGGCGAGAGCACAGTATATGCTGCGGGAAATGGGCGAAGCCCTTGGTGACTTTATTTTTCTGATTTGAGGCCATTTCGGGGCCCGTTTTGAAGGCGGAAGTTCTTCGCAGGCACTCAGGAAAAGGCCCTATTTTTGCTGTGCGACCACCGCGCGGCTAGTCGGTGGAAAGGTGCCACAGAAATTGCATCGTATGCCTATGTGCAGAGATATTGGGAGTTGCAGATTCATGCCTGTTGCCTGTTGATGCAAAATCGTCACGAGGAAGTGACTGTGTGGTGAAATACCACTTTCGTCAGTGTTGCAGATCTGCCCCTGTGAGGCTTTTCGCAGAAGCTTTACTATTTGCCCTTGTGCGGCATTTGTTGTGTTTACAGGTTGCTGTTGTAATTCGTGATTTGTAAAATGTCTGAGAATCTGTCTACCATTGTCAGTGAGAAGCTTGACAAGAACAACTTCCAAGCATGGAAGTTCACGATGACAAACTTCCTTATGGGAAAGGGAGTTTGGGATTACATCAGTGGTGAAACTGCAGAACCAGTTTTGGGTACTGCTCCCACTCCTGCTGAATTGAAGGCCTTTAAAGAATGGCATGAAAAAGCCAGAAAATGCTTGTATTGGCTGTCTATTAGCATTTCAGATTCTATGATTGTGCATATACAGGATGTAGAGACGCCTAAGGAGGCATGGGATACATTGGTGAAGCTGTATAGCACAAATACCAAAGCACGAAAGATGCAGCTAAAGCAGGAGTTGCACAATGTGCAAAGGAAAAATCTGAATATAAATGAGTATTCCTTGAAGGTGAAAGGCCTTGCAGATTCTCTTGCCTCCATTGGAGCACCTGTTGATGATGAGGACTTAGTGTCCGTGACCTTGAATGGTCTTGGGAAAGATTATGCACAGTTTCGGACATCCATTGGAGTCCGTGAAACATTTCCTGATTTTCAGGAACTTATTGCTCTCTTGCTGAGTGAAGAGCAAAGGAATGGTGGTTCAGCCACCTCAACTTCTCAAGAGACTGCTTTCTACTCGAATACAGGTAGAGGCAGAGGTAGAGGAAGAGGCCATTTTGGTGGCCATGCAGGAAATCAGAACCAACAGCAACAACAGGAAAACCAGTCCTATGGAGGAGGACGTGGTAGTTCTAGAGGCAGGGGGAGCCAAAGAGGCCGTGGTTCATGGCAAAGGAACCAGCAAGTAAATAGCAGCACAAAATGCTATTATTGTGGAAAGCCTGGACACAAGGAGAATACATGCTATAAAAAGCAGAATGACATCAAAAGTGGGAAGTTGCAGCAAAGCAACTATGCATCATCAAGTGGGCATGGTGACGACAGAAATGAGCACCTTTTTGTGATGCAGCATATGGTTAACTCCATGTCAGGAGATGCTGCAGCTTGCAATGATGTTTGGTATGTTGATTCAGGTGCCTCTAACCACATGACCAGTCATGGTGAGTGGTTTCATGATGTTAGAAATTTGGATAAGCCAGGTTATGTTGAAACAGGTGATGATACTGCGCACCCAATTACGCAGGTTGGTAAAGTGCCATTGGCTATGCAGGATGGCAAAACGAAGTACTTGGCAGATGTACTTCATGTTCCAAAAATCACTAAGAACCTGGTTTCAGTTGGCCAGATGGTTGAGCAAGGTCTGCAGGTTAGATTTAATCCTGATGGATGCTTTGTTGAGGACCTGAAAAATAAGTGCCGCTTGGTTGCAAAAGGCAACAAAAATGGTAGAATGTTCACCTTGGATGTTGATATGCCTGAGGTGAAAGCTGCTATGTTTGCGCATGGGAGAGGTGTCATTGCAGATATTGAGATATGGCACAAGCGCATTGGGCACGTGAATATACAAAGGCTGAAATCTATGCAAACGAAAAACATTGTTGCAGGTTTGCCTAAATTCAGAGTTGAGGGAATGCAAAAGGTATGTGAAGCATGCCAAATGGGTAAGCAGGCCAGACATGCATTTCCTAAAAATGCTAAGGTGAGCAGAAGACCTTTGGAAGTGATCCATTCAGATGTTTGGACAACCAAAGCTGCTTCTATTGGTGGATGCCATTATTATGTGACGTTTATTGATGACTACACAAGGAAGGTGTGGATTTATTTTATGAAGCACAAAAGTGAAGTGTTCAGCCATTTCAAGGCTTTTAAGGCCATGGTTGAAAAAGAGAAAGGTGTGCATATTAAAGTGCTAAGATCTGATGGAGGGGGAGAGTACTTTTCAGAAGAATTTTGTGAATATCTGAAAGAACAGGGAATTCAAAGGAAGTACTCATGCAGGTCTACCCCTCAGCAGAATGGGGTTGCAGAAAGGAAGAACAGGCATATTGCAGAAGTAGGACGGGCGATCCTAAATGAGAAAAACATGCCTGATTATTTTTGGGCTGAAGCAGTAGCAACTGCTGTTTATATTATGAACAGAACCCCCACTGCAGCTGTCCATGGCATGACGCCTGAAGAAATGTATACAGGCCAAAAACCAGATATTTCTCACTTGAAGGTATTTGGTTGCATAGCTTATGTTCATGTTCCTGATGAGAAGAGAACAAAGCTGGATCCAAAGGCAGAAAAATGCATCTTTATTGGATATGCTCAGCACCAGAAAGGGTATCGCTGTTATAACCCTTCCACCCGCAAAATGCAAGTGAGCAGAGATGTTGTTTTTGATGAAATGAGCAGCTGGTATGCACCAACTGTTATGGTAGGAGATGCAGATGCAGGAAATGGGAATGCTGCAATAAATGCAGAGCAGCAATCTCAAGCCTTGAGTGGACCCAGAGAGTCCTCTACTAGTGGATCTAATGCATGGACAGGGAGATTGAGATCTAGTGAATCGTCACATGGCAGTCCTGATAGTGTTGTGCAGGTATCACATAAGGGAAAAGAAAAAGTGGACCATGCTCCAGTATTTGATGTGTCTGCTGGTAGCTCTCATGTTGATGGAGAGTCAAGCGGCTCTGAAATGAGCCTTGATGAGGAACTTGGGATTCCTTCTGTTGTTACACCTGGTGCAAGGAAAAGCAGGCATGATTTAAAGACGCCTGCAACTGATCCAGTTGTACGGAGGTCCACTCGTATTAAGTATCCAGTTGACAGGCTGAGATATGATGGGTATACAGCACATCACTATGCTTATATGGTCAAGGTTCTAGAGGATCCAGAGCCCACATGTTTTGAGGATGCAGCAGGGCATAAAAATTGGGAAGCAGCTATGGATGAAGAGATGGCTGCCTTGAATGCAAACCACACTTGGGATTTGATGCCTTTGCCTCATGATAAGAAGGCTATTGGCTGCAAGTGGGTTTACAAAGTAAAGCACAATGCTGATGGATCTGTTAGCAGGTACAAGGCAAGATTGGTTGCCAAAGGTTTTGCACAGACATATGGAATTGACTATGAGGAAACTTTCAGCCCAGTTGCAAGGATGGCAACCGTGAGAGCAGTAATTGCTATGGCTGCTGCAAAGGGATGGTCTTTGCATCAGATGGATGTGAAAAATTCCTTCTTGCATGGTGATTTGCAGGAAGAGGTTTATATGATGCAGCCAGAAGGTTATGAGGATAACTCACACCCCGATTTTGTATGCAGGTTGCGCAAAGCCTTGTATGGCTTAAAACAGGCGCCGAGGGCATGGTCAAACAAGATAGGGCAATATCTTGTCACTATTGGATTTCAGATTTCCAATTCAGATTTTTCACTTTATGTGAAAAGGACAAACAGAGGCACGACTAAAATGGGGAAATTCAGAATGCATAGACAAGATCATTGCTAAAGTCTGATCATCCGCTTAAAAGCGAGAGATGGAAAATTGCTCATGACAAATACCAACACCATAAGAGCGCTTAAAAGCGAGAGATGGAAAACTACTTATGACAAATACCAACACCATAAGAGCAAAAACAACCAACTCACAATAAGTGCAATACAAGAAGTACCCTAGAATCTACCATTCACAAACATGTACAAGTGAACATGCACCATAAAGGCTTTAAAAAGTCCAATCACCCTCTAAGACAGTAGTAAAATCTACACGTTCTTGTTTCTTTAAAGTTGACGCCTCATAAGCTTGAACCTTCATCTTCTTTGTTTTGCCATCACTTTCATCGACCCATTGTTTCCTCCAGCGATTCTCCTCATCATGTCTTGGCTTGCCACAGTCTTTCTTTTTCTTCCAGCCAATCTTCTCTTTTACTACATATGTTGGCTCACCAAGAGATAGAGGTGACTTTTCACATCTCTCTTTGCTAAGTAATAATGCTTTAGCACCTCCATCTAATCAAATAATTCTCTTTGTTTCAACATACTTTGGAGGTAAGGACTTCAATAGAATTTCTTTTTTGTCGTCTGCTTCAGCAATTGACCCTAGATTAAGCAATTGCCGAAGTAGGGCTTACATTCTATTCAAAAAAGGTCCCAGATTCTTGGTGTCGCTCATCTTCAAGTCAAAGAGGTCTTGCTTCAAGATCGCCTTGGAATGCCTCATGCATAATCAAACAATGTCTCCAAGATTCTCCAATTCTCTTCCATGGATTTCTTTATATCAACATGATGAAAATAATCTGGTCCAAGTGCTCTTTCGATCAACTCTACTACCTTATCATTCTTTTGTGTCCATGTCGCTAATTCTTGTTCACTCTCTGGCTTCTTGTCTAAACCATCCATGAGACCCAAAGGACTTTTTGCATCAGATATAGGCAAGTTGACAATTGCCATGAGGAAAAGTCACAACCTGCGAGGTTGATGAGGGTGCTATTTGTCAATTTTCTCTCTTTTGAACTTCCATTTTGATCTTTTATTAGAGAGCTTCTAGTATTGCAACCTCAGCTAATATATCAATTGATGACCACCTTCTTTGACCAACTCAACTACGAGGCTGTTTACAAGCTCGAGGAAAGATGCTGACTTTTGGTTTGGAAGACTCCACACCAAGTGATTCCTTTGACATACAAAATCAGCATGCAAATCCTCACATGTACTACGAAAAGTTGGACCAACTCCCATGAATTTTGCTAATGCTGCTCTGATACCACTATTAGGTTTTAGAGCTTGTGAATAAAAATTATGTTATCCATGAAGTAATTGATCCAAACAATTATTTAGTGAAAGCAAGACGATCTAGTTATCTCAGTTTAACAAAGTCACCATAAACAGTAGAAGAGATAGTTGAAAAATTCTCAATTATGCTTGACAATGAAGACAATCAATTATGGCTCATCCCTACAGGGTTTGTCACGTATTATGATCATTTATTGACTTCACTAAAGGACCCTATCAGAGCTGCATAAAGACACAGACATAGACTCTGAGAAGAAGCCTCAAGGGCTTGGACAAAATGACCATCATTTGCATCACGTCGCTCTTTTATGAGATCTCCATGCTACCGCCGTGTTCCACATTCTGCCTCAAATCTCTAGAAGATACAAGCATCCATGACCCACTCACAAGGAAACTGCCACACGTTGCCCATGCAATGGCCAGCCACTATTTCAACCTATCAACTTCCTTCTTCTTGATCACACGATGTCAACCAGCTTGGTAAGTCACCATCTACAAATTCCATGGAGTTCCTTGGACCTTAGGGGGTACAAACCCTCCCATGAGGACATGCCCTAGAGGACACAAGTGTCAACATTTATTGGCTACAACAATTAAATCAAGGGGTATAGACTTTATAATCCCATGACGAAGAAGGTTATCAATAATCAAGAGGTTATATTTGTTGAGAATCCAGATCTGCCCTTTGCTAATTTTGATAGGAATCAGGGTCCTTCTAATTCCTATGATGGGTTGTTGCCCATTTCCTTTGATGATGCATCTAACAAGCTAATGGAAAATTAGAATTTTGAATAAGATACTTCAATGGGTTGAGGCCTCATCAGTTCTACCTATGGTTGAGCATGTTTCTTAGGAAAAAATTAATGATGCCGTTGCACATGAAAGTATAGTAGTTCATGAAGCAAGATCAGTACCTCGTTGGCTGCTCCTCACTCTTGAGGACAACAAGCTTTCTGCACCACTTCCTCGTCATACATGGAGTGGCACTAGAGACACTGAGGATCCCTATTTTTATGAATCTACTTGGGCAAGCAAAACATACTTGAAGCTTCTAATAAAACTCGAGGTGCTCAATATTGATTAACATAAAATTGTGCCTTATCTTGAGCACATCTTTTGCTTCCCTTGCCAATAATTGCAACAAACTAGCAGTACAAAACTCTCCTTAACATTTTGTAGGTCAACTACCCAAGAGACTTGAGGCTCATATTCAAACATCAGCATGAATGGACTGTTCTAGATTGCTAAATGCTTTGCACTATTGTAAGCAAATTCTAGCAAAGGAAGGTAATCTTCTTGATCATACTGCCTCAAGGAAACATAAGCTTGCAGCATGTCTTCCAAAGTTGATTTACCTTCTTAGTTTGTCCATTTGATTCTACATGATCAGCCAAAACCATGCTAAGATGAGTATTCAATTTCTTGAATACAAACCGCCAAAAATACCAAAAAACTTAGCATCTATATCATTGACTATTTTAGTTGGTAATCCATAAAGGCTAAACATCATCTCGATAAAAAAGTGAACAAGCTGTGTGACTTCTAATAGTCTCTCTTGCACATATGAATCTAGCCAACTTGCTAAGTCGACCAACAATTACCCAAATTACATAATGTCCACAAGAGGTTTGTGGTAAATCAACTACAAAATCCATGGAAATACATTTGTTCTCAAGTATTTTCAAAGAATGACTAGGCTCTCTGTGTGGTGTGAACCAAAAGGGGCTAGGTTTCTAGAGTGATGCATGGGTTTTGGAGAGTCATGATTGCCATGTGGGGTTCCCTATCGGGGTTGTGGATCCTTATGGGTGTTCTGAGTGCCACGTGGAGGTGTCATCTGCATCACCCCAATTTGGTACAAGGTCAGAGTCACTCATACTCGTACAAGCCATTGTGGACTAAGCAAAGGGCTCACTAAGCTCAAACTCAAAGCGTAAAGCTAGAAGCTAATACTCAATCTCAGAGTTAGAACACATACCCAGGCACCATGGTGGCTCTTGTGAGTTGCAAAAATATCTCATATCTCTGTCTATCGATCGTCTCTCAACGTGGTAAGGGGCATGGTGTAGGGCTGTGATGGTTTAGACATGGACCATTGTATATGCTCTATTCCATTGCTACATTATGTGTGGCACTTATGTCTTTGGTTGCATCCCTCCTCATTGCCATCTCATCCCACTAACCCATGCTTCCCTCATATCATCTATCTCCTCCTCCTCTACTCTGCCATGTCCAGGAGTAGACTTGAATACATAGAGCTTTGTGTCGTGTTGCTGAGCTCGATCCATCCCTGTTTCCCATGGTATCATCCCCTCCTACTCTCTAATCTGACACAATAAGGACTCTCTAAGCCGTCGCATCTCCATCAAATATAGGCCAACACATAATTGGTCCTAGAAGTGAATCATCTAAGAGAGAGGCCCAAAATCATGTGCCTTCTAAAAGAGATAGTGATAATGTCCTTGGATCTCATAGTAAGCTGTGCAAGTACATAGGAAATGCTCCTCTATCTCTATCTCTCCCAAAGTGCATAGTCTACAAATCTACTACTTTCTAGGTGTACTTCTGGCTCTCTCTACCTCAATCCTCAGCTCATGGGATGAGACCTACATCTATCCGATGGAAATCTTGAGGGTGTGTGAGACTTTCCTATCCTCTAGATACTAGGGTCACTCCATCCTTTAATACTTTGAAAAAGTGGTTGCAGTAGAATTGGACCTTGGTGGGGGAACTCTTTAGTTCTCCCCCCAAATTCATGATGTATAGAGCTCGAGTAGGTCCAACTGTATGATATGGTTGATCTCATCTCGTGGGACCAAGTGATCGGGGGCAGCCAAGCTGTACTGAAAGTGGGGGAGATGGTCCATTTGAATACCTTGGCTACAAATCCATCTGGAAATGCATGCATACTAGGCCATGCAAACCCCACTATTAGCTAGTCATATAGATGACTCTAGTGTGACCCGCGGTAGTCTCCCTCTAGGTAGAGCCCAGACCTTATGAAGTTAAGTGTGACCATCTAGAAGATGGCATCAATCTGGAGTGGTGTCATTTCAAACTCTGCTTGTATGATCTGGTGGGGGATTGGGGGCTTACTTTGAATCATCCTAGATCCCATAGTCAGCTACAACCTCTTGAAATGCTACCACTCAGTTGTTGCCAGGTCAACTCCCTAAAAGTGTGCTACATACATGGCTATCAGCCTCACCAATGTGTCAAATAGCCATCCCTTCATTGGTGCTCCTGGAAATGTTCATGAAAACTCTGCTCCTCTAGTCGAGCTAGAGCTCCCTACCCTTGTATCGATCGTGCCATGGTTGCATGAGTCCTTGTGAAGACTAGAACCACAAAGATGTATGATCTCGAGTGGCTCCCCTCGATTGAAATCCAATCTATTCTCCATGTACAAACTCACATTTACTAGATAGCACAATATGACATTTACTAGATAGCTATATAGCAAATACAATTCTCAACACAAAGAGGTTCGTTCTATCTAATGAATTTCCTAGTTTGGAAGAAGTTAACTATAAAGGGATTGGTCAAAAGTTCCTTGAGACAGCCAATCTGATTTAGGGAACCAAAAGCCTTGCTGATTGCATTCTGAGCTTATGTCCTTTTCCCACGGTTGAACAAGAGCGGCTTGCCGACTGCACAGTGATTTGCTTCCATGAAGTGGCAAATCGGCCATCACAAGATCTGTGACCTTGTTGAGGAGAAGCGCTCTGCTCGGGTGGCACTGATGCAACTGAATTTGAGGATTCTAAGCAAATCCTCTTGGTTCGTCTCTCTATTTGTGGGCTTGAAGGTCTTTGATGCAAGTTATGAAGGTATTTTGCAGGCTCTATGATCCGTCAGTCATTCTTGCGCAGGCTCTACGATCCGTCAGTCGATCTTTTGACAGTTCTTGGTGCTATCATGGACTTGCTCAACCAAATCCCAATATCCCCTGAGAAAATTACTTGCGGTTGTGCAGGGTAGCGCTATTTGCACCACAATTGCTTTCTTGTTCTCATTGATTGTGATATGACGGCCATCAGTATCTTGCTGAATGAAGATTTCAATGGCTCTTTAACAATGCGATCTTGAAAGGGACTTGATCCAAAATACACGAATCGTGTTTCCTTGGAAGCCAAGCAGGATATTGTACAAGTAAAGAGAAGAGTTTATGAGCACTCAAGTTTAAGGTTTGTGCGATGCCCGTTTGGTCAGGTAGATTTGTTTCGCTGGAGCATTGTGGGACAAGACCTGTGCTTTCTTTTCAGCAGTCTCTCATTTTGTGAGCAGCCGCATTAATCCAAAGTCTTCTGATGCATCATCAAACTATTACACATGAAGCGCATCTAATCAAAGGGTGTGATTCTGGAATAGCGGCAACCGTCCATGATCCTTGGACTAGCAGAAGCAACTGTTTGTCCTCCTTATTATATGGTTGAAGTTTGGAGATTTAGATCTTCAAATATGGTTGTCGACTAGGTGCTGGAGTCGCATGAGAAGGGGATGGATGCTGTGGGTACATGAACAGCACGACACCGAATTCTCCAACGTAATAAAAAGACTTTTGATTCAACCTCAATTCTTGCAATTCATAGAGTGGCAGGTCTGCATTTTATAGTTGATTTTGAGAGTGAAGGAGAATGGAGTTTGGCCAGACTGCTCCTTGAATGAGAGGAATATGCGCTAAATCTACAACCAATGAAGTATTACGGGTTGATGTGCCTTCAATGTTTGGATTTTAGATTATTCTGTAAATTTGTAAATGAAGATTATGATCATCAATTGAGAATCCCATTTTAGTTCTAGACACTAAAGACCAGCTTGTTGACAGCAACGCAGCTAGCCCATAAATGCTTTGGAAAGTGACGACGAGAGCTCTCATTTCTGTAATCCTGCACCTCTATATTTTTTTTCTCAAATTTGCAATCCATCATGGAAGATCAAATGAACAATGAAATCAGCATATGGAGGTCCGCTTGATGACAAAGATTAGAAGTTTTTGTTGCATTATGGAGCAGTGGAAAGCTAAGTTCATCAAATTTCAAGACAGGAAAATTTACAGATTTGGATCCAAGATCAAACAAGCAGATGCAGTTTCAAAAACTATCACAAGCTGAAGAGATTATATTAGTTTTCAATCTTTTTGTTTCCAACCATTGGAGAAGGCTGGCTTTTTGGGTTGAGATTTATATCCAGAAGGTTGGGAAAAATCTGACAAAACTTAAGTCAACAACTTGCATAACTAAATCTGATAGTCTGTCTAGTCTGTCTTTTAGGAAGATGATAGAAATTCAGGTCTCCTCTCGCTACAGTTGCCTGGGATTAGGAAGACTGAAGTTGCCTACAGTTGTCGGGAGACAGTCCGACACAGTTTCAAATGACAAATTCTAAAGTTCAACCGGTCTGAAGCATAAATCCAAAGTCTGCACAAATTGAAGTATGTTATTTAAGGTAAATATTCAACAAAAAGTTTCACTATTTTCTGATCATCATGGCAAAGTCAAAGCAAAACAAGTGTCGGAGGATGCATTGTTTGTTGTCTACAAAATTCTGATCATATGGAAAAGGATTCTTATCTAAATTTGTGCAAGCATTGCAAGCAACATGGTCACCGGAGGAAATATTGTCCTTCACTTTTGGATGACAAATTCTATGAAATCTTTTCGGCTTTATGTGAGGCAAAGTCTGATTGAAAGGTTAGGAAGTTATTGGATAAACTCTAGGGGTATTCCACTTTGCTTGAGAAGGCAAACTCTTGACATACTAAATTCCATTGAGGTGATTGGAGATCTAATCAGCATATGAATGCCATCTTAGAGCTTCAACAAAGAGTTCAAGTTTTGCAGTTTGAATATATGCATGAAGAAAATGATGTTTCTAATTCCGACTCAAATTCCAACTATGATTTCAAAAATAGTGGTAAGAATTGCAATGATAATTCAGCTATTTTTGTTCATAATCAAATGGATGCAAATGTTTAAGACCCGATTGGACATCTAGTTCAAACAATCGGACAACAGTCTGATGACAATCCGCAACAACAAGCAACCCAAACGGTGGAACATCAATTTCGATCAGTCCGAAAGTAATTCTACAAGGTCTGAAAGCAACAAAGGTGTGTATGAGGACTATGCAATGCCAATCAGTTCTAGATTTTTCCATGGACAAATGGATCAGCAAGAAAATGGTTGTCAGAAGATGACAAAGATTCGAAAGATGATTACTGTATGAAAGAAGATGATGAAGAGTCATATGATGAGTATGCATGCTTTGCATTTGCAACGTCTTTTGCTATTGATTTTATGTGGAAGCACTTTCTTTCATCTGTCATAGCTTGTGTTGAGCATCTCTACATGACCATGACCATGACCATGAAGAGCTCCTTTATGGTGGCATTAGGAGTCTGTGACTTCTTGGATTTAATTTCACCTTTCTTCTTGTGGCCCACCTTCAGTCAACAATCCTTTGCAAAGTGTTTCGCATTGTTGTAAGTACATCTCCCAATGATTTCTGCAAGTGGATGCTTGTTTTGGTTAGAGGAATTTCACTAGCTTTAAGAATCTTTAAAATTCGATAACTTGCACAAGGCATGCTTATAGTTTTCTCATTATCAAGGGGCGATGGTAGCAGCAAAGGATTGGACTTGCTCTAAAGTATGAGCATGGAGGGGTTGCATTTGAGCGTTATCATGTTTATGATTAGAAGGCATAACCATCCTTTATTTTGTTAAAGAGTGGCACCTTATCTTTTAGGACAGGCAATGCAAATCCATGAGTAATGCATAGAACAAAGAGAAAATCCATCCAAATGCAATCATTGAGGAGCTTGACTACAGAAGCCCTTATAGCAAAGAAGGTTTGGGATATGTTTTTCATTCTGAAGCAAGTCAAAGCAATGAAACTGATGTTGATTCTGATTGTTATGCAATTGATTACGCAAAGATTGCAAATTCTATGTGTGATGATGATGATATTAAGAGTATGCAGCAAGCTCAAATGTGAGTATTTTTCCTATTTGGGATGAACCAATGGATCAACAATCAAAGCCAGAAATGAATCTATGGTTTGATGCTAATGATAAAGACAATATTTTAGCTTGTGATGTTTTTGATGTTGATATTCAAGTTGATAAATATATATGTGAAGAGGATGCTGTGATTCAGTAGTTTCTTTTGTCCCTTGAGCATGAGTATGCCTTGTTGGAAGGAGTTTGTTCAAGCACAAAGCCAACCAGAAGGAGTTGAGAAGGTAGTGATGCAAGGAGGACAAAAAGAGGAGTAGCCCAAAAGCAAAACAAGCCAAGAGGAACCCTCTCTATCCCTAAACCTCACACCAAGAAGACCCAATGGTTTGCAAGATTTTGATGTACTCAAATCCATAAGAGATAAAGATGATGTATCTAATCAAGTTCAGCTCTCATTATCATTGAGTAACATGCCACAGAAGCAAGTAGTATGGAGTACATACCTATGTCAAGAGGCTAATTCAATTATCATTTAAGATGGATTTTGCTTAGGTGGGATCAGGTATTTCAAGACAAATGTAGGTACAATTGATAACATGGGGAGAGAGACACAGAGAGGAGTGCACATGATATGGCCACATGCACACTATGTTGTATTGAAGATAAACATGAATATATGCATGAGTACCCCTTAGGGTTAGGGTTAGGTTTTGTCCCTAATGCCTTATCTAGATGGTGCAATTTACACCATCCTTAACACCCCCTCTTAAATTGCACTAGGTAAGTAGAAGGTGCATATACAAGACCTTTTTGTGGATTTCATTTGGTGCATATGATAGCATGCAAATCTAAAAAGAAAATTGAAAAGAATCAAAGTAGTATGTGCATGTGTAAGCACTTACTAGATCTTGTACATAACGTGCATTTCCCCCTCTTAAGTTGTGGGTGTCATCCTTCATCTTTGGGAATAAAACCTAGAAGATAGATTGAAGGAAAGAGTAAGGAAATATGCAAAAAGTAAAGTCCATGTGGATCAAAGACTAATCGATCAAAAGATGACTGTGTGATGGTGTATATCGCTGAATGCCAAAAATGTCAAAGCTAAGCATGTCATGAGTCACCATGGACTATGTAGATGCTATGAAGAAGAGGCATCTGTATATGAAGCTAGTCAATGTAGCTGTGAAGATGTGATCCAGTAGGTTATGACATACGAGGGTGTCACCAACCCAATAGACATCAACGTCGAAGGTATGCTGCAGTAGAGTAATCTTTGTCATATGATGTGGGATCATAAAAGATTGCATAGACTCTGTGCACAAAGCTAAAAATTTGGGTCCAAATGTGTGGGTATGATACACTACTCTACTGATGAGAGGCCTATAAAATTAACAAGGTACAACAACTTGTCAAACTTGAATGTCCAATTGTCATGAGCTAAAGGTCATCAAATTCTTGTCAAGAAGGAGATAACATTATAAAGGCCTAGAAGACTAAAATACAACGAAAAAATCATAAGATATCCCTGAGGCATATGCGGTGCCAAATGCTGATGTAGGGATAGATTTATAGTCTTAGATCCAACCATACTGATCTACATCAAGTAAGGATTGTCTACTATAGCCATAAGTGCATGCTAAAATGCTGAGGATCCAACCATACTAATCTACATCAAGTACGGACTCTATACTATAGCCATAAGGGCATGTTGAAACACTGACATTCCCTAGGTTGCACTATGGCTAAACCTAATGATGTCCACTGTATTGGGGTACGATTGCGCTGATGCATAAATATCCTTGTGATGAGGAATGATCTGCTGATTGAAAGAGGTGGTGATAACTAGATCCAAGGGTGGTAAAATGTGGCATAGCTGAGCTGATGCTGGAATTTCTTGTAGACTGATTTATTGATCTGTATTAATCATGGAAACCATGTCCAAGGTATGCTCTATGTCAGAAGTAAAAGCATTAGTGATGAATGCTAGAATGGAATCACCTGAAGAGATGAATACACTGTGGCATGTATCTCTGCATGATGCTAGAGATGTGAGTGCCTCACACTGAGGACTTACCTACAATTGAATAGTTGCATGATCACTGCTCTGCTGAACTCCTAATGTGTATCTACATCATCTGGTGTGACAATAAATGGAGTCGAATCCATGCATTAATGTGATGGCTGGACATCACTAGAATCAGACTATGCTGATGTAGGTGGGACTACCTCATGCTGAGGGCTTACCACCAAGTGTGCCTTATGCTAAGGGCTTACTAACAAATGTGTATGATCAGAAAGTGTGGGCTGATCCATACTAACATGTGGAACATTTGAGTCCAATCTCTCAAGACCAATGAGGATCAAGTCTACATCATAAACTAGTACACACCCTATGGTAATGAATGGTCAAAGTAAGTTCTCTTTTCACTTACAAATCTCGTTTGGTATCATAAATAGTGCATCATCAACTGTGTGATGTGGATAACTCCATGTGGAGGCAGTCTAGTGCTCTATGCAAGAGGCTTACGTGTGTCCTGATGAGAGTGTCTACCCATGAGAACACTGTAGGAGAGCTGCCACTGTGGTCTTATCCTCAAGCTACCGTTGGGGGCTTATACTAAACTTGGAAATCTATGAACCAAGTCATGGTGGAAGAATTACTGTGTCCCAAGGATCAAGCCTATAGTAAAGTGATGACAATTGTGTGTTGGTAGACAAGAGGCTGTACAAGGATGATGTGTATGTGTATGAAATAATTCCCAAAATTAGTAAAAAAATGTGACTATACATGGGTGGCATATGCGTGCAAGATGTCTGCAATAATCCCAAATTCGAGGAAGATCACTCTACCAAGTGTCACACTGAAGTGTTGAATTGCTAAATGCCAAGAGAACTGAGCTAGTATCAGATGTGTGAATATGTCTCTTGATGATAGAACTAAATGGACTGATGCTAGTGGGGATTAATTGGGTAATATGGCAATGGATTAGGGTGAAAGCATGTTAAGGTGGTACACTATTATTGTCTGTTAACACATCTAAATCTCCACTATCAAGGCATTTCCAATGTTATTCATAAAAATTTAAAAGTTCTTATACCAATAGTTAAACTACAAAGAGTCTTAAAAGCATATCATTTGTTTTCTTTTTTGTTCAATTGTCACATAATAGCATGAATAATAGTGGTTCCCCAGACACCACTAATTGTACCACCTTAACATGCATAGACCCATTACTTGGCTTGGTGGAGATTAATCTTCTCTGTGGTTGTTCTAGTCAATAGATAGAATACACGTCAAAGCGTAAAATGCAGCAAAATGAATTTTAGTTCTCTCATTTTATGTACTGGATGCGTTGCAATGGATTAGGATGTTTTTCGATGAAGAGGATTGGATGAGCTGACATATGAAAAATTCAGGATGCATATATGAGGTGTTCAAGTCTTAGAGCATGACATGTTGATCATTTTTGGTTTTTGGAGCACCTCAAAATTCCCTCTAGATCAAAAGTTATGTCCATTTGAATATGTGCCAAACTTTGTCCAAGGGAGAGGGCTAAATGATGATGTGGTAGTGTCCAGTCACACGCAGGTTGCAATAGTGCTTGTGTGGCATTGTGTGCTTAGGTGGCACATGGGTGCACATGGAAGGTGAGAACTATGCCTGCTGGCTGGCACCCTACCACGTGGCTTGCTAAGGTAGCCAATACATGAATAGATGCTGACATGTATGATGACATGGAAAAAGCGTGGTGACATGGACAAATAAGGGTCACATGGTAGATAAGGGTGAGGATGATGTGGCACATGTGGATGAGATACCATGTGTCAATTTTTAGTGGAGGCCGCTTGTCACAAGTGTGACTAGAGGTGTGTGGCTAACCTTATCTAGACTTAAAATGCACCACGTGTGCTGATGAAATCGCTTGAATTTTGATAGAATATTTTAGATTCTATCATTGTTGGTCGTAAGTCTTAGCATGTGTTGTTGGAGGTTATCATGTGAATTGGAGCTTTTATGGGCTGCACTTGGCCATCGAGTCATGGAAGGCATAGGGCGTGAATATTTGTTGGAGCTACCCATCATGAAAAGATATGGCGGAGGTCGTTGCTGTTATGGCTAGTGTTCATTGAGGTCATTTGCAATAGAAGTCATTGATGGTGCTTGGCTATGAGCTTGTAGTATGTGTGTTGACACATTGATGGCTGTCATAGACATGTTGATGGTTTGGGTCGCTCAAGGTGTGTGGAGGCTTGGGAGCTATGCATTAAAGTAGGTGACCTTTGCAGTTGGAACTATGTACTATAGAGCTGTGCGAGCTAGTACTGCAGAAGGTTGACTGAGTTGGAATCATGTCCTTGTCGTGGTCATTGGTTCAAGAAGCCATTTGTCTGTTGAGGCTTGTGGTTACATCCGTAGAGGTTGGTTGTGGAGGTCACCATTGTCATTGTTGAAGGTCGTTAAAGAGGAGCGTGTTTCCTTGTGTAATGCTAGAGGCCTTGCACATCTATGCCATCTACATCATATTGAGGCAATTGGTTGTCTACTTTCATTGCGCTTTGAGGTGCTTGAGTCATGCCAATGCTAGTAGTCATTGAGGATGGATCTCATTGGGAGCATTGATTTATTGTTGTAGATAGTGTTGCCATCAATGGAGAGGTGGTTGCAGGAAGTAAGACATTGTTGAGACTCTAATATGTGTTGCATGTTGCAGGAGTTGTTGTTGGAGTTGAGGAGCTTGTAGGATGTCTGGGCTTGCTGTCATCTGCTCCTATCATCTACTCAATGGCACAGTCGAGGCTCATGGGCTATAGGAGTTGCCCTGGAAGTAGTGCATGTAGTTGCTTGTTTGAAGTTTGCCTATGTTGGACCCCCTTGATAAAGAATAGAACCAAAACAAGAGTAGAGAACTCTCTCAGAGAAAGTGGAATTTCATGTCTCTCAACAGTTGCCTCACATTGAAGGGAGATGTTACCAAACACTAAGGCCCTAATAGTTTTCTCACTGTGAAAGGGAAACCTTACAAAATTATTGAATGAACCTTCCATCGACCTTTGACAACACTCAAACCCACTAAATTGTTAGGAGCAACACGATAATGGAGCAACAATGTGAGAAGAAAAATGCGTAAAATACACACTACAGAAAGTGCATAGAATGGAAGAGACAAAGAGACATCGATATACGTGGTTCACCTAGTGTGAGCTACTTCCACGGAGAAATAGCTAATCCTGCGTCTTTCTTATCCGACAAGCAAAAAAACATAAGATACAAGAAGTATATCCACTGCTCTCTGGTTATGTGAGCCACACCCTTATCTTACAATTTTAACCACACAACTCATATGCAACTCATGCACCAATTTTCATGTATTTTTGGCTTCGGGGACATTGCCCTCGAACCCCCTCCAAGGGGGCTTAATGCATGTCGTTAGTCCCCCCTTGGAACCCCCAGCGACATCCTAGGGGGGCATTGCCCCCCCTTCCCCCCTTCATAGAATGGGTATAAGCACGCCTGGGTCTAAAGCATGGCAAAAAAACAATCTCTAAAAAAAGATCAGGCTCCACATACAACATAAATCCCTTAAGAGGGACGAGCACTAAAATGAGTGTAACTCTCTCTCCATAGCTTAAAATGACAACATTTTTGAACCGAATCAAAGATAATAAGGTACTCTACATGAAGAGCTAGAGAGGATGAAGAAGATGCCTCAAATGGAGGGCTTATTGCCTTGAAGGAGCAAGTGCATTCTACCTTGATGGAATAAGGGCTTGCGCTCCCTCTAACGGAAAACTATCTCATATCAGAGAATGCCTTGCACAAGGAGGGCTTGGTGCCTTGACACAAAGCAAGGGATTGAGAGCACCATAGGCTCTAATACCATGAGAAAGTGGGGAGTGAGTGTGTGTGTGTGTGAGAGAGAGAGAGAGAGAGAGAAAGAGAGAGAGAGAGAGAGAGAGAGAGGAGTCACATGATATAGGTACATGTACAGTATGTTGTATTGAACATAAACATGAATATGTAATGAGTAGCCCTTAGGGTTAGGTTAAGGTTTCTCCCTAATGCCCTATCTAGATGGTGCCATTTACTCCATCCTTAACAAAATTGGGGTGCTTTGAAGCCGGAATCCCCACTAAACACCTTTTATGATGTATTGAGGATGACTCAAAAAAGCTTGAGTCAAGAGATATCCCTATTGGGTTGAGTACCTAAAATTATACTCTTCAACTATGAACTCAAGGAGAACCCATTGATGGGCTTGGCAAGTCAAAAGAGAAAGTCCCTCTTGGATTTCCAGCCATATAGAGTGATCATAGATCTGACACAAAAGCCAATGACCATGACTAGGCTACAGGAGATCATGTTGTCCCAAGACATTCCTTGACCGGTGGAAAGGATGTTTTAAGGTATTAAATAAAGGATTGGGGATCTTGTCCCATTGCATCTACATAACCTTTCCCTTAAAGTGACATCCTCATTGAAGGACACATGACTAAGGATGCAATTATATTGATGTTGGTCTATCTAGCAATGTAGTGAATCTCTTTACATTTGAGAACCTACGTTGAGTATTTGGACAGTCATTACAAGTGTCAAGAATGGCTAACAATCAAAAGTGCTTAATCCAAAGGCATCCTTTATTAGATTCCAGTCAAGGTTAAATGAAATTTCAACTCAATCTATGTGCATATGCTCCAAATGGAAGGAGGATAGGCTTAGTACCAAGCCCTCCTAGGGAGAGCTTGTATCATTAGAGTAGATCGCTAGTTCGACATCCCTACAAAAAATCTCAATCTTAAAAGAGAAAAGAAGAATGGCAAAAAGTTGGCTTGACTTTCTTGATCTTGTCAATTCATTAAGTCACATATTAATGGCTACCTCTTGGCCATCCATGTGCTGTAGTGCCACATGTACATGTAGTCTTGGCACTAGGAATTCCACTGACACCACTTCTTTGAGTCTTTGAATGTGGTTCGGTATGTCAAAAGTGTCATGTGCCACATTCAATCCCGATCATTTCAATTGTTATTGACTATCTTGTGTGGAATCGTCTTGATCACTTTTTTATTTGCTTGGCCTAACCATTCACCATTGGGTAATATGTTGTGGATTTGTTGTGCTAGACAAGGAACTCCTTTGTCATTATGGTGATGATGACTGAATTCATGAAGTGTCATTCTTGGTTAGACATGATTTCAATGGGATACCCAAATTTATAGATCACATTCTCGTGCAAAACCAAGTTTGTCATAGCAGCATTTGATCTTGGAAAGCTCTATGACTCTTTGGTACACATCACACTATCTACAATGCTTTGCTACATCTGAGAATAGCATTCTTCACCATAGTGAGAATGTCGTATGATGGGGAGCAAGTTCCAATAGTTGTCCAATGGTAGCTATGACATTAAGCTCCTTGAACCTATCCCATAGTTGAATCAATCTTTGTTTGCTCCATGTGACCGTGGTCTTCATTTTCATCTTTTGAGGGTTTGCTATCACTGATCCATCATTTTTTTGTCTAGCACTCCTCCGGTTGTCAACCTGATGTCGCTTTTACTTTGACAAATGGTTCCTTAAGCTTCAACCTTGGGATGATCTTTGCTACTACCTTCTTCTCTTCCCTTCATTTGAAATGGGGTTGTTTTGGCTTCAGTTGCCTAACCTTGGATGGACCTTGCCATTTTGTGACCACTTTGTGCCCACTTTTGTGATCACTACCCCGGCTTGGAGTCCCTTATCCTCATTCTTGCATGCCTTTGCAAGCATGTTGATTTGTTTCTTCTATAAATTTCTCTTCTAGTTCCCTTTTTTTCCACAAAGGTAGCACAAATTTTCGTTTCCCCTTCTTTCACCTTGATAGGGCTTCGACTCTTGTGCCACCTGACTGACATCAGAGGTCCTCTTGCTCTTGTTGTACTAATAGTTTTTGGTGTTGTGTCTTGGACGATTGTAGATGGTGCAGAACTAGCCTGCTTGACACTCGCTTATTGTGCAGCTATTCGTCTTGCAATTTCAACACCAACCCTCTCTAGGTTGCCCTGATTGCCAATTTCTTTTAGGAGTTTCTTAAGCTCATCCCTTGTGGTGTCCTTCTTTAGACCCTTGTCTTATTCTTCTACTTCATGTTCCTTACTCTTTGATTCTTGGACAAGCAGTTTCTTTTTCTTTTGGGACTTTATGTTCCCTTTTTCTAACACGATTGCTTGCCAAGGTGAGGCCACACAACAACCATGACCTCAATGTCATGTGATCTTGCACATTGTTGAGATGATTGGTCAGCACCCTTATCTTGGTCACAAAGTTATACACCCTTTTGCCTTTCACTTGTTCAAGATTGTTGAGCTTCATTAGAACATCTTCCTTATTGAATTCAATCTAGAACCTTGTTTGGAATGTAGCCTTAAACTCATTCCATGTCATGAAATGCTGATCCGCATACTGGCTGTACCATTCAATGGACTTCTTGGAAAATGTAGTGGTGAAGCATATTAAGTATCAATGCTGATGAATGATTTGCAGGATCTCTATTGTTCTCACAGAATTATGAACATGTGATTGGGGATTCTCACCTCCGCCCCATTGAGGTTTATCCTTGGTCCTCATTTTGGTGGATTTCTTTCTCTATCTCCTTAGTCACTAACATGGTCACATCTTCGTCATCATCTCTTTCATTTTCTCTTCTTTTGTCTTTGCCTCCCTCCATTTTTGCCTCATTTGCATATTCTAGTCTTCCTTACAAAGGTGATGAGAATCTGCTTCTTTGTCCTTGCTAAAAATCACCCAAAATCACTCTAGCAAGGGTTCCTTGACTTTTTTGGTCACTCTATTTAGCCTCTCAGCATTCAACATTGATGATGACGAATTGGTCATCTTGCTCATGTCCCTCTGTCAAGGATTTGTCTCCTTCTTGAGCAACTTCTCGTCTTCTTGTTCTATCATTGAGTTTTACGACAATTCTTCTCTCTATTACAAGTATCTCAATTGTCTTCTTTGTCTTTTGTTCAATGTGTGTTAAGACCTATACTTGGCTTTGACATATCACCTTAGCACATTGAATTTTGACCGTCATGCCATCCTGTGCCTTTATTGCTAGTTGAATGGAACCCTGAAGGTGAGGTTGATGGGAGAGTTTATCATGCTGGTACATTCACCCGGTCTTGTGGCCACTCATTCTAGGACGTGGTGGAAGCTTCGATTGGCTACTTTGACCTCATCACTTTGTCCTTTGAGTCTTCATCGTGGGGCTCTTGGCTTCATATTTAGCTTTGGTTGAAGCTCTAGCTTCAACATCCCCCCCCCCCCCCCCCTTCCATTCCCCCTCTTCCCCCCTTCTATTACTCCTTCCTTGCCCCTTCCGTTCCCTCTCTCCCCCCCTAGCTGCCCTTCTATTTTCCCTCTTTCCCCCTCCTATTCTCTCTTCCTCCCTTCTTCCATTCCCTTTCTTTCCCCCCCTTTCCATTCCCTCTTTGAGAGATCTCAACAACGGAAGTGGAATAGAAGAAGGTGTGAGAGAGGGAGAGCCAAAAGAGATCCACACGAGTTTTTGGTGGGTGCATAACACCCTAATCTTCTATGTCATTCATATATATATGTGTTTGAGTATTGTACATAACTGGGGTTAAGGCACAATGGAATTTCGCCCCCACAACCTCCCACTTAAAGACCAGCGTGTCTTTAAGGTAGAATAGCCAGTGAGCATACTATCCAATGCCCATCAATACAGGACAATACTCAAACCACTGACTAGGTAACTCTTTGTCAGCATATCTGTAGTGTTATCATTTGTATGAACCTTGACCAGCTCTATGCGCTTGTCCTTAAGTACCTCCCTGATGAAATGTTACCCGACATCAATGTGTTTGGTCTTTGCATGAAAGATCGGATTCGGTGCTAGCTGAATAGCACTCATGGAATCACAATGTTTGTACACCTCTATGAATCCCCAAATCTCCCACTAGCTGATCATGGTCTTTGCATGAAAGACTGGATTCCGTGCTAGCTGAATAGCACTCATGGAATCACTATGCAATGTTGGTACACCTATATGAATCCCCAAATCTCCCACTAGCCGATCAAGCCATATAGCCTTCTTGCAACCCTCTGTGGCTACAACATACTCGGCCTCTGTGGTAGACAAAGCAACACACTTTTGTGCATGAGACATCCACGACACTACACCACCTACAAAGGTGAACACATAATTGAAAGTGGATCTCATGCTATCCACATGCCTTGCATAGTCTGAATCAGTGTACCTAAGTACACGCATCTCTCCTCTGCCAAAGAACATGCACATATTCTTGGTACCCTTCATGTACCTCATGATGCACTTAACTACCTCCCAATGCCTCTTTCTTGGATTAGCCATATACCGGCTAATTACTCCCACTACAAATGCACTGTTTGGTGGTCTAGTAGCCATCATAGCATACATAAGACTCCCAACCACTGATGCATAAGGAACCTTGGCCAACATGGCCCTCTCCTCATCTAATTTGGGACTATCTGCCTGACTCAGTTTCACATATGGAGGCAATGGAGTACTTACTACCTCCCCCCCCTCCATATTGAAACACTGTAATACTTTTGTAACATACTCCTTATGTGAAAGCCAAAGGAGTTTCCTACTCTAGTCACGCGTGATGTGCATACCAAGAATATGACCTACAGGTCCCAAATCTTTCATGTCAAAGGTCTCATGCAACTTGGACTTCAATGCATCTAGCTCATAAGTGTTCTTGCTAGCCAATAGCATATCATCCACATAAAGTGCCAAGAGTATGAGGCTATCATCCTTATCCCTTTTAGCGTAGAGGTATTGATCAATCTCACTTCTTGTAAAACCCTAGGACCAAATGAAAGCATCAAACTTTTGATACCATTATCTCGGCACTTGCTTAAGGCCATAGAGACTCTTTTTCAGCTTGCAAACCAAATGCTCTTTGCCCTTTTCTTTAGAATCCAAATATGTTTGCCACAATGGAGGGTAATATCACCAATAAGTCAATGCTCAAAGCAAAAAATTTATTTGACTCATGTGCATATAGTATGCATCCACATGAGCAAATCTAGCCCAAAAGAAAATGCCAACTACAATGGCAAAACAATGGCAATCCCAATGCCAATAAGTGTCAAAATGCCTCAAGCATAAATGTTGTACATGAGCATTATGCATCAACAGAATCTCATCCAAGAGATCATAGCACAACCTGTGCATCCAATGCAATATGTCAAAGCTGTCCCTCATCTCATAAAATAGCATCTGTGTGCTAAACGTCCATCAATAAAGAATCCCACAAGGCAATGAAGGGGCAAATTGATATGTGTGTGTGTGTGTGTGTGCCTATGGGCTTGGAGTCCTATGCAAGAAGTGTATAAGTGTAGGTGTGCTAGAAGGTTCTAGTTAGGTGTGTCAGGTTGGTGTGATGAGTGAGTGATCATAGGAGGTGATTGATTGAGATAATTAGGGAGATGATTGTGGATCTGGGATCTACCTACATGGAGGCAATTGCCTATATATGTAACCACTCTTGGAATAAAGATAAAACATTGTGTGCATCATTGCTTCCATATGGATTTACACGTAGTATCAGAGCTTGGTTAGAATCTGAATGCCTAGAATGAGATTCCTACAAGATTCCAACTAGATTCTATCTTCTTCCCAAATGCCTCCTATCTCTCCCTCTTCTACCTTGAGCTTGGGAAGCTCTGTCCTCTCCATCCATGTAATGCTTTGAGGAGCCCCTTTAGCCAGACCTTCCTTACTCTTGGGCAACCTTCGTGACCGGTGGGATTAATGAAATACATCGCCATGTTTGCGCACTATCTCTCTGTGTCTTTCATGCCATTTTTGCAATGCTACTCACCTCAGTCAACTACCTTGCAATTCCTCTAAGCCAAGCTTACTCTACACCTAGAGCTACCCTCTAAATAATTTTGGGGCAACTTGGTCAAGAAATGAAGGAGAACTAGGCAAAAAAACCACTCGACTTTTTTTGAGAAGACAGTTTCCTCAAGCAAAGGAGATGCCGCTACCCCGGGAGTTATAATGCACCATTTTGGTTATGGTTTGTTATGAGCCTTTCTTGCATATGGATCTATGATTACACAGCAAAATCCCCTATCTTGGTGATCGTTGGAGTGAGGTATCAAGCCTCCAAAGTTTACATGTACTCTACAAGCATTTCTAGTGTATTTTTTGGAGTTTTTTATGCTACACTAAATGCTTGAGGAGTAAACATTCAGTTCAGAGATTATTCTTCCAAAATTCAGTTCAAAGTGTGTCATTTCAGTTTAGAGAATGTTAGTTCAGTTGATAGGGTTGTTAAGCTACTCTGATATGACAAAGGGCAGAGTGGGCATCATCGTACTTCTTGAAGTAGGGTTAGTGGAATCATTGTCGTGTGTCACTATGCCCTTTCTATCTCCTCCTTCAACTAACAAAGCCTCCTAGGGGAGAAAATATTACTAGATCAAAGGGAAAATCAAGTGTAGGTCACCAAAGACTTGGTAATTGACACCTTGTAGGTTACCAATGATAGAGATCCTAAGTAGTGGAAAATTTTGCTATGAATTTGGCAACGAATTAACCTATAAGCAACATGCATCATAACACAAGAAGGAGTTCTCTTCACTCCATTCCACATTGGAGTACCATGCTAAGGCAACCAACAAGAACTAGACAGACACTAGAATTGTCCAAGTAGTTGAAATTGTTGACTTCTTAGGTCAAGTCATAGATAGATTTTAGCAAAAGAGAAACAAAATAAGTGCATGACTCTCAAAAGCTTTTGAGACTCGTGCATAGTTTCAATTGATGAAGGGCAAATTCTACACTTAAGACACTCTCTTTCAAGATTTGATCAATAATAATTGATTCTTCATGTCAACATCAACTTTTTATACAACATTAAGACAAGCAATGTTAGTCTCAACGACAAACAATGTTAAGACAAGCAATGTTAGTCTCAACAGCAAACATATGCATCAATCAAAGATTATCCCAATGATTTTTCTATAAGCTTTCACTCAATCAGATATCGACAACTTGTGCTACCACTCAAGTGACTTCATTAACAATCAATGTTAAACAAGTTTCAATGGAGAACACTTGCTCTTAGCAAAGCAATTCATTTTGACTAGAACATAGGATCTCATTGATCTTTTCATCAAGCATTACGAATCAAGAGGGGGAGATGAAGACTTTCATCATCAACAAAGATGTCATCCATGTTATCAATTTGATCCATGTTCATCAAGATGTGACCAAATTTTAAAATTTCTCAACAAGCTATGTCATTTAACAACATGCATTTTGATCGTCAATACCATCTTATGCAAATTTGAACAGAGGTAATGTTTTGGTGAATTTCCAACAATTGTGATTTAGACACCAATATCAAGTGAATTTTCTTCAAGCTTCCTAATCATTTAGTATGTCCAAATAAGCGAATGAGATAGAGTTCTTAGTACACATGCATTTAGATATGCTACAACAAAACTCAATCAAAATTTGAAGCAAAAGAAGTGGATGTTTATCAGATAGTTGTATGAGATACAAATATATGCCAAAGTGAATACACATAATTTATGCAAGAGAGTTTTTGGAAAAGCACTCAATGTTCAACTTCAATGGTCAAGTATATAGCAAAAAGAAAAGAGCATTCCAGTGCTAACATTTTTTCAAAAATAAATCAAGTGATGCCCAAGTCTTTCCACATGTGAAGACATTTGAAACATTTCAATAGTTCCAATTGATACAATCATTTCAATGAGTTGAACATAAAGGTCATGAACATATGTGAAAGTGAATTCCACTAATTTTAGAGTGTGACCATGCAATTCACAAATCATTCTCACAACTTATGACAACCCATTTTTTCAGCATGACCTAGTTTTGGAAGCCAATCAAGCATATCATTATTCAATTATGGCATTTTCCTATTAGCATATGGAACTTTCCATCAATTCACGACAATGTACTCTATGTAGAAGATGAACATAGTTCATAACAATGGAAAATCTATGCAAAATGAAAGTAGTTCTGAAAACTTGCAAGAAATGCACAATTTAACATCAGTCCATGGCAATGAACTTTGTAGAAGATCAAAGTAGTTTTGAAAACTTGCAAACAAGAAATCCACAATTTGTGCATCATCAACATAGAAGCTCATTTAGAATATGTGATAGACTATCTAAGGTTCCCAAGTGACCACCATTAAAGGGGAACATAAAGATCAACTTTGACAAAGAGGATCAACCAAACAAAGTCAGCAACAATCCCAAGGACAATCCTTTGGATTGCACGGGACACAATTCCATCTTCAAATCCCATAGGCATTCCAACATTAATTCAAAAGAACCCAACTAGTACTTCTTAATGAAATGAATAAATTTGATTTAGGAGGAAGAGAAGATCAACCACCTATGGTTCAAGCTCCACATACAAGCTAGTCTACCTTGAACAATCCTCAACATCCTCAATTGTCTTCCACAATGCTTATTTATACTATTTCATTCAAATTCATTCACAAGAAAAGGATAGCCCATTGTTGGAGAGAACATGACTGTCGTCGTATAATGAAGGCTGAGTCTGAGTCATGTCCCTCGAAAAACACTCGAGGGCCAGTAAGAGATAACCATGCCATTGATCCCTAAGTCATGAAGAAGGGTGCTCTATGGAATATGCTAAAAATCCTAGCAACACACTTCCAGATCGTCCTCACCTGTCTGCACTCCTAGAGGCAATGCTAAACTGACTCAACTGCTATGTGGCATCGAGGACAAATAGGGTCAGCCCCGAACTTGGATCTCCACAAGTTCACTGCAATACCTCCATGAATAGAAAGCCAAAAAAAGAGAGTGAACTTTCTATTCCTGAGGGATTTCCAGAGCCTCCTCCAAAATTTTTTCTGCATCTCTGCAAAAATCTGAAAACTATCCCAATGAGGAGCTCTAGAGGGCCTCCGACCTCTACTGCTAAGCTGACATCTCAAGAAACCAATTTTCCTTAATGCATGCCCTTTCTTTTAATATTAGCTATAACTTAGAGGAAACAATGGTTGAATTGTACCTTGTATAAATTTTCTATGCATAGTCACTATGCTGTCACATGTTACTTTGATATTTTCATTTTTAAATATAACTTTTCATTTTAAAAAAACCCAAAAGAATTTATAAAGCATTCTTTACGTATGCAACACAATTTAAGAGGGTGTGCTAAGAATGGTGTAAATTACACCACGAACCAATGTCATCAGAGGACCCTAAAGGGTGTTGAGAGTTCACGCTCAACATCATGTGATCATGTGTGCATAGCACCATCACGTGATCATATGTGCATAGCACTAACCTTATAGAGTGCTATAAAGGAAAGGGTTAGATCCCCTAACCCTAACCCTAAAAGGGTTTGTATATATTCTATTTTTTCAACTAATTCTAGTGTACAGTTAGTCATTTGTGGTGTGCTCTCTAGCTGTGCCCTCTCTCCTCATCTTCACTCTTCTCCTCTCCCCTCTTCATATTTTGTCATGGTATCAGAGCTTCCTTGTCTTCCGTTGAGACATTGTGATTCTTGAGAGTGTGAGAGAGATTGTGAGCTTGAGAGTTCTCTTGAGTGTTCTCCGTGAGAGTCCACTTCCGGTGAGAGATCTTCATCCATTCTGTGAGAGGATTTTCCGTCCGTTCATCTCCTTTGAGTGTTTCTTGAGTTGAGAGAGAGAGAGAGATTCTTCATTGATTGTGAGAGTTTCACTCTTGAGAATTGTTTTCTCTTAATCCGAGAGAGAGAGAGATGTTTGTTATAGATATCCGTCCATTTGATATCATTGTGAGAGAGTCTGTGATATCCTAGCTGCCTCCTACAATCCTCTACAACTAAGGCAACTCCGTCAACAATGGCCTCCTCCACACAACAGCCATGAATCCCTTTGTTCCATCAAGCTCCTCTCAGGGCTCTCGGGCTCCCGGCACGTCCAACCGACAATCTCAAACCAAAGGGAGCTCCACGGTCGACAAGCCAATAGAAGCCTTCTAAGGATCCGCAGCTACAGCTGCGCTATACGCTCTGTCTGCTTCTGCTAAATCACCCTTGGCCACCCACAGAAAGCTGGCAAATCAACCCATCACCTCTCCATCCACTGGATCTGCTCTCATAGCCCTCCGAAACAACTCTTCCGCCCTGTTGTGGTCTCGCCCCACGAGATACAGGAATTGGGCGTAGTTAGCGAGAAGTAGGGGGTTACTGGGATCCATGCTGATCGCGTGCTGATAGTTGAGATCCGTTCTGTCATAGCATGTGTAATCGTCACCCTCAAGCTCGGCATTCACGGGTGCTACCAACATCTGTCTCGTCGGCTGATCCAGCACTGGGATCTGGCATGACATTTCCGTCATTGATTCCAGGTTCTGTGATACAGCTTTCCAGAGTATGCTGAAGAAGCGATCTTCGTTTGCAGCATCCGGTTTGATAGTACTACAAGGCGTGGCTCCGGGCTCTCCTCCAGTTTCCAACGGTTCCAACGGCCTCTGGCTGCCGGCGACGATAGGTGAGGCGCTGCACCATGGTGGCGCAAGCAATGGCGAAGCTGGAGCTTGCCCTTGCCCAAGACAAAATGACTGAGAAGGGCTCTCCAGTGCAACGGCTGCCTCTCCTTCGTCCATTTACTGATGCTCCGTATCTACTCCAACAGTTGTGAATACTTCCGGAAAGCACATCAAATACTGCAAAAAATTCGGATCTTGAGGCCAGGTGGGTATCGAGTTTCCTCCTTGGAGATTTGGAATGCTTCCTTGAGACTGAGAACACCCGCACACACTTTCCCTGCAAGAGGCAGTCGATAGAGCGAGCGAGGAAAAGCGAGCAGGCCCAAAAAAGCAAGCGAGCTTTTCCACAATTTCCTTATCGAGGTATTCAACATAGCTTTGTGGAAACCACTATTTGGGAAGATTGTCGAAAATAAAACTTATGTTACTATGTGTAACTATACCAATATTGCGAATTATAGTCTACCTTAACTTCCAATTGGAGCCATACTCACATTATGCAACAATAGTATGTGGTTTGAAAGAAACTGAATTTCCACTCCAAAGCGGATACTGATACAACAATTCTTTTGCATTTGAAATGGGTCTTATTATCAAACTCCTTCAATAATCAAAACAAATGCATTGCTTGATATGTTGAACTTAGTAGCGTAAACATCACTTCACCCATATGTGGGGAAAAAAAACTGTCTGTAGACTTCATAGCATGGGATTGCATCAACACTTATGACATTCAAAATGGTTCTTCTTATTAAAAGTGTTATCAACCATGAAAGAAAATGTTTAAAAATAGTTCACCCGTATGTTGATATACCCAAGTGTCATTTATGACATTCAAAATTGTTCTTGCAACCATCCTGTAGTTCCTAGAGATTTTGCCCATACTTCCAACCCCTTCCCTTCAACCACTAAGAGGTATCTAATAGTTTTATAGAACACTTGAGATATCATCACCTCCTAATACAAAACCATTATTACTATTTGTAGAACACTTGAGATATCATCACCTCTTAATACAAGACCATTCTTACTATTTGTAGAACACTTGAGATATCATCACTCCTTCCCTTCAGCCACTAAGAGGTACCTAATACTTTTGTAGAACACTTGAACCATTCTTACTATTTGTAGAACACTTGAGATATCATCACCTTTTAATACAAAACCATTCTTACGGTTTGTATAACACTTGAGATATCATCACCTCTTAATATAAGACCATTCTTAGTATTTGTAGTCACTTTAGATATCATCGTCTCTTAATACAAGACCATTCTTACTATTTGAGAGATTAATGGATTAAAGGTTTGAAGCTCATAGGAGACGAAGGAAGAGAAAGTCAGTTTCGACATGAGGACAATAAAACTAATTGGAATATTTTGACTTATGTATTATACCTTTTTGAAGACTATGAATTTAAGTCAGTTTCAACATTAGGATGATAAAACTAATTAGAATATTTTGACTTATGTATTATATATTTTTGAAGACTATGAATTTTAATGAGGAGAGGCATGCACACTACTTAGTAAATACACTAGTACTACTACTAGCCTACGACTATTAAGCCTAGTAGCACCAGTGTGATTTTGAGCCTTGTATCAGCCTTTTGATAATTTTCTTTCATCTTTAGTGCAATAGAAATTATTCCTTCTATCAGAAGAATCTTGCCAAATTTATTCAAAGTGATGATTTTGTAGTCTACAGCCACTATCCTCTGACTCTCAAAAATATATTAAATGTGAGCACCCATTTATCTTGTTTGATTAACCCTAGACTATGCTACGATAGGACATTACTAGAACAAAAAAAAAAAAGAATTGATATGGCGATGTTCGGTGTGAAATAAACAAATTAAGGATTTAATAAGAAAGAAAACAATCAGAATCAATAGGCTATTCAATGGCTCAAATCTGCACAGAAATTATAATGTGCCTCCCAACTCTTATGCATTCCAGCTCCTCATGTTTGACAAGAATGCAAACAATAATGAAATCACATTATCTTTAGTTTCAAAGTAAGCAAAGCACCAAAAATAAATGCAAACGTATTGGATGACGAATAAATAGGTATAGATATAGATAGACCTATATATATGCATTCATAGATATAATGATGATTAAAGTTGGACGGTCGTAATAATATTATGTGTACTATCATTGGGATTAGGACTACTATTGGTAATATTGTATGTAGTAGTAGGAGAACTACCATTAAGGAACACTCAAATAAAATTACTAATGGTGGTGATAAAACTACCACTAGTAGTTTGGTAATTCCCCCTAACATCTACAAGAAATATTTGATGGGTAGCTAGTATTAGGTCAAAAGGTCCCAATTGTGCTATAATAATGGACCAAAAAAGGGAGTGCTATAGCATCACCTAAGGGTCACTTTTTATCCATGAAAGAAACAAGTCGGTGCAACCTAGGTCATACAGATCTAGGTCATGTGGAGTGGTTCGCGTCTCTTTCCTTGACAAAAAAGTTACACTACCTTTGATAGTAACTACAAAGATTGCTGCCATAGTGCCGTAGAGTAGCCCCTAGGTTGCACCATCATCCCTTTTTGCTTTTGAGCCATTAAGTTTGATCCACTGATTTTATGTAGAATTATTCTACTATATGTTCACATGTCCTTAATAGGATCTTGATATAATCCCTTCCATTGTAAGTACTTTTACTTCAAGTTTCACATATCCTTAACAAACCACTAGGCTTCAACACAAATTCATTCTTATGTTTCAAGCCTTAAACTCAAACACCCTTGTAAAAGGGATAATGTATTAAAGCTACATTCAATCCATCAAATCTTTTGAATAACAGTTCTATTGAAAATTCATGTATCATCAATAGGATTTCATCCATTATATGTTCATTTGTCTTTAATAGTATGTCTAAAAATTCATGTATCTTCAATATTATTTCTCTCATGTGTTCCAATATCTTCAAAAGGATACCTTTATTTAATAATGTCCAAACTTGAGCATTGATTTGTATTTATCAAACACAATTTCACTCCACCTATTCTTTAGAATGAAATTTTTTCACCAAAAGTGGGCCAAATGTAAGGTCTTTCCACATATTCTTAAGAATGAAAATTTTGGCCTTACATTGGCAAGTCTATGGAATGAGGGTAAGGCCAAAGTCTCTGGTACGGTGCATTAGGTCTATTCTTCTTTAGGCTTGAATATTTAATGCATTAACTTCACAACTATTATTTATGCTTGAACTTGTAATGTATTAATTTCATGACTTAGGATTTTATGAAGTTATATCTAACATGTCCCAAATTTAATGGAAATTAATATCCTACATAACACAACAAAGTATCATCATATCCCTTCCCAAAATCAATGCTACCTAGCAACTCTCCTGGCATTTTCACTGCCTTGCATTTGAGTTAGCTATGATGAAGAATGTTGCCTACCTTTGGAACCTCTTAGAGTTACCGTTAGCATGATCTAATTTCATGTACCCCAAAACTTGAGACTTGGAGATTCCCATATCACACCAGCGGTAGCTATCTTGTCCACTCTCAATGCTAGTAAGAGCTAGGCCCCATAGACCGGTAAAAGAAGTCTTTTTGGAGGTTCAATTTTTTCCCTCCGTCTTCTGCAGGCCCCTTGATGAAATAGGATATATTCATCACCCTACATTTAATGCAAGAATTGACACAACTTTTTTGGAGCTGACTATGTAGTTTACATCCCAAAATTGGTGCTAAAATTGCAGATTGGGAGATTCCCATATCACACCAACGGTAGCTGTCTTGTCCACTCTCAACACTAGTAAGAGCCGCGGTCCCCATAGACTGGTAAAAGAAGTCTTTTTGGAGGTTCAATTTTTTGCCTCCGTCTTCTCCAGCCCCATGACAGAATAGGATATATTCACCACCCTACATTTAATGCAAGAATTGACAACTTTTTTTGGACATGACTATGCAGCTTACATCCCAAAATTGGTGCTAAAATTGCATACCGGGCATCTCCATTTGCCGGGAGGTGTCCCTAGCGACCCCTTGGACTTGCTCTATTTGTCTAGTTGTGTCTCTCCACAAAAATTAGAGTAGGGCCTATTTTCCCCATCTAGTAAAACTATATGCATCAATATGTATGTATGTATGTATGTATGTATGTATGCATGCATGCATGCATCCATGTATGTATGTACACACACACACACATATGTATGTATGTATGTATTGTAAAGAAAGAGGGAGAGAGATAGGAGACTCAAGTTCAGCTTTCTTCACAACACACAAAAGAGAGAGGACACAAGGTTGGAGGGTGAAGCCTTTCTTCACTTTTGCACACAACAACAATACAATAGAAGAGGAAAATACCCTATATGTCAAAACCTAGAATACGTGGTTCATATGTGAACCCAAACCAAAAACATACGTGGTAGTCTAGCTACACCACGAGTACAACTAACATAGGCGGTGACATAAATGATAGTCATCAAGGAGATGTATCGGGGGTAGAGCTTGATATCTCAACACTCCCCCTCAAGCTCAAATCCATCTCACGTACACCAAGCAAGCTCCTAAATCTGTGAAGCTTCTCGGTACCCAATGCCTTCGTAAAAATATCAGCCACCTGCTCCTCAGTGCTGACATAGACAAGATCAATCTCACCAGCTAGAACCTTCTCTCTCACAAAGTGATAATGCACCTCAATGTGCTTCGTTCTAGCATGATAAACTGGGTTATTAGCAAGCATGATGCTGCTAATGTTGTCACAATGAATGACAACTGCTGCATGAACTGACTGTCCCATATCTCCAAGTAGCTTCCGTAACCAAGCTACCTCACATGCAACCATTGCTGCACCCCTGTACTCAGCCTCTATGCTCGACAAGGCAACTGTTGGCTGCTTCTTGCTGCTCCAACTGATGGCACCACTCCCAAGAGAAAACATAAAACCACTAGTAGATCTCCTGTCTGAGACACTACCAGCCCAGTCAGCATCTGTGTATCCATGTACCTGTAATGCACACCCAGCTTCATAAAACAGTCCATAATGCAATGTGGACTTCACATACCGCAGTATGCGCCTAGCCGCATCCAAATGTGGCTTCCTCGGTGCCTGCATAAACTGACTCACCAGCCCCACAGCATAGCTCAAATCCGGTCTGGTTATAGTCATGTAAATCAAGCTACCTACTATGCGCCTGTACATAGTAATATCTTCAAGAAGCTCACCTGACTCTGCATTGAGCTTCACATTCTGCTCCAATGGAATAGAGATAGGCTTACAGCCTGTCATCCCATATTTGGACAGCATGTCCAAACCGTATTGCCTTTGCAACAGCCATATCCCACTCGGGGATCTAATAACCTCAATGCCCAAGAAGTAACGCAGCTCTCCCAAATCCTTCATCTCAAATTTCTGCTTCAACAGCAGCTTCACTTCATTAATGTCTGCATCACTATCACCTGTAATAATCAAGTCATCAACATAGATGACTATAAGGTGCGCTGCACCGACCTGCTGCTCTAGCAGAGGATAGGTAGAGGTCGAGGGGGTGGGTAGGCAAGGGTAGAGGGAGAAGAGGCTCTGATACCAGTTAAAGGGGGAAGGTAGGGAGAAGAAGAACCACGGGGAGAGAGTGAGAGAGAGCGAGGACTCCAAACATGCGGGTGTGAAGTGATGAGCCACACCACAAACTCTTTAGTTTTATTAGGATTAGGTTTTTACCCTATGACTGTCTTAAGACAGTCATAGGTGTCATATCTTTAATAAAAGGGGTGGCAATGTGCCTTTACCCCAACAGGTCCATCTGCAGGCATTTGTGCATTGAGCCATCGTTTGGCTATTGATAGGATCACTATCTAGAATAGAGATACTATTATTAAACAAATATGGAAACTGGGGAAATAAGGCCCACTATACCAATAAATATTGATGACACCTTCCACCATAACCACCAGTTATGCATCACTTTCAACATTGAAAGAATGTAAAGCTATAGAAGGTGACAGCCAAAGTGACATCAACAATTGGATATAGGTAGAGGCATTGGCCACAATTGAAATTGCAAGACCACATTTAATGTTGCCAGATGTGGACACACACCACCAATTTGGGATGAAGAATTAGAAGCGCTAAAAGCACTACTGATGGAATACAGAGATTGCATGGCTTGGTCCTACAAGGAAATGAAAGGCATCCCCCCTAAAGTTGTAGTACATACCATACCAATTAACGAAGGATCCAAGCCTAAGACATGTGGACCCTATAGAACAAATCCAAAGTAAGGCACCCATGTCTATGAAAAACTATACTAATTATTGGATGATGGTTTCATTTATGAGATCGAGCACACCAACTAGGTGTCACCAATTGTGATTGTCCCAAAGAAAAACAAGAAGCTCAAAATATGTGTGAATCTCAAGAACATCGATGTAGCAACAATTAGAGATCACCACACCCCACCATTTACAAAGACTATTTTGGAATGGGTAGTGGGTCAAAAGTATAAAGATTATTCGATTGGTTCAGTGAGTACAACCAAGTACAAATTGCTCCCCAAGATCACGCAAGACAACCTTTTCCACTAAATGCAAAATTTTTGCATACAAAGTCATGCTAGTTGGATTATGCAATGCCCCAACCACTTTTCAAAGGGTCATGTACACCACCAAGGAATTTCTCAACAAATTCTACAAGTCTCCCTCAATGACTTGTGCATACACTCAAGTAAGAAGGATCACTTGAAATGATTTGAAGATGTATGGAATCTCCTTCAACCCTCTCTCAAATGCCAATTCTTGGTCACACATCGAGTATTCTTGGGACACATAGTCTCTCGACATGGGATTGCTACTAACATGGATAAAATAAAAATCATTATGGAGATCCACCCCACCACAAAATGCTAGGGGTGTCCAAGTATTCATGGAGATCCTCCTCCCACAAAATGCTAGGGGTGTCCAAGTATTCAATGGCCATGCAGGATACTAGAACACATTCATACTTATGTATGCCATGATTGCAAGATCCCTATATAAGAATACGGGGAAGTTTCATGTTTACAAAAGAATGTGAGGAGGCATTCAAAACTCATAAGTGGAGATTGATCACCTTTACTAATGTCTCCAAATTGGGACATTGAATTCCATGTGCATATGGATGGTTCCAAATATGCAATAGGGAGTGTGTTATGTCAACTTAGCAAATACCAACACCATGCTAAATAGCCCAAACCTCAACATCAATAGCCCTTCCCAAATCACCAACCTAAAGAAGGACAAGATCTAGAATCACGACGCATAGCTTAACCCAAAATGATCATGGATCATGGTTCTAGAGTGACGGTGATGAAGAAATTAATGGTACATGCCAAGGAGAGAGTTGCAAGCCTTGAACACATGGAGATGGAGGTAGAGCCATGGACTATGCAGGATGTATACCCAGATCATCCTGACGCCCTCACCAACAAGAAGCTAACAAAAGAGAGAACAATACAACTTGTATTGCCAAAGTCTCAATGTTCAACCTGTTAGGAGGTGCGTGCAACTTCTTGTAGTCCAAGGGTGTAGGAGACTATTTTGAGAAGCTACAATCATTCTTACCAACACTTGCCATGATAGAATACAAATTCATAACATCCTATCAAAGCAAAGAGTTAGAGAAGAATAAGTATGGCACAATGACACATAATCACATGCCTTTACAAATCTACCTTAGTAGATCAACAATGTGGGAAGCTTTCTCATTTCCAATGTCATAAGGAGAATATCCAATGAAACATTTGGATGTAATATTCTCATAAATTCAAGATTGGTTCCCACCTGGCACAAAGTCACAAGGTAGGGGAATACTCGATGACATGATTCCTGAACCTATATGCCAAGAAGCACAAGTTTGTGGCTGAAATTTTCAATCATACGGGAGTGAGAAAACATTTCATCTTGTCTTTCCAACTATGGTTCTCACCATGTCTTTCTTATTGAATGGTGACAGGTATGTAGACTCCCTTGTTCAATGACCGTGATGCTTGCTACAACTTATCAAAGCTCAATTTTGTGCAATTACACATTTTGCAAATCCTTAGCAAAATGCCTACCTCTTGATGTCCTTTTCTTGTACAAACATTAGTAGGGTTTCACCCATATGTTGAAACCGCCTGCTCTCTTTCTTTTCCATTGTCCTCGCTCTTTCATCTTTTCACTATACAAAGGGGTTTTGTCTTGTCTTCCACTCACACACAAATACATTTTTTGTACATCTATATGCAGTTACACACACACACACACACACACGTATGTATGTATAACTGCCCATTATTCTTTCTCTACCTCCCCTCTTTCTTATCCTTGTATATATTGTAGTACTTTTCCTTTGACTAAAGTTCCTTCTCACTCTCTTTCTATCCTACCAAGTGCACTCCTTTTTATGTATAATGTAAGAGTTTGGAATACTGCCCCTTGATAAAAATTCTCCCTTAATTTTCCTTTGGTCAATTCCTTAATTTCCTTTAATTGTTTTGTTTAATTAATCACCATAATTAATTTTGATCCATCATATTAGGGTGTGGACTAGCCCCCTTTTTGTAATTGTTGATATTAGAAGGTGGATTAATCATGGTACTTTTTTAATTATGAAATTATTACACTTTTTACTCTAGAATCTGGAGGGTTGTTTTTGTTCCTAGGTAAAGCGATAACAAACTAGGGAACACAAGCATAACTTAACTACTCAAATCAAAATATATTGTTTTAAAAAAAGGTGTTAAAGGGAAGAATGCGCACACACACACACACATTCTTCCCTTTAACACCTTTTTTTAAAACCTTTCACTCCCTATCGCCTATTACCCTCTCCCACTTTCTCTCTCTACCTCTCTCCCTATTTTCCTTATCTCGGTCTATCTTAACTCTCCCCCCCCTCCTCGACCCCCCAACACACCCCATTCCTTGCTCTAATTCATCCCCTAATTTTCCCCCTTATTTCCTTATAGTAACCTCTCCGCTTTCCCCCCCCCTTTTCCCCTTATTTTCTCCATTTTATCACCTACTCTATTATAGCTCTAACTATCCTCTAACTAGACCCTAACTACACCTCTCATTAAACCCCTCCCTAACTATACCTCCCCAAACAAACACAACTAGTCTCCCTAACTACCCCCCTAACTATTACTCTTCTTGTGCCGCTTCCTCTTTGCTGACTACTCTCTGTGCTTCACCTTCCATGACAAACAAACCTCATGAGCATTGATGACACTCCTCTCCATAGCTCATTCACACCCACCACCTATTGCTCTCTGTTGCCTGTGACATGCTCCCTTCCGCAACCTTCACAAAATTGCCTTTGTTGGCTTTTCTTCCCACTTGAATACATGGGTATCGTGTACCATGAGATGCTACAAATTTCTCCACCTTGCCATCCTTTCCATCTCTACATACTCACTCACCTCCTTCTACACGTTTTTGGTTTTTTCTTAACATGTGGCATTTTCTCCTCTTTTCTCTCCCCCCCTTTTTTTGGGACTATTATCCCTTCACCTAATTAAACCTCTATTAGCCTATCTAATTAAACCTTTATTTTTATCCTATTAGCCTATCTAATATCTCATGGTTAACTCACTCCCTCTTAAAATCCTTTCTATATTTTTGTTCAGTTATTTTTTATTTAGTCCCTCCTCTAAATTTTCCCCCCTTTCCTAAAACCTTATCACATTTATTTGCAATTCTAATTTTCACTCTCTTATTTCTTTTATATTTCCTCCCTCCCTACACTCCATGGTCATAAACTTGTAATTTGGGCTCATTCTCCTTCTTATTTACTCATAAACCTCCCTAGTCTTTACTCATAAACTATTTTCTAAACTACTCGTAAACCTCCCTATTCTGTACTAAGCTATTAACCATATTTCTACTCCTTAATACTATTTCACCTTACGATCTCTCTTAATTTACCAACCTCTTTACTTATCTAACCTTGTACTTCCTTCCTAATCTTCTAACCCCCTTTTTTTCTTGTTTATTTAACACTTAGGCCGTCAACCCCTCTAAACATTTCGAGCTTTCTCTATCTCCAAATATGTATTACTTATGCTAATGTTCTACCCTCCCCACCTTCCATGTCTTACTAGTTTTTTTTTTTTTTAAGTTGAAAATTTACTTGGCTGCCTTAGCTTATTTGTCAATTTTTAAAACCTTTTTTTCATATACTAACCCATTGTTTAATATTTTTGACTAGATTTACCCTCTTTATCCCTCTATCCCTTCCCTCCTTATTAAAGTAAAATTGCTTACTTCGCATCAATCCCCTCTCTTTTTCTCATTCTTTATAATTCTCCCCCATTAACTTTTCTCTATATTATAATTCCAAGATTTTTATTACATCACCCTTCCCTTAAGCACATACTCACCCCAATCTTTTTCACAATCATATTTTTACATTTAAGCTTTGTAATTTTCTAGTAAAGTGGTTATTTTTATTGTGACCCTAGTAACAAGGGAGGGTTGTTTATGATACCAGTCGTCCCAACTAGCATTTAAGCAGGTTCTCACCACATTTTTCTTGTTGGATGGTGGCAAGTATGCAAACTCCCCTCTTCAATAAAAGTGATGCTTGCTATAACTTACCAAAGATAAACTTTTTGTGCAATTATGCATTCTATAAACTTTTTGCAAGATGCCCACCTCTTGATAACTTTTTAGTAGGGTTTCATCTACTTGTTGAAACGTTTTCATTAAAGATAGTAGTATTCTTGTTTGTGTCCATTGCCAAAATTGTTTTCATTTCACTATGAAACGGGGTTTTGTTGAATCTCTCTCTCTCTCTCTCTCTCTCTCTCTCTCACACACACACACACACACATGCATGCACACGCACACACACATGCACATAAGCACACGCATGCATGGATGCATAGATGCACATGCATGCGTGTGCATACACACATATTCACATCATATGGTGTGGATGACAAACAAATGGTTGTATTTCATCAAAAAATTAGCTTACCACTTTACTCACAACGAAATTTTGTTGAAAATGGCAACAAAACTCATCAATATGACTTTCATGTCTACCAAACAAGGAGGTAGAACATAGACAAGCCAAAGACCTCATCTCACCCCTCCCATAATAATGAATCTTTGATTAAAGTACAAGGATCATGACCACAAGACCTTTGCAAGAGCAAGCCTTTTGGTCCTACTATACATATATGGATATCATAGCAAGAACAACAAACCTTCTACTAATTGTAGAAATGTAAACCATGACTAAATTGCTTGCCCTTGGTATCCATCCCTTAAAGATAGAAGCATTGTTCTCAATTGCTTAAGATTTCAAGACTTCGATCTAGCAAGCTTCCAACATATCCATACATGCCAACTCCTTACAAGTTACTCATCTTCTTAGCCATGTAGTTGCTAGCTCCATCGCTCGACTTTCACCCATATACCATCTCCAAATATGCTATGATAAATCCTTGGAGTATACATATGAAGAGGATAAGGGTCTTATTATTTCAGGTTAGAAAACATAAGGATTCCCTTTGATCCTACCTAGCTTGGAACCTCTCTCCATTGTATATCACCTGCCCACTAGCATTTCGAATGGTCTATTGAAACTGCGATTCCTAAAGACACATGCCATTCCCCTTCTATAGGGAAACTTGTTGAGAGACCATGCTCAACATCATGTTATTACATGTGCATAGCACTAACACATATAGAGTGCTATAAAGGAAAGAGTTAGATGACCTTACCCTAACCCTAACCCTAAATGGGTTTGTATATATTCTACATTTTCAACTAAATCTAGTGTACAGTTAGTCATTTGTGGTGTGCTCTCTAGTTGTGCCCTCTCCCCTCATCTCCACTCTTCTCCTCTCCCCTCTTCATATTTTGTCATGGTATCAAAGCTCCCTTGCCTTCCACTAAGGCATTGCAATCCGTATGCGAGAGTATGAGAGAGTGTCTTAGTTTGAGGGATTGAGAGATCGAGTTTTCACTTCCATGAGAGAAAATTTCCGTTCACTTCTTTGAGGATTTCCATTCAGAGTGAGAGAGAATTGTGTGAGTGTTTTGTTGAGAGATCACACCCAACATCATGTGATTAGAAGTGCATAGCACTAACACTTATAGAGTGCTATATAGGAAAGGTTAGATGTCCTAACCCTAACCCTAAATGGTTGTATATATTCTACATTTTCAACTAAATCTAGTGTACATTTATTCATTTGTGATGTGCTCTCTAGCTGTGCCCTCTCTCCTCATCTCCACTCTTCTCCTCTCCCCTCTTCATATTTTGTCATGGCATCAGAGCATGGTTCTTCCTTTTGCTAAGATGCCATCTTTGTGAGAGTGTGAGAAATTGATTGAGAGATTGAGTGTTCTCTTCCATGAGAGACTTCCGTTCATGTGAATAAAATTTCCGTCCAATTTGAGGAAAATTTCCATCCATAGGATTTCCATTCATAGTCTGTTGTGAGAATTCTTTATTTCTTCTCTTCCATGAGAGAAAAGTTTATGTCCATTCTATGAGAAAATTTATGTTCATGTTCATTTTCTACTAAGAGATTTCTATGTGAGGATTTCTATCCATCAGATTTTTTATTTTTTTGGTGAAGATTTCCCTTGATTCCTTCTCTCTATGGGAGAGACCTAAGGAGAGATATCTACTCTCCTATTTTGCTTTAAAGGAGAGAGTACTCTCCTAACCTCTACAACAAATCTGGCCACAAACAAACAACAACAAGTCGACTCTAAGCAGAGACAGCAAGCTTTTCTCTTCATGAGCTACTTGAACAAAGGCTTTAGCAGTGTTTAGTGGTCTCCGCTTAGAGAGAAGAGACTTTAGCAGTCTTTAGTGGTCTCCGCTTAGAGAAAAGAGAAGAGCTTGCTGTCTCCACTTAGAGTCGGCTTGCTATCATTTGCTTGTGGCCAGATTTGTTGTAGAGGCTAGGAGAGTACTCTCTTCTCTCCATAGCTACTTTAACAAAGACTCTAGGCTTGATTTAGTGGTCTTTGGTTAGTTTTTTACCACATGGCAGATAAGGTGGGTAAACTCTAACTCTAGTTGAGTCAATGGTCAACTAACTCGGGTAAACAAGACCATGGGTCCTTCTTGATAGGGTTGGTAAAGTTTATGCCCCTTGGCATCCTCATCCACAAGTGCCACATCATTACCCACATGGCAGCCCTATCATGTCATTAGTGCCCAGTCAACACATCTAGTCATCCTACCATGTAAGCTGCCCAATCAGCATCCACCTCAGTTGTTACATGTTACAGACATCTGCCACATCACACAGTGCTTGCTAAGCACTATCTCTCCATAAGCATAGTCTTCCCACAACATGTGTACACAGCTACCACATCACCACTATGCTTCATAGGCACACCTCTTCACAAGCATGGCTTACATGTGATCTTGACTGCCACATCACTGAGCACATTTTCACCCTTTTTGGCCCTCCACCTAGATCAAATCATATCCCTTGATCTAGGAGGAATTTGAGGGTGCTACAAAAAGGTGAAACGATTGATTTTTTGCTCTATGCGCTCATCACATCATGCACACATTTTGGCACAAGTATCACTCACTTTTGAGCCTCACCAACAAATCCAATTCCTACACGTACATTAGCCTCTACATCAATGCACCTGGCCCAACACATAAAAAGAACCAAAGAAAAGAAATTATTTGTTGTTTTTTCATCGATCGACGATTGATATAGATCTACATCAGAGTAGACTAGATCACCATAGAGGAGGCGCTTTGAATTTCTCCAAGTTTCCAATCTAAGCCATGCCCAAAATTCCCTACTCGTTCTTACTCGGAGTCAATCCCTATGCTCACATACAGTTTCACATCATCACATTACCTGAAAGCTGACGTTCATCAATTTAGTGAGCAGACTTCAAAGTGTTCAGAGGCATTGCCAATTGCTCAGTGGGGGCAGATAGCACATGATTTGATTTCACACACACATGCCATCATTGTAAAGCCTATTTGGCTATTTCACGACATTGTACACTTTATTTTAGCCTTGTAAATCCTCTTGGTTATTCCCAGCATCATTTGCCACAAGCCTTGTAATTCATATCAAATTATATATTGCAATTCTACCTTCATTGACAGTTTAGATTTCACTTGCTACAGTTAGTGTTTTGCAGTTGATTCAGACATTGATTTTCACTATACTTTGAGTACATTTCTTGCACCATGTCTACGACTAGCAACCTCAATCTGGAGGCATCTGCTAAGCTAGACAACTCCAATTATGGCACATGGAAATACCAAATGGAGACCATTCTTTTACTTCAAGACAAATGGGAGTATGTCGATGGATCTACACCAAGACCATTGGATGGTCCAACTAGTAGTAGCTCTACTCAACCAGGGTTTCCACAATAGCAGTAACAAAATTGTCATGCTTACGTACTCAGGATCAAAGACTATAACAATCAACTCATAGCAGCAGCAATAGGAGAGACCTTGAATCCAATAGAAATGGTTCCAATCATCTTGAATGGACTAGGAGAGGGATACAAGAATCTAGTTCAGAGTATTGCCATCCAACGGCAAATTATGACACTAGAAGAACTTCAGTCAATGCCACTTGGTGAAGAACTCGGGACTCAAGTCATTCTAATGATCAGGCATTCACAGCTTCAGACAGAAGCAGAGGCAGAGGTAGATCATTCCAGTGAAGTGGTCATCATCATCATCAAATTCAGAATTAGCATCAACATCATCATCAGCAACATCAGCATCAACAAAGAGGAAATCATTCCAACCAAGGAAGATTCCAAGGATGAGGGAATGCATCCACCAACATGTCAAACATTTAGTGCAACTACTGTCATAAATTTGGACACTATGAAAGAGATTGCCATTGCAAGAAGCAATATGACCAAGGCGGTCAATCAAGTAGCAATCGAGGGAATTTTCGCAGTAGAGGAAACCATCATGGTGGATATTCTAGTCACAATCATTTTGCAAATGAACATGGGAATATGTTTCTTGCAAATGAGAAAATGCAGAAGATTGATACAATGTACCTAGAAACTGATTGCAATTCAAAAGAGGATTTCAGCCTACCAAGTCGACCAAGTAGACCAAGATCCTTGGTACATCAATAGCGGTGCATCATCTCATATGATGAATCATTAGGAATGGTTCATAGAGATGAAACCATTAACAGGTCATAAAAATGTCATCTACACATCAGCAGATAATACACCGAATCTAGTACAAGGGACATGCATTATCCCTATGAACAATTTCAGTGGTACAAAAGGATTGGTGAAAGATGTACTCTATCAGCGAGAGCCTCTTGTCAGTAGGTCAAATGACAAGAAAACAACTATCGAGTCATCTTCGATGGAGATGAATGCACTATCAGAGACAAATCCAGAAGATTTCAGCTAGTAGGAAAAGGATCTAGTAGGAAAAGGATTCAAGGAAGGACACTTGTACAGAATGCTAGCTACAATACCAAATTTGCATGCCATGTCAGCTCAACCGCAACAAATGCCATTGTCCGCGAGGTGAACACATGTCTACAACATTCATGAACTTTTGCAGAAGTCGCAGCATTCAAAGACAATTCACACGTGTAGATACTCCTCAGTAGAATGCAAGAGCTGAAAGGAAGAATGGTACTTTAGCAGATAGTGCTAGAGCAATGCTTAGTGAGAAGCATCTTCTAAATCAGTATTGGGTAGAAGCAATAGCCACTACAAACTATTTGCGTAATCAGCTTCCTATAGAACTGATTCAGGGTATGACACCTTATGAAGCATTCAGTTGACACAAGCCACACATTGGGCATCTTTGCATATTTGGTTGCATAGCATATGCCCACATCCATGATGACCATCATAGGAAATCGGATGCAAAATCACATAAATGCATCATGGTTGGCTACACTGAAGAAAGCAAAGCATACAAGTTGTATGGTCCCATCAACAGCAAGGTTATTATCCCCAAAGATGTAATCTTTAATGAGGAATTAGAATGGAAAACCTCAAATACACAGGAGATAGACGCACCGATTTCACAGTCATCTACAGAAAAGGTTGATGATAAAAAAGAGCAAGAATTGCAAGAAACACCCCAAGCAGAGCCACATCAACTCAAACGGTCTACTAGGGAAAGCAGACCACTAGCCAGATTGACATATGCTCAGAAAGGAAAAGCAATTTAGGTTGAAACCATCAACTATGCTCTTATGACTACCATCATGGCTACAGAAGAGCGAGTGTACTTTGAAGATATAGTAGACAAGCCAGAATGGCAAACTGTTATGAATGAAGAAGTGGATGCTTTATACAAGAATAATACTTGGGAATTATGCAACCTTCCACCATGAAAGAATGCCATAACAAACAAATGAGTATACAAAGTGAAGTACAATCTAGATGAAAGTATGTAAAGATACAAAGCCAGACTAGTTGCAAAAGGATTTGCATGGCAATATGGTCAAGTTATGATGAGACTTATGCTCTAGTAGCAAAGATCGATTCCATATAGTCACTAGCAATACTCAATAGATGGAATGTGTACCATCTCGATGTCAAGAATGCATTACTCATTCAGTAGATGGAATGTGTACCAGCTCGATGGTTACTTAGACGAGGAAGCCTACATGCAACAACCAACAAGTTATGTTGAACCAGGAAAAGAGAATCAGGTTTGCCATCTTAAGAAAAGTCTCTATGGCTTTAAGCAAGCACCCAAAATTTGGTGAAGTAGAATCGACAAGTATTTTACTGATCTCATGTAGATCATACTCTCTACTACAAAGTTAAAGGGGAAGACATTACTATTACACTTTTGTACATAGATGATCTCATTGTGACCGGAAACAAGGATAGCTTCATTAAAAAGCTAAAACAAGACTTATCTGTAGAGTTTAACATGAAAGATCTTGGACTTATGCACTATTGTCTTGGAATTAGGTCCTGGAGAGATTCAGACAGCACCTTTATGAGTCAACTCAAATATGTTGACAGTATCCTAAAGAAGTTTCATATGGCAGATTGCAAGATTGCAACCACTCCCATGGAACAGAGTTTGAAACTTATTAAAGATTCAAAAAAGCCTACAGTTAATGACAGGTACTACAGGCTGCTCATCGGATCTCTTATATATCAAGCTACCAATGCAATAATTTGAGATGATTAAAAGAATTTGTGAATGTAGTGGAGAGGGTGATTTGTGTCATTGTGACATACCGTTAGCTAACTGATTCCTTGAATTATCTTCTTCTGAGTTCTGAAGGGAAGGGAAGGGAACGTCATGCCAATCGAGAGGCACATGCAGAATGTGCAAGGGAAGGGGTTTCATTTGCACACTTAGTCTCTCTCAAGGAGCAATATTTTTCCCTTGGTGGATCCAATCACAATCAATAGCATGTTTGTGAATGTGTGAAGGGGAGAGTTGCATGCATGAAGTGATAGAATGCTATGGAAAAACTCCCTACACGCAACTACATTTTGGCAACTACGTATATCCAATCTGATGAATGATATTCCATCTCCCAAAATCTTTTGATCCAATGTACACAATCTCTCCAATCGTCCTACCAAACCTCTCCTTAAAAAAGAAAAGATATAACCACATGGATTATACATTAGCCTATTTGGTGATAGTCTATTGCCACTATTACTTTTGGAGGATTACCAGAATTTGAGCGACTGCATTCGAGCGAGGTGATGGTTCGAGTGAGGAATTTCATAACTTTTGACATTCTAGTGTGATGTTTTATGTTAAAAAGGTAGCATTCATTGCTTACTTTTATAGTTGTTGTCCTACCCATGATATTGTGAGTAATCAATTGTCTTATAGACAAACAACAATTTCTAAAAATGTTTGGCAATGTTTTTCAAGGATCAACGAAGGAGGGGTAGAAGAAAGGGGTCAAAGTATGTGTTTTTCTTGTGCAATTTCCATTTTCAAGGCAAAAAAATAATGGGAGGAGGAGCCTCCCTAGAGGCCGCGATATTGTGGCCTCTTTGGAGGCTCCTCTTGCCAATTTTATTTGGGCCATAACTTGGTCAATTGGACTCCAAATATGGTCATCTTTGTAGTCAAAACGATTGGAATGATATGAATGAATACATTTATCATGTTAAAGTGTCAAAATCCTAGATCTTTAGAAAGTTTATACTTATCTTTGTTTCATGAGAGTTGGACCTTATCAAACTCTATATTTAATTATGACCATGGATTTTTCTCATATAGAGTCTAGGTCCTTGGTTTCCTCCCTTCATCCTAGAGGTGTATACATGGTCAAGGACATATGAAGGTGATCCATATTTAGTTAGCATCATCATGGTCATAAGGTGATCAATAATTTATTAGTTCCATAGTTTAAACATTTTATTCATGTGATCATTTTGTGTACAAAATGGATCAAATCATGTCGGTAGCATAAAAATCGATGAGCTTCAAATAGTTGTTTGTGAGAGATTTTGCTAGGAGGAGCTTCTATATCATTGGTGGGACTATTGTTGCCATGTATGTAACTCCATAAAATAAAGAAATTTGTTCAACTCACGTGTTACCTTACATGATTTTGAGTGATCGCCTCAAGGTGTAGACATTGCAACATTTTTCCTTTTGTATCTATTGAATGATTGCTAACTTGGATGTATTTATTATTTATCGAAGAATAGGTTCTCTTTGTATGTTGACAAGAATTTTCCCTTTGGTATTCATTGAATGATTGCTGACTTGCATGGATTTATGAGTTATCCAATAGGAAGTTTAATCTTTGTAAGTTGCCAAGAATCATACAAAAAATAATTTAAAACAATCTGTAATAGTGTCATGTAGATTCAACCATTTTTACTAAAAATTTATTGCTCCGCTCCTATAGGTTTAGACAAAGCTCCTCATAAGTGTCGCTCGAACTTTGGGCTCGCTCAAATGTAGTCACTCGATGTTTTGTCTTACCCCTTTTGGGAGGTGTTGGAACCTTGAATATTCCAATAAAAATATAATACCCATATTTTAAATGGTCCCCATGGATAGGTGGCATTCTAATCTTGGAAATTTAGCCTCACCAATCATTGACACACATCGCATCTTTTACAATGCCTTGTGAACATATGACAGAAATAATCTACGCCACAATGAAACAAACCAACTTATGAATAGTATTTAATTTGAACTCTTGCAACAAAAGAACCCATTTGATGAGCCTTGGTTTTATGATTTTTTTAATATTAAATCAAACAAGGCATGATGGTCCATAAAGAATATAATGGTTTACCTAGTTAATCATGGCGGCAAAACTTTTGTTCACTATAAACCATTCCCAAGCCTCCCTTTGGATGGTGGAGTAATTTTTTTCTATTATTCCAAACATTTAGCTCACTTAGAAGATAGGCAACTCCATGTTCTTATCTAATTGAGCCAAAATGGACCTAATTGCCATTCCCCTAATCCATCAACATGCACATGAATTTCCAATATAGCTTCCGAGTATTGGTGCCTTCATTGGAATCTCTTCCAAAGCTTTGGATTATTTGGGTCTTTTAGTATTCCAATCAAATTTCATGTCCTACCTTGTGAGCTATAAGCATTTGGCCACCCCAACAAATTTATGAATCGCCTATAGAAGCTCAAGAATCCAATGAAAGAATGAACTTACTTGATGTTGGTAGGCTCTTTTATTTTCTAAATGGCATGGATCTTTGACTTTTCAATCATGATGCCTTCACATGAAATAATGTGCCTCAACAAGACTTTTGAGAGCATACAAAACATGCACATTTTGGAACACCTTCTATAGGCATTCATATGTGTTAGATTCATCTTATAGATTGAAAATTTATCTATGGAAATCCTAGGATTCATTTACATATTAGATTGAAGGTTTCCAAAATGAATCTCTAAAATGCAATCGATGAATTGTTTAGCTCAAGTGGCATCACTTTGTTTGGGTATGTCTCCCATTCAATGATGAAGATGGTCTTTTTTTACTCTTCCTCACCTAGCATGATCTAGTTGTACCCACTATATCCATCCATAAAATGAGTACAACTTGCGCAACGTAACCTTTTGATAATGATATCAATGAAAAGGTGGGGAAAAGGGGTCTTTGATGGTTTATTTGTGTAGCTTTTGGCAGTCCACACACATGCTCACCAACACAATGTTTAGTGTGAGTAATGTATCCATAGCATAAATTTCCTCCACTTCCAAGCATTTGGAGTTACACTCTATGAGGATGGTGCTCCTCACAATTGGTATTCGCACCTCTTTTCCATTGTTTATGATGGTGAATATATCATCTCCCTAGTTTTTCACCACCTTGGCTCCCTTTAGCCATGGCCTTTGTAGTAGCATAGTGCATTCCTACTCATTTGCAATCTTTATTTCGATAAATGCTACCATGAAATAAGAACCACTTATTATAATGTACAAATCTTTGAGAATACCATTTTGCATCACCAATTGTTGATATACCATACAAATCTTGAAAGGTGGTGGCTTCGAGTTATTCAGCTTGAGCCACTATTGGGCCTCTTTAAGATGATGTTGATACTAAATCCTCCATCTATAAGGACTCCTTTTGATGTGTTGTTCAAAACCTTCATGTCAATCATGGATACGCATCCCAAAACTCTATTTTGATCACTTGCACTCTTGTGGCGGTCAATCTTTTTTCCATGGGTAGCTTGCTCATTAGAGTAAAGAAGTTCATGGAAGGAGGAGTGACTTCTGACAATTATCCTATGGAAATCATTGCATTCAATTCCTAGAATTTCTCCTAGGCTATATTGATTATGTTTTGCTCTATTGGAATGCCTTTCACTTCATGATCCCATCCCCAGTTTGGTCCAGTGCCTATTTTAAACTCTAGCTCCTCAATGTTCCCATTTGGTGTTTAAGTGCATTGAGGTTTTGTTATCTCCACAAGAGGTCTTTTTTTCTTAAGTGCTAGTTGATTTCCTTTATCCTCTTCTTTTCTTCTTTCCAGCAAATCCTTGGCTCATTTCACTTATGTTGATTTGTTTGATTCTTTGTCTCTTGTGACCTTATTTTCCAAGCCACATGAAGCAGATTCTAAGGTTAGCACAACATAAATGACCTAGCTAGCATGTTGGGGGAACTCATAAATTGTGAAGGAAAGAAATTTGAGACAGTCTTTTCCAAGAATCAGTTGATTTTCATTTCTAAAAGTTAGCATGGTAGGGGCTTAAGAATAAGGCTAATGGATTGTGAATCTTTGATTCTTCCCAAGGGAAAAGCGTCAATAAGGGACTACATGTGGGGCTCACATTATGAGTTCTAAAAAGAAAAGTACATTTAAAAGCTAATGATATATGTTTTGATTGGCACAATTGATAGTAAGATTTCTGTTAGGCACGGAGAGGTCATTGTGACGGGAGTCATGGAGAGCCACAAGAGTGCCGCACCCTCTTTGGAAGAGCCTTTGGCATTGGAGGTACTATCTTACTTGGTGAAGCTGGGCTCATTGCTTGCGTTGAAACGATGGCAGCTATTGGTGCATCTTTTGGAGCATGGAGGATTGGGGTTGATTGGGAGGTGTTGTAAAAGGTCATAGATGTTCAAGATGGAGCATCGGTTTGCCAGGCATGTTGAGGATATCCGGTTTGCAGGAGGCACAGCCTATGAAGCATGTGTTGGAGGAGCCTCATGTCAGTCCATTGATGGAGCAATGTTGTAGATAGCTTTTGAGTTGTGGATGGTGTCTCAGGCTACTGAAGGTGTTAAAGAGGTAGCTATTGTTGCAAGGCATGCAGTTGAAAGTAGTTGTGAAGCAAAGAGGAGAGTTTGTTGTGTGAGCCAGTAGCAGCCAGTAACAGTCGGGCTTGTGGTTAGAATAGCTTGGGAAAGCGGTTGTTGAGAGTGGGTTAGTTGAGCTCGTGGATGCTTTGGAGTGGGTTGGTTGTTGTGGTGTGGCTAGGAGAGACTTAGGTCGTTGAGCCATTTGCAAATGAAGGTCAAAGATGTAGTTGACGTAGAGTTGTAGTCTGTGAGAATATGGAGTTAGCGGTGGAGCATCCTGTTGGCACTGTTGGAGATGGCAGGAATAGTCATGGCTATTTGTTGAACTTTCCTTGACAAATAACAACACAATGAATGGAGATGCATATGGATATGGCATAGTAGATCCATGAAATTGCATGCACATTGGAGACTCGTGTCTCAGAGGTCATGGCCTACTTGTTGCTGTGTTGAAGGTCTACTTGATGTGTTGAAGATGGACATGGAGGGATCAAATGGAGCTCTCAGATGGACATGGAGGGATGGAATGGAGCTCTCAGAAATATTACATAACTCTCCCTATCTTTCTCTCAAGGCTCTCACAAATCTCTCTATTTCTCTCTCAATAGGAGAACTCCAAAGGAAACTCTCTGTTTGGTAAATATGTCTGCAATATTCTCTTTGCTATCACAATGCTACAGTGTGATGTCACCAAAAGTAACACTCTTTCTCTGATGAAGTGCTCTCTGACATCAATGTGCTTTGTCTTGGAATGATATACTTGATTCTTGGCCAATGCTTGAGCCGATTGATTATCATAAGATATATTGTTGTTGGCTTTGACTCATCAAAGTAAGTTGTTTCTAACAATAGTATTTTGAGCCATATAGCCTCACATGCACCTGTAGTGAGTCCCCTATATTCTGCTTCAGTCGAAGACAAAGAAACAATTGGTTGTTTGTTGGACAACCATGATATATCACCTTGACCAAGGAAAAATGTATGTCCCTCTGTCGATCTCCTAGTCTCATGATCTCCGCCATAGTCACTATCATAGTATCCATGCAACCGTGGATGACTTCCTTTGTATTCTATTCCAAATTGTCTTGTACCTTTGATGTATCTCAAGACTCTGCATCTAAATGCTTGCATGGAGAGTTACTATGGCTATCTAGGACCTTTGTAATTTATGACAAAGTGTTCTTAGTAGTAGAGGAATCACTCCTACATGACTTGCATCTTTTCACAAATGGGCAAACGTGGTCATCAACGGGTTCCAGCAGCAACAGGCCTTGAGAACACACATCTACATTCCAATCCTATATGGTATCACTATTGTCCATGGGCACAACAATGTATATGGAGTGACCATTATCCCTTACAATGTTGGTATGGAGTGCACGAGGTAACTGCTAGATTGTGGCGCAGGTGTGTGAAACCTTCAAGTCTATCAACAATTTGTGTTTGGGTAGGGATCCAGACTTAGCAAGGAGGGTCGGGATTGCCACTAGTCTTTATGAGGTTTGAGGAACTAGAATCTCTCAAATATGGGTGGTTTAATTAACATTTCATTCACAGGGATCAATGGTTCTCTATACCAAAAACCCATATTGTTTCAAATTTGCCTCAATCCGAGTTGGGACACGAGATGCTATGAGAGCTACAATGAAGATAAAGAGCTAGTGAGAAACATGATAGAAATCATAGCTAGGTTGCAAGGAGAAGAATTACCCCCTAGGTATCCTCGCCGATAGATCATTCACACTTGATCTACATAGGAGGCAAACATCTTATATAGCTCCTATTTTCTTTTGTGATGTTGCAATAATATGGAACCAATTTTCTAACAAGTAGATGTGATCATCTCTAGAATGCTTTAAATGTGTGATAAATAAATGCACGTCACATCATGATACTTATCTTTGATACAAAAGGACTCCCATGTCCCGATAGATTGTTGCATTAGGGCCTCTTTCCACCATGTCCTTAAACCACTTGACATCTAAAACATACACAAAGAAGCATCGAAAGTCAAGCTTAATAATATCTTGGATTATGCCACAATAATCATCCATGGCTCCATTGGCTCCCTCAAAGCTAGCACTGGTGCAGTAATCTTGTGTGTTTCTCTTCTCATCAATCCATTGTGTCCAAAAATGTTTGCCCTCACACCATATATCATTGAACATAGTACACTACACCAAGTCAAAATCAATTGAATAAGCAATCTAAATTGTTGAAAGCTCCTAACTTATGCATAACAACATTCTCTATACCAACCTTTTGCATGCATCGTCTAGCATACTCCCATTCTTCCATTGTGATATGCATCCCCTCGTTTCTCTCTGCTGTCTCCATTTTGTCAAGTATCCAATCCATATGAATATCCTTTGGAAGTGCTCTTAGATGCTGAGGGTATGGCACACGAGATCTGCGGTGTGTATGAAAGAGGGCCCTTTCTCCTTGTCTTCTTGCCTTTGCATTCTTGTATCTTGTCACCCATCTTTTCATCACTCATTATTAAGCATGCAATAGAGGTTGATGTTATTAAGCAACTCCGTGTCCATTACTTTGCTCCGTCCTTTCCCTTGAGACACAATAGAGGTCATCCTTAGGTCTTCATCATCTCTCCATAGTTGTGGGAGAGAGCTATCTACATCAACAAGAAACTTAGAAATATATACAAGTGACTCTTGTACCAATGAACCCTTGGCCATGCTACCTTCAGGCCTTGCATTTTGCCTCATGAAACCCTTCAAGGTCTTCATGAAGTGCTCGAGGAAGAACAACCATCGTGCATGTACAGTGCCGCATATAGCAATCTCATCCACCAAATGCACTATGAGATGTAGTTGGCTTATGAGAATAGAACGTGGAAAAGTCTCCTCCACTAAACAAACCACCTCCACTAACATAACTTGAGCATCCTCAAGCATGGTGGGATCTATTTCCTTTGATCTCACATACCTAGAAAGAAAAAAGTGCACCATATTGGCAATATGGAAACCTTGCATGGAGCATTGATACGCTTTACATTTTGTATAGTGTAAAGTACCTCACAAGCTTGCCCATCTTGTAAATACAATCCTTCACATCCTTCGATGCACTACGAGAAATGCTAGTGGGTAGAATGAACTGAACACAAGAGTGATGGTTGATTAGTTGCTTCTACACTCACAAATTTGGAAGGAAAAAGAGATTATGCTAAGTCCTACTTACTTGGAGCATCTTGTGCCAATCATGAGATTTCAAGCCATATAATTGCTCTACACCTCTTTTCTTACTCTTTGTGAAGGCCCCCTTCAAACACCTCATGCATCCAGTGGGAGTACGAATGGTAGTGATAGCTCACTTCATCGCCACCATCTCTAGCTTTGATAACTTCTATGGTGCACGAGGTAAAAAGACATGCCCATTTGGCCTCTCTTGTGACCAAGCTTCATGCATCCTCCCTATGGTGCATAGATCCTCTCTTATGCCTACAGAATCTCATGTCCCATTCAAATGTTCCCAAATGGTAGATGCCACATTCTTGAAGATATGCATGGGGTCAAGTAGGTGATTGATCTTGAGGTGGGACCAATATGGTAGCCAATAAAAGATGGAGTATCTAAACAAAAGATGGTGTTAGCATGCAATCTTTATTTCCATTCAATATAGCACATAATAGTTACAAACCCTTACCGGCTCATGCCAAGTGGTGGAGTTGTCATGGAACTGTCCCAAATTCTCATCCAATCTCCTGCAATGAGTGACTGTAGGGAGACTATATTCTAAGGGGCGACATATCTAGGATGATCAAGTGGGAGAAATTGATGTTGATTCTCATAGATGACCTTATTCAGTGCGTCTACCTGTGAAGAACCTAGCAAAGAACCACAAACAGGACATGCATGGTAACCCGATGTAGTGAGACCTAAACAATAGAGACAATTGCGTAAACAAGGTGGGTTTAGGGTGCCACATCGATTGCCTACTCATAATTAAAATTTCAATGCTTACCTGAACACTCACCATAGCTGGGAAGTCATGCATCATCCACATCAAAACTGCTTTGCAGTTGAAGTCTCGTCATGAGGGTGGCCTACTCATCATGCACCTCGATACCTCTTCAAAGTACCTCCAACTCATCAATCAAAGGCTCCAGATAAACATTAGGATTTTTGACTTTATGTTTCCCTGGAATTAGAAGGGATAACATAACATGTCCTTTCTTAATCGCTATAGAGGGTGAAAGATTATAATTTACCAATATCACTAGCCACACACTGTAAGAGGTGCTTTTGAGACCAAATGGGTTCACACCGTCCATACCCAATCCAAGTCCCAAGTTCCTAGGTTCTTCCTTGAAGCTTGGTCATGTGTCTTCAATATGCTTCCATGCAAGAGTGTTTGCGGGAGTTCTCCACTTGCCATCAGTTAATCGATGAGAGGAATGCCATGACGTGAGCTCTGTAATGGATTTGCACTTGAACATATGTTGGATGCGAGGGATTATGGAAAAATGTCGCAAAACCTTACGAGGCACATCCAAAGTTTTGAGGATGCTCTCTTGCCTCCTTATGTGGTCCACAAAATAGAACACAATCATTGACGCACACATGGATGCACTTGTAATCCAATCCTCCAAGAGAGGTCACATGTTGCCTTGCCATATCTGTTGAGGTCAGTAATTTATCCTCCCTGGGAAGCATTTTACACAATAGCCTACATGTGAAGACCATAAATGAGAAAAAGTATTCTAGTAATTGACCCACTAGCATAATTAATCATGTTTACAAAATAGACCTTAAAGCATAATGCATTCAAACTTGCATTGCTCCATGCAAGTTTGGTAACTCAAGGGAGGCACGTAGAACAGAGAATGTGCACCCCTTAGCAGTGGTGTCGATGCTATAGTATAAAGATCGTCCTGCTCCATGCTACCTACCTGAGGACTAATGGACGAATAAACCCCACACCATACATCTCCTCCTCCATGGCCTCATGAGGTAATGGTGGAGGGCTACTATCACCATCACTCCATGCATCCATAATGGTCCCTCCTGAAGATCCCACCTCATATTGCCAATGCTTGCATCCTCACGATGAGCATAGGGCAACATATGCAGGTGTGGTACTGCATCTTGTATCAAATTAACAAAGGATCGTATATAAAACACATGAACACCCATAGGTATCTCAATCAATCTCAACACTTTAACACTTACCTAGGATATGGTCTCATCTCATTCTCCGTACTTTGAGATGTGATTGAATGTAATTCTATGTGCACAATACATGTTTCCTCAACATCGAGCACACATACATTTGACCTTTTTCTCCACCCACATTTCTCGATGGTGGATACAGAGGGATTCATCCTCACTAGAGCTACTTGTTGAAGATGAAGACATCCTACAGATAAACAATCCAAAAAATGTGTTCTTCCTTGAGTATTTAATGAGAAAAAACTATAACGCATCTAAAAGTGTGTATATAGGCACGTCTATATTGTAGAATGCATCCATAGGCACTTCTAAAACAGTGTAGATGCACTGATAGATGTGCTTTTAGACGTGTGAACTGCGGACTGGTTTTTAAACCTACTTTTAGCACCGTACTTGCTTTCCTTTCAATACTTTTAGTGTCACACTTGCCTTCCTTTCAATACATAGGTCTCCAAGCATACACACATAGCTCTAGGCACCCACACTCATCTCTAGGCATACACACTCATCCCCAAGCATACAAGAGAAGAGGGTGAACAAGGAAGCCACCAAAGAAGAAGGAGAGGAAGCTTTGAAGAAAGACAAGAAGCTTCCATACCTCTATCCAAGGTAAGTCTCTTGGTGGTTGGTCTTCTCTGGAAGTTGTTCTCTTTGGATTCGTCCTTTGTCGCATGCAGGGAAAGGATGTTTTTGGTACTATTTTTCTTTTTGGGGTCAAGCGCATGTCTTTTTCATCTTTTTGTCAAAAAGCATCTGTTAGAGCACGTATATAGGTGCGTCTAACAATGCGTCAAACTTTAAGGAAAACAAGGTAGCCACGCCTATAGACACGTTGTTTGTCGCTTCTATAGATGCACTCCGACAAACAGTTTCTAACATGCATTTTTCCCCTTCCCCTTCCCCTTTCCCCTTCCCTTTCCCTTTCCCCTTCCCCTTCTCCTTTGCCCTTCCCCTTCTCCTTTCTCCTTTTGTTCTCCCTCCTCCTTCCGTTCTCCCTCCTCCTTCCTTTCTCCTTTCCCTTGCATGCATGTTTAAGTCGAATTTTCAATGCCATAAGCATTTGTGAGGAAATAAGGGATTGCATGAATGATGGAAATAATTGATTGCATGAGGGAAATCAGACTGCAGCATGAGGGCGGGATAAACAAAGAGGGCATGCATGATGGAAATCCCCTTCCCCTTCCATTTCTCCTTCCCATCTCCCTTCTCCTTAATCGATTCCCTCTTCTCCTTCCATTCTCCCTCCTCCTTCCATTCTCCCATCCTCCCTTCTCTTCCCTTTCTCCTTTCCCTTGCATGCATGTTTCACTCGAATTTTCAATAACTTAAGCATTCGTGAGGAAATCAAGGATTGCATGAATGATGGAAATCTTCTTCTCTTCTTTTCTGCAGTTCATCATGTGGCCAGGAAAGAAGCTCTTCAGGAGCCTCGCCTGATCTTTGAAATGCTGTATTACAACAATTATATAACATTTTGGGGCATCCTCCCTCCCACTCCTCAGGAGTTATACACATACATGACGAGTACTCAAAACACTCCCCAAGAGTCAGCAGGTACAGACTCCAAACCACCCTAACCCCACACCCACTGAGATTACTCCTATGGAGTCGAGACAGCCAAGCAAGCGACAAAGCTGCCAGCCTTATCCCCGATCATCAGGAGTGCCTCCTCCCCTGCGGTCTAGAATCCCTTCTCCCCGATCATCAACACTCCCTTCTCCCCTGCGACAATCTAGATTCCATTCTCCCCTGCAGTCAGGAGGCCCTTCTGCCTCGCAGAGCCACTAGCATACTCCCCTGCAATCGAGAGTCCCTTCTCTAGAGATGAGTGCCCAGCAAACTAGCTCGTCACGATAGGACATCAAGCATAGTAGTAGGAAGAGCTTCGGGGGATGCATGGCAGAGTGCTTTGGGGGGGGTAATGGTGGGGTGGGGAGGATTCAGATGATGCAGATGTGCCAGAGAGTGATGGTACAATCTTCTACGACATCACTCAGAGAGGAGACATCTTGATGGATGCATGGGGGAAGGACATCATGGCCTTCATGCACGTTGTCGTTGCTAATAACTACAGAGATAATTGCTTTATTCCATACAAAGAGCATCCAAAAAGGTTGGGTGATGAGACCATCAATGTTGTACGCTCTAGGTATCCCAATTCCCCCAATGTTGAGTTCACAGAGAAATGGGCAAAGTCAAAGATTGTTGTTATACTTGCCAATAAAAGATCTTTGCTTAAGAGGCAGGCACTAGCTAAGATTTCCAAGAGAGAGGGAGGTCAACCACCAAGGGGCCAACCCCACACTGCTCATAAGTGTGAGTGAAAGAAAGCAATGAAGGCAGCAAAGGCGGACCCTAGTCTACAGAACATGCGGGCACGAAGGACCCAAATGGAGCAATATGAAAACGTGCATTTTGGAGCAGGGGGTGTTGACTCATGGGAGGCCCAATTTGTAAGTATTGATATCAAATTATATTGTGTTTATGTGGTTTATTAGGAGGTTGTTTCTTTGTACTAACCCCTCCGCAAATTGTATCATCTGAAAGGACGCGAATGACTTAGATTAGTCATAGAGGTAGTGCTAGCTACTCTTTTTGTACTTGAAGCCATTGGCTTGGCCTCGTGCCTCTCTTGTATACACTCCTCTTTATTTTTGTACTTGAAGCCACAAGTGGCTTGGCGTCATGCTATATGTATATACAAGCACTTTTTGGACTATGAAATAATATACATTCCTTATATTTTTTTGGCATTCAATTTCCTTGTGCAATGTTCTATCAATGAATGCCTTGTGAACTAAATGTTTTGGAGTTATAATGTTTTATTCGAAATTGTAATCGTTGGCTATAGATGTGCATGAAATCATGCTAATTAAAATGCCAACCGTGCTAATTAAAATACGGTTGGCTATAAGAATTGAATTGCACACTGTGAAATGGGATTCGTGCAACCACATAGCATACATAGCATTCTGCTCAATCACATAAATTTTTTTTTTTTTAAAGTTCTGCAAAGCGTCTATTAGCGCATCTTTTTGTTTTTTTTTTAATTTCTATAGAGCATCTAATAGTACGTCTATAGGTGCGTCTGTCTATTATATAGGCGCGTCTATAGAGACGGGTTTGTAGATGCGCAAATAAGTTTTTTTTTAAGTTAAGAAAATGTGTCTGTGTACACGTCTATGGATGCATTGTGTTGTGAACAATTTTTATAATTATCAATATTTAATGAGATCCTTCATTCGTAATTTGAACCTAACATTGATCTACTTCCAATTACCAATGATCTAAATATAATTACTATTTTCTTGTGAAGGGCCTAGGGTATGCATGCATGACGTTTTGTTAATGGATAATTACAAAGCTATGGATGTTGTGACCAAATTGGGCTGAACACTTTTTATCAATGCTAAAACAATTTAGAGTCGTTATACATAGATCCAGTTGCACATCTTTATTAGACCAAGGAGTTTAATTTATCAATTTAGTGATTGAAATCATAAGAATTACTCATTTAGCACAAGAGATCAATAACCTACTACTCAATAGTGAATGGTTACGTAGAGGTTACAATTAAAGTGTTGAAAATCTTCAAAAAATTTGAACAAACACCACGATGCCATAAAATGAGGTAATCTCATGATGAAGAGGACATCGTGAGTGGAAGGGGCAACATGACTAGGTGAAATCATGTATGTAGGAAGTGACAAATTTGACCAAGAATCTCTAAAAGCAAGGATCATTAAATGCACATGATACCATAAAATGAGGTAATCTCATGATGAAGAGGACATCGTGAGTGGAAGGGGCAGTGTGCTAGTAGTAAATGAACAAATGAAAAAGGTTAATGTAAACTCTTCATTATTAAAGCCCTCCATATTTTTATAATCTTTTTTTCATTCAAAGAACATTGTCTTGCATTTGCTCAATCTAAATTCTTAGAACATTTACAATTGTGCGAGGATATAAATCCCCTTTTTCTCGTTTAAGAAAAAAAGTTGAATGCTCATGAATTATTCATAAGGCCTACCTGAGATGTGCAACATGGAAAGAGGGTGAAAAGGAGGGAGAGAGAGAGAGAGAGAGAGAGAGAGAGAGAGAGAGAGAGAGAGAGAGAGAGGGGGGGGGGGGGGGGGTTATTATGTTCAAGTTAGACTCTAGTTGCATTACAAGATGGCCAAATCTCTACAAAGTAGTGGAGATAGAAATTTTGAAAATGAAAATTTCTAATTTCACTTGAAGACTAGTTTCATTACTAATGTTACCTTTCAAACAAGGCAAAAAAAAAAACATTTCCAATTGTGTCGTGACGTGCATCTAATAGGCATAGGATATGTCTTCCAAGCATACCTTGTATCCCCTCTTGTTCTCCAACTTGCTATCGTCTACCTTTACATATCTTGTTGCATTTTGCTCTTCTACATTGGTCTTACGAGAACAAAAGCACATCTTCGTTCAATCTTTTCTTCTATTTTGGATTATCTTGTCGTCTTCTTCTGCGTTCATCCCTAAGCTATAAATATATATAGAATTAGGGGCGAGGCGAGGGATAAATTTTCAACGAGAGCCTTCCTCGATTTAAGGCCCGTGAAAGCATGCAAATGTTGTAATGAGATGCTGTTGTGCAACTGGCGTGCGACGCAGCATATGTGGTGTTTAGAAAGGGAGGCTAGGTCCGCAATCCAATTGAAATCCAGGTGCCTTAGTTTGCTCATAGAAACATGTAACTGCACCATTGAAATAAACGACTGAAGGACAATTCACAGCTGGATTGAGGATCCAGATCCTGTTGTCGTGACTAAATTGGTAAATAGCGTCAAGAGAAGCCGAAACGGCCTTGGATCAGGAAACAAAAGGCTGTACATACGCAGCATCTGTGATCCGTTGCCACTAATTTCGCTTCTTAAAGAATAAGAGCGCTGAATACGAACAAAGAAACTCTTCATGGCCGATTGGAGTCCATCCCTGATCTGTCGACAGTTTAGAGAGAACCTACAAAGTCGGCTGGAGTCCATCACTTATATGTCGACAGTTTAACGAGTACCTACACATCTTGAAATTCACATCGATCAGCGACACAGCTAAAGACCAGGTTTCGATTGCAGTAGTCCAGTCATGAAATGAACGCTTCTTCAAGAGGATAAGCCGACAGCAACGGCAGATCGTTGAACGAACTGAAAGACTCGTCTCGAGAGGACGGGTATAGAAATGAGTCATAAATGGGTTCAAAGCATTCAGTGAAACTGAACGAAGAAGCAAGGCATGAAGCGAGATTATCATCAGTTGCAATGCTTTGATAAAAGCACTCAAAGGGAGGAAAGGGACCTCGCGGGGACGAGTCATCCGCATCGATGATTTCAGACGGTGACTTCGATTGTAATTCCGTTGAAATCGTTTCTTCCTCCTCGCTACAAACTTTCGAGACGGGAGACTTTTCCAGACGCGTTTGCATTTCCGTCGACCCATCTGCAAGGGCGCCACTCTGGCGATGAGACACGCACGCAGACTCGGCCTGTGTTGGTCCTTTCGCCTGCAATAGCTCATCGGTGGCATCCAGAGGTCTGTTCTTCTTGCATCGAGAGCGAGTGTTGGATGACCCCGTCAGGCATTGCACGACCCACATGAAATTGCTCGGGTCCGTTCGAATCACTTTCGGGGGAAAAGTGTGGATGATCAGGGGCTGCTGCGCCCTGCGTTGCACCACAGGTGACGAAGACGGCGCCTTCTTGATCTTGCAAGAGTGAGCTCGGTGGAGTTTGAGAGAAGGAAAAGGTCGATCATCAAAGAATTCCTTTTTGCTGCAATCAAGCTTCGAGTCGTTCAACCTGAACGGTGATGATTCGACCATGTCTTCTCCCATGCCGTTCGAGTCCCTGTTCTACTACTAAAAAATTTCTTAGGTTGCGAGGGTTCAAGCTCAGCGGAAAGCTTCAGGGAAAGATGAGAAGCTTGGCATGGAGTTCTATCGAGGAATGGCCTAGGCTGCAAGACTGAGCAAAGATATATCCTTCTATTGCAGCTCAGGCAGATTTGAGAAGAGGGCAAGGGGCCATGAATTGTGTGAGGAAGAGGATGAGATGAGGGGATATCCAATCTGTGTACATGATCCAATCTGCTGTCTCTCTCTCTCTCTCTCTCTCTCCCTCTCATTCGTAAGCAAGCTTCACACTGAAGCAGATGTTTGCAAGATGATGGAGGGGAAGACGTGATGTACTTGCGGAATAGATAGGCCTGAGATCTCGAGATGGCAAGACGGGAACTACAATGCGAATCCACAAACGTATATATGGTCTAGTGAATCAGATTTCCGAGCAGCGAACTAGAGAAGGAGAGTGACAAATTAAATGGAGAAGAGATCCAAATATCAGTGTCTTTCTTTCTCTAGTTCTACAAGCTAGCTATCTGGCAAGCGTGAATACCGTGCTAGACGGATACAAGATGATGATGGAAGAATTAAGGGACGGCAGCCAATTTTATAATAAAGAAGGAGATGCAGGACGTGCCAACTGAAGGACAGACCGAAAGAAGCAAAGAGGGGGGGGGAGAAGGGGGGTTTTTGATAAGTTAGTCCATTTGGGCTATTGCCTTATTGCATTATTTCAATTATAGGAAGCAAACTCCAATTTGATCTTCTGATTGCAAGGTCTTCATCTTCTCTTGTCACTTCGCATCAAAGGTTTGTCTTTCATTACTTATTAGTTATCTATCTCTTCTCCATGAACCACTTGTCATTTATATTGCCCATGGGATCCACGCCTCCCTGTGATGCATGTCACTTGTGGCTTGCTACGCACGCTCTGATCTCCTCTTTACAGGTGCTTCGCATTGCTTCTACAATTTTAATTGGTAGGGAGTGCTAAATCGCTTCCTCGATTGTGTGTGTCAAGAACTCCTTAGCATAGCATTGCTGCCCTGACAAAGCTATTGTCTACAATGCATGGTAAAGGTATAGTTTCTATGAAATAATGGGTAAAGTGGTGCATGGGATCCCTACATTCTATGGGCACTAGATTATCACTACTAGTTAGCACAAGGGAAGTCTCATAAAACATTGTGGATAACAAATTAAAGGTCTCTTCAATGCACTTTGTTGATTGTGGCTTGTTCATAAAAATGACTCCTATCAATTACTTGGCTAACTCCAGCATCTAATTGAGAAAACATATTGACATCCCCAACCTTCTCATAATATTAACAACCAAAAAACACAAAACACAAACTACTTTTACAAAAATTCTTAGAACTTGGAAGCTACCAAATTTCCTCATTTTCAACCCATAACTTTAAGGACACGTGTTGACTCTTTGTAAGAGGATCTAATTAGAATGGCAAAAAGACTTTGAGACATCCAAGAAACAATTTATTACAATAAAATGGAAATTTTCCAATACACTTCACAAAATATTAGGGGAGAGAGAGAGAGAGAGAGAGAGAGAGAGAGAGAGACGCTCATACTTGCCCACTCAGTGTTTGAGAGAACATCGTACTTTACACTCATTTCTATATAACTTTCACATTTATGAGTTGCATATTGTGATACAGCCTATGAAGCTAACTCACTAAATAGTATAGTTTTGAGTGAAGAAGAGGAAGGTCTTTGGCCCACCATTGCACAAGCATGGGTCTCATGGAGGGGAAAAAGTATTCACGTGAGCTTGTACTATGGGTAGTTATGGCCACCAATCTCAAGGAGGCCAACGGTGGATGACCTTGTCATGTCACTCATCCCTTGGTACTATAGGGGCTAAGGTTAGATAGCGCATGTCACTAAGCATAGTGCTAAAGCACTAAAGGTTTGCCTCCAATCATGATAGCACCTTTTTTAATATCTTATTAGTTTAGAGACAAGGTGCATTAACATTTTCCTAAGATGAAAAAAGCTTGTTTTGAGAAGGTTGCCTTGCATAGGTTCTATTTGTGAGCTACTAATGCTCACTCAACAATAATGGAAGTCACAAGGGGCTTTGCTATTAGTGGGCATCCTAGTGTAGGCCAACAACAGGGTATCATGGGCAATGAAAAGTTAAGTCCCCATGATTGCCAATGGGTTGATTAGAGCATCAAAGCAGTAATCCAACTTTTTAGCCGCCTGTAAGAGCAACAAAGTGTAGCCATAGACACTAGATTTATGACCACTACTTTTATCAATGGTGATGCAATGTTGGGAGGGAGGCATTGATGGGATCCCCCCATGGATGGGAAGAGTTTGCTTCCAGTGCCAACAAAGGTGTTTTTGAGGGTATTAAGAGAGGCTACTAATGGAGCATGGGGACACCTTCTAGCATGTAACTAGTAGGGTCAAGACTTGCAACTTGAATGCTAACATGGAATTACTAGCATTACAGTATGCATGCTATCTAGCAAAGCTTATTGAGTGAGCTTGTTTTTTTTTTAAAAGCCACTAGCGGGAAGAGTCAAGGATTGGGCACTTCCTAATACATGTTAGAGTTTACGACTTGAACGCCTACATCAGCTTAATTGGGCTAAGAGAGCACTCCCACTCAAGGGCTCATGCAATTTAAAATTCTTTGCATGCTTGTGTGGAAACCCCATGGGAACATGTGAACAATGTTTATAGCACCGAAAAATTCAGGAACGAAATAGACAAAACATGGAAATATTTAATAGAGAGATTTTGTATGCACAAATGAAGGAGAATGCCAATCACTAAAGAAGAAGGCCAATCACTGAAGGTGGTAAACCCAAACTTATCATCTCTAATGGGATTTATTTTTTCTTCGTCTGTAATGGCAAAACTTTGGGCATGCACGTGAAATAGCAAGAATTGTGGCATCTTTATTCACCTAGTAGTGATTGGTATTTCTACCTCTAATAGGGCAAACATTTTGCTCTATATATGATGGCAAAACTTAGGGCAAGTGCCTGAAACGGTAAGAATTGTGGCATTTCTAGTCACCTAAGAGTGAGTGGTATTCCCAGCTCTAACAAGACAATTTTTTTTGCTTCATTTGTGATGGCAAGCTCAGGGAGGTTAGGTAAAGAATAAAGGCATTCACTAAGAGCACGTTCCTACTTCGCCCGAAAGCTAGCCCTACTAACGAGGATGGAGGATTTTGGAATAGTTCCCATGCACAGAGTCTTAGATTTCACCACACTGATACTTCATGTAAAATGACCTCCTCTTATAATCACGCTTTGGGTGATGTCAAGCACGACGATCCAGGCTCCCATGAATCTAGAATCTGTAATTGGTTGATTGGCGCCACCAAAAGCACGTACAAGATGGGTAGACGAGGGAACCTAATATACGAGGGCATATGCAAGGTGCCTGAGGATGCATAGACGAAGCAAGAATGAGCTCTAAGGTAGTAGTGAGTGGTAAGGCTCTTTCAATATTTCCTCTCTGTCTATAAGGCTTTGTGATTTCTCATAACACGCGTTGAAACAACTACAAGGCGTTGCCTAGTTATGCAGATCTAAAACAAGGATACAAAATTGTATAATTGAGTCATTGTGAACTTTTGATTACACAGTCCTGAACTATGCCCGAACTATGCCAGCTTGTAAAGATTTATATTTCATATATATATATATATATATATATATATAATATTATATAGATATGTATGGATGTATGTATATTTTTTTATTTATATTAAATATATTATATAGAATTCGTTTATGTATAATAATAAGAAGAAAATAAGAGAAGTGATAGTAGGGTCCAAATTCCAACGAGCTGGCTACATCAAGACGGCCCTAAATGCTCCTGGGATATGCCCAATATATGATTTATAATATATATATATATTAATTTATAATATATATAATGTATTGGACAATGGATCACATCGCCAGATGAAAAGTCGATGGATCACATCGCCAGATAAAAAATCGACGGGAGAACTTAAGTTGCTCCACGACAGTACGTTGTAACAACCGTAAATGTGCTCCGACGGACGCTTTTTCCGCCGTCCTTTAAACTTTCAAACAGCCCAACCATCTGGATTCGTCATCTCGTCCTCTGATCTCTTGCTGGAATTTGAAAGCATAGCTTTTGACAAGCTACGGTCGAGCACCATAAAACATTTCCAGACAAGAAAAGCATTTAGTGTGACAGGGATGGTTGATCGCATTGATGGACAGTAGATGAGATCTTATCTCTTGTTTACGAGCATGCGTACCGCGCCGGGCCCCGGCCCATACAACAGTAGATCGATCATCGAACGAACAGCTGTCGCGAGTCAACTATTCTGGTGACGGAGAGATCAGAGAAACACGTCGAGTATCCATTTTAATAAAAGATTTGCATCGCCTCTACATGACAAAAAGTGACAATTCTCCCTCCAATGTTCAAAGAGCTCTTTTCCCGACTCACGACTTCTAACAACCGGGAAAAGGTGCGTTATAATAACTCCTGTGCAGAATCAGATGTCGAACCGATTCATCGGCCCAGCAAAAACTTGAGATTCATCCGTCCCACTCACGAGTCACGATTTTGTGTGTGTTGCGGCATCAACGCGTCGTCACAGCAGCCAAAAACCAGCTGTGTCAACGGGAAACCAATGATATTTTATGTCGTAACATCAGAGGACCTTGATGCCCGGCGAATCTGACTCGCAAATGTGCAACACGCAATTGCAATGCTGGATTTGTCGCTGCACGTGCTGTGGAAATTGCAAAATTGCGTATGGACCAAATTGCCGGGAATCCGCAAAGCTGCAAGTTACAACGTGCGCGGATTACTTAAAAATGTGGCACGTACAACAACATCATATGCGCATTGCGTGCATTTTCAAGGCATGCATTATGCGTGGCTTTTGTTGGACTAACGTGCCGATTACCAAACAAAACCCCAAGAAAAACGAGTTCCTTACTACTGCTCTTTGAGCCTCTTCATTTGCACACAAATCAAGTAGGAGCCAAATGATGCAACTCGAATGCAACTTTGGTTTCCCAATTTTTGGAGGCTACTACTTCTCGCACGACGTAGCTAACCAATCACAAGGTGTCATCTAGCTCTAACATTGGGTCCCAGGGGCTTCAATGTTCATCTAGAGATCCACAAGGGTATAGACCGTAACGAGCTAGCTCTCACACACGAGGCTCCCCTATAGGCAGTTACAACTAATAACTGATTGAAGCTAGCTGGACAATTAGCAAAATGTTGAGCTCCATGGCAATTGCGCATTTTTATCTCCTTATGCACGCTCTCATACACAAATCCAAAAATGCACTTCCTCGTTGGAAGGCAAGAGTCATCATTGTCTCTGTAAGTTTACTCTTGAGTAGCACTTGTAAGTCCTTTAGGTGCAAAGCATGATCTAGTGTAGACTTTTAGGGCCAAAGCATGATCGAATGTAGACTATTTTGGGAGGTTCACGGAATATATTGCATATGGGTAACTTGCTCAATCCATGACTTATGCATTGCTCCAAGGGACTTGACAAACTTGATATCTAACCTCATCTACACATTTAAAACTTGAATGGAGCTTGAATGTAAGAGCAATTTATTATGGCATTTCCTTCTTGAGTAACTACTAGAATGCTATTTTATATGTACAGTTTGTATCTTAGATTGATATTAAAGTTTTGTTTAATCACAATAAAACTTTATTCTGCACATACATGCAAGCAAGTATTCTTTCAAAAGTTACATTACTCCATATTTCTTACAACTAATGGAGATAACCAAGTGACATTATTTGATATGGTTTAGGCTAAAGCATGACTACGGGTAGCTGTTTTTTGTGAGGTTTAGGGAATATATTGCATATGAGTAACTCACACGATCCATAACTTATGCATTACTCAATAGAATTTGACAAACTTGGCATACCTAGTCATTATTGTTAGTTCACTTTCCTTAATATAAGGTATCTTCTAGTATGATGCAACTTGTCATGGCTTGTACTCGTAAGAGAACAATATAGAGGTTGTCATGATAAGATTTGTGGCATAAATTATACTAGGGCAATTGATGAAATGTATTAGAATAAAGGATAGGCAATTTCTACATTTTGCATGAAAATTGTGTAAAATATTTAGCATACAAGAAGCTAGATTTAAACAACAATATAATCCATATTCATGGATTATATTATGGTTTAAGTCTAGCTTCTCTTGTGCTAAATATTTTTACACATATTGTGATGGAATGTAATCCTCAATCCTTCTTCGATTCCCCAAGATCAACATCATGAAGTATACCTTCCCTCAAGATGATGATTCTTGGGAATCGAAGAAGGACTAAGCATTACATTTCATCAGACTCCTTTAATGGGAATGTCCTTTCTCTGCATCAAACCAAGAGCTTGTTGGTGCTTCTTGAAAAGTTGTTTGCCAAGTGGTTTGGTAATATGTCTGCAACATTCTCTTTGCTATCACAATGCTGCAATGTAATGTCACCAAGTAACACTCTTACTCTGATGAGCTACAATTAGTGTCACTTGGTAAAGAACTCAGGATCCAAGCCATTCACACACACAAAGGTCATTCCAATGATATCAAGCATTCACAGCTTCAGATAGAAGTAGAGGCAGAGGCAGAGGTAGATCATTTCAACAAAGTGGTCATCATTAATAACAAAGTCATCATCAGAGTCCGAATCAGCATTAGCATAATCCTTAGCAACATCAGCATCAACAAAGAGGAAATCATTCCAATAGAGGAAGATTCCAAGGACGAGGGAATGCATCCAACAATGTGTCAAATATTCAATGCAAAAACTAGACACTATGAAAGAGATTGCCACAAGAAGCAATACAACCAAGGAGGTCGATCCAGTAGCAATCGAGGAAATTTTCGTAGAAGAGGAAATCATCATGGTGGACATTCAAGTCACAATCATTATGCCAATGGACCTGAGAATATGTTCCTTGCAAGCGAGGATATACAGAAGGCTAAAAGTGTATCTTGACATAGATTGCAATTCAAAAGATTAATACAACTATCAAGTCGATCAAGCAGATTAGGATCCTTGGTACATCGACAACGTGCATCATTTCACATGACAAAACATCAAGAATGGTTCACAGAGATAAAACCATTAGAAGGACAGAAGCACGTTATCTACACTATCGATAGCACACCAAATCCAGTTTAAGGGAAAGGCATTGTTCCTATGAACAATTTCACTAGTATGAAAGGATTGGTGAAAGACGTACTCTATGTTTTGAAGCTCAACAAGACCTCTTGTTAGTTGGACAAATGACCGAACACGACTATCAAGTCATCTTCGATAGAGATGAATGCATGATCAGAGACAAATCTAGAGGATACCAACTAGTAGGAACAATAGTCAAGGAAGGACACTTGTTCAAAATGCTAGCTTCAATACCAGATTTGCATGCCATGTTAGCTCAACTGCAACAATGCTACTTTCCATAACATGGCACAAGAGATATGGACATGTAAATTTCAAAAGCTTGATATAGCTTAGAAATCAAAATATGGCAATTGGAATTCTTAAGCTTCAATTTCTTGGAAAGTTTGCAAAGCATGTTGCTTCGGTAAACAGAAGTGAACCAACTTTGACAGAAGCACCTCTCGAGCATAGAGAGTGCACAGACCCAGAGCATCAATGGTTAACTTTACTACTTGACTTTCATCGACGGTTACAGCAGATATTGTTGGGTCAATCGGCTCAAACATTGGCCAAGGATCCAATATATCATTCCAGGACGAAGCACAGTGATGTCAGAGAGCACTTCATCAAAGAAAGAGTGTTACTTGGTGACATCACACTACATCATTGTGATAGCAAAGAGAATGTTGCAGACATCTTTACCAAATCACTTGGCAAAGAGCTTTTCGAGAAGCATCGACAAGTTCTTGGTTTGACACAGAGGAAGGACATTCCCATTAAAGGGGTATGATGAAATTAATGCTCAGTCCTTCTTCGATTCCCCAGAATAATCATCTTGAGGGAAGGCCTACTTCATGATGTTGATCTTGAGGGAAGGTGTTGAAACCCTAACCCTAAAGGGGTTTGTATATTCTACATTTCAACTAAATCTAGTGTACAGTTAGTCATTTATGGTGTGCTCTCTAGCTTTGCCCTCTCTCTTCATCTCCACTCTTCTCCTCTCCTTTCTCTGTATTTGTTCATATTGGACCATAAATGCATGAAGTTCCTTAGGGGAGAAATGGGGTCTCCAAAGGGCCTCCAATTAGTGTTTCCTAATTTCAAGGGATTAGAGAGAGATTTGAGGTATACCAATGAGAGTGCTCCTTTGTGTGGGGCACTGGTATGTTGATGTGTACAAAAGGCCATATTGAGCATTTATGGGTGGGTAGACATCTCACCCATGGTTTCGACCTTGATCTCATCTACAATCCAAGGGATACATTGAAATTTGGGGTAGAACACTTCCAGCCATTAGATCAAGGTCTAGATCTAAGGGATAAAATCAAAGGATAAAGGGATTAAATCTAAAGCCTTGAAAAAGGGAAGGATCTAATGGATGAGATCAAAATAAAAGGCGGGTCATTTTCAACCATCCATCCAGAGATACATCCAAGGGTGGAGATGCAAGAAAAAGGGGCTAGAATTCAGGCCCTTGATTCCATCAAGATCTAGTGGAGGAGATGGATGCAAAAGATGTTGAAATTCGGGCCATCCAATATGTGCTTCAATCTCATCCCTTGATCTCATCTCCATCATCTCCACCCTCCAAAATGCATCTCAATCTCAGCCCTTGATCTCATCTCCATCAATTGCTTTCATCTCCACCCTCCAAAATGCGCCTAGATCTCAGGCCTTGATTTGATCTCTTCCTCACCACCTTTGATTTGTCCAAGATCCAATGGTCCATAGCATATGGTGACTTCTCCATCTTTATTAGACCCCCCTTTTGTCAACTCTTGCCAGTTTGGAGCCCACCAAAGGTGCCTCCAACCATTTTGAGCATCCTAGGCCTTTGATCCATCCACCATCCACCTCCATCCAAAGGCCAAGGTTGATCAATTTCAAAATAAAGGTAACCACGTTAGTGTAGTAAATGCTAGGGGACCCTTAGCCCATGGGTTACCATAGTGGGTTCACTTGGTCTTAATGTAATCCATTCCTTATTAGGCCCTTTTGAGACCCCGATTCTCCCTAAATGTAAAGTCTTAAAATATGAGTATAACATAACAAATTTGTGTAAATTAGTCAATTATGTGAATCATTAGATGAATCTTTTGCATGCCCCTCTTATACCACATCGACACCATCATGTGTTAAGTCTTTGATGTCTTGTACATCAAAGATTAGATCCCCCTCATATAGGTAAGAGTAATGATTCTCAATACCTTATGGAGGTCATATATACATAATTTGGCTCTTATGGTACAGGAGGATCATTGTAAGTGCTTGCTTCCGTGTCATCTACTATGATATTTTGTATCTCTTTCTTGATATCCTCATACTCAAAGACACGTCACTTCCTTGGTGCAACTTGAACCACATACCACTATTTTGTGTTATTAGATGCATCAAAAATCACAAAATCTATGGTCCACACTATCCAATAAGAAATAGTAAAAAATATATGAATCTGTTCACATGGTACAAAAATGTGCATACTTTCTCATAATGATGAGGTGCATACTTGCTCACAATGATGAGGTAGCACAAATGCATCAGTAAGATCATCCCAAAGTATGGTTGAGTCAATGGCAAAAAAACCATTTGAATCTCTTCTCACTTGTGCTTGAGCACAAGTGAGAAGAGATTGAACCATTTCACATACAACATAAACATGTTGAATACGGAACAGATCACACTCATGATAGCTTGGATTGTTCCAACATAATCCGTCTTACTTCCCACTTTTGGGGTATCCCTTGTGCTATAGGTTACTTGGGAGAAGCTTTCCATGACTCCATGATCAAATTTGTTATGCTTACAACAATCTTCTCTATGAAGTGACAACCATGCGACCACATTGCATTGAATGAAATCCATTGAACATGAAATCAAAGAAAAACATGTTGAATACTGAATAGATCACATTCATGATAGCTTGGATTATTCCAACAAGATCATAGCCACCTATGAGTGAATAATTTTATGATTTGTGTGCAATTCTTTGCGGTTCTCCCCTTCAAGGGAAGTTACAACATCAAGATAATATTGGATGATATGTTCATGCTTGTCTTCATACATTAACACCTAGAATAGGCTAGCATCGAGGAGACTATCATTAATCCCTTCATTGGATTTCTTGTTTAGTTGTTGACAAGTTTGAGAGTAGTTCATGCCTTTAGTGAGAATATTCAGCTCATGTAGTCGATTGTGAAATCCAAGATGGATCCGATTGCCATTGTAGATGCATCCACATGCACATTGAAGATTACATTCTAGCCTAGAGTTTGGATAATTAGTGCCTTTAGTGCCATCACTCATAAAATCTAGAATGTTTCACTCAATTAAAACTTTGTATCTACTCTAGTTAGTTGATGACATGGTTTGGCTACCCTTGCAAACTTCTTGATGAAGCATTGATAGAAGCTAACATCGTTTGGCTCCTCCATATTTTGTATTGTTGAGAGTTCACGCTCAACATCATGTGATCATGTGTGCATAGCACCATCATGTGATCATATGTGCATAGCACTAACCTTATAGAGTGCTATAAAGGAAAGGGTTAGATCCCCTAACCCTAACCCTAAAAGGGTTTGTATATATTCTATTTTTTCAACTAATTCTAGTGTACAGTTAGTCATTTGTGGTGTGCTCTCTAGCTGTGCCCTCTCTCCTCATCTCCACTCTTCTCCTCTCCCCTCTTCATATTTTGTCATGGTATCAGAGCATGGTTCTGCCTTCCGTTGAGGCGCCATCCTTCTTGTGAGAGTGAGAGAGTTCTCTTGAGTGTTCTCCACGAGAGTCACTTCCGGTGAGAGATCTTCAACCGTCCATTTGAAAGAAATTTCCGTCTACACTTGCATGAGAGATTTCCGTTCGTCTCTTCTTCTTAGGGAGAGAGTTTTCTGAGATTTTTTGTGACTTGAATCGTTTTTCTGAGCGAGATATTGAGAGAGACCCTTCACAAAGTTGTCTCGCCTAAAGCTCAAGAAGCAGCCACCCTTGACTCTCCAACAAGCCGCTCCAACCGAATGAAGGCAGAAAATCGAGCTCCAAAGAGCTCTTAGCTCTATTGCCAGCCGCCATCAACAAGCTCATACGAGCTTTCCTCAACTAGCAGTGGCTCCATAGCTCTAGCAGCATCGGCTAGCCTCTGCCTCGCCTCGTCTACAACAAAGCGACTCCTGCTTCTCCAATCGAGCTCCTGGCACAGCAGACCCAACGACCTCGTTCACGGCTCCTTCGCAAGGCAAGCCTCCAAACAGTGCAGCTACAAATAGCAACGAGCACCTAACGAGCAACTTTCTACGACTCTACGTCACCTTGCACGCCCCGCGGCTGAAGCCTCATGCCTCGAGTGATTCGTCTCGCTCCAAGCTCACGGGCTCCGCCGCCAACTCCTCTCGCTACGAACAGCTCCGCCAAGCAACGTCCGCCTCCAGCAGCTCTCTTCTGCAAAGTCTTGTTGCGATCCAAGCGCGCCTCCAACAAGCCAACCGACTGCTTCAACGCCTCCGGCCCAACAAACTCGAGTTCAATAATTGGTGGAGCTTGCCGCTGTAAATGTGATGACTGAACTGGGGAAGGGTCGGCTTGGGTAGCCAGCACTCTAAAGCTCATCTCCTTCCGAATACTGCAAAGCTCCACTCGAGTAGGGATTCCAGCTCTCCCGAGTGCGTCAGGGGTGTGGAGACCCAGGAAACCGGGGCGAGCGGATACGCGAACTAGAACGGACGCCATGTTCTGTGTAGAAACTACAAAATGGTCGATAGTGAAGATGCCCTTGACGCTCTTGTGCAACGACGGAAATCCGCAGGGAGATGGAATCTCGAAAATTCCGTCGGCATCTTCATAAGATTCCGGTAGGCCTTCTATCGACACGTGGCATCTACCTTATCATAAGGGTCACCACACAGAGGTGTGGTCAATCAATTGACACGTGGACCTTATCCACAAACCACATTTGTAACCATGGTAAGGTTCATTGAAGATAGGGTTGGTCAATGCAACCCCAGGTCAAGTTAACTCTGGGTCGACTTAACCCCTGGCTGGGTCACCACGTAGTGAACATTGTGACACATGGCAACCAATTGCCACATCATCATCGACTGCCACATCATCACCGACTGCCACATCATCATCGATTGCCATGTCATCACCGACTGCCACGTCAGCATTGCCACATCATCAAAACACGTCATCAGGCCACGTCATCTGCCACGTCAGCACTGCCACTTTATCAGGCCATGTCATCAGGCCACATCATCAGTGCCACGTCACCCTGCTGACATCATCTGTGCCACCTCAGCACTGCCACCTCAGCAGTCCAGTCAGCACTGACCCCTGTAGGCACAGTCCCCTGCCAGGCACACTGTGCACACACTGCATGTGCACACTCCTGCCACCTCAGCACAGAGCTTCACTGGCACACCTCTTGCTAAGCACAGTGCCACATCATCACTGCATGTGACTCACAGTGACACATCATCATTGAGCACCATTTGCACTCCTTTTGCCCCTCCACCTAGATCAAGTCATATCTCTTGATCCAGGAAGAATTTGAGGGTGCTCCAAAAAGGAAAGTCGCTCGATTTTTCGTGCTCTACGCCCTCGTTACATCACGTGCACATTTCGGCACAAGTTACACTCACATTTGAGCCTCGCCGACAAAACCACTTCCTTCATGCACATTTGCCTCTACATCGATGCATCTGACCCAGCACTTAAAAAGAACAAAGGAAAAGGAATTATTTGCTGCTCTTTCATCGATCGACGGTTGGTTTAGATCTAGATCAGAGTAGACTAGATCGCCATAGAGGGGACGCTTTGAATTCCCCAAGTTGCCAATCTAAGCCATGCCCGAAATTCCCGACTAGTACCTACTCGGAGTCAGTCCATACGCTCACATCCGATTTCACATCATTACATTACCTGAAACCTTACGTTCATCAGTTCAGTGAGCAGACTTCAGAGTTCAGAGGCATTGCAGATTGATTCAGTGGGCAGATAGCACTTGATTTCACACACACATGCCACCATTGTAAAGCCTATTTGGCTATCTCACGGCATCGTGCACATCATTTTTCAGCCTTGTAAAGCCTCTTGGCTATTCCCGGCATCATTGCCACAAGCCTTGTAATACAGATCAGATCTTATTTACTGCAGTTCTATCTTCACCGATGGTACAGAGATTTCACTTGGCATCTTCAGTGTATTTGCAGTTGATTCATACAGAGTTTTCCAGGACACTTTTTGAGTACATTGTTTGCACCATGTCGACTAGCAACCTCAATCTAGAGGCATCTGCTAAGTTAGACAACTCCAATTACGGTACATGGAAATACCGAATGGAGACCATTCTTGTGCTTCAGGACAAATGGGAGTATGTCGATGGATCTATACCTAGACCATTGGCCGATCCAGCCACCAGTAGCTCTACTCCATCTGTTGTCACAGAACCAGCAACGGGATCTACATCGGGATCTACATCTACACAAACAGTTTCCACACCAGTAGCAGATCTTGCCATTGCCCGAGCTCAAGCAGAATGGGATAAGAAAGACAAGTATGCCTATCACCTGATCAAGCAGAATGTGCAAGATGTCATGCTAGGACAGCTCAACACAGTCAAGACATCAAAAGAAGCATGGGATATGCTCGCAGCTCTCTACGAGTCCAAGAACACATCCAGGATTCTCACCCTGAGAAACCAGATCAACCAGAGTTTCCACAACAGCAGTGAAAACGGTCATGCTTATGTACTCTGCATCAAAGACTACAACAATCAACTTGCAGTAGCAGGAGAGACTATGAATCCCGCAGAAATGGTTCAAGTAATCCTAAATGGACTAGGAGAAGGATATGAGAATCTAGTCCAGAGTATTGCCATCCAACGGCAAATTCCAACACTGGAAGAACTTCAGTCAGTTCTACTTGGTGAAGAACTCAGGACTCAGGCCATTCAAGCACGTAAAGGTCATTCTAATGATCAGGCATTCACAGCTTCAGACAGAAGCAGAGGCAAAGGCAAAAACAGAGGTAGATCATATCAGAAAAGTGGTCATCATCAACAAAGTCAGAATCAGCATCAGCATCAGCAGCATCCTCAGCAACATCAAAATCAGCAAAGAGGAAATCATTCCAACCGAGGAAGATTCCAAGGATGAGGGAATGCATCCACCAATGTGTCAAACATTCAATGCAACTATTGTCACAAGTTTGGACACTATGAAAGAGATTGCCGCAAGAAGCAGTATGACCAAGGCGGTCAATCCAGCAGTAATCGACGAGGGAATTCTCGACGAAGAGGAAATCATCGTGGTGGACATTCTAGTCACAGTCATTTTGCAAATGAACATGGGAATATGTTTCTTGCAAGTGAGGAATTGCATCAGACTGATACAATGCACCTAGACACTGATTTCAATCCCAAAGAGGATTTCAGTTATCAAGTTGACCAAGTGGAACAGGATCCTTGGTACATCGACAGCGGTGCATCATCTTATATGACAAATCATCAGGAATGGTTCACAGAAATGAAGCCATTAGAAGGTCAAAAGAATGTCATCTACACAGCAGACTACACCGAATCCGGTTCAAGGGACAGGTGTTATCCCTATGAACAATTTCACTGGTACAAAAGGATTAGTCAAAGATGTGCTCTATGTTCCGAAGCTCAGCAAGAAGCTTTTGTTAGTAGGTCAAATGACGGAACACAACTACAAAGTCATCTTCGACGGTGATGAATGCACTATCAGAGACAAATCCAAAAGAGGTCAGCTAGTAGCAAAAGGTGTCAAGGAAGGACGCTTATACAGGATGCTAGCTACAGTACCAGATAAGCATGCCATGTCAGCTCAAATGCAACACATGCCACTATCTGCAAAATGGCACAAGAGATATGGTCATGTCAACTTCAAGTACTTGTTAGATCTAAGGAATCAAAATATGGCAATTGGGATTCCGAAGCTACAATTTCTTGGAAAAGTTTGTGAAGCATGCTACTTCGGCAAACAAAAGCGAACCAACTTTGTCAGAAGTACCTCTCGTGCACGAGGTATTCTTGATTTAATTCATATAGATGTATGGGGTTATGCCCAGACCCGCAGCATCAATGGTTCACTTTATTACTTGACCTTCATCGACGACTACAGTAGATATTGTTGGGTCTACTTTCTGAAAGAGAAATCTGAAGTGTTTGCCAGATTTCAAGAATTCAAAGCCATGGTAGAAAACCAAACAGGCAGAAAGATCAAGGTCATGAGATCAGACAGAGGAGGTGAATACATGTCTTCAGCCTTCACCATTTTTTGCAAAAATCATGGCATTCGAAGACAATTCACATGTGCAGATACTCCTCAACAAAATGCAATAGCTGAAAGGAAGAATGGGACTTTAGCAGACAGTGCTAGAGCAATGCTTAGTGAAAAGCATCTTCCGAATCAGTATTGGGCAGAAGCAATAGCTACAGCTAACTACTTGCTTAATCGGCTTCCTACCGAACCGATACAAGGTATGACTCCTTATGAAGCATTCACTGGACACAAGCCACGCATTGGGCATCTCCGCATATTTGGTTGCATAGCATATGCACACATACATGATGATCATCGCAGGAAATTGGATGCGAAGTCACGCAAATGCATCATGGTTGGCTACAGTGAAGAAAGCAAAGCATACAAATTGTATGATCCCATCAACCGCAAAGTCATTATCTCCAGAGATGTAATCTTCGATGAGGATTCAGAATGGAAAACCTCACCTACACCGGAGATAGAAGCATCGACTTCACAGTCACCTACAGAACAGGTTGATGAAGAAGAGCAAGAATTGCCAGCAACACCCCAAGCAGTGCCACAACAGCTCAGACGGTCTACTAGGGAAAGCAGACCACCAGCCAGATTGACATATGCTCAGAAAGGCAAAGCAATTCAGGTGGAAACCACCAACTATGCTCTTATGACTACCATCATGGCTACAGAAGAGCCAGTGTACTTCGAAGACGCAGTAGATAAGCCAGAATGGCAAACTGCTATGAATGAAGAAATGGATGCTTTGTATAAAAATAACACTTGGGAATTATGCGACCTTCCACCAGGAAAGAAGGCCATAGCCAACAAATGGGTATACAAAGTGAAGTACAATCCAGATGGCAGTATTCAGAGATACAAAGCTAGATTAGTTGCAAAAGGATTTGCACAACAATATGGCCAAGATTATGATGAGACTTATGCTCCAGTGGCAAAGATGGATTCCATACGGTTCTTGATATCACTAGCAACACTCAGCAAATGGAATGTGTATCAGCTCGATGTCAAGAATGCATTTCTCAATGGTTATCTAGACGAGGAAGTCTACATGCAACAACCAGCAGGTTATGTTGAACCAGGAAAGGAGAACCAGGTTTGCCATCTCAAGAAAAGTCTCTATGGCTTAAAGCAAGCACCCAGAAGTTGGTACAGCAGAATTGACAAGTATTTTGCTAATCTGGGATACATGAAGTCCAATGCAGATCATACTCTCTACTACAAAGTTCAAGGGGAAGATATTACTATTGCACTTTTGTACGTAGATGATCTCATTGTGACAGGAAGCAAGGATAGCTTCATCAGAAAGCTAAAACAAGACTTATCTGCAGAGTTCGACATGAAAGATCTTGGACTTATGCACTATTGTCTTGGAATTGAGTTCTGGAGAGATTCAGATAGCACATTCATGAGTCAGCTCAAATATGTTGACAGTCTCCTGAAGAAGTTTCATATGGCAGATTGCAAGATTGCAGCCACTCCCATGGAACAAAGTTTGAAACTTACTAAAAATTCAGAAAAGCCTACAATCAATGATAGATACTACAGGCAACTCATTGGATCTCTTATATATCTGACAATCACACGGCCAGATATTTGTTATGCAGTAAGCTCACTAGCACAGTTTATGGCAAATCCAAAACAGTCTCACTGGAATGCAGCCAAAAGAGTCTTGAGATACATCAGAGGTACAAGACAGTTTGGGATAGAATACAGAGGAAGTCATCCACGGTTGCATGGATACTGTGATAGTGACTATGCTGGAGATCATGAGACCAGGAGATCGACACAGGGATATGCATTTTTCCTTGGTCAAGGTGCTATATCATGGTTGTCAAACAAACAGCCAATTGTTTCTTTGTCTTCGACTGAAGCAGAATATAGAGCACTCACTACAGGTCCATGTGAGGCTATATGGCTCAGAAGACTATTGTCAGAAACAGATTACTTTGATGAGTCAAAACCAACAACAATATACTGTGATAATCAATCGGCTCAAGCATTGGCCAAAAATCCAGTATATCACTCCAGGACAAAGCACATTGATGTCAGAGAGCACTTCATCAGAGAAAGAGTGTTACTTGGTGACATCACACTGCAACATTGTGATAGCAAAGAAAATGTTGCAGACATCTTTACCAAACCACTCGGTAAAGAGCTATTCGAGAAACACCGACTAGCTCTTGGTTTTATGCAGAGGAAGGACATTCCCATTAAAGGGGTGTGATGGAATGTAATGCTCAGTCCTTCTTCTATTCCCCAGAATCATCATCTTGAGGGAAGGCCTACTTCATGATGTTGATCTTGAGGGAAGGTGTTGAGAGTTCACGCTCAACATCATGTGATCATGTGTGCATAGCACCATCATGTGATCATATGTGCATAGCACTAACCTTATAGAGTGCTATAAAGGAAAGGGTTAGATCCCCTAACCCTAACCCTAAAAGGGTTTGTATATATTCTATTTTTTCAACTAATTCTAGTGTACAGTTAGTCATTTGTGGTGTGCTCTCTAGCTGTGCCCTCTCTCCTCATCTCCACTCTTCTCCTCTCCCCTCTTCATATTTTGTCATGTATGGCATCAATCTTGGATTTCATGATCGTGATGCCTTTGTGTTACCTAGCAACACCCCTAAGAACATAAAGAATATACATTTGTAAGGATTGAGGAAATCCATGTCTCCTTGCATTTCTAGAACACTGTTTTAGACATTCAAAGTCTACTTGCTCTATACTATAGATTGAGAAATCATCCAAGAATATTGTAAGGAATTTGATAATTTACTTTTGGAATGTTTCCATAATGAAGCACTAAAGTGTGGCTTGTGCATTCTTCAATCCAAATGGTATCACTTTGCTTGAGTATGCCCCCTATTAAGTGATGAATACAATCTTTTCTTGGTCTTCTTCTGCCAGCATTATCTAATTGCACCCAGATATCCATCCATGAAAAAATACGTCTCATGCCCTATTACCTTGTCTAGGATCATGTTAGTGAATAGTAATAGGAATGGATCTTTGATGTTTTGTTTGTTCAACTTTTGGTAGTCAACATAGACTTGTAACTTGCCATTCTTTTTTAGTATGATGATGATTAGAAATAACCAATTGCTTCAGTTGACCTAGTAGATGAATTTTTCCTTGCACAGTTGGTCAACTTCCACATTCACTAGCTTTGCACTCTCTTTGCACTATTGGGGCTCATTTGGCATCATTTCTATTGGATGGGTTTTGTGTCTAGAATTAGGGGGATTTGGTGTCGAATCAAGCTTTATATTCACCTCTCCTATGCACCTTCTTCCATTTCAAGATTTTTATTCACCTCTCCTTCAAGTTCAATTAATTAGTTACCCTATGTTTCTCTGTGGAGGCTTAATTAACCTTTGTTTCTCTATGACCATTTTAATTAATTAATTAACCTATGTTTCTCTATGGCTTAATTTATTTATGCATTAATCAATCTATGATTTCGAACCCAAAATCTTGTTTATCCCACGTGTGATCCCTAGCACTAAGCTATAGAGTATTGTAAGTGCTCCCTTTTGTTACCTCTTTATTGCCCTTCCCCCTCCCTAATTTCAAGTCCCACCCTCTGTAATGCCCCTCGCCCTTCCCTTTATTTAATTCAAGCTCCTCTACACAAGAATAATTAATGCCCCTCCCCCTCTTCCCTTTATTTAATTCAAGCTCTCCCGCTCCCCCCTTTATCCCTAATATTTTGCCATATACCAATCCCCCCCAACCACACAAGACTACTTGATTAGTAGGTGCTTTTTATCAACTTGGGGGCCTATTGGGATCCCCATCAAATCCATGTATACCAAGGTGAATCCATCTTTTTTCTCCCTAAAGAGTTATTGGCTTCCTTGAGGAATCATGAGGGAGATGGTCACTCTGATTCTCATATTAGAGCTGGTCATGGAGCTGCTGAACAATACCCTGCTCCACAGAAAGGGTTTAAGGATTTTTCTCAGGACATTTTACTGAATCCTACGTAGGAAGTTCCCATGCAGGTTGCTACAGATTCGTCCTCATAGAGAATTAATGCTAGGGATGAGGCTGAAAAGATCTTCTCTTTCCAGGTTCCTTCATATGTTCACAAGAGTTTCTGAAGTGCTTTTCTTGGCAAGTAGGGTCTGCTTCTTTTTCTTTACTTGAATGGACAATAAGGGACTAGGATGTCTTAAAAACAGAGAGAATTATGTTATCCTTTTTGTGAGGATGTATGTCCTGGTATGGACCCCCATAACTCTAAGGATATGAAAGATGAAGTTGTAAATATCATTTTGAGATAAATATAATCACTTTTCTTCTGCCCAAAAAGAAAGAATGAATGAAGAGTTGTTCCAGTTCCTAAAGAAAACACTCCTCCTAGTTGAGGCTGCCCATGAAGACCCTTGCATGCTCCCCTAGATGGCCACCAAGGTGGAGCTATATCTGTCCAAATAATGGCCAATGTGTGTGCATGGTAGACCTAGGGATTATCCAAAGCCTCTATATCTAGAGAACATGGCTCAACCAAATTTCATTGAACAAAAAAGAGTCATTTCTCTTGTGAAACACTTAAGGACCCAAGAGAGAGAGCCAAGCTACTCAACCTCAAATCATGAAAAAAAGGGAATGCACAAAGGTGCTCAATAACCTAGCAGTCCCCTTCAAGATGATCCATGCCTATCTGTAGTCCCATACACAATGCTAAATAGACTCCTAAGTAGAAAGGCAACAAATACATGTGGAATATGTCCCAAACATGGATCTTCACATCGGCTCACTTCAATCCCTCCATAAATGGAAAGCCAAAATAAAAGAGTGATTTTTCTGAGGGATTTTCAAAGTCTCTCCCAAAAGGATTTCTTCAAAGCAAAAGAAATATGAAAATTCTCCCAATGAAGAGATTTGGTGGGTCTCCAGCCTCTCAAGCTGAGCTAAAACTTCCTTGCCTTACTAACGGTGTATCAAATGAATGGGAGGCTCTCCTCTCAATGCCTAGCATCAATCCATTCCCACTCCCCGAGATTCCACAACAAATACTTTATGGGACACCTCCATAGGACCAAAGCCTCCATGAAACCCCAAGGGAATATGATCCGGGTTAGGGTCTAGATACCATCCTAAAACCCAAAAGCACTTCTCCACATGACTTACAACCCTGATAGACTAAAATGGAAACTACCTAAGTATATCCTCCGTAGAACTAGACAACCTACCCTAAGAATGTACATCAAAGACCAAAGCATCCCCATCTGATCCTCCAAATCCTATGATCTAAAGTGGAATCCCTAATCTCATAAAGACCCCTAGCTAAGTAAACCAAGAAAGAGAGGCATATCACCTAGAAGAACCCTATCCAAGCATATTGTTGCATCAATTTGTTAAATTCTCCCAATATTCCCTCTGAGGTGACTTACTATTGTTGCATCAACCTATTGGATTCTCCCTATATTCCCTTTGAGATCACTTACAAATTGGAGTCTATGATGAATGCCTTCCAAGAACCCGTAGAGGAAGCCAAATCTTTCTCCCATATAAACCACTACATATATTGAAAAGTACTAAGTGGCCTACCATGCTCATGACTTATACTACTATATCATAGGCTATCTATCAATCTCTTCCACAGAGGAACATGGAATTATCCAAAGAGCACTCTTGAAGCTGGCCCAACTTTTAGGATAGCATCCATAAGCGGGGAGAAGGGATCCCTGAGATGGTGGGCCAAAGTAATATCCACCTGGTTGTACTTATCCAATCTCCACCTAGTAGCATCTATTGAATCTCCACCTATGGAAGGAGAGCAGGATTGTATGCATCGAATGAAAAAATCCTTCGAAGGTCCCTAATACCTATCCTAGAAAGAATCCTCTAATCACAATCTTGCAAAATGAAACTCTCCTTTGCAAATTTGGATCTATTATGAAGAGGCCTCCTCACATGGATAGGATCAGAGTCTCCCAAGCCACCCTGGCTCTACCATCCAGACCACTCCAAATAAAATTCCTTATTAGCATTTGAGCTAAGTGATGTAATCCCTAGAACAGCACCAATAAGAGCAAATAAACCATGCCATGTTCAACAATACTTGGCTGACCACCACCACCACCGTAGAAGCCAAGCTCCAAAAAAGGAGTTTCCTCCTAATATGCTCCAACATTGGGGGAAATTGCTATGAAGGAGAGATGCCCATACTGACTTGATAGCCTAAATATATGACAAAATCACCCCTTTGAATCCAAGTGAAACCGAAACCTTTCCCAGAACCTAGAGTTTATTGGTAACTAGTCCAAAAGCCTTTGGATTTATTCCAATTAATGTGTACACCTACTACCAAACAAGACAATCCAAGGCTTCCCTAAAAGAAGTGAGGTTCTATGAAGTGGTGTCTAAGAAAAACAAAAATATCATCAGCCATCTTAGTATTGCATCCTCATCATGTCTCAGGGGGAGTCTGAGCCCAAAAACATCTGCTTGAGATCTCAAAAATTTGTTCATTCCTTCATACGCAAATAAATATAGTAAAGGGGAAAGAGGGCATACCTGACACTTAATCTAGAAATCTAGAATCTCTCTCGCCTCTCTCCTCAAATAAGTGCTTAGCTGTGGGCTAATTTGTACAATGAGGAAATCCCTCTAATCTAGAAAACACCAAAGCATCATCTAAGAATCTATAGTACCCCTCTAAAAAATCCCAATCTACTCCGTCATAAGCTTTCTTGAAATCCAAGAGTAGGATAACAAGCCTCTGGCCACTATGCATAGCCTAATGTGAATCTGCCCAAAATGAGAATATATAGTCAAATATGCTTCAACCATGAACGAAGCCCATCTGCATGGGTTGCAAGCAGGGACTGGTGCATTTGGCCAAAATCTTATAAAATTCTCCCAAGAGAGTAATTGCCTCCAACTGAGAAATTAAATTTATGTAACTCCCTTTTGGGATAAGATGAATGAGACTAAAGAATGTAGGTGTCAGTCCATTTGGACCTAAGCACTTGCCTTGGGAAAGGGCAAGAATTGTAGTCCTAAATTCCAAATTGGTGAAAGGTGCATCAAGTGAAGGTCTCATATCTGATTTCACCAAAGCTATAAAATCTTGCCAAACTCCAAATCTAGTATCATCTCCAGTAGGTGTGTTAGGATTTGCTAAAAGCACAAATGCATAAAAATCTGTAGCTATGCAGAAGATGGTATTAGGATTTGATTGAAGAATCCCATCATAGTCAAAAAGCTAAGAAACACTTCCTCTACCATTCCTTGGGCCATGCGTAGAGAAAAAATGTTTATTGACTCTACACCACTTGTGAATCCAAAATGACTCTCTAGCATGAAAGGCATACTGTGCTCTCTAATCTAGCAATAGTGTTGATGAGCCCTTATTGTAGCAAGATGCTCTTAAATCCAAGCATTCATGAGCCTTTTCTACTCTTCCCCTTGTAAAGATGCTAACTGTTTCCCATATGATAATGGTGGCTCTCCTAGTACTAGCAACAATATGATAGAAATCACTAATGCCAAGAAGGGCTATGGCCATAAGTGAAGGAGATCCTACTCCGCCCTACAAATGAGACTCCCAAATCTACAAACACATCGTCCATGAGGCCCTCCTCTGCATACAATGCATCTCAAATCCTAATATTGGTAGCGCGGTATCTCAAGTGCCAGCTACAAGCATGGTTAATACTTTAGCCATTGAGACACCAATAGTGGACAAGACAGTGCTTGCATCATGGTGACGATGAAAAAGCACAATTTACAAGGGGTGATCATAGACATTGGTCTAGGATTAATAATAAGTCCACCTGCCTCAAGGAGAAGTTAAGGATGAAGAACATCAAGCCTCATGGAGAAGTTACGAATGAAGAACCTCAAGGTATCCCCCTTTTCAGTATGCATGGCAAACCAACAACTCGTACTCTACCTCTTGGGACTTGTATCCAATAACTAACTCATCACCACTTGACGCCGCTCCCTCACAACAATTTTCTCCTTGAAGCTTCCTCAAGGCCTCTCATTCTCTTTGCTAGGGCTCCTTGGTTTGCCTCTGATTTGGGACAACTAGAATGGCTTTGCTTTGGGTTTCCACAAGGTAGGTCAACACAGCACCTCTTATTAAGTCGGCCCAAGCCTCGTTGTGCCTCATGGCCCACTCGAACTCGTGCAACCATCAAGGCCTCTACTCCCCAATCCTAGATTCTAAGGTCACTCCTAGCCTATCTTGTTTTTCTTCATCGTTCAACCATCCTCTTATCTTCTACGCCACGAGCTGTGTATCTTCAAGGTCGTTCAATGTTGTTGCTTGACATCTACTTGTGTGGTCGCTAATCTTTAGGTGCACGTCTACACTCCCTTGTCATATGTTGGTGATGCCTTAGTTGTGAAGAACCTGCACGCTATCATCCGCAACATGTGTGAACTACTAAAAATAGGACATAAATCCCAACAATGGGCATAGTTTGTACTTTGATAGCATGGCCAATTTGTGCACTCTTGACTCACGAATACATGGTGGTCTTCTAATGCACTCGCGTGACTCATTGTTCTTTTTGCAAGGGTCCCACAGTGTTTGCCAAATGTTGACTTTCCCTCACATTCGCTCAACGTGCATGCAATCCCCAAGTACACATCATCTGCGTGCTGAAAGCACATAACAAATAATCTTTATGTATGTGTGTGAGACAATGGCTTCACGACTGCAACTCCATCGAGCCTCACGCTTTGGTTGGTTATGTCTTGCAACCTTGAACATAATTCTCCAAAAATGAACAACGCTCTCTTTGAGTTGTGGCCTCAAGGTTACTCTCTACCCAATTTGTGCCATGAGGCCTAGAATCTTGGTGAGCCACCTTGGCACGCGCTTCGCATTGAGTTCCCACAGGTGTAGTCCAAGTATGCAAGTGTCGAGGATTAACACACAAGCTTTCATTCCCTTGGCTCAAGTTTGTTATACAACATTTGACCTTCTTGCCTAATGATGATACGAGATCTAAAAGTCAACAAAATTTCATAATTCAACAGCAAAGTTCATATTCAACCTAATGTGGAGGACTCCGAGAAGAACAATGAGCCACTCCACTCCCTATTTGGAGTTGTGAGATGTATTTCCTTCTAAACAATCCTCTTGATAGACGCTACCCATTTAAAGATCATTGCATACTATGTTCTTGTTCCACTTAGGCTTTGTTGATTGTTATCCTCACGCCTCCATGTCTTTAGAGCTCGACAAAAGTTATTGCTCCTAGAAGTTTAAAAAACTTGAAAAATGAGATCACTCATACACCTAAAAGTTATTCACATTGCTAATAATGTTCAATTTCCTTCAAATATATGTTCTTCTTGGAGTTTATATTACTTACCATTCTTTTGAGTAAAATTAAGATTATTAGAATACCTTCTTTGGAAAGCATGGCCCAAGTCATAGAACCATTGTCCACCTAGAAGTACATCAATTTTATCCAAAAGCATGATTTGAAAATTTAAGTCAAACCTTGGACCTCAAACTTTGATGTGTCAACACCAGTATTTAATGCAAGCAACTTCCATATATGGAATACCTAAGCCTTTTGGATTGCATATGATCTATATAAGTGATATTCAAGCCATAAAGCAAGCTTGCTTTTTAAGTTGGGTGATGAAGGTCTAAAATGGATGGCCATGTATTTTTCTATGCATCCTTAACAAAGCACATGGTTCAAAAGTAGGCTCTCTCTTGAAGAACAAGTATGAATGATCTTCATGACACACATCTACCTCGTTACAATTAGAGATGCAAGGAGAAGCGAGGTCTATGCCAGATGTGCTTGTCTAGGTGATTGCTGTTTTCCTTATTTATTAAAACAGTTGTGACCATAGTTTGATCCTTTCCTCAACACTAAATACAACGCCCTTCTTTCATAGCTCTTTCCCAAAATTCTCGGGTTCAATGGGCTTGTAGGGTTAGCAATAAACCTTTTAGGAGGACCATAGGAAATTTCTTTGAAGATTTACTTTCTTCTTACTTCAACCTAAAAACTTGTGATAATCTGTAACATGCCCAAAACTATTGAAATTCCTGGTTACACTCCTCACACATGATCTTCAGTGGCTCTTGTAGGGCATCTTGGCTGGACACAAGGTCCCTCCTTTACATGAAGGAGGGTAGGCTGACCAAGCTCACCGACCAACAGTCATAGTGGACCAGCTGGCTAACCCTCTGGCCCAAACCAGCCACAGACTGGTCAATAATTTGTGGACTAGCCAACCAGTAAAAAAAGGCTACTTAAGCCCCTGCCAGACCACGGCTTCAGGCTCGCATGCCCCAGCCCTTGCCCATCTCTTGTCACATTTACTGGCCTGCACACAACCCACGTGCTAATCTCTCTCTCTCAGATCCAGCCCTGATTATCGCAGACCTGCCAGCTCTCCATGCTCAAGCTCTTGCTGCCTATGTGGCTGACTCTCTGACTCTCTAGCTTGACAGCCTATGCGCTGTCCACATGGCACTCCAAATGGAGGTCATCATCCTAGATCTGCTCATGTGCCCCCAGTATGATGCGCCCGCATGGCAGGCTCTCTGCCTCCTGGATTCTATGAAGATGCAATGCCCCACTGCTGTTGCTGCCTGTACAGCTCCTTGCAAAATATGCACTTTCTCGTCTTTGATCCTAAGAAGAGAGATCCCCGTAATTGCTCAACGTAGAAATCCTCCTCCAAGTCTTCATTCAGAAATCCTGACTTCACACCCAGTAGTACTTGCGAATGTGCACTCAGTGCTGATCCATGAGTCCTCCAGGCTCTTCTTAGACCTCTTTGCAGTAGTCGATGTTGAATGGTCCCTCCTAGATTACCACACTCAAGAGACTTGGGTATCTTCAAGGGGGCTCTTCAACGAATGTCTCAAACTGAGACTCCAATCATCTTGAAGACATTGACTTTGCACCCCAGCGTCTTCTCGCAAAAGGCATCAAAATGCCTCTATAGTGAAGGCTTGCCCTTGGCTCTCCTGACAGTCATCTCCCATTCTCTAAACTTTCACAAAACCTTCTACAAAACATAGAATGTCAGTGAAACAACCGATGACGGCTAGGAAGTATACTAACTCTGAACTTGAGCTTTAAGTCACCTTCGCAGAAATGTCGGAGTCCAACTCAAGTGAGGGTTTGGCTATGAATCTAGCCGCCTTCAAGAATGGATCCAAGTGTTGCTTGCCCTTGAAGAAAGCCAGGCACATACCTGAAATGCCTTCCATTGATGGAAGCCCACCCACCAGACCAAACGTATGGAACATTGCTGCTACTCAAATGAGACAGCATAATGAATCTCCATTTCTCTAAAGAGAACATCTCTTCTTTCTCTTTGCCACTCTAAATGCAACTGCCCAAGCCTCAAGAATGTTTTCAAGAGGACGCAATGAAGATCTCTTGCGACAACCCTAGCTTCATGCCCTGAAGACAGCACATCAAGGTTCATTATCATTTTGTCAGGGAGATGATCTAGGATGAATCAATTGTTTTAATACACTGCCCAACAAAGGCTAATACCTCTGATTTGTTCACAAAGGCTCTTCCAGGAGAGCAAATGGAGCTCTCATTTGATGGATGGAAGAGCCTTTGTGAGAGGGGTGTTAGGAGTCACTGCCCCCCCTGTAAACCCATGTGAGGAGAACAAGAGGGCAGTAGACTAGGGTAGTCTCAGCTAGGAAATTCGGGGGGCCTAGGCCTCAATGTGAGGTGGTTTTGAAGCACTTTCAGCAGCTGCTTGCAACACAACTAAGGCACCTATTTGGGGGTGCTGACAAAGGCAGTTGGCCATCTGCGAAAACCGGTCAGCTAACTCAGGCAAATGCCTTCCTCACAACAACTGGGAACTACATAAGGTACAATACCTACTCTTCACTCTCTCTGTGTGTGAGCAGTAGATCTGCAGGACCTGGTCAGTAAACTTCAGGCCTCCCCAGGCCTACATAAGGAGGGCTTATGCCTTCCTGAATCCTTAGAACCACCACTGAAGCCTTCAACAGCAGGCACACACAGAGACAAGACGGTAGGTCTTATACCCTCTGTAGTTCTCAGTTTTATCCCTCAGCTTTTGGCTGGTTGTAGAGATTCCAGCAGAATATGCTTAAAGAATTCTCGCACTCTCTGCGATCTCACTCAACACAAGTGTACTAGATAATGAACCATGAAATTAAATTGCACAAGAGACAGAGGCAGAATAAACTCAGTATCTGTTGTCCACAGATTTGGGAAAACTAGCTCAAGGTGCTAGTCTGTAACTGCCATTTCCAAACTGAATCAGTCTGTCCACAGACCCAACCTGGTCTGAGTTTATAGACTGCAGCTGAGCTATAAAAGGTGCTGCAGAACTGCTGCCAGTCTTTGCCTGCCTGTATGGCCTTCTTGGAGGGATGTCCTGCCCTGTTCGCTACTGCATACTGCTATGGATGATGTGGCAGCCTGCGTGGCTGTCAAGTGGACATCCTGCTGCTGCTGATGTGCTGCCATGTTCCTTGTAGCTGGCTTAGGGTTCGGCAACCCCAAAGGCTGCCATGGTTAAGTAGAGGCCCACAGCCTTGACCGCAAAGGCCTTATCACTACAAATGATGTGATCATCCACTCTTCCTGCATAGCATACCAATCATCTCCAAGGTAGTAGGCTTGGCAAACCTTGCCATCATGTCGAAGCTAGAGATGGAGACCCAGTTCAAAATGAAGCTTTTATTTTCAACCTTCTCATCAATTACAGCAAAGCACTCAGGTATTTCCTTTCGCTTGAGGGAAGGAGAAAAGAGTCAATCATCCTCTCTCATCCACTTGCTCTTCAAGTCATACAATCATCACTGCATAGAAGGCATATGCCTCAATGAACGCTCTCTGTTCAGCTGCAACACTTGTGCTAATCACCTCAAAGCTGCCTCGATGTGTTTTACAAGCTTCAGCTGCACTCTTTGCATTCATAATGTGTTTAATCAAATTCACATTGTTTGTGATGATGGATGTTGCTTGCGCTTCATTTGTTTCCCCCTCTCCAATCTCCTGTTTGAACTCTTCAATCTTCCTAGCATCTATAATAGGCTTTGTTTGTGTGCCCTCTACCAGCTTCCAAAGCCCTTACCAATGCAAAGCATCTTCACTGTGAACTTCAAAATTAGAACCATTGAGCTTCTCTTCCACACTAGCATAAGTGATAAACTATCCAATGGCATATCTATAAGCCATGTCCCCTTATTTAAAACATTCACAAAATGCAAAGCATTACCTTTACTGAATAATCTACTTGGTACTGGAGCACCTAAACCAAAACAACCAAAGATGGCATGCTCAATTGGAATCTTAAGAGACACCACATATCCCGTCACTTGACCTCATCGTTTGCACAAAAGTGGCATCAAAAGCTAGCGAGCTTCACCACCAATCATAGGTTCACTACTTCTAACCACCACTCCAAACCCTCCATTAGGCTATGCCTAACCCTTGACCTATGCCAACACTAGATTATCCTAGTCTCAACCTGTCAAGGTGCAGCAGCAGAAAACTGAGAGCAGATATGCGAACTGAGACAGCAAGAAATGCGAATGCAAAACAAATGGAACTGCGCAGCAAACGAAGAACTCTGCCTTTTGATGAGAAAACCTCCACGGAACTGGCAAACTCCAGGGCAGAACTGCACTACTGGATAGTCACTGGAGTAGGCTCAAGACTGCACCACGAGATTTCCAAAAAACTGGCTGAAAATTGCGCAAAGGATGGCCAGAACAACTCCAAACAACTACACAACCAGGCCCCAAATGACCCTCTTTATAGGGGGCAGGGGCCTGCTGACCTGACCGGCTGGCCCAACCTGGGTTAACCCGACCCAGTCAGAATCCCAAACCAGCCTCTAACTAGGCCCTACCTGTGGCCTCTAGCCCTGGCATTCTTAGAGACTATAATTAGATTGTAAGAGTGTCTGTATAATGTAAATTAAATATGATCAACTACTTTCTTCAAAGGGATTGAAGAAATGACCGTGGTTGCTCCATTTCCAAAGATTGATGGCTTGAAGAAATGATAGTGGTTGCTCCATTTTCTCAAAGACTGATGGAGTAGGACAATAAAGCCCAAGGGATCAGCACACGGAATCTTTAATTGAGAGAAAGACAACTTCAATTCAGCCAGAGGATTCAAAGATCTAGTCCAACGTTAAAGGACAAAAACCTTTGTGAGAAGGAAGGTGAGTCAGTTTTACAAACACGCGTGCCAATCATCAAGTAAGGTTGCAAGGTGTAGTCTATTTCAGTTCCATTTCTGCAAATGTTATGGCTTTACCCTTGACTATATCCAATTTCGGGGAGGAAACAAGTTGAACAGGACCAATTACCCATGGAAGGTGAAGATAAAGAGCCCACGGTGGCCGCAAGAGTGGAGTTGAAATATTTTGAGAGGGCAAATTCAATTCTACAAAAGTGTTTGTTCTAAACAATGGTAGTAGTCCAACTAAGGTTGATAACTTCATATCAGTGATAGGAAATCAAAAAGGGATATCAAAATTATAACATCTAGGAGAAGGGCTCTTCTAACGGTAGGCAGTTCAACACTTATGGCAAAACAGCTCAAATGCGAGTACGTATGAGCCAAAAGTATCCATCTAAACATTCAATGAAATACCGTAAGATCCTATGAAACCTTCCAATCTGTCCTAGTAATCACTCAAGATCGCATGGACGATCAAGGAATTAGTAAGTTTTGGACGCATACTTCATGGGTATTTAGGAGTTACTAATGTTCCGAAATCTGGTGCTAAAGGCAGCTTGCTTGCTTAAGACTATCAAATCATGTGGGGACATGAGGTATGAAATCCTATACACTCATCAAAAGGATACTTCTCTAGGAATTGATTTCCTACCTTGGTTTATGTATTCTAAGCGAGAAAATGTTTAGTCCCCAAGGTGAAAGATTTAGGGTTTGGGATAGTGGAATCGAATATTTGATAATATTAGAGTTTAAGGACAATCCAATTAACAAGATGAGGCTAGGCTAGGTTCCAATGGTTTAGGAAAAATTTTGATTCAGCCTTAAAATAACATAAGGTTGATGTTAAGGCTAACGTGGATCAGCGCTATTAGGGGTTAGATGCGACTAGTGTAACATTTTATCTAAGCAAGTGCACGAAGGCAAACTGAACTTTCATGAACCAAACTTAACTTGAAAATAATTGTCACAGCATAACTTGATAATTAAGTGAATAGGCATATAGACGTCATACTTTGAATAGATTCAATAACAGCTGCGCATTTCACATTCACAAATAGGATAATTTAGTCAGGTTGGGATTGAATGGGGCAGCAGAGCAACATTTCCATCATGGACGGTCTTCAATGAGAGAAGACTGAGAGATCTTCTTTCAGAAAAACGAGAGGTCCCTTCGTCAATGTTTTTGCTTCCCATAACCGGAGGGCTAATAAAAGCGACACCTCTCTCTCTCTCTCTCTCTCTCTCTCTCTCTCTCTAACGCATCGAACATTTCCCAAAAGATATTCAAGACGGACTGGATCAATATGACTTCTTCCAATGATCTTATGCTTATCAAATGACCCCTGTATGAATAGATATTCATGTGATTGAAAAATGCTCCTTAACGTCCCAAAAGAAGCTACTGTTAAAAGTAGAAGAGAGTCATTTTACGTAAGTCCTTTCGATAATGTTAAAATGTACAAGCGAGCAGTCTGCGCCAGAACTTGAGCTAGAAGAGTGTGTCTGGCAGCGCTATCTCTTCTTAAAACCATATTTCTTCCGCTCATAGAATAGGTCGGTTTTAGCACTCCCCAAATTCACGATCTTCGGGCAACCGTCCCTGTCCTTCTCCTGCTGAGTGCACTCTTTGCAATAGTAGGCATCCGATATGCCTACCCCGCCGCAGATCACACACCGCCCTTGGAAAGAACCATAATTGCATTCATCGCAAACGCGCACGAGCGTACAGGGCCGGACGTAGGAGTCACAGATGACACACTTGCCGTCACACTTCTCGCAGAGACGGCCGATGGCGATGCCGGGCTGTTTACGACACATGATGAGATCGGGATGGTGCTTCGCCATGGTGAAAAACTGTGTAAAGGGAAGAGTTCAGCGATGGCTCTAAGCTCGCAAAAACAAGAGTTTCGTTCAAAAGAGAGAATCAACTTTAGGTTTCACAACTTATATATGTCAAGTGTATTGAGTAGGGGGGGGTTAGAGGTTAATATTTTGCATAGGTCCCCATATGTATTAGAGGGCACCAACTCGCAAGAGAATTTGCAATCTCATGTGAGGTGAGACTCTCGAGCTTGGCGTTGGAGTATTGGATCATTCCACTGGTGGACTTGATAAACCGAAACAACTGCCCATTCGATGTACCTCCCGTTGTCTCTATGTGCCTCTGTAGCCTTCTTGCACAGCGTTACATGAACTGATAGCAAGCAGATGCAACCAGTAGTAAGCAACCGCTGGTCTGTAGGTCCAACACGCAAGGATGTGCTTTCCCTCGCCTTGCCATCTGCCCAATCAGCAGCCTCCCTAGCACTAGCGCCAACGTGGGGAGGGCCTCTTAATGGGTGGGAAATTGAGGAGGGGAGGGGTAAAATGAGTACATGGAGAGGACCAGTGATAGCTCGCGTGATTGGGTGGTCGCCAACTTGAGGTGGTTGCCCACTTGCTACCCTTCAAAAAGCCCCTTGCTACCTGGCAAGTGCACTCAATAGGAGAAGGACAGGGATGGTTGAGGTCGATCCTTCTCCTTCTTGAGGTTGATCCCTTCGAGAAGCCCCTTGCAACTTGGGCGACGAGCACATTGTGAAGCAGAAACATTGGGATAACCTCCAATCTGGCACCTGCAGGCATGGGCATCTAGCTCTCTTTGCATCTAGTCATGTGCCTCATTGTAATTAATTATGGCCTTGTCAAGATGCTTCCTTTCTTGTCCCACCAAGACCAAAAGAGAAATTCAACATTTAACTCAACTTGATTGAACTGATAGTTATTTCTAGCTATCCATAAAAACTAAAGGGCATAGCTTTGATCTACACCCAGTTATCCTGTTTGAATTTTTGTGCATCACCAAGGAGAAGTGCTTTCCAGTTTAAGGGTTTCCCTATATGCATCTGAACCAATTTCTAGACTCTTCTAGCGAAAAGGTAGGACACAAACAAGTAAAATATATCTTCTTTGATCCTTGAGCATCTCTTGCCAAACTCGTAGTCTCCTCCCCAAAAAATGATCAGTAGAGCCTTATGAACTTGTCAAGTTCAGCTTTGGAAGGGGACCAACTAGACAGATAAAAGATAGCTATGGGATAAATGCATTGATTAACGAGCATCCTTCTTTGAATAAGGTTGGCGTGGTATTCGCTCCATTTTCAAGTTTTTTCTTGGACCTATCGAGGAACTAGTCCCACCTCTCTTTCATGCCTAGAAGTTTGAAGACATTGCCCTTTCTAATTTTTTTGCATCCTAGATTGTTTGAAACCCATTGATCATCTCCATTCATAGTGGCATATCCTGTTTTTGAGTGGTTTATCATAGAACCAAAGTCACTGCAAAAGGTGTCAAGACAATCCACCACTCCTTGGATATCCTGAGAAGTGTTTCAAGGGGTGAGGTTTGTGTCATTAGCCAACTATTGGCATAGAAGTTGCTTCCCTGAGGGTAATTCTATTCCCTTGATTGAACCTTCCTCTACTTGCTTGTGCAGAAGCCAACCCAAGGAGTCAACAGCAATAACATAAAGAAGAGGGACCAAAGGGCAACTTTGTCTAATAGACCATTTCAGAGGAAATGAATGGGTCCATTTTCACACAATTTTGTAGTGGCATTGGTGAGAAAAAGCTGGACATATGAGGTGAAGAGAGGGCCAAGCCCCACATCTTGAAGAGGTTGTATGAGAAAGTCCCACTCTAACCTATCATAATCTTTGTCAAAGCCAACCTTTAAGAAACAGATGTTGTGTCTTGTTTCCAGTTGATTATTGCTTCCAGTAAGTGCTTGTTCTTAATAAAGTCTTTAGTGCTTGCAAAAATCCTATACTACAACTGAGCATGGTGAGGGGTCTCCAATTCGTAAGCTCCTCCTTGCAATCCTGTTTTGGGATAAGCTGTATGACTCCACCATTGACATGAAGAGGAAGAGAATGATTAACTACACTTTCTTTCCATATTAAGAGGAGAAAGGGGCCCACCAAGTCCCAAAAGGCTTTGTGGGATTCAATTATCAACCCATCTTCCCTACGTGTCTTACCCTCTGCCCCATTACATCAACAACCCCTTTGAGTTCCTCTAAGGCCAAGGGATTCTCCAAGTAGTTGTTGTCAAAATTTTGAGCTATTTTTCTACTTACCTCTTAACACAAGATTCTTGCCCTCTCAAGAGACTTCCTCATCTGGGACAATGGAAGTGGAGAGGAGTTCCTAATAGTGCTACTGGATAATTTGCAAGTTTTCTTCAGAACTAGTAGCACAAGTTACATCCCTCTTTTTGAGGATGGGAACCTCCTCATTATCTATCTTCCTTTTGATGTGCTTGAAGGTTTCCTTTGTCAGCCTATCTATCTTCCCTACCCACCAATCTCTAAAGTAGACCTTGGTCTCATTAAGTCTTATCTACTCTTGACACTTGAGGTCCCTTTTTGCCTTCTCAAAGCGATCCTCTTAGGGGCTCGTGTCCCATGTCTAGCCAAAGGTCCAAGATTATTGAGTTTTTAATCAATCCATTCTCTAGGCTCTTATTTTGGTTCTTTGTTTTTTGGCATTCTTGAGAATTCTCTGAGTGTTGTCAATTGCCATATTCCAAGAAATAGATGATGGCTTCTTTTTAGAAAAGATACTCCTCCAAGCTACTGAAATTTGAGATTGCACACTCTTCAAGAGCAGCAACTTGGGGTTTACTTTGAACCATGAAAGGGATTTCTTCCCAAAATAGTCATAGACCAAGGAGACATGCTTATGGTCAGACAAGGAGAGAGAAAAGTGAGCCCTCAGTGAGTCCTGACCTAAGACAGGTGGAGCCCATTAGGTCTTGGGAGATATAGATTCTATGCAATCGAACTTCTCTCCTTTTATCCCCAGATTGACTATTACACCAAGTGAAATCTCCAGTGCTTAAGGAATCAACCAGATGAAGGGAGTCCTTAGCCTCTTCCCAAGTTTGTAGTTTTGCACCTTTGAGGAAAAAACTTCTACCTTGCCATTTGTCTTTTTTATCCTCAGCCATTTTAAAAGTCACCGAGTACAAAACAGTTGCCCTCAATCCCTTCCAAAGACTCCCATGTGAGTATTCTACTTTGGTAGCCATTATGGGCATAAATAGAGAATAATAATTTTATCCCTTTCAACTCATATGGCATTGATACCCATCTATATTGGGTGTCATAGATCTTTTGAAGGAGGCCCTCCTTGTAGTGTGATAGCACCCCTGTTGCAGAGCCATCCCTTCCTTCCTCATACTTAGTATAGAACCAAGTCCTCCTGTCAATTACCTTTAGTTTGGTTTCTAACAAGTGTCGAGTAACTTTGATCTCCTATTAAGCAAGAAATGTAGGAGAGAGAGCTTTGGCTCTCAGCCAAAAGCCCAGCTCTTCACCTCTCCCAGGGTCTATGAGCCCCCTGACATTGAGGGTAAAAAAAGAGATGGGCTTACTTACCATTATTTTTTTTACCTTTGCCCTAGCTTAAAGGCTTGACTTGAGATTATCTTCTTTTGTTCTGCACTATAGCAAGTGCCTTCCCTTGCACATAGAAGTCTCTCTTACCTAGAGTTAATTAAGGAAGATCCTCTTCAAAGTCACCCTCCTAAAGGAGCTCCATGACCATGGCATCCCCCTATTGATCTCATTCTCAAGACTCCTTTGACCACCTTGAGTCCACAACCACATCTTCCCTTGCACAGAGAAGTCTCTCTCCCCTAGAGTTAATTAAGGAAGTTCCTCTTCAGAGTCACCCTCCTAAAGGAGCACTATGACCATGACATCCCCCTATTGATCTCTTTCTCAAAGCTCCTTTGACCACCCTGAGTCCACAACCACATCTTCCTTTTATTGTCTTGGTTTTCTTGAATCCACTTACGAGTCTCCTCATCAACCAGAGCCTCAAAGGCATTCTTGGAGACAAAGAAAATGGGGAATTTTTCTTTTGTCTTGTCCATTGACTTTTGAGAGCTAGCTGGCCTAAACCTCATATTTGAGTAGAGATTCTGGAAGATCCTTGGCTTCCTTTGGAACCCACTTTTCGAGGCTACAATAGGAGTCTTGAGCTTGGGAATTTTTTTACAATGTGGCCAGGTGGCCGACAAAAAGACCAACAGTTGTTCGTTAAAGATACTCCCATGTTTGTTAAGAATGAATAGGGATTCAGGAAGCTCCTCTGCCAAGTCCATTTGAATACATATCTGAGGACTACCTCTAAAATTGATAAAATTCTCTTTTTCCACCCCCAAGACTTTATCCAATCTCTATAAAGGCAAGCCAGCTAATTGCATAAAGATGGAGAGAGGTTAGGGAGTTCACTGGGGTCTTAGTTGACGGTTGGTTATTAGGGGAGAAGTCTTGCAACCACCATTCAAGGTATAAAGGCTCATTCTTGTACAAAGTACCTATTGGAGTTCCTTGGCTACCATCTCAATTCTCTCAAAAAGAAAAACAAAGTAGCTCTTCATCAAGAATCTGACATTGATCACTTTCAACTCTTTCCTGAGCCAATTTGTTCTAAGTGAAGTTTCCAAAATCGCAGCCACCGCTATGGGGGAATGTGATCCAAGAAGGAAACCTACTAATGCATCCATACCAAGCCATTCAACAATCATCAAGGAGCTCATCCTCGAGGGTCATAGTTACATGCATACCTGTGTGAGCAGATGCCTATGTTCTTGAAAGTTCAGAAAGTTTTTATGCTCTTGATTGATTCTTTCCTCCGTAGTCATGTCCTATGGTATCCTCGAGGGGAGTCTGTGAGTCATTCTTTTCCATCTTGAATAAATCCAAGGTCTCTGTTGCACAAGTGGAGTGCTCATTGTCTTGCTAAGGTTCTTCCTACATGGGTGTGTTGTCTTTGTGAGGAGCCTCATGCAAGGTAGGGTTGTCTTCCTGAAGTGCCTCTTGCATGGCCACTTTGCTCTTCTTCTTATCTTTTGGAGTCTATTGTTTGAAGGCCAAGCTTTGCAATTGTTTATGGAGCTTGCAACACTAGCATCACCCCTAGTCTAATGGGAAGGGATTGAAAAACCCTTGCCTCTAATATCATCGACAGTAACTGGGCCTAGCTAGAGAAAAGATAGCCTTGCTTTTGCCTCCTTTAGCTGCATGGATACACCGGTCTCTATTTTTGAAAAGGTCTTTGTCTCATTCGAGGACGTTGCCACTGTCAAAGCTATTGCTTTTCAGTGAGGGAGGTTGGGGTTCATTCCCCTTTGATAGATGATTAGATGTGGGATTGCCAGGGGGCAGAGGAAAAGTGGAGTGGTCATCTAGATTCTCTTCCCAGGAGAAAGGAACAAGAGAAAGTCATCAAAAGCTGGGGTAAGGTCTCACCTCACCCTTGTCATCATCATGTGTGTACTTTTCTCGTAGAGCTTGGAGTTGGAGAGAGATACGGTAGAGAGTGTAGAATATGGGCTTTCCCGTCCAAGTCTCCATCCCCTACCTTCATCCTTTATACAACATTTGACATGATATTTGTTGCAACTCCATTAAGCTTATCATTATTCTTATTCATCTTAATTATGGTTAGTATGTTGAGCTTTAAGCCTCTATAAAACCCAACTTTTAGGTAAGGATTAGAGCTATAAAAGTGTATTTATCATGTTTATACACATATTATCCCATTCAGATGATTTGATCTAGTGCTCTCTATACTCTCTCTTAGAACTCTAACATACCATGTGTGGATGAGATTAGGGATTATGGTTTGGGTTTACATACACTAATTGATTAGTTTCTCTTGCTAATCCCTTGCTTTCCTCTCTCTGGAGCGATATTACAAGCAATTGACTTACATGAGGCTTACCACTTTTAGCTTAGTGAGAAGTGGTTGCACCACCCATTGATGAAAGAAACCATGTCAATGTGATGATGATTACAAGAGAAGTGGGAAGTCAAGTAGCTTGTTATATTTAATTCAAAACTTCAGTAATTTAAAAAATAACATAAAAACTACTTTAATCTCTTTTTTTTTTAAATGGATAAACGATCTTTGAGGCAATCGTTTTATGATTGTTTTCAGACTCATTTGATTGATCATGATGTATATATGGATTATACTGAGATTTTCAGTTGAGTAGTAGTTACTCCGCTTTTGAAGTAACTATGAATGTAATTATTTCACAACAATAAAATATTTCTTCTCACTAAAAAAAAAAAAAGTGAGAGAGAGAGAGAGAGAGAGAGAGAGATGCATACTTTACATTCCCTCACAATGAAAGGATGAGAGATGTATGAAAAGAAAGATAAGAATCTAGCAAGGAGTTCAAAGTAAAGGTAACAAGTGAGACTAGAATGACCTCATCAATGTTCAAGTATTGGTCTCACAAATCTTGAATCCTAGTGACATGTTCCTACATAGAGTCACCCTCATCCATGTGAACACTATCAAGCTCTCTGCACAAATATGAGACTCATTATGAGCTTGATACATATTTTCTAACATAGCCCAGGCATCTTTAACAGTTTGGCTACCTAAAATGAGGGACAATAAACCTATTGATATTAAATGAAATCAAAGGTAAGGCTTGAGCATTATGCATATCATATAGGTATCCTACCTCCTGTTCTCAAGACTAATATCTATAGATGCTTGTCCAATAAGGGCATCCTATTGTCCTTGTTGCCCACGAGCAGCATGCCACCATGACCCCCCCTTGATGATGTAAAGGACTACCTAGTGCATTAGCGGGCCTCATCACATGTAACATAACCTTAGACGCCCTTGGCAACCAACAGTTTGCGAATCAAAAACTAGAAAGAGGATAGTTGGTACCATCCAACCGATCCTCTTGGGCAAGCAATTAAAAGATATCATTTACATTTTGTTGTGCCATTCAAGCAAACAAAAGGAGGCAAAGAAATCTCAAAAAGTTCACGTGTTGTGAACACCTTGCTTAAGCAATAGAAATCACCACCAAAGCCTATACTAGGCTTGAGGATGCACCTCAAATCTGCCAAAAAAATCTCATGTTGGAATATGTGCCGCAATCTCTGAGTTCTCTCTAAAAAACTAGGCTCAACTAGGCATAAACCCAATTGAATGCTTCATTGTACCTATAAAGGCAAACCCCAGTGGCATGAGGGCTAAAAAATGCAAGCAATGGAGAGGGAAAAGAACTTTGAATGCAAGCATTAACAAACTATGTGTGTATTCTGATTATGGTCTATGCTTGCATGTTAGTATGAAGACAGAGGAGAACTTAGACCACACTAGCTTAGGGTATGTTTCCTTAATAAGCTCTAAATACACAAAGAACACAAATCAAATAAAAACTAGGAAAAAGCACAAGAAATCACACCAAAATCAAAACAAATCCCAAACTTGTACGTATTTTCACGGTGTGCCACTACTACACATCAGGCACTAGTAGAATCCATTGGAATCGAAATGAGGAGCATGATACTCAAGCATAATGATGCTTCCCAAGAACGGTGCCAAAGACATTAGCCTTGCATGAGCAAGTGTTGTCATGAGAAATTTGTCAAAACAGCATGCTCAAGTTAAGCTCAAGAGCTTCACTCTCAATCACCTCACTTTTCAAAGTTTGTAGCGCTCTTGTTTTGCTAAAGGAGCACATGCAAATACTTCACGTTCTCATAGTAGAGAGCATGCTTTTTCAACAAAGGATATGGGCCAAAGGAAAGTTCATCCAAGTTATGCTGCACATGTAGGTGGAAAAGATAAAAAGGATGCCTCAAAGCCTTTTAAAAAAGGCAACATTATTGCAAAAAGCATGGTCATCACATCAGTGAACACCCCAAGAGGCTTGGAAAAGAGAAGAAAGAGCCTGGTATGGCAGTTTTAGGCTAGGCTAATCATGTAGGTTCCGATGATATTTTTGCTATTTTGTTGATCATGATTGGGCCTTCATTACTTGCAGCTATGATGTTTCCTGGGAGTCATGCATTTTCAACCTTAATGAGACAGTTGAGACATGGTACTTTAATAGTGGTGCTTCCCACCACATCACCTCAAATAAATCTTTATTTAAAAAGTTATCTAGTGTACCAGTTGGCAAGTTAGTTTCTTGTGCCAATGATTCTTCCTCTTTAGTTAAAGGAATTGGGGAACTTTCACTCACATCTATGGATGGTTCAGACTTTTGCCTCTAAGACATTTTCTATGTCCCTAGGATTAAGAAGAATTGTCTTTCGAAGAGATTACTAGGTTATCTTTGAGGATGACAAAGGTATGGTCTGTGAGACAAGGAGAGAGATTATGCCTTTGTTTTCACCTGTACATCATGTCATAGGTTATTTCAGCTTGATGCATATGCAAAAAGATTATATTCAATTTTTGTGGCTCCTAGGTTTGGATGTGTAGATTATGGCAGCCTTATGTTATTGTAAATTTTACCTTGCAAATCTGATGGAGTGGTAGGCCGACACCCCTAGCACCATCACAACAAAATGAATGTTAGAACCATTCATTTGGCATCATCTCATGGATTGATGAAATGACGTTAGTAACTTTGAGGTTCACTCTATGATGGATTATATCAACCTATTGTACTACAACAAAGACTTATTTGTTGGAGACTTTACTTTTTTTTAAAATTATTTTTTGTTCAATCCTCCTTTGGAGAAGGAATTTTAAATGGACTTCCACCTGTGCATTTTGTGAGAAGGAGCTTAGTATTAGTGGATGATCCCCATTTGGGATTATTTAAGTGGATTGTTACTTTAGCAATGTATCAAAAGAAGTGGAATAGGAATGGATTACTCTGAATGGGCAGTGGCACGTGGTTGCATCTAGTTTATTTGAACATTTCGTTTGAAATGAAAATTTTCCATAATGAATTAGGCTAGAGTTTGTTAGGGAAAACACACACTTGTATATCCATTATAAGATAACAAAAATCTTATGACTAATGGATATACTTGATAGGTTATAGGCCTTACTTTGGCACCAAAATGATAGGATCAATTCCTCCCCTTGGTTGCTTGTCCTGTCTACTTTGATGAGCATAAAGTTATTGATGCAAACGATGCTTGGGACCAATTGAAGGTATGTGAGTATCCATATTTATGTATGATGTTATGTAAGTCTCATAGCCACAAGACCAATTGATAATGGAGAATTTTACAATTCTTATTGACTTTCATGTAAAGTCTCCAAGTATCAATGACAATCTATTTGTAAGTTTGAAGTTTTAATTTTATTGTTGAATGTATGGTTAAGGATTTTCTTTTGCTCTACTCTTTAATAATATCCTTGTCCGTCAGGTTAAAGGACTTTCACTCGATACTTTCTATAGATGTCCCTAACCAATTAGTCAAGGGGACCTTCCATGATTTACGAAAATTTTGCTACCCTTCACCAACTACTGGTTGGAGATGTGTAATACTTTTACTTACTTTCCTATTACCAAATTTGAGGTATTGCCAATCGTAACCCATGAGAATTCATAAACTTACTTGAAGGTTACTTCCTAGGCCCATTTTTACTCATTCTAATGGGAGTAGGTTTTGTTAGCTTGATTTGTAAGTTAGTCTCTTTTAAGACAGACTTGATTCTATCTAGGGTAGTAGTCCGATCCAATCCATTGTGATGCACACTATGGCCGACACACTCACATAGTCTCACAATTTTCAAGTAGCCAACTTGTAGTCTCTCTCTCTCTCTCTCTCTCTCTCTCTCTCTCTCTCTCTCTCTCTCTCTCTCTCTCTCTCTCTCTCTCTCACACACACACACACACACACACACACATGCACGCATGCACACACACACGTGCACGTGCACGCGTGCACACACACATGCAACATAATTTTGTATAAAAAAATAAGCTCACATAGATTTCACAACTCAAATGATGATATGAGTCACTTAAAAAACATGCATATTGACTCATTTAGCCATACAGTAAAGCTGATTCACATGCAATACCAATAATACCATAGTTTGTGAAGTGGAAATTGAGATTTGGTAGATCAAAATTCAAAATATTTTGTGACATGAACCGTAACTCATATAATTTCACATATGGACTCACATATTTCTTGGTAGCCACTTGGCATACACATTCATACACACAAATACAATTAGAATTGCAAATTGACCTCAAGCTAGCATACAATTTGTGTATTGCAAATAAGCCTCAAGTCCTTATGAGAATTGAAAGGTTTGTGGTGAGGTCCATGGCTCACATGTACTCATATATAGCAATATGGGTAGACACACATGTATATAAAGGTAGATAAAATATTTCATAAAGTGGGAATTGATATTGAGCCTATTTGAAAATTAAAAGGATGTTGTGATGAGATGTCTCACACACTTTCACTCATGGACTCAATAATTTCTGATATGATTTGTAGTATTTGGATTATGTATAGCACCTTGTTTGAGCCAATGGACAAGTAAGAGTCCACAATGGAGTAGTTGACAAAGGGTTGTTCTCAATGAAACTAGTGAAGGAGCTTCAATGGACCAACGAAGGAGATGCAAGGGAACAAAGAGTGCATAATGGAAGAGGTAAAAGAATTGCAAGGGGACAAAGGGTGAATTTGGGTACTTCATTCATGAAAAGTGTGCATATTTGATACAATTTCTATGGAGCCTCCATATCGTGTAATCACATTTTCAAACAAAAACTTTGTTGTGATTTTGGCATCTTCTTTTCTCACTGCTTTTTCTTTTGCCCAATTGGTGAAGTAATATGTGGCCACTTAATGTAGCCCACATGCGTTCCCTTCGTAGCTATGGTATAGTTTTGTCTATTATCAGTTCCATTCTATCTCCCATTCACCACCACTAGTTTTGTTAATATCTATAATGTGGCTTAGCCATAGCCATGGATCATCCCAACTTGCAACCAAATCCATCACAATGGCATGGAACACATTGAATTCAATGAAGATCATGTCACAGAGAACCTTTAGCAAAGTTGCATAGCCAAGCATCTCCACATCATTGACTTTGATAGTACCATATTATTAGGATCACTTCACAATTACACATCATCAAGGCAAACTTTTGGAATTGCCCTCAATTTGGATCCTCTTCTTGAATTTCATTGGTAATTTGGTGCCATGTCAGTAATCTAGATCAACATTCCAAATCCTAGCTCCCTTGATTTATCTCTTGGATACACTTATAAGAGGTACATCATATTCTAGTGTTCTTTTGTTTCGAATCCAGCTCCCACATCTTCTCAGTCCACTTCATCTCAGGATTCTTTTCTAGATCACATATTTTGGATTTCTAGGCTATAGATTTTGGAAAGTCTTATGTTTCATATTTCTCCCCATTTCAAATGTCTGAGATAGATTTTGTAGCTAGTCTATCATTCGTTTCAAATCCAAAAAGTGTAATTTTAAAATTTTTGAAGGCTACTTCTCAAATTCAAATAGCTCATTCATGTATCTCAATTCTCTAAGATATTAGGCTTGGTCTCCATGTTGGTCTTGAATTACGTTTTGGTTTGATCCTTGGATTTGCCAACTCATTTCCAACATTCACTCTTGGAACCTGGACTCTAGTTTTGTGTCATCCTATATCTTAGATTTTGCATTATACATCCTAGCTTACATACCATCAAGATGACTCTTGTACCATGTCACCCCATCTAATGCATGAGCCAGAGCTCAATGTAGTGTGGTGTAGATCTTAGATCTCAAGCTGCATACTCTGAATCCTGTATAATTGAAATTGAATTCCATGTAATCAATTCTGCCACCATGTAGGAAGTTTCAAAGGATAGGCACTTTTTGACAACTTGGCATAGCTCCAAGGCTATTGCAAAATGCTCACATCTCTACACCACCAACCTTTGTAATAATTCTATGATTCCCAACTTAGCCATCTTTTTCTCTCCTATGTTTGAATTTTCTTGCTCTTTCTCCCTCTCTCTATATTTGTGACTATGTGTTATGTTGCTCCTTGTTCCATCTTTGATCTTGAAAGTATTAGGTAGGTTCATATATTAGTAAGTAAATATATAGTGGTAGAAACAATGCACTATGCATTCATTCTTCAAATGCAAGGATGATAACTGGGAAATGAGGACTAGAGTCACTTGATAATTCCAAGTGATAATTCCAAGGTACTATGGGGGGTTATGATTTTGGACTAAGTTCTACAAAAGTAAGGCTTTCCTAGATAGTCTCATGGTGAGAAGGCTTTTTGGAAGCATCTCTTTATAGGATATGCTCTATTGTAGAATTCAAAGCTCTGCCTGCAATCTCCCTACAATGCAGAGCTTTGATATACTCCAATATTTGGTTTGAAAAATATGTCATAGTCATAAAGGTGGGTCAATGAATAGAAGGTTATTATTCACATTATTGTCCATTTGTTCTTTTACCATATATTGTTGTAGCATTTATAATTCTTCTTTGACCCTCATGAGAGCTTTATCTTTGACCTTTACTAAAAGTTCCAACTTTCTCAAAGAAAGCTTGATAGTAGAAAGCTCTCAAAATTTCAATCATCTAGACCTTGAGAGGATTGATACTAAGAAGTTAACATGTGCATTTAATTTTAGCATTGCATGATTATTCAATGCATAAAATCATTTGGTTTTGTTAACTTGATTTGTATGCAAGCTCTTCCTTTGAGATTATCCTCTTGCTTAAGAACTGCAAAAAGATATTGGTACACTATGGTGGTGCCTTGTAGTAGCGAACAGTGTGTTGATGCCTCCAAGTCATCATTGGCTTGATGCAAGAGTTAAAGTTTTTGATTTTGCAACTCTATGCTTTTTTTAAAATACTTACCAATTGTTGAGGTGAAGGCAAGCCTTATACTATTGAATTGTTGAGCTACTTTTGAATCTTGACTATCATGGCAATTGATCGTTAAGCATGCAGAGTTGGGTTATCTCTTGTTCTTGAGTATCAATTTCTGTATTGGCATTCACACTTTTGTCCTTTGATGCTTCACATTCTTGCTCGTGTGTGAACTTGATGTTTTGGATCTCTGAGAATCTGCAACTCAGTGTTGTATCAGTTGTGGCATGGATTTGATCATCTTTAAGCATCGAGCTTTCCTTGATGCGCAATCAAAGGAAATCCTTATGAATAGTGCACATAAAAATGATCATGATGCTTAAAGATGATCAAATCCATGCCACAACAGACACAACATTGAGGTGCAAAAAAGTTGCAGAGATTCGAAACATCAAGTTCATAGGCTAGAGCAAGAATGTAAAGCATCAAAGGAGAAAATTGTGAATGCCAATACATAAATTGATACTCAATAACAAGAGATAATACAACTCCACCTGCTTAATGATCAAATTGCCAGGACAGCTAAAAGCTGCTCATTAATTCAATAGTCTAAAGCTTGCCTACACCTCAATGCTTAATAAGTATAAAGAAAAATGTAGAGAGCTACAAAATCAGAAGGCAATGATTTCCAAATTGGAACTCAATTTTCGAATCAAGCCATGATGATGTGTAGGATTCAACACATCTGTTGCTACAAGGCTCCAGCACATTGTACCAAGATCTTGTTATAGTCCTTAGGCAAGAGGATCATCATGAAAGATCTAGTAGAGATGCTTGCAACTCAAGATGCTACATGTAGTATCTAGTCTTGATTGGACCAGGCCAGTGGGGACAAAGACTTTGTGCGATCTACGCCAAAAAATGGATGACTATTGTCTCTGTGCCAACATGGACTTAGGTAGAACAGAATGTGTGTGTAGAGTAGCGGCAAAGCTCCGCTTGTACTTGCATAAGGCTAGAAATAATACCTCTTAGAAATCCAACTTGCATGTTCTACATACGATTCCTACATGCAACTCCTATGTGCAAGTTCTACATGCAACTCCTACATGTGAGTTCTACATGCAAGTTCTATATGCAACTCCTACATGCAAGTTCTACATACGATTCCTACATGGAACTCCTACATGCGAGTTTTACATGCAACTCCTACATGCGAGTTCTACATGCAACTTGTACATGCGAGTTCTACATGCAACTCCTACATGCAAGTCCTACATGCGAGTTCTATGTGCAACTCTTAATGCATGTTCTACATGTGAGTTCAACTTGTAACTCCTACATGCAAGTTCTACATGTAGAGAGAGAATGTCTTATAATTCCTACATGCAGAGAGAGAAGCTCTCCAACTTGTATAAATATCCCATAATGGAATGAAGCCCACACTGTTTGGGGCATTGTGTTGAGTTCTGCTTTGGTATTCCAAGCAATTGTCTCAAGTGTCCATGCTTCCTTGCACTCCACATCCAAAAGCATGTCCTAACCTTACAACTCCTCCTCCCCTCTCCTCCAACCTTGCAACCCATCCTCTCCCTCTCCTCCTCCCTCCTCCTCCTCCCTTCTCCTCCTCCTCCTCCCTCCTCCTCCTCCCTTCTCCTCCTCCCTCCTCCTCCCTCCTCCTCCTCCCTCCTCCTCCCTCCTCCTCCTCCCCCCTCCTCCTCTTCTCCTCCTCCTCCTCCCTCTTCCTTCTCCCCTCTCCTCCTCCCTTCTCCTCCTCCTCCTCCTCCTCCTCCCTCCTCTCTCTTCTTTCCCCCATGCTCTTACAACTTCTTCCTCTCCCACTCCTATGCTCCCCCTAAACCCTTAACCTCCATGATCTACGAGGGAGACGAGTTCTCCACCATGTACATTACCTTAAACCTTGGATCCTCCTTCTAACTTGGATCCTCCTTTTAACTCGGAACCTCCTTCTAAACCTTGGAACCTCCTTCTAAACCTTGGAATCTCCTTCTAAACCTTAAACTCCTCGTAAACCCTGCAACCCCCAATGATACACGTTCCTTTTACACATGCATGCACTATGTTTGCTTACCACACTTAAGCCTACGTCTCTCACCGAAATACGACTCGAGGTCCTAAGCTACACGTATACTACAAATGGCAACTCGGATATATCTGTAGGTGACAAAAAGCCTCGGAACCCTACATACTAAGTATACCCTACTCTTCTTGCGGAAGCCGTGGGAAAGAGCCAACATTTGGTGCCACTCTCGGGGAGACTAGTGTCTCAAGTAACGAGTAAACATACGCATGTATGTGTAAAAAACAAACTACTTTGAACTTTCATGAACATATCACTCAAGAGCTAGGAGAGCTAAAGTCTTTCCAACTTAAGTAAAAAATAAAAAAATAATTCATAGCTGAAACTCTTCGTTATCGGTTTAGGAAAATGCATGTTTTCTAGAAAAACAACACCTTAAGGAATAAATCAAACCATGCGATGTTGTCAGAGTGTAGAGCTTTAAATTCTGAACATTTCTCCTTTTTACGGAAGCACATTCTAAAACAACCACCAAAAGTTATGGGCAATCAATGATTACAGGTTCTAAATGCCATAACCCAAAAGAAAAATTAAAACCACCTCCCTAGTCAAACGTGGACAAATTCAAAGTTGCACATGTATTTGACTACTCAAAAGTGGTTAAATTCAAAGGTACACATGTGTTTGACTAAATCCACAAGTCCCCCTCCTTCCCTATAAAAGGGCACGCATCCCTCTCATACTTTTTCTTCCATATCTTGCCTCCATCCTCTTCCCGATTCCGAGTCCTACGCAAGACACTCCTCCCTCTCCATCGACCACCACCCTACTCCCATCCTCACATTGTGAGTTACTTCGAGCCCATCTCACAGCAATAACCTAGCCATCCACCCACCATCCATTGGTCCTCAACAATCCCGTTACATCGAGAAAGACTTGGAGAGCATTCAGGTTCAGAAAAAATGCCGCCACTAAAGAGGATGCACAGAAAGAGTCCACCGCCTCAACCACGAGACCCCCTTTAGAGTTCACATCCATCTACTTCCTCTCAACCACCGTGACCACGTGCATTTGTGGTCCAGACTGATAGCTCTGAAGAGGATTCAGTGCATGACCATGGAGAACAAATGCCACCCCAGTCACCACCGACCTACACAACCATTGACGGGGCCCAGTCACACTGAAACTTGTTTGGCCACCTACATCGACTTATGCTCTTTCCCATGAAGCAACATCTTACTTAGAGCAAAGGGGTCTAGGCAGTTTGCATGAGAGCCTAAAATCCTTGGAGGACTGTCCTACAATGACCACATACATCAGGGACTTTCTCCATTCTTACCACTCCAACAATGAATGCCCTAATAGCTCTCCTATGGGAATTTAAGGATTGCATGGCCTAGAAGTACACGGACATGAAAGGAGTACCAGCCGTAGTAGTACAGCATACAATCCCCTTGATGGATGATGCCATGCTAGTACAACAATGCCCCTATCCTATGAATCCTAAATACGCACTTATAGTGAGGAAAGAAATCTAGAAACTCATAGATGCATGATTCATCTACGAGATCGAGCATACAGACTAAATATCACCCATTGTGATAGTCCTAAAGAAGAATGGAAAATTCAGAGTATGCGTGGATTTGAAGAAGGTTAATGTGGCCACGAGATATGACCACTACCCCTTGCCATTCACGAAACATGTTCTAGAAAGGGTAGCCGGAAAGGAAGCATATAGCTTCCTAGATGGGTTTTTGGGTTACAACCAAGTCTCAATCACCCCCCAAGATCAACATAAGACCACCTTTGCAACCGAATGGGGAGTTTATGTAGCCACAGTTATGATCTTTTGAAACCCTCAAGCTAGCTCTAGCCACCGCCCAGTACTGAGGTCTCCCGATTGGAATTTAATATTCCACATCCATATTGATGCCTCTAACTTTACCATTGGATGTGTGTTAGCTTAGCCCGAGGAGCATAATTTGGATTACCCGGTATACTTTGCAAGCCGTCATCACTAGAACCGGCCATCAATGCCATGCTAGTCGATGAGCCACAAGGGGAGCTAATGCTAGATCAACAGTATGACTATTGTACACAAGTGACTAAAATACCATTGGAACAACCTCCCACAAGTACTACAGAATCATCAGGATGGCTCAATGAGCACCACTTGTATCAGTAGTATCACGAGTCCTCATCACCGTCTTTCATTCTCCAGCATCAAGCTAGCCAAATGATCCAAATGTCAGAACTATTCACTAGTGTGGCCAAGGAAGAATATGCAAGAGAATTGGACAGACAGACTATAACAGAAATCGAAGACCAATTCTAGGCAATTGCCATAGGGGTCAAGGCACTTCGGGTGCAGATAGATGAGAAGGAGATAGAAGAAGTGCGCATGAACCAAGCTCTCCGAGCTCATGAGAAGGCAGTGAGGGATGTGACCTCCAACCTCCAACAAAGTTAAACACAGCTGACAGCAGAGTAGTACAAACAACGACAATCCTACAGACCTACTATAACTCCTTGACATGCGCACATGCTCAACAGACGGAGGTAGTGGCACAAGCTCGACTCACTCTAATTCATAAAGAAGAAGAGCTCCAAGATTGCAAAGATAATCTTGAAGGCATGAAACAACCTTTGGCAGTACGTGCCTTCAACATCGACGAGCTTACAGGGGAATGCAAAATCTTAAAGGACCAACTTGCTACCGCTAAAGAGGCTAGCACTTCACAAGCACAAGTCTTGGACCAATGGTCCAATACCACTAAAGACATTCCTCAACAGGCAAAGGTCACCTTGCAAATGAGAAAGCTTAAGGAGGCATATACAACCATCTACCATAAATACAAAGAAAATTTGAATGAGATGTTCTCCCAAATGATAATCATCTCCAAGCTTGAACTCCAATTGCTAGTGCACAACAATGAGGCAATGGAAGACAACACCAATGAAGCCCTACTACAATGCACAACGGTGGTGTACTAAGAGCTTGTGGATGCTCTACAAGTGGAAGATCACCTCAACGCACGCGTGCTTATCCAATGGAAGCAACTCCAAATCACGATCATATCTGCTCATCCAACAATCAAATGGGAACATTCCATAGGGACCAAAACTCTATGCATAATTTTCCAAGACTTGTTCGAAGATGAGAAAAATATCTTCTGCATGTCTACACATGCCGGGTTTATAGCACTTAGGACATATGCTTTCATTGCATATGTATGCCTCATGGGTAGTCCTCCCCTCATGGTTATTACTGGTTTGTTGCCACTGCTACAAAGGCCATCACTATTATTTGCAAGGCATGGTTAGACATAACCGACATCCCACCCATGCACTTGATGATCCCATCGCACCAGCAAAAAGAAGTGTCAGAAGATGACAAGGCCTATCTTACATCCAACTTCCCATATCTAACCACTCTCTCTACGAACCTCATAACCTCACTTACCCTTGCTGCCACCACCCTCTTAACCTTCCCCGAGCTCCAACCTAACATCTATTCCCTCCATCATCTCTTTGCTCATGCCTCTCACCATTTTCAACTAACCCAACAGTCACAAACTTATGAGCCCCTCACACCTAGCTTCTTCCCTTCCCTTGCTAATCCTACCCTTGAGGATTACCAAGCTACTCAAACCATTTGCCCAGTTCTTCCCCCCCTCCCCTTTGCTCCCCCTTCCACAACTAACACTCTTCCATATTTCTCCCCCATGTCCCCAGATTCTCTCCGTGCCTCGTCATCACTTTTGACACTACTTGTGCTTCCATCAGTAGAAAATGACACAGTATTTGATTTTGAATATCAAGATTCGGATAATCCAATTCGTACTCCCATGCCAAGTTCCAATGATGGGTATGATTTTGATGAGATACCACTTCCCAGTAACCCCATCAAGGAATTTTGGAGCAAATATCCTGATATGAAAACTCGAGGTGGATGGACCCTGGACAACTTTCTTACCAACCTTCGTCAGCGTCAAATTAGTGAAGGTTGGATAAGCAAGTTGGATCCACAACCTGATTGGCGCCATCCCAAGCTCTTTTATGTAATCTTCTTGAAAGAGTACCTACATGCACCTCCATGTCTCAGAACCCATCCCAAGTTCTATGCAGTTCCACGACGTAAAAAATGGAAAGCCAACATACACACTTTGGATGAAGATCACACCATTAATTGGCCAATGATCGAACCATACTCTGGTGTAGAATGGAATATCCAAGGCACAATGATCCAAGCACTTTAGCAGCATGAGCAAATAATGCACGGCAGTCGAAAACAAAAAATGGATTTTATTTTATTTTTTTGTCTTGTAAGATGGATGGAAATAAGTAGATGATACATTACTCAGACCACATTCATCAACGAAAGCTGTCGTCAAACGACACACAAAATGGGATAAAAAGGACAAAATTTCCTATCACTTGATGAAGCAAAATGTATAAGATATAATGCTTGGACAACTAAATATAGTGTACACATCAAAGGAATTATGGGATATGTTTGCAACCATTATGGATCAAAGAATACTTATAGGATTTTGGCATTTAAAAATCACTTCAATCAAATCTAGGCATTTGCAACCCCCACCAGTAGAGATAGAGACGGGATAGATCAACAAAGATAAAGGTAGTTGAATAAAATAGGATTTGAGGCAGTTATCAATAGCAACGTTCAAGTGGACGTTCAAGTGGAAACTATCAAAACAGAGAAAATAATTCAAGTAGAGGGATTACAAAAGTAGAGGAAATAATTCAAGTAGAGGGATTACCAAAGTAGAGGAAATATATCAAGAAATGTATCAATCATGTTGTGGAACTACTATCACAAATTTGGGCATTATGAAACAGATTGTAGAAGGAAATAATATGACCCAAGTGTAGAGGAAGATTTAATGGGCAAAGCCATAATCATTGTGCAAGTTAACAAGGTGAAACTTATGGAAAAGATAACAGCAAAAAACCTATTCATTGTCATTGAAAGTATGGTAGAAATGCAACCCGTTCTAGAATCAAAAGGTGAACATAGTTGCAATGCCTATAATACACAAGAAAATGCTTAGGACCCATGGCGTATTGATAGTGGAGCATTATCTTTAACAAGATGAAACCTTTGTAAGTGTCAAAGAATGTGATTTACATAGCTAATGATATGCCAAATCCTATTCAAAGAAATAGGAAAGTATCCATACATAATTTTACATGACATAAAGTATTGATAAATGATGTATTGTCCATTCTTAATTTTAGGAAGAATCTCTTATTAGTTGGACAAATGAGACTGAAAATTATAGAGTTATCTTTGACATATATGAATGCATAATCAAAGATAAATCCAAACTATATCAAATTGTTGCAAAACTGATGCTAGCAGAGCATCACATCTTTGTGCAATGTCAATTGAGTATGAACTAACGCAACTCTTAGAATTATTGCATAAAAGATATGGACATGTCAACTTTAGAAGTCTCAGACATCAAATATAGCAATTGAAATTCCAAGGATAATATTTCTAGGAAAAGATGTTGCTCCGGAAAGCAAGCTAGAGCCCACTTTGGTAGAAGCACAACTTGAGCAAGAGATACTCTTTTTATTGATATAATATAGTTTTCAGGATCATGCACAAATGAAAAGTGTAAATGGATCACTTTATTATGTAACATTCATTATTGACTATAGTAGATGTTGTTGGGTCTACTTAGGGGGGAGCACCAAATTGGCATAAAAATCAAAGTACTCATATCAAATAGAATATGTGAATACATGTCCACAACGTCCATGATCTTTTTGTCCACAACGTCCATGATCTTTTGCAAAGATCATGGAATTAGAAGATGATTTACTTTTTCTAATGCAACACAAGATAATGTGGCTGCAAAAAGAAAGAACATAACATTAGTAGAAAGTGTTAGAGAAATGCTCAATGAAAAACATATGCTAAGACAGTATTGGCTGGAAGCCACTAATAGAGCCAATTACTTGTTCAATAGGCTATGTATTGAGATTCTATAGGCAAAAAACTTAGGTATGGTTATAAGCAAAAAATTGGGCATCTTAAAATTATTGGATGCATTGCATATACTCAGATACATGATGATTGTAGAAGGAAACTAAATGTGAAAGCGGTTAGAGCGAAGAAAGCAAAGCCAATAAGCTTTATGTTCGAGTTAGTAAGAAATCTAGAATCTCTAGAGGTGTAGTGTTTGATGAGAATTAAGAATGGAAAACATCCACATCATAAGAAATTAGAGTAACCAGAAAAGAAGACATTGATGAACAACTAGAATAAGTAGAAGAACAAGAACAACAATAACAACTTAGAAGATCCACCAAAGAAACGAAACACTTAGTCAAATAGACTTATGTTAAAAAAGGAAAACTATACATGTTGAAAGCACAAATTATGCTCTCATGACAACTATTATGCAAACGAAAGAGCCAATGTAGTATTTAGAAGCATCTTAGTAGCTAAAATAGCATAAAGTAATGAATGAGGAAATTAATGTTGTGTATAGAAACAACACTTCATAATTGTGTAATTATTCACCACAAAAGAAGGCAATTACATGTAATGGGGTTACAAAGCTAAGTATAAGCTAAATGGTAGCATTGAAAGACACAAAGGAAGACTTGTTGAAAAAGGATTTGCACAATAGTATGGACTAGCAGCGAAGAAGTTGCCTTTTGGGGTGCTCGTCTAAAGTTGATGTGCTAACTTTGGATCTTAACTCATTTCTAAAATAAAAATCGTGGCAGGCACTGCTTCCGGCACCCGTGTCTTGTGTTGATTTTGAGGCTAGTTACACACTGCCACCCCCCGCCCAAGTTGTGTCCAGTTTGTGAACAGTAGGAGAAATGCAGTCGTCCACTACTTGGTTACACACCGCCGCTGGGAGGAGAAGTTGCTGTGGATCAAATGATTGTATGATCATTGATATATCACCCCTTGTCACCCTTGTGCAGTCAAAGCTGATTGGGGGAGCTCCCTTGTGGAGTCAGTTGGGCAATGGAGCTCCGCCGCCTAGTTAAAAAGGAAAACAGGGCAGGAGGAGCATTGAATGCTCCCTCAAAATCAAAATTGTCCCATGTCTAGTGTGTAAGCTTGCTCCACCCACCACTCCCAAATTAATTCATTGATTGGTGCATTTTTTTACAACTGGGCGTCCGTTGCTCCAGCTTGAGAGCTTTCTGTCTCTTGTTAGCACTGCCTTCCAAGCAGCGCTCTAGTTACACTTTTGTTAAGAAGTGTCCCACCCACTTTGTTGCCAAGTGGGCCCCTTCTATTTTGGTTCACTCTTTCTCACACACACACACATACACTTTCTTTTTTTAAGAACTCTCTCTCTCTCTCTCTCACACACACACACACACACACACACTTTGCAAATCTCTTTGCATCGTCCATTCATCTTGACAATTGTTTGCATTGGCAGAACTTAAGGCAGTGCTCATACTCACTTGTTGATTTTGAGAGCTTTGTGAAGGCGACACGTGTAGAGAGAGTGGGTGGAGTTCTAGAGAGAGAGACATCACGATATATGCCAACGCTTCCCGCTTGTTTTGTTCAATTCAAAGGGAAGTGAAAACATTTTCTCATGCAATAAGCCCAATGCTAACACTCCGCATGTACCTGTCTATCGAAAGCTTTTGGTCGAGGAATTTCGATTGCACTCCCACATATTCTTGCCAGCGGCTCATGAATCAGTTGCATATAAACAAGGTCGCCCTCACCTTCAAACTTAGTCTCGCATTCTCAACTGTTTCGTTTTCCAAACTGAGCTTGCATTTATTTTCTGTACCAGCTCGGAGATAAGTTATTCTTACATCGGCAGTATCACCATCACCATGTGATTTGATTCAACTCTCTCATGGAGGCCGTGTCGGATGAAAATGATGTAATCGCACCTTTCTTTCCCGCTTTTGCATTTGTTGCGGTTTGCATTTCACTTAAGAATCTGAGACATGGGGTTCCTCCTTTAGTAATTACATCAGCTTTGGGAAGGAATGAACATCCGTCTGGCAGCTCTTTGCTGTATGTTCTTTTTTTGTAATGCATGGTGCTAGAGATGGCTATTGAAGATATCAGGTAATGGCGCGCTTGGGATATTTAACATAGTTGCTAATGTCTTTAATGCAAAATTTCTATCCCTTTTGGTGGCCCCAACTTATTCTCTTGCGTTAAGGTAGTGTAATCAGGGCCTACGCTGGCTGGAAAGTAAAATTATAGGACAACGTCCTTGGGAAAAAGCATAGGACAACGTGCTGAAATTATTAAATTGTTCTCTCGATCGACCACAGGGCTTTGATTGGGAAGCAGCTGTTGCTGCTATGGAAAATATATCCCTTTTAGCGAACAAACAAAAACATCAAGATATTGGCAATGTTCTTAAAGAATGCACTAGCCGGAATACAAAGGGAACAAAACAATTGGCAACTGCAGGGCCACCCCAGCCCAATGTCAAGATGCATCAAAAGACACTCCTCAGTTTTGTACACAGATACAATCAGCAATCTGACAGTTCAAATCCAAAAGATGATTTCGAAGATAAAGCTTTGGGTGAGGACGGGCCATGCAACATTGATCCAGCATTGGCCAAAACATGGGTTTTCCCAGGTTTTAATCTATTGATTGCAAGCCATCATGTGTTTCTCAGTCAGAAGGTTCTAGTGTGGATGCTGCTCACTCTCGTCTATTTGTGCAGTTAATGTGCCAATGCGGGACTATCAATTTTCGATAGTTCAAACGGCGCTGTTTTCAAACACCCTTGTTTCACTACCAACTGGGCTTGGGAAGACCCTGATTGCAGCAGTTGTAATGTACAATTTTTTTCGCTGGTTTTCCACAGGTGAGCCCTATAAGAATAATAGTCTAGATTTGAAACAACAATTTTTGAATGTATTCACTTGTTGCGGTATGGCTCACTGCTGGGCATCCTCCCACCTTTTTCATCTCTCCTATTCCAACCCATTGATTAATTAGTTTTGGTGCATGGAGGCTTAATCTACATATGTTTATCTATGACTTAATTTATTTGTGCTTTGACTAACCTATGTTTCACTATGGTTTTATTTATTTATGCATTAATTCACCTAAATATTTTGCCATCATATTCCACTCTTCCCTCATCCCACACCAACTAATTAATTAATAGGAGTTTTCACCAACTGGGGGGCCCTATTCACATATACTTTAGATTTTCAAAGACTGTGGCAGGTAAGTCCTAAATAATGTATCAAAGGTTCACTGATACTGGCATCCTCTCACATACTTCAGGATTTAAAAGACTTGAGACATATAACTTCCAAATAAGAAACCAGGTCCATGGGGAAAAGGGATTCAAGCAAGCCAAGCATAAGTAGCTGAATTTGTGCTTCATAAGTAATAAGCTATCAGAAATCATTATAACAGACCACTGACAGGTGACTGCTGAGAAGTCACATTACATAATATCCTAGTATGGCTATTGTGAGAAAGGAGAATGCAGTGAGAAAGTATGGCTATCACGAGAAAGGAGAATGCAGTGAGAAAACAGACGTGAGTGAGAGAGTGAATAACACTGAGAACAACAGCCCGCAGCCTACATCCATGTGATTGTATACTGACACTATTACGAACACTTCCCCTTCAGTTGAAGTTCTTGTGTCGATACGCATAGAAGTTCTCTGAACATTCCAACCTTTAAGCGTGGCAAATGCCTTGGTAAAAAGGTCTGCAAACTGACCTTTAGAACAATAGGTGGGACAGATATGTCTCTCTTTCATTCGGTGTCAGATGGAATGGCAAAATATATATGAGTATTTAATTCTTTGCTAGTGCAGTTGCGCTCATCACACCGGAGCTGCTTCTTGGGAGGTCAGTTAGAAGCCTTCTCAAGCATATTGCTTCACATCCGCATTTGAATAAAGCAATTTACTTTGCTTTTGCTGTTGACAAAGCAACTGTTGCTTATTTCTTACTTGACCCTGTTATACAATGCTGATTCAACAAGAATGTATAACTGGTATTGACTGCACCTCTGTAACTCAGCCCCAATCTACATCATTGAGGTGTGGTTTCTGATCTGTATCATTTAGATATGAAGTTGACGGTCTATTATACCCTTCAGGTGTTTGAGTTTACTCTTCACAAGTGTCCAATGATGCCACATGGACTGTGATATCTCAGTGTAAACCATCATTGGTTCCGCAGGATGTCTGTGAGCGGTTCATTGCTTGTAGGGTTGTACGCACCTGATGGCATGGCATAATGATGTCAATTATGGGGTGATTTATTGTGCTTTTGCCATGCTAAGTCTCACTTTGTATTGGGCGATTTTAATGTATGTGAATTGCCAGCATGTGCTTGTTACACCTCACTCTGTTATGGATGGGCCAAAGTGGCTCTGTCGGAATGTGTTTGACAATCAAGTTTTGGAACAAGGTGTGTCATCATGGTGACACCTGCATGAAAGAGGTATTACATATGCCTCTCAATAGTACATGGGTACAAGAGCTCGTTTGGACCGAATGCATATTTGCTGGCATGATTTGTTTCGACCAGAGATACTGTCCATGCAAGTTGAATATAATCATATTTTCTCAGATCATTTCCCATTGGTATTGGAGATGCATTGCCATTCTGTGGATGCTTACAAGCCATTATTGGGGAAGGTTAATTAGACTTTCTTGGAGCATACCATTTTTCATTAGCTTTATCTTGCAGGTGTTACAAAACTTTTGAGCCCCTGTACTCCTTGGGGTGTGTCCGCTTGGAAGTGCTATATGTTTAATATTTAAAAGCTTGCTTGCGAGTATGGGATTCACAATGCATCCTATCTTAGGGGGAAGTTGCATAACCTTGAATCGTTGTTGGTTGATTTGATCATGTGGTTCAAGAAGATGGTTCTTGCCCAGACATTAAGGTAGCTATTGATTGGTTGTCCCATCAGATTGTAGCATTACACAAGAATCAATATGTGCGATTAAACTTATGGTTCCAATGGATGCCCTAATGGATTCTAATCATCAGTCATGCATTCTTTGCTCGTTTGCAGCAATTGTTAGAATGAGGATAGGCAAGGAGTATCTACTATTGATCGTGTTTCTATTCCAGATGTGTGTAAGAAATTTTATCATGAATTTGTTGGGTCTGCTGGAAATCATATCTTCCGATGTCATTGCAGACAAAGAGTCTTTGTTTCACTTGGCTTATCACCAGATAATAGATTTTTCTGTAAACATATATTTATGAGGATGAGGTGGAAGCTGTGTGGAAGCATTTGCCAAAAGGACAAAGAGCAGGATGGGATGGGCTCCCCAATGAGGTTTTCACGAGGTATGTTGATGATTAAAGGCCCTTCTTGCTTCTATTTTACAGGAGGTATGGCATACAATATCATGCCTGCAAGTTGGAAGATTGGGTTCGTACGTTTATTGCCTAAGGTTCCATCCCCTGTTAATCTGTGTCCATGGAGACAATCACACTGATGGGGGCCATGTATAAAATATTTGCAAAGGTCTTCGCCAACTGCAACATTTTCTTCCTAGTTTGATTCATCGAAGGCAGTATGGATTTATTAAAGCTAGGAATATTTTGCATAATGTATTGAATGTACATATTGGAATTGATTTTGCAAGGGCCTGAGGCAAGAGGTGGTTATGATTCAACTGGATATTGAAAAGACCTATGATCATGTTAGTTGGTCTTTTCTTTCAAAACGTATGCAAGCTATGGGATTTGGGTCTCCGCATGTCTTCTTTGATGTATACTATTAGCCAACATGTAGTGGTCAGGCTTATGATTGATGGTGGGGTGACTGAGCCCATCCTTTGACGAGATTGGTCAAGCAGGGATGTAGCTAAACTAGCCTACAGCTTATTAGTTTAACCTTATTTCTCAGGTCATGTAACCAGAAATGACAGTAGGCAGTAGTAGATGTGTAGAATAGCATGAAAAAAATGAAATACATGTGCTGAATGACCAAAATACCTGGCATCTTAGGTAGGAACCATTGCTTGTGAGGGGCTGCACGAGCTACAGACTAGGAAAGTCATTCTCGGCTAGGAGTCAAGTCCTAGTTGAGTTCAGCTCAGTTTCAGCTAAGAGCATGGGAGCTCAGCTTGAAATGAATGCTTATTTGATTGCGAATCATGAATGAATGCTTGGACAGCAGGGCCCCCCTTTACAGGTGTGGGCCTGGCATCAATTACGAGCTTACTTATGGGATGGCCAATCTATGATGCCATGTCACAACTTATGGGTCCCCTACTAAAGTACCACTTTAAAAGGCCCACCATTCTAAAAACTAAGTAAGTCAATTTACCCTTTGTTATAGTCACCTAGGCCCAAAAGAAATTTGCCCTCAAATTTGCAATGGCTGTAACAAGGAATTACAATGATAAGAATGGAAAAGTAACTCATATCTGGTCAAAACATGTTTTGTGACACCAAGTCCAAATGACACAATCATCCCTGATACATGTTGGTCTGCAGCAACAATGATGGGAGTATAGAGACCATTGTAATAAGTGTAGGGCTGAGATTCCAGACAATCCATCCATCAGGCTGAGGCTAAAATATGTCAAGAGATCAGCTGAGCAGATGTGGATACTGCTTTACTGTTGATGATGGCTGCTAGGATGACTCATCCTTAGGTAAGCCCCTCCATTTAATGTAATATTCAGTATAAGATCTGTTTCTGAGTATCCAGTCCCTGAATCCTATAATGCTTTCAGGTATGTTCTGAATTTAACCTTGCTCATCCATTGGAGGAAGCTCCTCCAAAACTTGATTAATTGAACCCAAATACTTTTTAAAAAGGGAAATGTGAAATACATCATGTATCTTTGAGGAAGAGTGCAATTCCAGCCTATAGGCCACTTCACCAATTTTCTGCAACACTTTGTAGGGACCATAGCCTCCGATACATTCCCCCCATGCCCCTGATGCATCCAAAGCCCCAAAGAGAAGAAACCCGAAACCCAGCAATATGTATTACGCTCTGGAGTCTTCCGTGAAACCTCAAAGTTCAACCAACCTGGTCTTGAAGTTTGGAGTGCGATTCGTCCCTGGCCGTCGATGCCCTAGCAGTAATCACCCCTTCGAAGTTCGTCCCTGGCCGTCGACGTCCTAGCAGCAATCATCCGCAATGGCCTGCTGATTGGACATGATGCAATCAGAATAGTGGAAGGGACATGAATTTTGTACCCATATAGTGCCTAAAATGGGCTCATCCCTATGGAAGTATGCTTTGTACTGTTATAACAGGATTCAGCCAAGTAAAAGCAGCGCTAAAAATAGCGGAAACCCTAATCTGTCAGTGCCCTTGCGACTCAGCTCGAGAATTGCTACAGTCATATGAAAACTTCGCTTCTATTTGGGACTTCCATGGCGCAACAGTAATGGTCTACAAATGACAGTTTCGTCAAGCCCAATTTGACGAATGAAATCACATTGCTACTGGTGAGCAATCCACGGAGGTCCACGACAGAAAGCTTCATTTCATTGATTTCTTTATTCTATTGGCTGGATAAAATTGAATCTTGTATGATGTAACATTTGGGGCTTTCCTGAAATCTATGCAAATTCTTCTCTGAATTGCACATCATTTGGGGATTTTGCTGAAATCAAGCAAGATTGACCCAAATTAAGGTCTTGTACTCCGATATTGGTGCCTCTCCACTCGACGTTTTGAGAGTCATGGGCTGATTGCCCTATGCAGCTGCTCCCATGGATTTCACCGACATATCCTTCGAGGGCATTCTTGCCAAGGACTTCATCAACACCTTCATCTCGACATGCAGGAATGTGCACGCTTGTGTGGGACAGCTGCACGGGAAACATCTTCCAGCTTGGGAGATATATTTATTTTCCTACGTAAGCTTGATGTGCTTGGGTACTCTGCCTTGGGTAGTCCTCCAAAAATGCTTGTAATAATGAGTCATGTGTCATTGAGTCAATAAAGGTTCACAGCCTTGGATTGTCCTCCTAAAATGTTGTAATCTTTCCTGCTTTTTTGTGTCCATTTTGTTATGGAGTCAGGAGAGGGGGATGTACTATGGGAGCCATGTATTGGCTTTGATAGGATCTCATTTTGCTCCAGTTGTCTAGACCTTTGAGTTGTTCATGCATCCATGCATGATGAGCCTCTGAGCCATGCTCACTTGCCTCTGAGATTGTGTGGGAACCATGTTTAGTTCTGACTTGGAGGTTAGTAGTCCGTCATTGCCATGTTCTGTTCTTGGCTCCATTCTAGTAGTCTCTCACCTTGCCTTCACGGGGGGATGCTAGAACATGAAGTCAAAGTGAGTGTTTCTAGTGTGTTTGTATTGAGTTCTAGAGTAGTACCAGACTACTTTATATCCTAGTGTGCCACATGTCACTATGGGACTTATCCCATATACATAGGACACCTGGAGTGTGTGTGCCTATTTTATAACGGCATTGTACTTTCTCGTCTTGACATATCAGTCAACATCAAGCTATTTCTATCATGTGAGTACTTTGGTTATCATTGCTTCGCACTTGTATCTTCTGTACATTTCCTTTCCATTCCACTCCTGCATGCTATGTACCTTCAATAAAGTCTTGGGCATTCTAACAGACTCTTTTGCAAACTGTAACATCTCTTGCATGTCTTGCAAGAATGTCTTACAGCATCATTGTTAATCCCTTGGTATCCAACCATGACTGGAGACCGAGGTTGAAACCCATGCACAAGCATAGAAGGACTGAAACCAGTACTAGAATGCTTACTAGTGCTATAAGCAAATTCGATCATGGATAAATATTCAATCCATGGAAATACTTTCCCATTTATTACCGGGTATCTCTAATGGTTGTAATAAACCCGCGCTCCTAAGTCTTTCAACCTTAGTTGTTTGACAAACTCGGCAACCTACGACATATTGTTCAACAAACTGTCTCATCTTAGGCCAATAGAAAGTGTGTTTCACAAGGGACAAAGTCCTGTGTACCCCTGGATGCCTTGCACTAGGTGCATTATGACATTCCCTAAGAATCGTAGATCTAAGATCCCCAAAGTCCAGTACGCAAATCTTATCATTTCGGAACAGCAAGCCATTCCGAATCATCCACTAACCTCCTGCCACTGGTAGTGTTGGCCGGCACAATCCCTGAGTCTTGGTCAATCATGGAGCTCCCATCTTGGACCTTGTGCCAATATAAACTGAAATGACTATTAGTCGTGCAGAGCCCTCTCAACAAGGATTGAAATAGGTCATAAGATATCTGGGTAAATGATAAAGCATTTACCATCTTAATGCAACTCAAGCCATTTGCCACATTTATTAACGAACCCTTCCGATACCTAATCTCAGAATCAAAATCTTGCATCAACTCTGCCCATCTCGCTTTTCGGCCCCTTAATCATTGGCATCACATACTGGCCATTCTTAAACCTTTTGAATACAGTCCAGGTCAATGCTAATCCCTTCCCACGTTATTGTGTCCTAAATAAACCAAATCCGTGGTAGGCATACATTGTTAAATGATACTGTTGCAGAAATGAACATTGATTTCTTGAAATGTTTTTTTGTAAATTTTTTATATATTAAATCATAACAATAGTAGTCAAAAGTAGCTGAATGTATTGATATCGGCTCACTTTTTTTGTACACGATTTGAAAAGGAGTAACGAAAATGTATAGTTGCGGGGAAGTTGCTTCGAAAATGGAGGCTACATTCGAGGCAAAAAAAGATGCAATTAAATAAGTCTCCTCCCCGCTTCAAGTCGTAATACTTCCTAAGACTTGTTGGGTTTCCTTTTATGTTATTGTAACCCCTTGAGATCGATGTTGTTCCTAGGCATAGAATGTGCTGGCGCTCCAAGATATTTGCCTCATTTTTGCTTCGAGTCGATGCTAGTATGTCCATCTTGAAGTGGATTTCAAATGGTGCGTACCTATGTACATCATTGAGCATTTTAGCTGGTGGGTTAGTCTTGTGTTGTTGTAGTTGCTTTACAGTGTTTGTAGTTTGGCCAATGTATTTCTTTCTGTTGTCAAGACAAGTGATGCAAAAGACAAAATTCATTACCGAAGTCTCGTTTTCGGTTGTTGCGCTGCGGTCTTTCTCTACAAGGTTTGTGCATACAGTGGAGAAAAGTGTGACGTAATTTCATGGTATTCTCAAAGCAAGATAGTAGTCAATTATGTAAACTCTACTTTACCTTCAGCTTTTATTTTTGTTGGTGCCAGGAAGATAGTTTTTGCCTTCCCGTAATGCTCTTTAGCGAACTTTGGGTCCACCTATACGTCACTTTTTCAATAGCTACTGGCCACTCACCTACCTCCACATCGTATACATCTTTGAATTGTTGAAGTATGTTATCCGCTTCTTTTTTATCTAATTGGGTGAGCTCTTCGATGTCGACATTGAATACAAAGTATAGGATTAGGTGGATATTCCTTTGCCGTATTTATCAAGGAGCGTTTGCGCCATCAAACAAGTCAATTGTTTGTTGACTTATTCATTTCCATTTGAGAGATTCTATATGATGTGCTTAATTAGGCCATCTGCGAGGTTGTTGGACCCTCTTGGTTTGTCTACCAATATCTGCGTTACTCTTGTCATTAGTGGATGATATTCTTCATGAGAATTGAATCCGTAGATGTATTTTGTTGGTAGTACTCCTGCTGTAGTTCTTTGCATTTGTTTGTCCTTGAATAATATCTTGGTTGGTTTTTTCTACATCTTGGAGGTGTGGTCTTGTTCATCTATCTTCTGTATTGTCTTTCTTTTGAATTGCTGGAAGATTTGCAAAGTATTGAATGTTAAATTTGTGGAATATCGTCGAGGCACGTTTACTTTGAAGTAGCGAAGGCTGAAGCTGAAATGTAAAAGCATATAGGTTTACCTCTTTTGCGCTAGCCATTACTTCGGGATCTGCTTTTTTTTTTTTGGGTTGCTTCACTTGGCAAAATGAGAAACGAGATTTGAGTTATACTTAGATACTTTTTTTTGATTTTGTCCCATATCAGCTTTATTTTGTTATTTCTTTTGACAAAACTGCTACTTGAAACGCAAGAGTGGACGTGATGGTTGTTTTAAAGAAAATACCTTTTTATTATGGCGGTGCAATGTACAGCATGGATACAAAGTCAGTCGATTTTATGCCATGCAAGATATGAAGATTCTGACGACTAGTGACTCGAGAGAGCATCACATATGTCTATCTTGGAGCAAACGATTGTTGTATCACGATTAATGCCTTCCCTTGTAGTGTTGCACCTTGAGACTTGTGGCCAGTCATGGTGTATGCAAGCGTGATTGGGAATGTCGTTTTGTGGTACCAGCAGCAAGCCATGCTTCTAACAAGGGAATCCTGTGCGCATGTTTTCCATGCCCGAGAGTCCCAGACAAAGCTTGACAATCACGCTCCCTTATCTCCTAAATCTTTCAGCGAATCTAACTTCAACGATCACCACCAATCCTTGATGATCTCTTTGTCATACCTGGCGCAGTCACTAACACTCGTAGGGTTTCAAAGCCAATTTCGAATTTGGGACATACCTAGAGGAAAACTCGTTCAATCCATCTCTCTACAAAGATTCGTACCTCAGGAGTTGGCTCTGATACCAAATGACACGTCCTCAATGGCTCCTGAGAATCTGAACCTGCAACCTGACACAAACGGCCAACCATACCACCAGGTGGTGTCCTCAAGGGCCTCAGACTCAAATGAAACTAGGGCGATGCAAGATAGCAAGTGCACGTCCGCATACAATCGAGGATTAGACCCGCAAGAGAGAACTGCCTAGTTCCCACTCACGATACTGACAACTAAGGCCCTGAACCCCTTATATAGGCTCAAGCCCAAAAGTAGCGCGAAAAATAGCAGAAACCCTAATCTGTTGTTGCCCTTGCAACTCAGCTAGAGAATCGCCTGCACCTAGCCCTAAGCCTCCTAGGCTGCCTAAGCTAGTCTTGTGTGTCTGGCACACATCAGATATGATCCATGCACACGACATTAGCCGTGCTTGGGGTGAGGAGAGTGCCCATGGCTTTGAACAATTCTTGCCAAAACTGAACCATAAATTTAGTATCTCCATCACTTCCTATTTCTTGAGGCATGCCATGTAATTTGAATACATGCTCCATCAACTGGGCTGCCACTATAGAAGCTGAGTATTGTGTCCTTGTGGGTATAAAATGTGCTTGCTTTGTAAGCCTATCCACAACCACAAAGGTGCTATTCCACCCCTTTGCTGTCACTGGTAATCCAGTTATAAAATCTATAGAAATGTGGGTCCACTTGCTCTCAAGGATGGGAAGAGGTTGAAGCAAGCCAGCTAGTTTGAGATTTAATTCCCTATTTTGCTGACAGGGTTTGAATGCTCCTACAAATTTATATACATCTCTCCATAACACCTTCCAAATAAAACTTTGTCTGACCTTTTCATAAGTTTTAAGCAATCCTATGTGAACAGCCATTGGAGAAGAATGCATCTCCTAAAGGACCAGCAACTTATAGGCAGAATTCTCCACAAGAAAAATCCTTCCTTTGTACCACAATAAACCATTAGACAACTTGTAGTGAGGAGGGTCTTCACATGAAGGATTTTGTAGGTCCTGGAATATGACTGCAGCTTCATTATTGAGAGATACTCTTCTTGAATACCATGTATCCACTCCTTATACACCTCTGTGATAGAATTCAAAGTATCCTAGATAGAGAGTCAGCCACAATATTGTCCTTTCCTGCCTTATACTCAATATCAAAATCATAATTTTGAACCATGGAAAGCCATTTTCTTTGTTTGGGAGAAAGATTAGTTTGTGACAGGAAATAGTTGTGAGTCCTATGATCTGTCTTTACCCTGAAATGTCTGCCATAGACATAATGGTGCCACTTCTGAATGACATGGAGTATGGCCAACATCTCCTGAATCCTGATCATATATGTGGTAAGTGACCTCTTTAGCATCCAACTTTCTACTTTCAAAGGCAATAACTCCATGAGGCTGCTTAAGGAGCATCAGCTTCAATAGTGAAGGGAAGGGAAATATCAGGGCATACCAATATAGGAGCTGAGGAAAGGGCAATCTTCAATTGCTCGAAAATCCTTTCTGCATCTGATGTCCATAAATAGGAATCCTTCTTGAGTAGATCAGTGAGTGGAGCAGCAACTTTAGCAAAATGCTCAATAAATCTCCTATAAAAGGAAGCAAGACCAAGAAAACTTCTGAGCTGGATTCCATTGCTGCCCACAATGTGTTCTAAATGTTCCACCTCTCTAGCCATGTAGGTACAATTACTTCGTGGGTTCTTACAACCTCCAAGACCTGCTTCACATAAGAGAGATGGTCCTTCCTAGACTTGCTGTGATGAGTATATCATAAAAAAACACCAATACAAATTTGTAGAGGTAAGGCTCTAAGATTTTGTTTATAAGGGATTAGAAGGTGGTTGCGGCATTGGTGAGGCCAAATGCTATCACCTTGAACTGATACAATCCTCTTTCAGTTCTAAAAGCTGTCTTGGGCTCTCTCATCCTTATCTGATGATAACCCGACCTAAGGTCTATCTTGGTGAGGTATTGGGCCTAGCCACCTCCTCTCTCTCCACTTTTGCCAACCTATAGGGAGCTTTCTTGACTGGTTTAGAACCTGGTTCAAGAGTGATGGTGTGGTCAATGTCCCTTTGAGGTGGGAGATGATGGGGCAGATCAGCAAACACATCTGAATATTGCTGTAACAGCTCCTGCATGTCATGATCTTCAACCCACACATTCTTTGTGCCTTCAGATTTAGAAAGGTGAAGGGCATAGACTGCACACACATTTTTGAGGTCCCTTGCCAACTTCCTAGAAGAGATAATGGTCAACTTAGGTGGTTCATGACCCTTTGAAAGTACCTCCTTACCTTTGTGGAAGAACCTCATAAACATGCGATTGAAATCCATAGGAATCTCTCCAAGAGCTCTCAGCCATTCACATCTAAGTACAATTTCTATTGGCCCCATATCCAAATGGGCCATATCCAAAGCAAACAAGTCTCCTTGGAAGGTATAATCTGGGGACAACTGAATTTAGTTGGCTTGACAACAATATCTACTAATGGAGTGCTCCCCATTAGCTATTTGAACTTGCAGACCATGCTCAATCTGTGTAGGTGTATTCTAACTGATAGGACAGACTTAGAGTTCAGACTTAGAGTTAATGAAATTGTGGGTGCTCTCACTGTCAACCAATATGTGAACGGGTCTGCCATTGATGGCCCCTTCTAGCCATAAATGCCTCTGGAGATATGCTATAGATCGCAGATTGGGTGTCCCAGAACAGATTTTCATCATCCACACAAGAGTTGCCCTCAGGATTTCTATCATTCTCCATGTAATCATCTAGAATTTCCACATTCCATGATTGATGTGCTCTTGGGCTATTAGGCTGGCAGTCACCACTTATCTGGGTGTTTCCATGGTAGGACCACCTGGGTCAAATGGGAAACAAGTCTCCTTTTTGGAATCATGAGTGTCATCATCATCATCCTAGACATCATTAGTACAATCATGAAATTCAGAATCTGTTGCTAGAATATCAGAAGATGTATCATCATCAATCTCAAGAATCATACTCAGTTTAGCTTCTGCCTTGGCCTTACACACATCCTTATGATATGGAGTCCAATTCTCTCCACAAAGGTGGCATAAATTTATCTTTTTTCTGTCCTCAATAATAGCTTGACACAATTGCTTAACCACTCTATCCTTCTTGTCCTTTAGGGCCTCCTTAGAGCTGGACCTAGTTAAGGAATTTGCATCTCTAGACCTGAAAGGTTTGATTGCTGCCATAAATAACACTTGCTTTGGAACCACTGGGAGGTCACCCTTGCTGATAGGTCTACTGTCCATGTGCCCAATGTCCAATCCTTTCTCCTTCAAGCTATTCTGAGGCTTGTAGAGTTCTGCCAACCTCATTGCCTCTTTAAGAGTGCTAGGATTGAGGGCTGTCACATCAGCAGTTATGCTGGGATGGAGTCCGTAAATGAATTTAAGCAGCCTACTTCTTTCATCAATACCATGGACATACAACCAAAGCTTTTTAAGATAGTTCCTCACAGAGGCTTGCTGAGATAGATCATACCATTCACAAACAAGTTTATCTCTAGCAATAGAAGATACAAATGTCCGAAACATGTGCTCCTTCAATTCCTCCCAAGAGTGAATAGTGATTCCCTCATGTTATTGAGAGGAGTGTTTCATGGACTAGATGCGATTGACATGAAGAGAAACCAAAACTGTATATACAGATGCAACCGTGATATCAGCCACCCAATGATGGTGTACTGCAAACATGATCATTGGATTGGAGAACCCAGCCTTTGAGGCTGTCAAGAATCTCAAGACGGGGTATCAGCTGAAAAGCATACAATAAAGACCTAAGAGGCGTATAACGCAGCACGCTGTCCTAAGGCATATTGTCTGGCATCTGCAGGAAAATGGATAACCATACCAGCTGCATCAAGAACATCATCCACATGACAAATTCCTTTGGACCAAACAAAGTAAGAGCAGCGAGGCTCTTGCAAAGCCAATGGAAGTGAGAACGCCTTTGACCAAATGAAGGCTTTCAGCACACAATGAGTTTCCTGCAAGTTTATCCCCTGCCATTCCATTTAAGATGGGAGAGTATGTGTTTCCAATCCGAAACCATGCAAGAGACAAAAGGGCATCCTTTTACTCTGCCATTAATGTGACCCAAGAGAAACTCCCAGTAGGAGGTTGCTAGTGACCAAAAGCTGCAGAAGACAATGCAAAATCAAGTGAATCATCATGATACTCCATGGCTGGTCACCTTGCATGAATTGCAACATCATTTTCCCCTTATGAGCAAGAATATGCATATGAATATCAGGATGTTGACTCCCCATGCATTTTAGGTGAGGGAAGGTGATCTTTCGAAAGCAGCCTAAGAGCTTTCTTGCGAAAGCGCGACCCATAATGGTGGACAATGGACATTAAAAGGGAGATGTCTTGCAAAATAAAACTAGATCATTGTCACAATGAAACCCTTTTCATTCGTAAAACGAAACGTTTCGAAACTTGCAACACGTTTTGAAACGTTTCATTACCAATGCCTGCACTTACCTAAATAAAAAATATGAATATTTCAGTAAACTTTAATTAATAGTTTGAAACTTAAACTTTGTAACCTAGATTCTAGTCTCTATATTACGGACTTTTAAAGTTCAAAGTTCAAAGCTCACACTCTAATTTAAATTGTCTCTAGATTTTTGTAACAACTAACTAGTAACAACTTAGAGACTAGAGTATCTTCAACATAACTGGGCATTATAGGCATTGTATGAAGGCATTTTGTGACTTTAAAGCTTATTTCGCGTAGTTTTAGCATACTATATGTATGCAGGGCAGACTTAAAAATACAAACTGAATTTTTGAAACACCCCCTGTTTTTTTTTAAACATTTCAAAAAGTTTTGAAACGTTTCACATTTGAGGATATAAGACATTCAATGGATCCCTCATATAAGGATATAAGACATTCAGAACATAAATCAGTAGAGACCAAAGATTGTATGGGAGTATAATTGCCAAAATAATTAAATATTAGTTCTGAAAATTGTAGTCATGAACTTTATGCGAGTCCCTCAATAAATTCATTTCTACAATAAATCAAAATACATAAACTATCATTTGATTAATATGTCCATACTAAAATGTATCCACATCTCAAGAAACTAAAGTTCGCATATGCTATTAAGCCACATATACAATATGCATACATGCCCCAAGTCTTACATTTAATCATAATACATTGGAGTAGATTTGTAGCATATTGGAACTTGAAATTCTCAAACAAGCAGGCGAAGTTATCAAGTAGGCTCATATGAAATTCAAAAGATAGGTAATCCTTGTTTGATAGTAGGACCAAGGAAACTAAATACATAAATAAACATATCTATATATAGTTCCCATAGTAGATTGCAAACTTTGCAAAAAAAGAGAACAAACAGCTGAACCATAGCTTTGAAATATGTTTCTTTAGATTGCTTTTGGGAATTTGAAATTGTAGGAATGGTTGCATAGCATTGGAATAGGTATGCCACTTGTGTCGAATTGAAACATCCTAAGCAAGAAACCTAGCAATGATGAAAGATCTTGAAATTATGATGGATTTAAGAATGGCATTGAGCAAGGAGACTCTAAGCTTGACTCATAGATATGTGCTATGTATCTTTGTGAAAAAAAAAAAAATGATGGCTTAGCTATCATACTCTTGAATCGATAATCTTTCTAGGTATTAGGCTTTTAGGGAATAATGTTTCTTAGATGCTTTTGTCAAAATGGAATAAGTGTGAATATCCGCATCTATAGGATTTGATAAGGATGAGAAGACTATAAACTATTCTAGGATTGCTAATTTTAGAAATCGAGAAGTATTCAAGCACTATAAGTTGAATATTAGTTTGAGATTATAGTTCATTGGAATCCTTCTCCTTTAAAAATTGATAGATTAATATTGTGTTCGATCTATGATCATATACCTTGAGTTCACAAAGGAAGGTAAGGAAATTTATTATGTACCTACTATTTAATGCTCTATTAGATGATGCCATCATGGTAATTTTGAAGTTTTTTAAATGATAAAATTATTGAAGTATGCACATCTTCTATAAATTTAAGCTTCTTTGTGTTTCACATTGTCAAACTAAACAAGTAAGGGATTATGTTTTTCATTTTTTTCAGATGCTTTTCATTTTAAGTGAGGCAGCGCAAATTTGCATTGACTTGTGAGGATGATGAAGGTTTTGTTACTTGTCTTTTGATATAAAACTTTGACGTGCAGGGAAGATAGTATTCACAGCACCTTCAAGACCGTTGGTACTTCAACAAATAGAAGCATGCCACGATAGTGTGGGGATCCCCCAGGCAATGGCCTTTTGAAGACCTTTGCGATTTAAAAAAAAAGTAATGTAGGAAAGTTTGGGATATAAGTTTGATGAAATGAATATAGGCTTTGCTACAATATGCCAAAACAATTTTCCTTGTTGTGTCTACTAATTGGTTCAACTACTAATTTTTTTTGCTTAATCTCAAACTGCTCTCATATATAAAATTTTTGAACTTTGTTCTTGAGTGCTCATGGCTTTTGCATTGTAATATAATTTCTCAAAAAAGAGCCCTTCTATCAGCGGAAATATTAAAGTAGTTGGAGACATTTTCTAATTATACTAGAATTAAAAAGGCCCTTGACCCAGCTTTGTTAGTAGCTATATTGTGAGTGCTGCATGGTGGTTGCTGCAGGTGGATGCCTCTGAATTCTCGAAAGCTAAGTTTTGTATATCTTTAGGGTCTGTGACTGTTTCTAATGTTGCGTTGGGCTGATCAATGGCGCGCTGGGGTAGATGGTTTATTTTCCCAAGTCAAATGAGGAGAGCACAAGTACATGAAGCTTGCATAGGATTGGGGGATCAGAGGAGCGGTCATGTGGGCATGAGAGGAAGATGTTACATGGGCATATCTGGATGGAGAGGATCATCCAGCTGTGTTGGGATTCGTAGTCTTTGTGTGTGTGCGAGTGTGGATTTAGGATTTGGTCAAAAGATAGGGTTAGGGTCTTTGTAACGTAAATCTACAAAAACATTGTACTTGAGGGGTTTATAATCATTCCTAGAATACAGTCTCTTAGTGTTGTGCGCACCTCTTTCTTCTCCTGCTTGGCATCCCTCTCTCTCTCTCTCTCTCTCTCTCTCTCGCCTCCTGCCTCGCAACAGCTTCAGCCCGCCACTCACCCGCTCCCCTCTCTCCCTCACCCGCTCAGCCTCAGCCCGCCACTCACCCGCTCAGCCCCTTTCCCTCCGCCTCAGCCTCTCTCGCAACAACAGCTCCCTCCTGCTCAGTCGCAACAGCTCAGCCCCGCAAGCCAACCCTCCCTGCGCAAGCTGCTCCTCTCTCGCCTCCTGCCTCGCAACAGCTCCCTCGCCACAGTCTCTCCTGCTCAGCCCCGCAACCTCCCTGTGCAAGCCAGCAGCTCAGCTCCCTGCGGAAGCCTCTGTTGGAAGGGAAGGGGGGTTTAAGGAAAGTCTTAAACTTCTCTCTCCCCCCCCTCCCCCCCCCCCCCCCCCCCCCCCTCCGTGCGAATAGACTTACAGCAAGTGTCCTTAAAGTGCAGGAAAAACAGAAAAGGGGCAGTTTTTGAGGGCAAAAGGAGGCAGTTTTGACAGTTTTGAAAGCAGAGAATTTAGCAGCTCCACCATGGCCCTTAGAGGCAGTTTTGAGCAGAGAATTCAGCACTTCCAGGAGTAAGGAGATGCCACAAACAAGGAGCTCCACCATGGCCCTCCAAGGAGCAAAAGTAGAGAAAGATAGAAGCATAGGCAGCAGTACAAGAGCCGAAGAGGCAAGTTCTTCTTTACCCTTAACATCTCCTTCCCCACCACCTCCAACGACCTCCCTTGCCTCCACCCCAACCCTTTCCTACCCATCTACTTTACTCAATCCTCCTGTGGCTCCGACCCCATCTCCTTTACTTCCATCTCCCCCATCACTTCCGGTTACCTCCCTTGCCTCAATCCCAACCCTTTCCTACCCACCTCCTCTACTCAATCCTCCTCCTCTCCCTCCTTCAGTCTCACCTCCTCCTCTTGCTCCCGTTCATTCCTCCCTAGCCCTTTCCCTTGCTTATTCCTCCCCTCTCCTAGTCCCTACCCATCCTCTTCCTTCCTCTTCCTCCCCTCCCCTAGTCCCTATCCATCCTCTTCCTTCCTCTTCCTCCCCTTCCCTATTCCCTACCCAGCCTCCTCCCTCCTCTTCTTCCCCTCCCCTAGTCCCTACCCAGCTTCTTCCCACCTCTCCCCACCGACTCTCCCTTTCAGCCCCTTCCTCCCCTAGTGCAGGCTCTTCTTCGGTCCCTGACTCCCTACTTCCTTCTACCGGATCTCTCTCTTCAGGACCTCCATTTTCTGCACCCCTCCTTTACTCACCTTCTTACCCTCTTACCCCCTCATCCTTGTACCCCCTCTCCCCTTCACCCTCCACAGCGGAAGCAGTCCTGGCAGATAATCTGCGATTGAGAGATTTAGTTATGCAGTGCATGGAGACTTGCAGACTTCAGGGCGCTGCGATTCAGTCTCTCACAGCACAGATACACACACTGACTGATCAGCTATCGACAATTGAGAGTCATAGATCTGATCAGGACTCCCATATTCGCCAGCTTCATACCAGAGATATTGATCGGGATATCCAGTTACGGACACATGCTGAGCGCATAGTGCAGCTGGAGACACGCATTCAGGAGCATGTTGTGGCATGCGATGATCGCCTCCAGCAGCTGCATGTAGCTCCTCCAGCTAGTGCAGCAGTTGAGGAGAGGTTGGCCACACTGCAGACAGAGGTACAGAAGACCTCAGAGTGGGTGGACGTTGTGCGTAGAGCCCCACAGGCCCAGCAGACCACAGTCTCTGAGACTATTGCCGAGAGTCAGCGGCGAGCTCAGAAGGCCCTCAACATCCGCATCCGCGGAGTTGAGCGATCAGATACGAGATCAGCCATGGATCAAGCGACAGATTTCATATCTGGGACACTCGGAGTTCAGGATCATGGCATAGTAGCTGCATATCGAGTGGGCCGGGATCCAGCACGGCACCAGCCACTTATCATCAGATTCAGAGATGCTGAGGCCCGTCTCGCAGCATTACGAAGGAGATCCAGATTGAGGGACCATCCACAGATTCACATGGATGAGGACCTTACAGCTCTTCAGTGGGAGGAGCATAGACGTCTCATTGCACAGAGGGATGTTGCCCGTCGTGAGGGCAAGTGGGCCGTAATCAGAGAGGGCAGACTTTTGATAGGAGCTATGCGATCTAGACCGGCTGGAGCCCACAGTTGACGACATGAGGCCTATGGGACACGTAGTCTGCCAGATAGCTTGAGTTTCGTAGTTTGGAACTGTAATGGTTCCCTCACAGCTCAGCCTGGCAACTTACGAGAGGCCTTTTTTGATCAGGACATCGTCTTCTTTACAGAGACCCATGAGAGCCTAGAGAGAGGCTTGCCGCAGGTGACAGGGTATGCCTGGGAGTCTGTCTTTCGACAGCAGACTAGACGATCAGGAGGAGTCAGAGGATCTGGCGGTGTGGCAGTTCTTTATAGAGAGCATCTCAGATCGATACTCACAGTCATGAGCAGAGACCATCGGGCCAGATATCTTTGGGTACGGATCAGGAGACCCCCCCTGAGAGACTTGTTTATTGCAGTATGCTACTTTCCCCCGAGACAGTCTCGTTATGCCTCAGATGGACCAGGACAGTCACCTTTTGAGGATTTGTCAGCCGATGTATTGGAGTACTCACGCCGCGGAGAGGTCATCCTTTTAGGAGACTTCAACGCGAGGACATCAGACAGACAGGCAGAGATTTTGGACTTTGCTGAGGATCCAGTCTTAGTTCCAGCTGCCCCAGATGAGAGTTTTCCACGCTTATCTTCAGATAGAGGGGTAGAGGTGACAGATCAGGGACATCGCCTATTGGAGCTTCTCTCATCGCACGGCATGGTCATTTATAATGGACTTCGACAGTGGCCGCATTCATCCACAGCCACATGTTTTCCCTTCGCGGGTGGTGGCACGAGCGTCATTGATTACGTCTTGGGTCCCCCGACTTTAATCCCTTTTGTACATAACCTCACAGTCGACCCTTTTATGCCTTCAGCCGATCATGCACGTCTGCACTTTATTCTTACCCAGATTCCTCATGCCCCCCCTTCTAGACATCATGAGCGTCAGCCATACTATGAGGTTCATTTTGACCACCAGTTTGATGATATTTATAGCCAGCACCTGAGTGGTCTTCTCCGTCCGCACCTTCTCGATGCCCTACCCTCCACACAGGATCGGTGGGACCTTGTACATACCTCCATCATCTCAGCAGCCCACAAGTCCTTCCCCGTCACTTGCCACACATCCAGTCCTCCACCAGTCGGTCTTGTGCCTTGTAATGGATGGTATGATGAGGAGTGTAAAGAACTCCGCAGGAAGCTTCGCCTTGAGACACAAGAGAAGTCTCCCCTCCTCATTGAGACCAAGAAGAGTTACAAGCGTTTGGTGCGACGCAAAAAGTGCCAATTTCTAGCCCGGAATGAGGAGGAGCTGAGAAGTTTACTTTTCAGCTGTGATTCCAAGGAATTCTGGAAGAAATTCCTTCGCTTGAAATCTCAAACTCCTCTTACAGACCCGCAGGTTCGGCTTGCCTATACTTCCACTTTATATGATATTCCAGACCAGCCACAGATCGACTTATCCCATGTGCCTAGACCCACCTCCTCTGCCTTATTCTCATCCAATAGTGTCCGAGCAGCAGCTCATCGTTTGAAGACTGGGAGAGCTAAGGACCATGATGGATTGCAAGCGGAGTATGTAATCCATGGGATTGATGCCTTAGCTACAGTCCTCTCCCGTCTTTTTAACGAGTCCATTTGTACAGGTCTTCCACCTAGTTGGCTAGAAAATACCATAGTACCCATACACAAGTCGGGGGATCCTTTGGAGGCGTCGAACTACAGGACCATTATGATTGGCCATGTCATGGCCAAGATTTATGCGACCATTCTAGAAGGACATATAAATGACCATGCCGAGGCGACATGCATGAGAGCTAGAGGGCAGGCAGGATTTCGTGCAGAGCACTCGACTCTAGATCATATCTTCACACTCAGGGCTTTGATTGAGGAGGCGAAGTCACGTAAGCAACGGCTCTATTGTTGCTTCGTGGACTTCAGAAAGGCATTTGACACTGTGCCGCGTTTCAGACTCTTCCAGCGACTTCGTGACTTGGGATTCAATGGGGAGATTCAATGGGCGATCATGGCCTTGTATGAGAGAGTCACAAGTAGAGTCAGGACACGGGCAGGGCTGTCGGCGGAAGTACGCAGTACGATAGGGGTGAAGCAGGGGTGTCCTTTGTCTCCGACACTCTTTGGTCTCTATATCGATGAGTTAGAGATGTACATACAGACGATGGGTGGTACAGGTTCTTTACTGGCAGGATCCACGATACCGATTCTCCTCTATGCAGATGACGTGGTTCTTATTTCTTCCTCCCAGCAGGGTTTACAGGCACATCTCCATGCACTCCACAGCTTTTGTCAGGACAGAGGGTTGTCTGTAAACCTTGGGAAGACCAAAGTCATGGTCTTCAACACGTCATACCAGGTTTATAGGAGAGGCGAGTTCTCTTTCACATTTGATGGGCAGGAGGTGGAGCTAGTTAGGGAGTATACATATTTGGGTGCCACATTTAGAGGTCCAGTCTTCACCATGACGCATGCAGCACGAGATAGGATCAGTAGAGGGTATGCCGCCTTGGCTCTTCTCGAGAGGCAGTGTGCACAGTCACATTTTCAGCATCCCGACACGAAGTCCTTACTTTTCGATACGCTGGTGAGACCTGCAGTCATGTATGCTAGCCCCTTTTGGGCAGGAGATCTCAGGGTTGCAGATTGGAGACGAGTAGAGAGGTTAGAGATCATCATGTTCTCCAGATTGATCAGAGCGAAGCCCACGGTACCGCATCAGATTACGTTCGCAGAGTTCGGAGCTACACCCCTAGCGCTAGATGCAGCATTTCAGTCAGTTACGTACTTGCATAGGATCAGGGCGCTCGGAGACTCAGCAGTAGGCAGAGCACGATTACCGTGGCTAGCACTGACATCCTCGCAGATGTTAGCGGAGAGAGGTCATACTTTTTGTTGGTACCACACACTCTCCACATGGCTCACCTCGCTGGGCTTGGATATGGATAGGCTGCCACCATTTCGATACAGCATAGATGCCCCTCGCCTCCCTCTCACTCGACATGAGCTCAGCCAGGTTATCAGGGCAGATTTGTTGCAGCTATACACGTTTCGCACTTGGGTTCATCCCACGGAGCTTCCTACGAAGATGGCCACATATCGTGACCATTTTCTCAGGATTTCAGAGGATGGCTTCATCATATCCCCAGGATATATCGGCGTTCATATGTCGCACTCACTCAGGATTGCCTTGGGCCAGCTCAGGGTATCTTCCCACAGATTAGACGTTGAGGCCGGCAGGATGCGTCGTACAGCTACCGGACATAGACCCAGGCGAGAGACTAGGATATGCCCTTGTTGCACTATGGGGGAGGTGGAGATTGAGGAGCACTTTGTTTGCAGATGCCCTTTATATTATGAGATCCGTGGCAGATTTCACTGTTTATTTGGGCACGGATTTGGACCTCTCTCTCGGATTATGGAGTATGAGGATCAGTATTGCTTAGCGTTGTTCATCAGGGAGATCACCAGATACAGAGAGAGATTCCTCAGAGAGCACCGTCGCATCCCTGCCAGAGACGTGGTTATTCATGAGGAGCAGGACGAGGCGCAGGACCATGAGCACAGAGATAGCCCATCTTGCCAGAGAGCACCGATGGTTCCACCCCGAGGATGTACATATGACATGATCCGGCAGCACCGCAGGATGATCTTACACAGAGGCCGTACCCGTCGCTTTATTTCTAGACGACGGAGGATGATGGCAGATTTTCGGAGGAGATTGCTCCATGGAGACTTGGCACCGCCAGCAGCCCATTTGACACTTGCCCAGATCTTCACACTCATGGCAGGAGGCATGGTCGATGGCCATGACTTCCATCATTTCTTTGGATCACAGACCCCTTAGGGAAGACGATGTTCCTCATATTCCATATTTTACATTTTGTATCTAGGCAATTTTGGTACTCTATTTCATTTCATTTTGTATCTAGGATTTTTGTAGCCATTTTTGGCATCTTAGCGGTATTACGATGAGGCCACCTAGTTGGCGCATCGTTGATGATGTATTTTCCTTTCGGATGATTTTGTGTCCCATAGGCCATGTATGGCCTTCCGTGGACCTTTAATAAAATTTCTTTCTTTTTTTCTTTCTCTCTCTCTCTCTCGCCATGTACCGTGAATTCTAAGACAGTATCAGAGTAGGCTGGCTCAGCCGCCCTAAACCCTACAAGCGAGTAGCCCGTTTCTTCCAAAGCAGCCCGTTTTTTGGAGTTTTTCATTCAAATTTTCTGAGGCTGCCTCTTCCTACAGAAGCCATCACTTTCTTTGCTGGCCAACACAGGAAAAGTTTGCTCGTCAACCTAAATTGTTCGAGATATGGCCATTTCTTACAGGCCGCCGCAATTTTTCATAGGTTTTCCCTCTTTTTGGTGATTTTTGGATGGTTCTTACTCGTTTTAAGTCGACTCTGGTCACCCCTCATGCTTGAACGCTGACATTGCTCGATGGGAAGTCTACAGCTCGAAAGTTAGGGTCTTTTGCCCTAAAATAACTATTTTTGGTCCGTCACTTCCTTTTGCCCTAATTTTGGTCAAAATTTTGTGGCTTTCTCTGTTTTTGGCATGACATGCTTCTGGCTTACAATGAAGTACCTCACTGTCTGATTTCAGAACAGAGTTGATTGATCAAAACCCTAATTTGGTCGAACTTTGACTGTCACCAATCATTCAGGGTTGAGATTGACATGGATACCTCCAAAAGCAATGCTGTAATTCACAAGCTCAATGGCAACGGGCTCCCTACTTGGTAAAGTAAACTTCGACTTCTTCTTTTGGGAGATGGTGTATGGAATGTGGTCAAAGGCCTAGAAAAACAACCCATAGAGGGTCCGGGAGCACAAATCTGCCAAGACGTTGGCCTTGGTCTTGCAGACAATCTCATCCATCACTTGGATTTCATCAAAAGAACCAAAGAGGCATGGGACAAGCTAGAAAATCTCTTTGGCAAACAAGATCAACTATTTCTAAACTAAAAGTTTTTTGCTTTGAAAATAAATGAGAGTCAAACTGTGACTGTACAGTTGGAATTGTAGGCCGCATTGGAATCTGAAAATGCCTATTTCTTTAAGATGAAAGCAAAGAAGGGTTGCAAGGCATTCAAGTGCAACTTTTGCAAGAAATTGGGTCACATTGAAGACATGCCTTAAGAAGATGGGCAAAGGAGCATGCAAACCTTATGATAGAAGAAGATGCTAAAGACGAAGCAAGACCTTCCACTGAAGTTGAGGAGAAAGCCTTCACTGTGGCATTTTCTAATCTGTCAACTCAAGAGGAGGTAAATACTGATTGGGCATTTTAGCGTGATTGTGCCAGTCAATTGTACTTTGCTTGGGTAGTCTCCCAAATGATTGTAATAATTGTCTTTTGCCTTATTATTACAAAAGGCTCCATCAGTCCTTTCATAGCCTTGCTTAGAGCAACTGATGTAGGTTGTCATGTGTGGTCAAGTTCTCATATCAGGCTTGACTTTGAGTTTTAAGTGTTGATATCATTGTGTTCTCGTATCACATGATTCTAGTCTTGAGCCCAAATCACCATGGTTATTGAAGGTTCCCAGCTCAGGGTTTGCTAAAAAGATAGGGTTAGTGTTTCTATAACCCAAACCTATAATATTATTGTACGTTGGGGTTTATATTCATTCCTAGAACACAATCTGGTATGAACCAAAACCTTTGAAAAGTCTAAACCTATAATATTATTGTACGTTGGGGTTTATATTCATTCCTAGAACACAATCTGGTATGAACCAAAACCTTTGAAAAGTCTCCCAAATGATTGTAATAATTGTCTTTTGCCTTATTATTACAAAAGGCTCCATCAGTCCTTTCATAGCCTTGCTTAGAGCAACTGATGTAGGTTGTCATGTGTGGTCAAGTTCTCATATCAGGCTTGACTTTGAGTTTTAAGTGTTGATATCATTGTGTTCTCGTATCACATGATTCTAGTCTTGAGCCCAAATCACCATGGTTATTGAAGGTTCCCAGCTCAGGGTTTGCTAAAAAGATAGGGTTAGTGTTTCTATAACCCAAACCTATAATATTATTGTACGTTGGGGTTTATATTCATTCCTAGAACACAATCTGGTATGAACCAAAACCTTTGAAAAGTCTCCCAGAAAATATACAATGAAACAACTTTATGAGGGTTCCAAATAAAGAGGGCTTGATTAAAGTTGAAGTGAGTAGCATTGTCCATTGTTAGAAATTGAGGGCTCAAATCCTAAAAAAGAAGCATGGGTATGATAATGCTCACAAGTACTTAGATCTAGAGTAAGAGACAGCAGTAGAGAAACCAAAATAATCTGATGATACATTGCACGAAACTGAGCCAAAATCCTCTTACAGGTAGTTCCCACAAACATCTGTTGCCATGCCACAGTGTGCTGCCTAGGATGCTCTGTGGAGAGCACAAGATCTGCTTCTAACTCCTCCCTGGCACTTCTCATGTTGCGTGCTCATGAGTGAGCTTCAATGACCTTTCTGCAATTTCAGGGCCCCAAATGGGCCCTATAAATAGGCATGGGTGACCTAATTCTGTCCCACACAGTCAGCTGGCCGACCAGTTCCTAAACAGGTCGACTGGCCCTGGTCTATAGCTGACCAGACAGGGCTTACTAACCCTAATTAGACTAGCTGACCCTTTACTGCTGACCTGCCAACCAGATATGCCGACTTGGTCTGCTTACTGCCAACCTTTTCTGATCTGCCAACCTGGTGTTGTTGCAATGCCAACCATAGGCTGGACAATTTACACCCGAACCACTCCAGTCCATAGCCACAGCATAGCCATCACCTAAGTTGGCCCTAGACCTCTACTTATGCAGCAGATCTGCCAGATCTTCACCACCTGGATCTTGCTGCCCATACAGCAGCTAGTCTATGTCTCCTTTAATATTGCTTCGCTGCCCATATGGCATCCTTCCCTCTGCCCACATGTCAGCCTCCCCCATGCTATCCTACAAGCAGCCATGTCAATACATGTTTATGCTGTCCACAAGTCAGCCTGTATACTGACTATATGGAAGTCTCAGCCACAGAAAAACCAAGCTCTCAAAACAAAATAGAGCAAAAAGTTGATCTTTCTTTCCACCCTATCTGGCATCTATTGTTCATCCTATACATATTGATTCACTCTTATGTTATCAACGAGTTGGTTGCATTTACTTAGAACTCTACTAGGATTTATTGGTTCCATCCGGAGTTCTGGGATTATTATTGTCATAAAAGCCAAACACTATTGAATAAACAAAAATGTTAGAGCTTAGCCCTGGGAGGGGGTGATCGTCGTCCACATTCATTGTTTTCGTGTCCCAATTTCTATTTCATGTTATGAGCTTTGTGTGAATTTGTAAAATTAAATGTTATTTTTAATTTCCAATTCATGGCTATTTAATATTATACGTTTCAATTGAATAAGTTATTCGAAGAGGCTTCCAATACAGCATGGCTTTGTAGTTTGGCAGCAAAGGTTGTCTTGATTGAATGGTTATGGGAAGCATTGAATAAGCATTGTTGGAAGGTATGGGGTATCATATTTGATCTTGTTGCATTAAAGGAATTTTTGAAACACCAATGAAAGTTGGGTCAGTGAATTTGGCCTTTTTAAGTGCTAAATGTTGGGGTATTTCGGAGCCAAGTCTGAGAACCAGGCCTCTAGTTTACATAGGGCATTTTGGGTTTGTGACTTGTGTGAGTTTGAAAGGTCTCTTCACATTTGGGGGTAGATTAGATTTGATTGTGTGACATCATCTCACTGACATCCTTAGTGAGATATGTGTGTGGAAGATAAGGCAGCCCCTGCCTACAAAAGGATGCCCCATTGCACTTTGCTATTATGTCAGCCAATTTAGTACTCTTTGCTCAGTCTCCGTCTTGCATCTCACCACGTGATTGCTAATATTGTATCAAAGTTTGGTCTGTTCAAAAAGCCATGTCCATAGGTGGGTATGCTTACTAGAAGCTGCCATGGTGACGAAGGAGGTGCTGCTGAGCATGGAGTAAGAGAACCGCTCCACTGTTGTTGCTCACGTCGCTGTTTTCCAGCTCCGACCATTTCACTGCTACTTTTTTTTAATAAAATTAGGTTGTGCTTCTGAAGAGCCTACCGCTGGTTCGTAGTATGTTTGCTGCCTTCCCATCGAGCTTTCTTCTCTGCTACAACATATGGCATCCACTCTTTGAAGAATAAACTGAGATTTTTGTGTCCATCACCATTAGATGTCACGAGGACGTGAATTTATGGAACTTTTGATTTGCGACTCCCGTAATTTATGCGTGACTACCTTGAGCATCTGGGGCACGAGAGTTTGGCCACATGTGGAGGACTTGGGGATTGGCCACGTGTGCGGGACTAGGGGAATTAAAATTCCTAGTGGGCCCTTGGAAATTGTGAATGTGCACCCAGTTACTAGGCAATTAATTCCTACGACCAAAGTGTGCAACAGGGGGCCAAAAGAGTGGAGCAATTAAAAATTGCTATTTTCGGCACAGGACTCCAAAAAGAGCTGAGAGCCCTGTTTTTGGGTACAAGAGGCCAAATTTAGAGCAAGAGGAGAGAGAACAAGGATTCGACACCTGCCAAGAGCTACTGGGAGCTGCCAGAGCCAAACTGCTGGGAGGTTTCAGGGGCTGCCAGAGGAAATTGCCACCTGCCAAGAGCTGATAGGTGTTGCCAGGGACTTGCAGGAGGAATTGCGATTTGTCCAAGAGCCCGTTTGGAGATTCGCTGTGGTCCAGGAGCTGTCCAAGTTGATGAGATTTGGACAGTAGCTACCATAGGGATTGCGACCTATTCTCTTGTTGCTTTTTGGGCTTTTGCTGCTGATTTTGGAGCTTTCCAAGCTTGGGTGACCTCTTCTAAGTTGCTTTTGGGCTGTGCCAGGGTAGAATCAACTATTCTTTCCAGGATCAAGGGTTTTCCAGCCCAAGTGACCTGATTTCTGTGGATTCTGGGTAGAGGAAGGCTAGCTTTTGCTTGCTTTTGCTGTTCCTAGACTGGTTGTTGGTTGGTTATTGCGTTTGAGATTGATTCCTTGCCAAGAAGGGTTGGTTTTTGATGTTGGGCAGTGGAGAGTTACAGATAGAGGCGACTTGTTTGGGAGTGCTTGGTGGATTGATTGCACCAGAGTTTGGCTGTTTGGGGCTTTTCTGCAGTTGTTCAGCCGTGTTTGGCTGATTGGGTGCTGGGTTGTGCAGGTGTAGGAAACACATAGTCAGTTGATGCCTTTGGGGTTCTGTTGCACGCTCGGTTGACAGGGAGATTGTAGGATTGCCTAGTAATTGGATGCTTATTGGCCATACAAGGTTGAGTAGGGATTGCAGGGTGTGCAGGATATTGGAAGTCTGTGGGCAGTGGTTTGCCTATGGTGCAACTTTCAAGAGAGACCTTGTAATCAGCCGCTTGGCTTTATATGAATATTAAAGAAAGTGCAAGGGGCGCCAACGTTTGGGGCCAATCGGTGTCCTTGTTTCTGTGATTAAGTTTGTGGTGATTAATTGTTTGGCTGGTTACTGTGTATGCTATAGTTAAAGTGGATCTCACCACCCTTTAATCTAAATAGGCTGGTTTCATCAGATATGTCTCCCATTTCCAAGTTCCCTCTCCAGATCCACATAATTTGTGCCTCCGAGTGGTGCGAAGTATTTGGCAAGAGGGTCTTGATTGCAACGAGCCTCGGAAGTCCCCAATGATTGTATTTAAGTCCCCAACAAGAGGCCTCTACTTTGGGCAGTCTCCAATGATTGTATTTGAGTCCCCAACAAGGGTTCTCTACTTTGGGTAGTCCAATGATTGTATTTGAGTTTTTGTATGAATAGTCTTAGTTCTAGGTTTCGGAAATATACCTTGTACCCAATAAGGAGCCCAAGGGGGGTGGATTGAGTGATGGTCTCAACTATAGGTTGCAAGCTGGTTGAGGGGAAAACTATGGCACGGGAGATTTGCATAATGAGGCCACCGCTTTGCAGTTGTTGTGGAGTTGGAAATGAGTTATCTCTTTGCGTCTTGGGTCTCATCACTTTTACTCCGGAGGGGAGTTTGTTGGGGTATTTGAGAGCCAAAGTGTGAGAACTAGCCTCTAGGTTTACGCAAGCAGTTTCAGCTTTGTGACTTGTGTGAGTTTGAAAGGTCATTTGAACTTTGGGAGTAGATTATATTAGATCTGATTTGATTGTGTCATCACCTCACTGACATCATCAATGAGATATGTGTATGTGTGGAAGATAAGGCAGCGCTTACCTACAAAAGGAGGCCCCATTGTACTGTGCTATTACGTCAATCAATTTAATGCTCTTTGCCTCAGTCTCCATCTTGCATCTCACAATGTGGTTGCTAACACTAAAACTATATTCCAAACAGTAGTATGGCATTGTTACCACTCATGGTGAAAGTATTGCGGACTCTTTGAATGGTTGAGAGTGACAAAATATTGAACGTGGTTCCTTGCATTGCAACAAGTATGAAGTTTTGAGTGAAAATTATAGCATGGGACTCGAGAATTGCTGGTAGTTGTGTTTGTTAAGTTTCGAATCAGGGTTATAGCATAGGCATTGGTGGTAGCTCCTGTTGGAACTGTGGGGAGACACGAAGTGGATAAAGAACACGAGAGTGTAGTCCACACACAAAGCTCCACTGAATAGTTCAACAATAGAAGTACAAGACTTGGGATATATATGAAACCCAAGTATAAAGTGAAAACCCTAGACTAGAATAACTTAGACCAAGTCTAGCCTACAATACCATACCATTGTATGTTTTATCAAAACCCCCCTCAATGGTATGGCTGAAGTACTCTGGGAACTCCTCAGAAGTACCTAGGGTACCTAAAGTACCATGGTTGCACAAATTCATCCAACACGATATAGCAACCTATGGGAGTATTACAAGAAAAAGAATGTCATTTTACAACCCCCCTTGACATTGTTGTAATGTCTCTGATTCCCAAGCCTGTTCGATGGCGTACAAACACTTCTGCTGATAGGCTCTTAGTGAAGATATCTGCTACATTGTCCTCAGATGGACAATAGATGAGGCTAATGATGCCATCTGCTATACAATCCCATATAAAGTGATAGTGATTTTCCACATGTTTCATGCGAGCATGAAAAACAGGATTGTTACCAATCTTTATGCAACTCTGATTGTCACACAAGATAGAGGTGGCCTGATCATCTTGTGAATGATGCAAGTCATAAAGTAGCTTCCTTAGCCATATGCATTATGTAGTAGCTGCATTTGCTGCCTTATACTCTGCTTCACTAGAAGAAAGAGAGACCTTGGCCTGCTTCTTACTTAACCAAGATATGCATGCGGAACCCAAAGAGAAATAGTAGCCAGAAATGGATTTTCTATCATCAATGTCCCCTGACCAATCAGAATCTGTGAAGCCACATAGATCAAGATCACAAGCATTGGTATAATGCATCCCAAGAGTAATAGTGCCATGCACATATCTGAGAACACGCTTGGTGGCATTCCAATGAGTGATAGTGGGACAATGCATAAACTGGCTCAATACTCCTGTAGCATAAGCAATATCAGGCCTTGTGGAACACAAATAGATAAGACTCCCCACCAACTGTCTGTACAAAGTGCCATCAAACTTTTTAGCCTTATCATGCTTAGACAGTTTGAGACCCTTCTCAAGAGGTGTAGCTGCAGGCTTACTATTCTCCATGTGAAATCTTTGTAATATACTCCTGGCATACTTAGTTTGGGACATGAAAATACCATCTTGAGTTTGCCAAAACTCAATGCCCAAACAATAGTGCCATAAACCCAAGTCTGTCATATCAAATGACCGAGACAAAGCTGATTTCACTGAGGCAATATTTCCCTCATCACTGCCAGTAAGCATGATATCATCCACATAAAGAATAAGAATGATGATTTCTGAATTTTCTTGAAGCACATAGAGATTTGGCTCAGTATGAGTGCTAACAAAGCCCTGTGATAACAAGAACTGATGGATTTTATGGTACCAAGCCCGAGGTGCTTGTTTCAGCCCATATAAATCTTTGCGAAGCTTGCATACCTTAACCACAAAACCTTGGGGCTGCTGCACATAGACCTCTTCCTTTAGGTCTCCATTCAAGAAGGCTGTCTTCACATCCATCTGATAAACAGGCCAACCGTAACTTGCAGCAAGAGAAATGACAGTCCGAATGGTTGTCATCTTGGCTACAGGAGCAAAAGTCATCATAGTCAATTCCTTCCTCCTGACTATACCCCTTGGCAACTAAACGGGCTTTATGTTTCTCAACTATGCCATCAGAATGATATTTCAACTTATAAATCCACTTGGTGCCAACTACATTCTTCCCAGTAGGGAGATCAACCAATTCCCGAGTGGCATTCTTTTCAATGGACTGAATTTCAGATTTCATAGCATCTTCCCATAATGGGTGTCCCTGAGCATCCTCAAAACACTGAGGTTCAATTTCAGCTTCCATAACTGTGCTCATCAAGGCATAATTTACCTGATTTTGTGCTTGCCTTGTACTAGACCTTGTTCTCCCCAACACAGGCTGATTTTGTGCATCCTGAATGGTAGCCCGAGCCCATCTAGGAAGGGGCTGACTAGCTGCAGCAGGCTGAGACTGACTGCAAATTTTACCCTCCTCCTTTCATAGACAATAGGCTGATTTTCATTGATTGATTTCTGAACTGAAATTTCAGAAGTGCTACCTTCATTAGTATGGGGAATTTCTCCAAATGTAGTGGAGGAAGAACTTGGTGTGTTAGACACATGTGATGGCATATCTTCTGACTCAGAATGAACAATATCCAAAGGTGTAGTGTCCTCAATGGGCATATGTAAATCATTAGGCATAAAGCAATCATTTTCATTGAAAGCAACATCTTTGCTTATGATAATTTCCGTGTTTCAGGATTGTAAAGCCTATAGCCCTTGCTTTCAGTACTATAACCCACAAATATGCATTTGATTCCCTTATCATCAAGCTTGAATCTATGTTGATCTGGTACTAATGCATATGCCACTGATCCAAAAATTCTGAAGTGGCTAACCTTTGGCTTATATCCATAGATGCCAAATGGAGTCCGATTCACCAATGCTTTAGTTGGACATCTATTTTGGATGTATGTGGCTGTAACTATAGCCTCACCCCAAAATACTTTAGGCATCTTTTTGTAGCTTAGCATGCATCTGGTCATCTCCATGAGATTCCTATTCTTTCTTTCAGCAACATTATTTTGAGCTGGTGTGTAAGGGCATGTCTTCTGATGATGAATCCCATGATGAGCCTGATAATTCTTATAGGCATGAGACATGTACTCCCCTCCTCTATCTGTCCTGAGTGTTTTAATCTTGGCATTAGTCTGGTTCTCAACAAGTGCTTTGAACTCCTGAAACCAATGAAACACCTCAGATTTCTCTTTCATGAGAAAGATCCATGTAAATCTGGAGTAATCATCAATAAAAGAGACATAATACTTGGCAACACGATGTGACGGCACATTCACCTCACATACATCACTATGCACAAGCTGCAGTATATGTGTGGCTCTGACCGATCCATCCTAACTTTCCCATAATACACCCTTCACAAAAAGAACTAGATGGTTGCTGTAATTTTGGCATCCCTTCAACCATTTGATTATTGTGCAAGTATGCAAATGCTCTATGATGTGCATGACCAAATCTAGCATGCCATAAATCACATGAAAATGCATTAGACGCAGCCAAGGCATGCTGCACATGGGGCTTAGCATCCAACTTATAAAGACCCTTATCATAAGTGCCAGTGGTAACCACTGCTTATCCCTTTCTAGGATCTTTAATTCGGCATTGATCATCCTGAAACTCCACAAGCATGTGCTGATCATGAGCTATGGATGGAACTGAAATAAGATTCTTCCGCAACTCTGGAACATACCAAACATCATGAATATACTTGACTTTGCCATTATCAAGCTTAATGGGAATATGTCCCACTCTTGTGATGTCTTGAGAAGCATCATTGGCACAAGTAACCTGCCGCCCATACACAGGTTTGATGCTCTCAAAGCACTCCTTATGAGGAGTCATATGCTGTGAAGCACCGCTATCCAAATACCAATTCTCATTCACATTAAGTGAATAGGCATCATCATTATTGATATGAGCAATAGCACGATCACAATCACAATCCCCCCTGGAAGATATCTCAGAGAGTGTGGCTGCAAATACAAAATTCTGATCATCTTGAGCAAAGTGTGCATGTGAGCCAGATGCATTGTTCTCAGTATGAGCCACAAAATTATTGTTTGAGTTGCCTTGCCTCTTCTTCTTATTTGCAATGCAATTATGACATTCTACAATGTAATGGCCTGGCTTCTTGCAGTAATTGCATCTGCCCTTTTTCACCTTAGCATCTTTGCTTGATCCAGCATTATTGGTACTATTATTTGCCCCTTGTAGCTGGTTGTTTTTAGGCTTATATTTCTGAAAATTTTCCCTCTCCCCAGTGGCTAGAGCTTGCTCATTGCCATGAGAGCCACAAGAAAAATTATGAGCTCTTTCTTCTTCCTGCAATAACAAACCAACCAATTCTTCAAAAGAAATAGATGCAGCCCTGAGAATGATGCTCAATGATGTAGCAAATGTACTATATGAAGGAGCAAGAGAGAGACCAATCTCTTCTCTTCAATCTCCTCATCAACATTTGCAAGCTGATCTCGCAAATCTGTAATTTTTGCTACATGCTCTGTGATGGTTTGACCATCAGTCATTTTCAGATCCTTAAGCTGATTGTTGAGTGCAATCACCCTGGCCATATTCTTAACATTATGCATACGGGACAACTTGTCCCAAGCATCCTTAGAAGAAGTACAAGACTTAATAATCTTCATGATGTGCCTCTTCACTGACAAGGAAATCAAAGAAAGTGCTTGAGCATTGCGACGGTCAAAGTTCTTTTGCTCCTCAGAAAGAGGATGAGATGAGCTAGCAATATAACCTTGACTGCTAGGAGTACCACAAGTAGTCACAGGCCTAATTTCATCTCCACTAACAATATCCCAAAGGCCTTTTCCAACCAAAATATTCCTCAGCATAAAAGACCACAAGGCATAGTTTGATCCATCCAACTTATCCGCTTCAGTCAGGGTGCCAAAATTCTCAAAAAGAGACATGATTGCACTTCACAAGTAACCTGAAAATAAAATGCAAATATAGATAGCAAATCTGCCCCAAAGGTGTTGTCACAAAGCACAATTCCCTTCTGGAATCACAAGGCAAAATGGGCAATAGTATTTGCTTTGTAAGTATTCTCAACTTTCAGCCCAACAAAGGCTCGATAAGCATCAACCAAAGGTATAAAATCTGAAGCAAATGTTTGCTTAAAAGGCATCCAATGATAGCATTCATTGTTAGCCAACCTTTGGCTCAATATGCATCCAATAACTTGGCCCCAATTTTGATTTTTATCTGCTGCGTGTAAAATATCACAAGAAAAGTGATCTCCCAGTCCAAAATAGCTTCAAGATGACTTCAGAAAGAAGTCGACCAGATTTTGGGAGCTGAAACAGTCCAAAATCAGCAACAAAACTACCAGGAATGAGGTTGCCCAGCCCAGATGGCCCTCCTAGAGAAATGCGAACTGAAAATAGGCTGGAAACTGATGAAAAACAGCAAGGAAATGCCAGATCTGAAGTTGTCCAGGCACAGGATGCTCCAAGAAGCAGTTCGAGCTGATGTAGGGGCTGGAAACTGACAAAATCAGCAGCAAAAGTGCCCAGAATGAGGTTGCCCACAGCCCAGATGGAGCTCCTGAAGATAGGCGACTGGAAAAAAGTGCTGTAAATCAGCAAATGGAGCTGATTTTGAGGATGTTTGGCTGCGAAAGATCCCAAAAAACAAGTCTGTAGTCGCCTAGGTCCAGTAGTGACCCTGGTGAAGGCGCCCAACTACAGGAGACCTCTAGAAAGCTGCTATAGGCAAAAACGAGCTGGCTGGACTGAACAGAAGTGACTCTTCATGAGAGAACTGAAACCCGGGAGTGGTAGAAGCACGGGAAGCAATGGGGAGCCAAGCTCTCATACCAATTGTTGGAACTGTGGGGAGACACGAAGTGGATAAAGAACACGAGAGTGTAGTCCACACACAAAGCTCCACTGAATAGTTCAACAATAGAAGTACAAGACTTGGGATATATATGAAACCTAAGTATAAAGTGAAAACCCTAGACTAGAATGACTTAGACCAAGCCTAGCCTACAATACCATACCATTGTATGTTCTATCAGATATGACCAAGTTCAATGAAAGAACTGTAGGCTAAATGAAAAGTTATTGTGAATGTAAGCATCTTTTAATAATCACTGCTTCAAGATGCTTGTAAATATGCGCAGATGATCATGAAAAAGTTTGAGGCTGCGAAATTGGCTTTTTTCAATATGGGCAAGGTGAAGCCGGAAACCATCATAGCTAGCACGCAACATGAGATAAATACTTGTGGTCAAGCCAATTATGCTTATGGTGAGGTTTAGATCGGAGTAGGAGACCAAAGCATAAAGCATGTTGTATAGACAAATTGAGAGAAGGGAGATGTTTGAGTGACGTAGTGTGTGAAGGAGGGAGGACTACTAAAGCCACAAGCTCACAGTTGTTGCACTTGTTTGGGTTGGTATATGAGATTTGAAATATGGGAAAAAATAAAATAAATTAAAATAATTCAATAAATTTATCTATATCTATGTGTGTACGTGTGCGTGCGCGAATGCTTTAAGGTAGGATTTGTCTTTGCTTGTTTTTCCATGTCCTCTCATGGCAATGCTTTCTATTTGAATGGTTTTCGACAGTTTGCCCTTCTATCATGTTGTCTTTTGATCGTTTGCCCTAGTTACAAATAGATTGGTGTTGTCTAGACATGACACTTGATTAGCAGAACGACCAAGCTCATCAATATTCCCTTTGGAATGTCCAATCCACTCCACATTGATCAAGCGTAATTGTATGAACATTGTCTTTTATTTATACAATGAGGGTAAAAGCCATTATGGGGGCTCATGTACATAGTGATTTGGTATTCCATAGATCGTGTTAGGTCTATGATGATATTCCAATGCCCATTTCATGCCATGAATGGTTCATGGAAAGGAAGCTAAAAAGAGACATTAAGAGTGATTAATACATAAGTATCCAAATCATATCATTGGTCCTTGTGTCAATTGTGTTACCATTGGGGGTTAGGTTGTATGTATGGGATACAATTGGTTCTTTTGGGAAGTTTGTCAAGCCTTGTGAACAAGACTACTTGATTAGGTTGTTTGTTTCTGTTGTGATTAGGGTTTTCTAAGCTTTGGCTCTATACACAACATGTAAAAGGTCATTAGATATGTGGTTGTATAAGAATCTAGTCTCCAACTTAATAGACGAGTATTTATTCTTTGGTAGATCTTTCTACGGAGGTATGCACCTTTCTGGTCATGGGTAAGGTAAGAGTACAATAACTCCCTTTTGAAGCAGAAAGAGTGAAAAACAGTCCTCCCTAAATGATAATTTTGAGAGTATCTAAAGTAGTAGTGTTGGATGCATACGTGTGAAAGGACATTTGAATGACATCTTTTGCAGGAATGGACAATCGATATGACTGGCCAGTTGAGTCCAGTTCAGAGGTCAGCCTTTTGGCAAGCCAAGCGAGTCTTCTTTGTAACACCTCAAGTGCTTGAAAAAGATATACATTCAGGTTTTATTGTATACCTTGCTACTTAATTTTTTATTTCATTGAAGCATATAAAGTGCTTGAGAGGGCTTTACATCCAGGTTACAGTGGCTTTAAATTCGAAAAAGACATGCTGATTGGGATGTGTGGCTTGGTGTGTGGGATTTGTTCACATATTGAAGGATACTGTCCGTACTGGGTAAACAAAAGTCGATATTTTGGAGTTATATGTGAGAATGTTTGGGAGAATCTTAAGCTGTGTAATTTTTCTTAACATTTATCAATTTGTTAGGATTTGAGTTATCTTGTTGGCTTTTATTTGTTAGATTGGGATTTGCACCTACTTATGTGTATTACTCATAGCTCTTGCCTTGATTCAAATGTTGATACTTGTTATTTTGTCAATTAGAAGATATGTAGGACAAAGGATCACTTTTTCATACACGTGGATGCTAGGCCACTGATTGCATGAATTTTTTGCCTAGTTTGAGAGGAAATGACATGGTTTTGCATAGCGATGCAGGTGCTTGTCGAATGCAAGACCTTGTTTGCTTGGTTGTGGATGAGGCTCACCGCGCTACAGGAAATTATTCTTACTGTGTTGTTGTTAGGAAGGTTAGGTTTCAGCACAAATCTTTAAAATTTCTTGAACTGCTTTTCCTGAAATATTGCATTAATTCTTTCTATTTGTAGTGGTGCATTTCCCTGCCATTTTTTTAGTGAGCTTTTTCGCTTGCTTGTTTGGGAGAGACTAAAATGTCTTCATAGGCTGTTGTAGTTTGGATGAAGAGAATGTGGATTACTTTTGATTAGCCTTCTCTGAAAGTGCTAGCCTTTGTTACACCTGAGTTTGTGTTGAGAGAAACTGAAAAAAAAGACTTTTGTAGCAATGGATGCTCGTGTGTTGGCTGTGTGGAAATGTGTATATGTGTAAGAGCGGTGTGGCTCTATCTGTGTGTGTGTGTGTGTGTGTGTATGTGTGTGTGTGTGTGAGAGAAGAGAGGTGTGAGGCGCGAGGAGAGTCGTGAGGCTGCATACGCTGTTCAGCATCGTCCGCGATCGCGTGCGGCCAATTATCCAGTCTGTACTTCCATATGGCGGTCGTACGGTTCCCGTACGCCAGGGTTTCCTTACCTTCGCGTCAAAGCTCCCTTCCCCCCTGCACGCCTGTTCCAATCCTTCAGTCTTTCTTCCCCAGGTCCGTACAGTCTGTCCGTACTATCTCCGTCAAATTTTTCGTACAATCGTCAAACTTACCGTACAGTCCGTCAGTTATCCCGTATAGTTTCTGTCAGCTTTTCCATACAGTTTCTGTCAGTCCTTTCCTGCAACCTGTCAATCCTTCCGTACAGTTTCTGTCAGCTTTTCCGTACGTCAGTGCAGTGCCTCAGTTCAGCGTCCCTTCCGTACAGCTCAGTCAGCTTCTCCTTTCGTCCGTACAGTGATTCAGCCCTATCTCCTTCTCTTTGTTGGATATCTGTTGAATCCCCTAGCCTCCATGGCAGAAGCAAACAAGTATTATGTCAAGAGAGCACTCTCTCTTGAACCCAAAAGACAATCAAGGGAAACCTCTCCCCTCATAGCTCCTTCTTTTGAAGATGCTTCCTATGTGTTTGATATGTTGAATGATGATTTTCAACAAAGTAGAAGGGAATGGATTCAACCTGCACTGGAACTCACTTACAGAATGAAGCTGCCTTCTCTTGTGCATCCTTTGAAGAAGCTCTCTCAAACTGTAGTTATCATCTTTTTCCCAGGCAAAATTCCCTCTGCTAATGATGTGGGACAATGGGTGAATTCTCTCCTAGGTGGATGCTATGTAGAAGGAGTCTATTTTGCCTCCCGGGGATTTTATGAAGTTCATCTTTTGGATGCCTTCAAAACAAAAAATGCTGGAAATGTCCCTTTTATTTTTTGGTTGACAAATGGTGCATATCATGCCCTGGTCCCCTAATAAGGACTATTAGAACCTCATCAAGCATTATTGCCCTGTATGGGTTGAAGTGGTTGATTTTCCAGATTACATGAGAACAGAGCTTCCAAGTTTAGCTATGACATTGGGACAAGTGATCTGTCCCCCTCGTCCCACAAGTAATAAAAATCGTTTTTGCATCTTATGGGATACTGATAGACCGACCCCCTCCTCTATTGCAGTTGAGATTGAGGGTGTTAATTTGGGAAAAAAATATTTCACTTTAAAATGGGGCATTTTTGCTGGAGCTTGTTTTTCTTGTCACAAGTTTGGGCATCTTGCTTCAGAATGTCCCTCTATCCTTCATCCACCTCCTCCAGCAGCTATTCCTCTGCCATCTAATAAAGGAGGTCAGAAGACATATGTGGAAAAGATAGAAGCTAAAGGAGCAAAGCCATCAGTTCATACAGGGAGCCAGGCCAATTCAGCTCAAAATAAGGATAAAGGAAAAAGCAAGTTAGGGGAAAATAACTCATCTTCTCATGAGGGATGGCAGACTGCAAAGAAGACGGTGCCTCTCAAACAAAGACCTCTCCAATCTCGTAATTGGGATGCCTCTGCTCCTTCTCAGGACAATCTTCTACCTCTCCAAGCAACCCATCTCAAAGGCATGGGTTAATGCAGTCAAGAAGGGTCTTCCCCTTTGTGAAGAAGATGATATTGTCAGGGAATTGGATGCTGAGGGTCAGCAAGACCCTGTGGCAATGGTAGAGGCTTGAAGCCTCCCTTTCTTTTGGAGGACCGATCATCTCTTGTATATATTTTCATGCATGCTTCTCTTAAATGTTTTTCCTATAATATACAGGGCCTCTGCAACCAGAATAAATGGAGGCTTCTATGGCATTATATAAATACAACTCATCCGGATGTTGTGTGTCTGCAAGAGCATAATCAGCATTTTTTTGCTGGCCAGCATGGGTTTTTTTTTGGATATGATATATTTTATTCAGGATCTGAACAATTCTCTCGGCTGTGCATTTTAGCCAGACATGATCTGCAACCCTGGATAGCATATAATGATCATGGTGGACGATGGATGATTATCCAATGTATGATTAATGGAGAGATTTTTGAAATAGGATCTTTGTATGCCTCTCAAAATTCAGCTTCCAGAGCTCAAATGTGGAACTCCATCAGGCAATATCCTTGGTCTTCAAATGCTCTACTTTGTGATGATTTCAACAATTCTCCTCACTGGAAGGACAATACCACACATAAATCCCATATGTTGCCCTCTGAAATCCAGCAATGGGAACATATGACATCATCACTTCAATTTGCAGATTTATGGACAGCAACTCACCCATCAGTTATGGGATTTACATATCATCATAATGCTATTACAGAATATTGGGCCAGGCTTGACATATATTATCTCATTCATGCTCATCAATATGATGACTATACATGTCAAATGTGGACTGATTATTCACAACAATTATCTGATCATACTCCACTTTGGCGCACCCTTTCTTTTGGTATGCCTCTGGATGACTTGCAGCTCTCTTCAGTCAGAAATTTACAGGTCAATCAATTGTATCTCTCTCATGAAAAATTCCAGCATATGATCAGACTGGCTTGCAGGCCATTGCTATCCCATGCTCAGGAGGATCTGGACTTTGCTTGGACTTCTTTCATACATCGTATTTAAAATGTCATTAAGGAATATGGAAGATGGTACATGGCAGAAACTAGACAGCATATCCAATGGGCAAAATCATACAAGCAGTATTTGGTACAGATTAGTCATCAAAGATCTCTATCTACTTCTGAGCAGCATTTATTGTCTTGTGCTTCCTCCATAATTGATGCCAATGATAAACGCAAGCTGTCCAAATGGTAGACAAGGGCCAGAGCTAAACCTATGCTAGATAAGGGTTGTTCCTCGAAATCTTTTTTTCAAAACTTACATGCACATAGACAAAGCCAATCTATCATGAGGGTCAGGAAACCAGACGGCCTTTGGACCGAGACTCTATCTCAGCTAGAAAAACAATGTTTGGATCATTTTCAGCTACTTTTTTCTCGGCCATCTTCTTCTACATCTCAGGTTGTTTAAGCTCGTAACAGATTTACTGAGCTTGTTTCTCCTATTGTCTCCTTGGAAAAAGCCTCAATGCTGGAAATGTCTTTTTCAGATGTTGAATTGGATGATGCTCTTAGGCATTTGGGCAAACATAAATCCCCTTGTTGGGATGGTCTGAGGGTTGAATTTTTTGAAGCCTTTTGGCCTGAATTGAAGAGTCCAATTCTGCAGTTTAGAAATGTAGCCTGGCAGCATCAACATCTTCCCTCAGCTTGGAAGCATGGTCTGGTTAAGCTTGTGCCCAAAAAACCTCTATGTGAGTCTATGGATGACTGGAGGCCCATCACTTTGATGCCGGTTATATACAAAATGTTGGTACATCGGATAAAGGACATCCTTCATGATGGACTTTATCCTAGGCAATATGGTTTTGTTCCAAGACGGCACATACATGACAATATCTCTAACACTCTCATCGCAATGGAATATGCAAAATATTCAGATCAAGATGTGTTGGTCATGCAGGTGGATATGGCGAAGGCATTTGATACAGTACAGTGGGATTATGTCTCTCAAATCATGTTAAAACTTGGTTTTGGGCCAAAGCTAGTTAATGTCATATATTGGCTTTACTCAGATTCCGTTGCACAATGCTTTATAGGGAATCATTTGTCTGAGTCTTGGACTCTCGAACGTTCAGTTCGACAGGGATGCCCTCTCAGTGCTTTGCTTTATGCCATCGCTTCACATCCTTTGCTTCTTTATATGGATCACATGGTTGATACTGGACAGCTAGAGGGGCTTCAGATTTCTGGTTCACGACCTTTCATTGCACAGGCCTATGCATATGATTCATTCTTCATGCCAAAGAATAGTCCTTTGGAGATTCGCCTCTTGATGGATACCCTTTCATATTTTGGGTTGGCAGCTGGTCTTAAAATCAATTTTCAGAAATCAAAACTCTTGCCTCTCAAGCATTGTGACTGGCATGCTATCTTGTGGCCAGGCCAGATTATTTATCCGGAAAACATAGTAAGACATTTGGGCTATCCTATTAGCTGGAAAATCAGCAATAAGCAACAAATGTCGTGGGTGTCAAACAAAATTCAGGACAAATTAGAATATTGGAAGATCTCCACTTGGCCTCTGCATGTACGGCTTCGAATTGTTCAGTCTATTGTTCTAGCTTATGTCTAGTTCTACCTTCCTCTATTACATTGGTCATCTCGAGATCTCACTTCCTTTATGTCTCAAGCCATGGAGATTTTTTGGAAAACTAAGCTTCATAAAAAAGCTTTACGGCTGCTCAAAATGGACTTGCTTTGCTCACCAAGAATGCATGGTGGTTTGAATATAATAAACATCCAATTTCATGTGTTGGCAAGAAAGATCACTATGCTCAAGACATTTTTTCAACAAGAGCAGCCCTGGTCTATTATGTTGGCAATTTTGTGTGGACAGATGAGCACACATGCTTATGGACATTGGCTAGTTGATCCATCGGAAGTAGTACTTGGCAAATTTCAAGGTAAAATCCCTGGTTGTCCATTTTCTAATTCCTTGATTTAGGACTGGAAGCAAGTACTCTCTCACATCAAATGGTCTCCCCATCCTGCTTCTATAGCTTCCTCACTAAGAATGGAAAGTATTCATTGGAGTGCTGTGTTTTTCTCTCCCCTTGCTATTCAACAACCCATCAGAGCTTACAATCTTATGAAAATGGGTATCCAGTTCATTGATAACGTGGTAGATATGCAAGGAAATATTCTCACTTTTCCAGTAGCATGTCGACAACATAATCTGGGGATGCATCATAGACCTATTTGGAAAGCTATTGCTGATCTCTTACTCCCTCTGGTTCCGATTCCGACATTGAAAGTCAGAGACAGGCTTCAAGATTGGCACCTTCAGTCTTCAAATACAAGCATATCCTCTAGGCCTTTGCATTTATTGACTTCTATACAGGCTTATCGATTGATATTACCTCCTTCTTGGATTGCCCATCATGCTAATTCTCTATGGCATTTGAACAAGTCATTAGCCTGGTGGAAAGGAAAATTGCAATTGATATGGAAGTTGAAAATGCCATTGAAGCAACGACTCTTTTTATGGAGATGTATTGTTGGTATTCTTCCAGTAGGGGTGAAATTGGCTCAAAGACGGATAGCTTCACCTCTTTGTCCAAGATGTCACCTTACATCTGAGACTATTCCGCATTTACTGTGGTTTTGTTCATATTCCAGAGATCTTCTAGATAGAATCTCCTATTTTTTATCTCTCAGATTTCCAGCACACAGGTTCTACAGGTTTTTCTGGATGTATGGCAAACTATCAACTTCTTTGTCACAGTATTCTCTTTTCTTCCACTGGATCAGATACTGGGCCTTATGGACCCTCTGGTTGCAGCGCAATCAAGCATATCTGAATTCTCCCCTTCAGCATCCATATGAGTTCTTCTGAGCCTCATTGCGGCAGTCTTTATATGATGCCTTACATGAGGAAGATTTGGATGTTTCTTGTATTCAGCTTTTCTTTTACCGCTTCTGATGGATAGGGCTTTGGCTCTCTTTTGAGCTCTGCCCAGATGTAAATGAATGTTTCATAATATAAGTATCTTGGTTTCACAAAAAAAAAAAAGTATATGTGTAAGAGCATATGTTTATACTGATAGAGATGAAAATGTTTTCTGAAGGCAAAACAGAAATATCACGGGTGGTTTGCAGTAATTTTCCTCCCAGCCATGCACGTGTGAGCCCTACCACTTAGCTATAAAGACATTTTTTTTGTCCCTTTCCTTATAATAGTATTATAATTCCTCCCTCATCCCCCTTCCCCTTTGGGATGTCCTTTCCTCTTTAATAAGTGGTCCCCCCCTCCTCAATCTCAGACGACTCTTTAATTCCCCTCCCCCTCCGTCCTTTATTTAATTCAAGCTCTCCCGCTCCCCTTGCATGATACTAATTATTTCCCCTCCCCTCCCCCCTTTATTTAATTCAATCCCTCCTCCTTTATCCCTAAATATTTTTCCATCATATACCACTCGCTCCTCCCCCCTTCCCCCCACACCAACTAATTAATTAATAGGGTGTTTTTTCTCACCGAGGGCCCTATTTTCTTGTGCAGAACCCCCAATTGCTACATGTTTATTTATTAAGGCCACACTTAGATGTTCTTTTCTACCCCTTCTTGGCATTCGCTTAAACCATTTGCCCCTAGGCACAATTCATAATGAGGAATACCTAGACCTTAGGCCTTTAGACCCTCCTAGTCGCACAAATCACCCTCACCAATGACCTTGATATAAAATCCCTTTGACCTTATACATAAAGCGCAATACATATTATTTACGATTGTCGTTCTCTGTTGAAGGGGAAATGCCAACTAACCCTTCTGAGATCATGTTATCTCAACTTGAGCATAAGATTCCTTCCCTCTTCAGGCATCAACATCCTCAATGATGAAATTTGGGAATGCTCTCAGCATTTGGTACACGGATCCCCAAGTTGTTTAAGATAGAGGTAAACCATGCCATGCAACCAACACCGTGGGTATCTCCCTATTGCATACTTGCTTTGTTTCTTGGTCTAGGATTCTTGTTGGTTTGCACCTTGCATTATCCTCTATCTTCTGAAACAAAACGACACCCTTGATTACTGAGTCATGTGGGTGCAAAAAATGCTTAAACGTGAAACACTGGGTGTACCTTACAACTTGTGGTAGATCCAATCCATAGGCAACCTTGCAATAGACCTTAGGCCTTTAGACCTACCGAGTCGCACAAGTCACCCTCACCATCGACCTTGACATTAATCCCTTTGATCTTATACATAAAGCACAATATAGATTATTTATGATTGTCAGTCCTCTAAAGGTAAAATGCAAACTAACCCTTCTAAGGTCATGCTATCTCAGCTTGAGTATAACATTCCTTCCCTCTTCAGGCATCATGAGCATAATATTCCTTCCCTCTTTAGGCATCATCATCCTCGATGATGAAATTTGGGAATGCTCTCTGCATATGGTACACGAATTTCCAAGTCGCTTAAGATGGGGGTAAACCATGCCATGCAACCAACACCGTGGGTATCTTTCGATTGTATACTTGCTTTATTCCTTGGTCTAGGATTCTTGTTAGTTTGCACCTTGCATTTGAAGGCACCAGGGAGCAATCACATGATGAAAACAGATATGGGGCACATAACAACTTGATGTGATTCATAGATAACGTGAAGTACAGTGCCCATTTTATAAGCTGGGAAGCCTCATCTTCTGACATCACAGGTGAGATCACTAGCCTCCACCTCACGCACCTAACTCACCTAACTCACCTAACTCTAGGAGGTGGCACTAATTGCTCACCTACTAGACACATTCACACCCACACAACTGTAGGACACCCTCACACTTGACTTCATGTTCTAACACCCCCCCATGAAGGAAAGATGAGGGACTATTGGAATGGAACCAAGAACATAACATGACAATGACGGAGTTTGCTAATCTGTGCAATGTTTGAACTAGACATGGCTGCCATGCCAACTCAGAGGCTGAAGTTTGAGCATGGTTCAGAGGTCGGACTGAGCACTCTCATGGCTTTTTGTCCCAACATAACTCAGAGGCTCATGTCTCAACATGGATGCATGACCAACTCAGAGGTCTAGGAAACCAATGCACCAACATCTTGGAACTCATATGCTTGGCTTGATAAAAAGACCCATCAAAGCCAATACATGGCTCCCACAGTACATCCCCCTCCTGACACTAGAATAGAATGGCAGGGAGTTAGACACGAAAAATAGAAAAGACTACATCATTTTAGGAGGACGAGAACCTTTATTGACTCAATAATGCTCAACAACCCTTCATTACATTCATTTTGGGGGACAACCTGGGCAGAAGACCCAAATACCCAAAGGAAATAAAGGAAAAAAAGATCTCTCAAAATGAGAGATGTCCTCCGCACAGCTGCTGCATATAGGTGTATGCACATCCAGAATCTGAGTGTTGATGAAGTTCCCGGCATGAATGCTCTTGAAGAACGAGTCGATGAAGCCCATAGGAGCAGCTGCGTGAGGTAATTACAGCATGACTTTCAAAATGTTGGGTTGGTAATCACCAATGTCAGGTAGAAGTCCTTAAAACCGGTCAATCTTGCTTAATGTAGCAAAATCCCCAAACAATTGTACAATTCAGAGAGGAATTTGCATAGATTTCAGGGAAGCCCCAAATGTTACATGAGGAAGACTAGTGCATTACATTTATCTAGAATGTCGAGTTTTTGAGACGCTGAAATTTCAGAAAGGAACCGCTTACAGAATTGAAAGGCTTATGCTCAGGTTCCTGCTTGATTTCCACTGCTCCGGAATTGGAAATGGACGACGCAAATCATATTCAGCGGCAAAAACTTTTCTACTCTTGTTTTATGACCGTTCAGTAATCTCCATTGAATCCAGTATTGCCAAAAACCGCAGTGGCTCTTAATGAGCAGCAATTTGGCTCGAAAATTGAAGTGGAATGTCGCGGATAATCACCTTATTGTGAAACATGGCTTTTGCTGTCGTGCTGTTTTTGCAACTTTGTATGCCTCAGAATGAGTTTGTCAACGACTTAATCGTTGCTCAAATAGATTATCGCCCCTCTAATGCACTCCATGAAGAGGGAGAAAGTAGTGAGAGCTTATCGTAACCCAAACAGATACTGAACAGTGGCCAGCAACAGATTTGGATTGAGAATTTGTTCAAGGCTTCAGAAACTCTTGGTCTGAAATGAAGGTCTCCACGAAGCTATAGGTCAGCAAAACTAGAAAGGAGACAGCCTGAAAAGAGAATGAACAACAGATCAATGAAATGAATAGAAGGCATGAATTAGGATAGCGACAACAGAAATAGGCAAGAATTGATCAGGATGCAAAGTAGCATAGATCTCCTCCATGGCGATATCAATGGCATAGCATAGAGAAAACGATAGAACGCTAAGATAGCAATGTTCATGAATGTCTGAGCGCATATAGCCAAGAGCTAGAAGATGCGTGCAGAGTTTTCTCCTCACAAAACTGTAGACAGATTTAGGCAATAATCTCCAGCAACAACAACGTCAGTCTTCAAGAAGATGGCAGTAGAGATGAGCAAAGCAAGTCTCTTCCTCCATGACGATGAAACTGCAAAGTATCGAGGTGGACGAACCAGCTCTGATACCACATGAAGGAACTAGGGAGCAATCACATGATGAAAACATATATGGGGCACATAACAACTTGATGTGATTGATAGATAACAAAGTCTACAATGCCCATTTTATAGGTTGGGAAGCCTCATCTTCTGACATCACAGGCGAGGTCATTAGCCTCTACCTCACACACCTAACTCACCTAACTCTAGGAGGTGGCACTAATTGCTCACCTACTAGACACATTCACCCCACACAACTGTAGGACACCCTCTCACTTGACTTCATATTCTAACAGCGTTATCCTCTATCTCCTGAAATCAAACAACACCCTCGATTAGTGAGTCACCTGGGTGCAAATTTTTTTTAAACTAGAAACATGAAACACTGGGTGCAAGGGGCTTCTTCCTCGAGTCTTGTCACAATTGCGTCTTACAACGCTGTGGTAAATCCAATCTATAGGCCACCTTGTCTATTCTTTTGAGAATTAACCACCAACCACAATACTTAGCACAATCTTCTACAGTCAAAGACTTGGAGTGTGAGGGAACTCTGAGAAAAACTTTTTCTCCTCTCTCAAACTTTCTGAAAGATCTATTTTCATCCGCATTTGTCTTAGCTCTATCCATAGCTTGGCGGATGTTAGCTCTCGCAAGTGCTAGCACCTCCCCTGCATTTGAACAATGTAGTTTGCGGCACTAGGCACTTTAGAGGTATTCCAATGGTGTTTGGATTTGCTGGTTTATAACCATAGTTCAACTTGAATGGACTCATTCCTATTGAGGGATGTTTTTTGTTATTGTAGTCAAACTCCAATAATGACAACCACTCGTTCCATGTGTGCTGCCTCAATGATACATATGCTCTGAACATATTCTCTTAAGTCTGGTTGACTCTTTTTGTCTGACCACCATTTCAGGAGGATCCCCACTGCTGATTCCTAACTCAATCCTAAGTGCCTCAAACATGCAATCCAAAAAGGATTAGTTAATTCAGCATCCTTGTCTGACACTATGGATCTAGGTAACCCGTGCATGCCAAATATGTGACTAATAAACAAATCCGCCACTTATAGGATACTAATATACTAGCCATCACCACCACAAGGATAGAATCATATCCACCTGGTGTTGTGGGGAGATCAACTATAAATTCCATGGAAATGCAAGCCGTGCAATGGTTGGTACAACACAGAGTAGAGCGCTATATGCCTAGCTTAACCATGGACTTTTAAATCAAACTTGACACATGTACATAGTGCCATTAACTAGTGTGGTGGGTAATACAACCAACAGATTTATCGATCCATGAGAATGCTGAAGATACCCTGTAGCCAAGCCTTTCAGAAACGTTGACGTTGCACCACGGTCTTCTAGATGCCTTTCTATTTTGCTCCCATATTGAGTGCAAATTGTATATGATGTCTAGCGAAATGTACATGGTAGTGGCAGTTGGTTGGACTCGTTGCTCCCCATGCATTGTGCTATCTTGCTAACATGTTAGGAATAGCCTCCTAGATGATGTTCTATGCAAAACTTGAGGGGAAATGCTTGGAAGGAGAGATGCCTTAGGGATTTCCCACTATGTGACTCACCAACCAAGCTGGGGATACCATCTCTATGGGGAAGGCATGCCTCCAGTTTGTTGTTAGGCTACCATCCCCCCATGTAGACACAAGTTGGATGTGTCTTGTATGCTTCCTAATCCCCTATATTGAAGGGTAACCCCTAGCATGAGAGATCAACTTTGAGCTCCTATCGTGCAATGGTGATAGGTACCATCCCTCCTCATCTGCTCCGATACCACCATGCACCACTAGCCAAAAGAAATAGGAAATCTTTTGTGGCCATGACCAAAAGTGGTGAGAACCTTGTATGGTACCCACTGTTTGAGCTAACGCCTTTGTCGTGAGGGAGTTTAGGGTGAGGCAACTAGCCACCAATGTAGTGCTGTATGAGAAGACAAGTGCCAACACTGTTCTAGCTGATTGCCCAGCCTAGGCAAGCCAAAATCACTCCCTTAGATCCCACTTACCTAGGGTAACCTTCCCACATCAAAGCCTTCATTGTGTGTATTCTTTCTATGGCTTGGGTTCATGGGTCAGTGCTTCCCCGACCTCCTCACAACTTTGATCCTCTTCTACTATAATACTTGTTAGATTTTACACCTAGTGAGGATATTTGTCAAGCCATTGCTCAATTTTGGATTTACCAAACAGAATAAGGCTCTTTCAAAAAATCAAGGCATATAAGCCACATTATAGATCTTGCTGTGATAAATCATATTCTTTTTTTTCTAGGGCAAGAAAAAGACTTCCATTAAGTATGAACAAAACCCATGAGAGCAAGCTCAAGGTGGAAATATAGCATGCAAAGCATGAGAAAAAATACTTTAGAAAGAGGTGGAAAACAACCAAGGGTGAGAATGAAAGTGCCATCTTAACCCTACAGTAGACTTAGAGAAGAAGGGGGAGTTCCTCTATTCTCTACAAAAACGTAGCCCTCTTATCAGAAGCTGCCCGAGAGGACTCTTGCATGCTCATCCAAATGGGCATTAGTGTATGTATAGTTTCTGTCCACATATTGGCCATAGGAACATCATTTAGAGAGCATGGGTTAACTAAGTGGCATCAAATCGATGAGGCCCAAGAAGAGTCATGCTCTCATAAAAGACCTAAGGCCTTGAAAGAGAGAGCCAAGCAATTGATCCCGAAGTCATGGAAGAAGGAGGAACGGACAAAAGTACTGAAAGAAACCCATGTGAGCAAGCACGTGTCCCCCTTCAAATAAATATTTTTTTTTTCCATGAAAAAGATTTCTATTAAGTATGAAAGAAACTTGCGTGAGAAAGCACGAAGCGGAAATACATCACGTTGGGCATGAGGAAAATAAACACTCTAGAGGAGTAAATAAAAACTCAAAATGAGTTGGAAAGAAACCAAGGTTGAGGCTGAAAATGCCACCTCCAAATAATTCTCGCCTGTGCAATCCCATTAGCAATGCTGAACTGACCCACAACAGAAGGCATCGAGGACAAATAGGGTTGGCTCTCCATAGGTTCACTGCAATCCCACCATGAATAGAAAGCCAAAAGGAAGAGTGTTTTTCTATGCTAGTGGCATTTTCAGAGTCTCTTCCAAAAGTTCTTTTACACGTCACTAGAAATCTCAAACCCCTCCCAATGGGAAGGTATGGAGGGCCTCTGACCTCTAAAAGTAGGCTGAAACCTCTTGGCATTGCTAATAGTGTAATGAAAGAAATGGAGGCTCTTCTCTCGGTGTCTTTCACATCAATCCACTCCCACTCCTTGGGATCCCACTACAAGAACTTTATGGGAACACCCCCATAAAGCCACAATCTCCAAGCGCCCTGGGTAATAAGACGTGGGTGAGGATCTATGTACCACGATGAGTTTGAACCATGCTCCACAAGACCAATAATGCTTACAGACTAAAATGCAATCTCTAATAAAATATCATCCTTGGATCTAGATAGCTTGCCTCCTTCAAGGACATAAAAAACCAAGACATCCTCATCTGAACCACGAAAAGCAATAATCTGTAGAGGAATGCCCGCTCTTATGAAAGCTCCCATCTAATTGGAACATGAAATAGGCATACCATCTATCCACTGGAATAAGTTGACCCTTACGGTCTTCTAGAAGCTTTTTGAAAGATTTTGAGGATCCCACAGTAGAGGCATGGCCTTTCCCCCACAACAATATCAACCATGCTCATCAAGTATGCTATCATTCCATATGATAGGCTGCTTATTGGTCTCTTCATGAGAGGAAGGGGGAACTCTTTGAAGGGTACACTTGAAGCTTGCCCAAGTAGCAACCATAAGAGGGGAAAAAAGAGACCTGAGGTGGGTTGAAGTAAAATTCCATATGATACTTTCTATCCAGTCTCCTCTCAAAATAGGTGTACAAGACTGTATGCTACGAATAAAGAAGTCCTTTTACGGCTCTTGTGTCTCGAGGGTGTGAGTTTGCACTTACATGCGGCAAGACCCTGGAAAGCTAAGGGGTAGGTTCTTGGGATGGGGGTGTGTAAGATGTTCCCCTAGGGATTAATGCCTTGGGGGGTGAAGTAATGAAATAAGTCCAAAGAGGGAGAAAAATACGCTTAGAACCTAAGTTTAAGTTGGCCATTGTTTGGTCCCACTAGAAGGAGCAAGGGGCAAATGAACTTTAAAGTTGGTCATTGGTTTGATCACATAGGACTTGGGGGCAATTTAAAACGTGGGTTGCCACATTGCATGACCATGCAAATGCATTTAGCATGGAAGACCTTAGAAGTCTCCGGGCAAGGAAAATGGAGGAAAAACGTCACGTAAGGCATGTAGGGGATCTCACAGAGAATTGGAGCCTGCAAACGATTGATGCCTGTATGGAACGTTAATCACTATTGTCGTGCGGTTGTACGGGCCTTTAATCACTACTGGTAGGGTCTGGTATAGCCCTTGGTACGGAATGCATGTACGGGTGGTATGGACGTTAGCACACGGGGCTGCAAGTACAATGCCTGTGTACCGCTGTATGTACGGACTGCTGCTAACGGGCTGTGTGTACGGACTGCAGAGGAATAGTCTATGTATGGACTAGGTGTATGGTCAGTGTACATACGACTAAGAGTAGGCTGACGCAGGGCTGAGAGCTTGGTTGGGCACACAAGGATTCTCTTCCCTCTCTAATTGCGAATTAATAGGGAAGGGTTGGCTGGTCTTATTGGAGCTCTTGTCACTATAAGCCTTCTCAGTGGCTAGTCTTTTCCTTGTTGTAATCTCCGCTTGATGCTGGCTGAGTAAACAAGCTTTCTTTCTCTTTGATCTAAGCGGATAGATGGCCAGGTGATTCTTGGCTGTTCAGACAGCTACTTGTGAGGCAAGATGGAAAGTGTGCTTCCAGATGGGTATGCATTAGCTCGTGAATGAGCTTGGTTCTAACTCTAAGCTGGTTAAGAGTTCTCACATGCCCCATTGTGATTGCCTTCAGCTGTGAGTGGTTTTTGGAGGGACCTTGTGGGCAAGGTGATTCTCGGTGGATGCTTGCAAAGTGCATTCATGCTTCTAAGGTTTGTGGGCAGGCTAGCTATGATTTCACCCATTGTTTGGGTATTCCAGTGAGTCAATGGTGCACATTTGTGGTAGTCTAGGGAGTGGTGTGATCCCGCATGGGTTGCTAGCACCAGCTCCCAAGTTTTATGCATGTGTTTGCATTGAAATGGATGCCTATTGTCATTGGGATGTGAGAGCAGGGCCTAGCAATTGGGATTCTGATGCCTACTGAGAGTGGGAAGAGCACTGAATGCAAGTGAGTTTGAGTTCATTGTGTGTTCTTTTTGCTGGACTCTCCAATTAATAAAGAAATACCGAAAGGGGTGCCAAGGGTTTAGGGCCAATTTGTGTCATTGTTATTGAGCAGGGGCACTGTAGCTTATACTCTCCAACACAGGAGCAAGCTGTTGTGATGGAGAGATACCCATACTGACTTGGCAACCACGATTCCTGATGGGGACACCCCTCTGAATCCAAGTGAAGCCAATGTCATTCCCCCAATCTTGGATATCCTTGTCCCTAATCCAAAAGCCATTGGATTTATGTTAATTGATGTGTGCCCCTGCAACGGTACAAAATAAATCCAAGGCTATCTTGAAAGAAGTGAGCATCTGTGGTGTGGCAAAAAATAGCTGTATCATCTGCTAGCTCACTGCATAGAAACTCTTCTTCTCGTTTGAGGGGAAGGCTTAGCCCAAAAATATCAGCTTGAGATCTAATGTAGATACTCATAGCTTCAGCCACAAACAAAAAGAGAAAAGGAGCTAGAGGCATCTCTGACGGGCTGATCTAGAAATCTGGAACCTCTCCCTTGACCCGGCTAATAGGCATCTGGCTGTGGGCTGATTTGTATAAGGAGAACACCCCTCTAATCCATACATTTAATCCAAAGAGAAGAAGTGCGCCCTCTAGAAAGCTCCAATCTACCCTGTCATAAGCTTTCTCAAAATCTAGGAGTAGAATGGACAGCCTCTGGCCGCTCTGCATAGCCCACTCAGAAGCTTCCCAAAATGGGAAGATATGATAAGAAATGCTTCTGCCATGCACGAAGCCCGTTTGCGTATCATGAATAAGATGTGGAAGTAGGGGCTGCAAATGTAGCCTGATTGCTTTAGCCAAGATTTTGTAGAAAGTTCCCAAAAGACTAATAGGCCTCCATTGAGACACTAAATTTTGCTACCCCCCTTTGGAATAAGATGAATGAGACCGTCTGTAAGTGAGTCTGGCATCTCACCAGAGTCCCAAACGCCTTGAAGGGATGAGGTAATGTGATCCCCAATCTTATCCCAAAAAGTAATAGAGGAGGGAGTAAGCCCATCCGAACCCGGGCACTTGCCCTTATGAAGGGCAAGAAGTGCTGTCCTGAACTCTGTTGGTGAAAGGTGCATCAAGTGAGACCCGCATATCTGGTTTCATGAACATAGGAATACATTGCCATATAGCATATCTGGCATCATCTCTGGCTTGTGTGTCAGGATTTGCTATGGCATAAATATCTGTAGCTGATATTATGATAAGTTGAGCTAAAGAATATAATATGTTTCTCACCTCCACATGCTCAAATTTCAAAGCTTGGTTTTGTTAATTCATCTGTTGTGATGTCACGTGAAACCATTGTACTTGGACAATCTTGAAATTGCATCTAAGGCTAAACTTGCTGCTGCATGACAGGAGATAAATTCATTAGATATCTAACACTTTTCTGCTCTGCAGTTAGTAGAAGGATCTGTCAAACTGCGTATACTTGCACTTACTGCAACTCCTGGGTGTAAGTACTCATATGTCTGAGTGGGTAAAGCTGCATACGTGCTGAAAAGGTGATACCCAGTCTTTGAATTTTTATTCTAATCAATGTTGTATGTTGCATGTATTACCAGCTAAGCAGGCAACCATACAAACTGTAGTAGACAACCTTCATATTTCATGCTTGGAATATCGCGGTGAAGATGATCCTGATGTCCACAAGTATGTGCATAATAGAAAGATTGAACTTATTCAGGTGAAGCTTCTTGGCATCTGAAAGTTAAATTTTTTTGTTTTCCATACGAAGTCAATGAATTCTCAGAGTTATGCTCTTTAATCTTCAGCTTCAAGATCAGTTTACTTTAAGGTAACTCCAAGGCTACATGGATGTGTAGGTTGTAATGGATGCAGAGTCTGTGAAGATCAAAGACTTATTTCTGGAAGTTTTACAGCCATTTGTGAATAAACTTTGCAGCTTTGGAGTCTTTTATAGTAGAGAGGCTGCACGGGTGAGCTGTTATTCTTACTTCAGCTTTTAGTGGTGCTCCTGTTCATAGAGAAATTTGGCATTATAAGTTGACGCTACCCACATTTATTGTCTGGAGCAGGAGGTACGCTTTTATGTAATAAGAATAACAAGGTGCCTAACCCAAATGCCTATAATCAACATAAACATAATAGAGCCTGACAGGGTGGCAAGCTCAACAACACAGAAAAATTCTCATGAGATAGGTGATTGACATGGACACAGTGAACATACACAACACACTATCTAATATCTTCTAACTGCAAATACATGCTAATATAGTTGGTAGCACCACCTGGAGCTCTCCTAGATTCATGCAGTGTAATTGGCGCTTACAAACTTGCTTCTTCCCTCATCTCCATTTATCTCTCCTCTGTTTTTATGCTTGTTTTATAAAGTTTTTAATTTGTAAGATTGGATTTATTCTGGTCTCATGAACGTATATGTAATTGCCACTCGGCGTTGTTTCACTAAGCATCTCACGATCGTCACTTATTGCCCAAGCCTACAAGATTGAAATAATAACAAGATGCCTTCAATCCACAAATCGAACCAGTAGGGGGTTGCAACCATATCAAAGCCTTGTCCAGGTTTACGGGACCAGCGGGCTCATTTACCCTTCAATCTTCGTCTAAGAGAGCAGAAACTGTGTGATTGAGGCTTATGTCTACGTTTTTCAACTTTAGTAGCTTTGCTGAACTTGCAAAATTTCTCTAACAGACTAGAAAGCCATGTAGGCTCTAGATAATCTAGATCATCATCATTACATCGCTCTCTTATTTACCTGGAAACAAATCTTGTATTGTGGAGGTGGATATCAAGATCCCTTTACTGTCATATGATGCCCATACAGTTCTTGCTGCAATCGAGCTTTTGAGTTTTGTAGTGTGCTTCCAAACATAACATCTGCTGGATCTGTCCATGCCTGAGCCACCATCTTTGAGGAATCTGTATGATGTATGGAGCTTCCTAGGCCAAGACCAATGATTCCTAGAGCCCTCTCATCCTTTTTTACTTTTTCCCTACTGCCATTGATGGGTTCTTTTTCCAGCAACTACACTTGATACTGATTGCTTAACACACATGATTTATTGTATTCATTTTTGGGAAACATCCCGGGGCAGAGTACCCAAATATTCCTAATCATTATCTATCAATTCAGATAGATCATGTAAAACAATAGATATAGCTCGTTGGTCTGGTCCAGTAGATGTAGCGTGAAGCTTCTCGAACTTGGCTTTGATCTCACACCAATGAGGGCAAGCACTTTCTCCCGAGATGAAGTGACTTCTCCAGGAGGACAAGGTTTCATGGTATCAACACGTGAAGAGGCAATGAGCAGGGGCAATTGTAAATGATGCGGCAGAGAGGGCAAAGGTAGCAGATAATGTAAGTTATGGCAGCTGAGGCAGAACTGAGCAACGGGTAGAAAGAAAGAAAGAAAGAAAGAAAGAAAGTTTATTAAAGTCTTCGGAAGACCGATGGGTCTATTAGTTTATGAAAATCCTGATACAACGAGCTGTGGTAGTGGAGCTACTAAACGAGCATCCATACCAATGCAAAATGCAAAATGCAAAAAATGCAAAAATGCAGAATGGCAGTACTAAGTTCTAAGTACAACATAGTCATGTCGATGGTCGACTATATATCGATCTCAGCATCATCATCAATATCATCATCCCCAGCAATAGCAAGATATCAGGATGGATGAGGCAGTGGAGGCACGAAGTCGGCAATAGAGTGCTGTTGGCCACTCAGAGGTGCGGTCCTGGCACATCTCCTGGTCGTAGCTCTACGTCTAACCAGGGCTACTGTGACCCTCGTCGGTCGGGCTCCGACTCTAAGTCATGTCGAGGCTTTGTCTCGTTGGGGTCCATGTGATCTAGCTGAAAGAACTCCATGATAGCGCTCTGAGAGGGATCAACCGAGGAAGAAGTCTACTCCTGTCTCTGTGCTCGGAGTATCCTCTCGCGGTGTCTAAGTGCCTCATGAATGAAACCTGCCAAACACCGCTGGTCTGGGTAGGTTAGGAAACGGGCTAAAATCCCATAACTATCCCTGAAGAGGCAATGGAAATGTCCTCGGATCTCATAGTACATAGGACACCTGAAGATGAAATGCTTCTCTATCTCAACCTCCTGTATGTCACATAGTGTGCATATGCGCCGCTCCCTGGGTAGTCACTCTGCTCTGCCGCTCTCGATGCGAAGTCTGTGTGAAGAGACCCGGAACTGCCCAAGAGAGATCCTCATCGAGTGGGGTAGGTGAATCTGTGTGTATCCTGGTGGGTCAATGAAACCCTCTGCTGTGATATGTAAGAAGTGATCTCTGTAGAAGCTAAGCTTCACTGGGAGTTTACTCGGCTCCAACTAGGTCCGAAAAGTATGTAGCTGTAGTAGATCCTCACGGATAACCTGGTTGACCTCATGTGATAAGAGGGGAGAGAACGGAGCATCCATGCTATACTGGAAGGGAGGTAGTCTATCCCTGTGGAGCCCTAGTCGCTCAAACCATCTCTCTGTACGTGCATACCAGCACCTCTGATCTCCTCTTGTTGCAAGTGCCATAGAAGAGAATAGAGCTATCCATGGTAGCCTGCTATGCCCCGAGGTATAATCCCCATATTTCCTAACTCGGTACAGATATGTGATGACCTGAAATGCAGCATCTAGCTGTAAAGGGGGTGACCCAAACTCAGCCTGAATGATCTGGTGAGGAACAGATGACTTACCACGAATCATCCGTGATAGCATGAGAACCTGTAGCCGCTCCACACGTGCCCACTCTGTATCCGACAAGTCTGGCCCTCAACAAGGGTTGTCGTACATCCCCGTTGGGCGAGCCAAGGAGTCAAAAAGCAATCCCTTGGTGCGTGGATCCTGAAAGTGTGAGTGGAAGCACTGCCTCTCTAGCCTGGCCAATGAGGCATACCCTCTACTCAAGTGTGCTTGCATCGCGGGTCTCATAGTGAAGCTCGGTCCAGAGAAGATAACCCCAAGATAAGTGTATGATGAAACTATCTCAATAGATGACCCCGCAAATGTGAATTGCTCCTGACGCATGATGGCTCGAGATGTATTGAAGGTCACGACCTTGGTTTTACCTAGATTGACCTTCAAATCATGAGGCTCACAAAAGGACTGTAGTGCATCTAGGTGTCTCTGAAGACCCTCTGCAGAGGAAGACAAGAGAGCCACGTCATCTGCATAGAGCAAAATCTGGATCAGCGTGCCCGCAAGAGAGCAACCTACACCCCCTTGTGTCTGCATCACTGTCTCAAGCTCGTCAATGTAGAGGCCAAACAAGATAGGCGACAAAGGACACCCTTGTTTGACCCCGATGGTACTCATGATCTTGTCTGTCCACCCGGATCCTGCCCGAACTTTGCGAGAAACTCTCTCGTAAAGTGCCATGACAGCCCAAATGATCTCTTGGTCATAACCCAATTCTTGTAGGTGCCGTATGAGGCGGGCTCTCGGGACCGTGTCAAATGCCTTGCAGAAATCCACAAAGCAACAATAAACCCTCTGCTTCTGTGACCTCGCCTCCTCGATGATACATCTGAGCGTGAGAATGTGGTCCATGGTTCCATGATCACGCCGGTTGTCCTACTGCTCTAAGTCCTCGACACTCTGCAAGTCTGCTAATCTCAGAGTCAAGTACTGATGCATAAATCTTGGACATGACATGTCCAATCATAATGGTCTTGTAGTTCTCCGAGCTCATGGTATCCCCTGCCTTGTGGATGGGTGAGATAGTGTTAATGGTCCAAGTGTGTGGAAATCCCAAACAAACCGCTTCATTAAAAAGCTTTGCTAAGATCGGGGGTAGGAGGTTAATCCCATATGCAATGAACTCAGTGCATAGTCCCTCATGATCCTTGACTCGGCCATTATGAAGTTTCATTACGGCATCCTTTACCCCTCCTCTAGTGAAGAGGGTGCAGGATGTGGGATGAGGCATGTGTGAGAGGCTAGGGACTGGCTGATTTGGGATGCCATAAAGTGTGCGTGCATAATCAAACCAGATCTGGGTGTTAGTGAGTGGTGGAGGGGACCGTCCTTCCAGAAATCTCTGCCAGAAGTTCTTAGAGTTGTTACTAAACAAAATGTTCAGTAGCTCCTTCTCGTTTCGACGAACGAAGTCTAGTTCCTTCCTCCGTACCAGTCTATGGTATTCACGTAGCATATCTGGTGTGCTCGGAAGACTGTTTTTGGTTTCAAATCTGAGTTGACGGCGTAAGGCCTTACACTCATCATCGTACCAACTATTACAGGGTATGGTTCTAGGGGGTGGTGGGCGGGTGGAGCGGGTGGTGTGGGGAAAAGTGTGAATGGTAGCCTCGTGTAGTGAGCGGGTGATAAGGGCAGCACGATCCCTTAAAAGGGGTATGAAGTCAATATAAGCGAGAAGTATGTACGGACGGCCAGAGTAAGAAGGTGAGTGATCCCGATCAAAGTGTATATCGTGGTAGGTGGAGTAAGCACTGAGTGGGGTGGGAGGTGCTGTGCGAAGGGAGGTGGAGATGCGAAAGAAAAGGTATGTATGATCAGCCCCTTGGGGGAGAGGTGCTACAGTGAAGTCAGTAATGTGAGATGTGAAGACAGGGGATCCCATGATGTAATCAACAACACTGGAGCCCCCCCCATGTGGAAAGCATGTGAAACCACCTGAAGCGGGCCATCTGTCAAGACCATTATAGATAATGAGATCATGTATCCTGCCTAGGTCTAATAGGGCCTGCCCATAAGATGAGAATGGACCTCGCCTGTCAGTCGAAACCCGTAGCATACGTGCCTTGTTAAGGTCAACGTCTGCTAGTAGAGTGGAATCATCTCTGAAATCAAGAAGTGGTACCTGATGGGCCCTTGTCCTCGCGTTGAAGTCCCCCACTAGAAGGACTTCTCCGTGGCTAGAAAAGTCAACGATGGATTGATAAAGGGCAGCAAATGGGGATGTCTCATCATATCTCTGGCAAAGTGGGAGGTCTCCGGGGGGAAGTAGCAAACTGCGACAAACAGATCCTGGCTGTCCATGTGTCGTATCCGGATCCAAAGAAATCTGGAATGTGTATCTCTCTGCTCTACTCAAATGATCCCTCGAAGTGTGGATCTGAAAAGGACTGCAACTCCACCTGAACCTCGAACTCCTCCTGTACCCCTCGTCTCATCTCTGTAGGCAGACTCCCATGTATATCCGTTGACTATTGGAAGAGGCAGCTGTCACCTAAATTCTCTATACTAGCCTCTCCTGCAGATCACGGGAGTAGCACCATGATTCTCCTCCCAGCCATTTCATGCTAAGGCACCAAGCGAGGCAGAGAGCTACGTTTCAAAAATCCATATGAATCAAATCCTTCTCTTCTCTCTCTAGCCTTAGCAAACCCCAAATCCCTAGATAGATCCAGATGCCACATGTCATCCATATAGGGCCTTCCTAATGCAACATTTCACCCCTCTCTTGGGATGCATTTAATTCCTTGCCCCTAGGCACAATCTTAGCACTAGGCCCTTGGTCTTAGATCTATCTAGTCTGGTGCTATCAGCCCTCACCTAGGACCTTGACATTAAATCCCTCCCGATCATTTACATGAAGCGCAAACACATATATTACAGAGATAGATCCTTTAAGGGAAATGTCGACTGATTCTTCCGAGGTCATGCTACCTCGGCTAGAGCGTAACATTCCTTCCCTCTTCAGACATCAGCGTCCTCGATGATAAAGTCTGGGAACACTCTCCGCAACTGATATACGGATTCCCAGATAGCTTCCGATAGAGGCTGACCATGCCATGCAACCAACACCGTGGGTATCTTTCGATTTCGTATTTGCATTGTTCCTCGGTCCAGGATTCTTGTTGGTTTGCGCCTTGCAATATCCTCTATCTCCTGAAACAAAACCACACCTTCGATTAGTGAGTCACCTATATGTAAAAATTTCTTTAAACGTGAAACATGAAAAACCGGGTGCACCTTATACCCTTGTGGCAATTCTAATTTATAGGCTACACTGCCTATTCTCTTTAGAATTAACCACGGCCCACAGTATCGAGGTGATAACTTAGCACACTCTCCTGAAGTCAACAGCATACAACTCCAATTCATGAGTTGGCCAATTCCTTTGAGAGGGAGAAAGCTTCTTGCTTTCGAAGGCTACTGGCCTTCCCTCTTGAAGGAGGACTGCTCCTACCGCAATGCCACTTGCATCGGTTTCTAGGAACAACGGTTTCTGGGGATCAACTATTTTTAACACCGGTCCTGAGACCACAGCTTGTTTTATGGTGTTAAAACTTTCCTGTTGATTCTGTCCCCAAACAAAAGGTACTTTATCTGAGGTCAGATCAGTCAACGGCGAGACTATTCCGGAATATCCTTTGATATGCCTTCTATAAAACTGGACAAATCCCAAGAATGATCGCAACGCGGTCAGACTCTGAGGGATTGGCCAAGTTAGTATCGTAGCCACTTTCTTCGGATCCATTTCTACCCCCTGTGGAGTAATTATGAACCCTAAGTACTCAAGCCTAACCATACACAGTATAGTTTTCTTTTTATTCACGTAAAGACTGGCTTTCCTCAAAGTACTGAACACTATCCTTAAGTGTTCACAATGCTTAGTAACACTTTTACTGAATATCAAGATATCGTCAATAAAATGTACTACGAACTTTCCGATATACGGACGTAGTAAATCGTTCATAAGCATGACGAAGGTCGTTGGAGCATTGGTAAGTCCGAAGGGCATTACCAAAAACTCATAATGACCAAACCTGCTTCTAAAAGCGGTTTTATGCTGATCCTCGGCTCTAATCCGGATCTGATGGTAGCCGCACTTAAGATCTATCTTGCTGAAAATCACGGCTCCATGTAGTGCATCTAGCAAATCATCAATCCGAGCCATCGGATACCTGTGCTTAACAGTGATATTATTCAATGCTCTGTAATCTATACAGAGGCGAAACGTATCATGCTTTTTCCTCTTTAATATCACTGGTGAAGCAAAAGGTGAGGAACTTGGCTGAATCTGCCCCAACCTGAGGTATTCTTCCAGTTGCCTACGTACCTCCGCTTCTTCAGTAAAACTCATTCTATAGGGAGGTCTATTTACAGGTTCTGCCCTCGGGATCAGTTCAATCTTATGCTGACCTTTCCGCTCTGGAGGTAACCCATAAGGTAGTTCATCCCTAAAACATTCAGAGAACTCTGTTATAAGATTAGCCAGCTTGGCCATCTCACCACTTTGCGTAGCATCAGTGCTAGTCGAAGAATCATTCACCGACTCCACCGATGCTGTGCAAAGGTACAAAAACTCTACTTGAGCCTTTCTGATTTCCATCACAGAAACCAACGGTCCCTGAGGTATATCTCTTTCACCTCGCAAGACATAAAGCACATCATTCATCTTGAATTGATATACGTGCTTTTTCCAATCAATGGCTGGATTCTTCCTAGAATGCCACGCCATTCCCAGGGCTATATCCGCATGAGCAAGCTTGGTTATTTCAAAATCAAGCTTCTCAGCATAGTCCTGAATCCGAAGTTCTAACTGGGTAACCCTTTGGTCCCATACTTCATTTGAACTTCCATCGGCCATCCTGACTGTATACGCATAGTCAGATGGACTTGTCTTTAATTTCAGCCTCTTCACGAGCTTGGAGTTAATCACATTGTGAGTTGACGCTGAGTCAAACAACACAATGACATCATGACTGGCCACTTGCCCTTTCATTTTGATTAACTCCGTATCATTGAAGGCTGTATACCCCGTTGCTGCGGGCTTAGATAGGATGTTATCAGGTGCACTCGTCACTAACTTAGCAACAGACACACAGAACAAACAAGGTACTAACCTCTGAGAAGATCCCACTAGCTGAATCTGCATCTCTTCCGCTCTGGGACTTCCCTGCATCTCCACGTCGCACTCTGAGATCACCATCTCAGCCATCCGACGATCTTTATTACGTGGACAATCTCTCCACTGATGAGGTTGAAGGCAACCAAAGCATAAGCCTTCTCTCCTCGCTTTTTCCCGCTGTTCTGGGTTCAAGGGAGATTTAGACCAAGCCCGGGCTGCCATTGGAGTTACTTTCCTCTTCACTCCAATGGTGGTACTTGGTTTAGGAGTTTCAGCCGGTCTCGCCTGCTTGGCTTGACCACTCGGCTGCGAACCACTCCCTCTACTAGCCCACTTCTTCTTAAACCCAGATTTTTTTGGATACCCATACTGGGTTCCGACCTGTGCAAACCCACTTGGCTTGTTGCCCTTGGCATCCTCGTAGTTCAGGGCTATAGCTATTGCATCATCTAGCGTGTTCGCGTACTTAGCCTGAACTTCCATTTTTATTCGATCATTCAATCCAAATATGAAATCTTTCACTTGGATTGATTGAGGCAGGGGTTCGTCAACCTTCATTACACTCTCTCGAAACTTATCAGTGTATTCTGCCACTGATAAATTTCTCTGACGAAGGTTCCTATATTGATCCCAAGCTCGGGATGCTTCGTCAGGAGGTAAGAAGTGTTTCCTGAACTCTCTTTTAAACCCCTCCCAGGTAGTGGATGCTATGCCATCTTTTTGTTGTTTAATCCACCACCGATCCGCTGCCTCACTAAACATATGGGTGGCCTCGCGGATCTTTTTGATGTCATTTCTGATCTCACAAATGGCGAACGCCTCGTCCCATTTGTGTAGCCAGGTCTCAATGACATCGGAGCTACGGTCGTTCATCCGACCAGAATACTTTTCCGGTCTGTAATTCGCAATATTCGGCACTTTAGCCTTCCTAGGCTCGACCGTATGGACACTAGACTCCAGTTCCATACTCCAGTTCCATTGGAGCTTTACCCTTCTCCTCTCGAGAAGGTCTGGCAGACATACTCTGTAACGCTCTCCTAAGTTCAGATTGCCCTGCGTTTGCTTGTAATTGCTGCGCTAACAACTGTTGCAAGGCATCCTCCAGCAATGCAATCCTGCCAGATAAAGTGTGAGCTACTGGGCGCGATCCCTGCTGGGTCGGCCGGACTCCTGATTCACCAGGGTCCCTCCTGGAAGCCCCTTCTTCTGCTTCCATTTAGTTCAGTAGGTGTTTTGGTTTGGGGTTCCTTTAAAAAAAAAAAAAAAAAAAAACACCCCTAGAGCACCGTAATCACAAGCTGGCACGATTCAGTGTACTGACACTTTGAACACAATTCCCTATACTAGGGAATTCCTGCAATCCCACATTCACACTGATCAAATTTAATACGGGCATATATCACAGATGGCGCTTTTCCCTATACTAGGGAAGTTTCTGCAGCTTAACTCAGACTCAAGTATACAGGCATAATCTGTCCTTATAGCATTAAACTTTCATGCATACTTATCACTTACGAGATCCTACTCAAGTGAGCGGAGCATCACCAAACTAAAACAAGAGAAGAAAACACAGCATTGACAGAAGTGACAGAGAGCTCCCTGGTCTATGAACTCCGATCCAAATCTGTCTAAAGGAAGCGAAAACTGGCACGGGTCGAGGCAGCCAAATATCCCGAAGCCCGTGGGTTCTATGCCTTCGTGTCCGCTGCGCCAAATCCTTACTACGTGCTCACCCGAGCAATTTGCTCCTGCACACCGCTCACGAGTTGCTGCTGCTCCTTGGAGATATACCAGTAATCACCTATCACGTTGCAGGCCTTCCCGTTCACGAGCCACTTGCGTACGTCGGTCTACCAAAGGAATCGATCCTTTCTCCGTATTTCGTCAAGTCAGCCCGTCGGGTGGTGGTCTTGTGCGTCGCCCAACTCACGTACCACGTTAAAAACCTCCCGCAATTCTGCTCTCTCCAGCCTACCGACCGTCGTCACAGGTCGTTCACGAACAACCTACGCTTCATTTTCCCGTTCAATTTTTTTCGCTCCTCGTCGAATCACCCGCGTAAGCCCATCCGCATGTCAACGCGCTACACAACGTGACCAGACGGCCGCCCGTGTTCCTCTGCGCTCCACCGATTTGTAGGCCCGTCACGTCGTTACAGGGACCCAAGTCCTCTCGCAGGCCCTTCCCAAACAACGTCGGCAGCGCTGGATCTCCATCGACGCCAGTCGGACGTAGAGCGGAGCTGTTGCTTTTTTCCACGTCCAATCCACGTCGAGTAGCCTTACGGGAGCGTCTTCTATCGCAGACTCCCGCCGTTCGTCGTCACAGAACACCGTAGTATCTCGACGATCCCACGCCTCTCCAGGACGTCACCCGTCCCTTCTTCTCACACAAGGCTCTGATACCAATTGTGACAAAGTTTATTACAGGTCTTCAGAAGACCGATGGGTCTATGAGAGTGTGAAAAACCTGGTAAAAACGAGCTGTGGTAGTGGAGCTATTAAACGAGCATCCACACCAATGTAAAATGCAAAAATACAGAATGGCAGACTAAGTTTTAAGTACAACATAGTCATGTCGATGGTCGACTATATGTCAATCTCAGCATCATCATCATCATCAACATCATCATCATCATCAGCAGCAGGCATCAAGATGGATGAGGCAATGGAGGCATGAAGTCGGCAGTAGAGTGCTATCGGCCACTCAAAGGTGCAGTCCTGGCACGTCTCCTGGTCGTAGCTCTGCATCTAACCGGGGCTACTGTGACCCCCGTCGGTCGGGCTCCGACTCTAAACAAGGAGGGGATGTCACCAAGTGTGATCTGTGTGTCAACCATCTGTTTGAGTTGTCGGGTCACAGGCTCCGGGTTACAGCAGGGTCACAGTCATGTCGAGGTCTTGTCTTGTGGGGGTCCATGTGATCTCGTTGAAAGAACTTCGTGATAGAGCTCTGAGAGGGATCAACCGAGAAAGAAGTCTGCTCCTGTCTTCGTGCTCGGAGTATCCTTTCACGGTGACTAAGTACCTCATGAATGAAACCTGCCATACACTGCTGGTCTGGGTAGGAGAGGAAACGAGCCAAAATCCCATAGCTATCTTTGAAAAGGCAGTAGAAACACCCTCGGATCTCATAGTAAACAGAACACCTGAAGATGAAATGTTCCTCTGTCTCAACCTCCTGCATGTCACAAAGTGTGCATATGCATCTCTCCCTGGGTAGTCGCTCTGCTCTGCCGCTCTCGATACGAAGTCTGTGTGAAGAGACCTGGGACTTTCCAAGAGAGATCCTCGGCGAGAGGGGTAGGTGAATCTGCGTGTATCTTGGTGGGTCAATGAAACCCTTTGCTGTGATATATAAGAAGTGGCTAAGCTTCACTGGGAGTTCACTTGGTCCCAACCAAGTCCGAAATGTGTGTAGCTTTAATAGATCCTCACGGATAACCTAGTTGACCTCGTGTGATAGAAGGGGAGAAAACGGACCATCCATGCTGTACTGGAAGGGAGGTAGTCTATCCATGTGGAGCCTCAGTCGCTCAAACCATCTCTCTGTGTGTGCATACCATCACCTCTGGTCCTCTCCTGCTGCAAGTGCCATAGAAGAGGATAGAGCTATCCATGGTTGCCTGCTACGCCCAGAGGTGTAATCCCCATATTCCCTGACTCGGTACAGATATGTGATGTCTTGAAATGCTGCATGTAGCTGTAAAGGGGGTGACCCAAACTCAGCCTGAATGATCTGGTGAGGAATGGATGGCTTACCCACGAATCATCCGTGATAACATGAGAACCTGTAGCCGCTCCACATGGGCCCACTCTGTATCCGACAAGTTTGGCCCCCAACATGGGTTGCCGTACATGCCTGCTTGGCGACCAAGGAGTCAAAAAGCAACCCCTTGGTACGTGGATTCTAAAAGTAAGAGCGGAAGCACTGCCTCTCTAGTTTGGCCATTGAGGCATACCCTCTACTCAAGCGTGCCTGCATCGCTTGTCTCGGGGGTTTCCATTTTTCGAGCAAAAACCCCCGAGCGACGAGCGGACAAAAGGTAGGAGGGGTCAAAATATATAGGCTCGAGTCATTTTTGGGGAGCAAAAAAATCCAAATTATTTTAAGGAATATGTAAGTAAATATGAAATACTAATAAATAGATATAGATATAAATATACCTTTATATAATATACATATATAATGTCCAACTGGTGACTTATTTTATCACTTTCAAAAATCCTTTCATTTCCTTTCACCATTGGTTGGATCATGAAATTTTGAGCAAATATCCTCTTTACAGCTCCTCAGGACGACCTAAGAAAATAATACAATACCTTTTTAATAGACCCTCTAAGTGTATTTTTCCAGGGAAATATGGTTTGAAGAGCTTGCCCCAACCCTATTCCGCCGGCGGAATATCCTTGGAGAGCCTACGCAGAAGGTGTCATAACTTTTGCTCCTTATCTCAGATTGAGGAGCTGTAAAAAGGAAAAATGTTTAAAATTTCATGATCTATGCAAAGGTAGGCTTAAAATTATACTTTTTATAGTTATAAAAGAGAAAAAGTGAAAATTTCAAGATGTATATGAGAGTTACAACTTCTTCCCAGTTCATATTATGGTAGGAAGGAGTTCAGTAGAGACCACATTTCCTTAAAAGTACTTAGGTTTGGAGAATTGGGAATATTTTGAAAATCCGTTCCTTGCCTTCCCATATTTGATAATGTATTAGAGATTGATTTATGATCGATTATAATGGCCTCAAGTATGAGGTTTCCAATATCTTTTTCCTACTCATCCAAGGAATATGGTATACATTGTTATATGAGAGCTTCAAATATGGGATTGCTAAAGATTAGGGAAACTCTTTTAAATTTATTTAATTACCATAATCCTCAAAAGAGAGTATGGTAGGGAGGTATTTATAGGAGTTTCTAAAGTGTTCTCTATTTGTTCATATATAGATGTTCTCTAAAAGGAGGGTTATAATGAAAAATAAGTAAGTATATGCTTCCATAAATGAGAAATTAAGAAAGAATTGTATATTCCTTTGAGAAATATACAAGCATGGTTGGTGTCAAAAATTATCGCTCGGACTTTTCTGCTTGTAGGGTTTTGCTCGGAAAGTGTGCACATCCCGCGGGTCTCATAGTGAAGATGGGTCCGGAAAAGATAACCCCAAGAGAAATGTATGATGAAACTATCTCAACAGGCGACCCATCAAATGTGAACTGCTCCTGGCGCATGATGGCTCGAGATGTATTGAAGATCATGACCTTGGTTTTACCCAGGTTGACCTTCAAATCATGAGACTCACAAAAGGACTGTAGTGCGTCAAGGTGTCTCTGGAGCCCCTCTGTTGAGGAAGACAAGAGAGCCACGTCATCTGCGTAGAGTAATATCTGGATCAGCGTGCACAGAAGAGAGCAACCTACCTCGCCCTATGTCTGCAACACTGTCTCTAGCTCGTCAATGTAGAGGCGAACAAGGTAGGTGATAAAGGACACGCTTGTTTGACCCTGATAGTGCTCATGATCTTGTCTGTCCACCTAGATCCTGTTGGGACTCTGCTGAAACTCTCTCATAAAGTGCCATGACAGCCCAAATGATCTCTTGGTCATAACCCAAGTCTTGTAGGTAGTTCTAAGTCCTCGACACTCTACAAATCTGCTAACCTCGGAATCAAGTATTGATGCATAAATCTTGGACATGACATGTCCAATCATAATGGTCCTGTAGTTCTTCGGGCTCATGGGATCCCCTGCCTTGTGGATGGGTGAGATAGTGTTAATGGTCCAGGTGCGTGGAAACCCCAAATAAACAGCTTCATTAAAGAGCTTTGCTAAGATCGGGGCTAGGAGGTTAATCCCATATGCAATGAACTCAGTGCATAGTCCCTCATGATCCTTCGCTTTGCCATTATGAAGTTTCATTACGGCATCCTTTATCCCTCCTCTAGTGAAGAGGGTGCAGGATGTGGGGCGTGGCATGTGTGAGGTTAGGGACTTGGCTGATTTGGGATGTCATAAAGTGTGCATGCATAAGTAAACTAGATCTGAGTGTCAGTGAGTAGTGAGGGGGACTGTCCTTCTAGAAATCTCCGCCAGAAGTCCTTAGAGTTGTTACTAAACAAAATGTTTAGTAGCTCATCCTCGTTCCGATGAACAAAGTCTAGTTTCTTTCTCCATACTGGTCTACGGTACTCGCGTAGCGTATTTGGTGTGCTCGGAAGATTGTTTTTGGTTTCGAATGTGAGTTGGCGGCATAAAGCCTTACACTCATCATCGTACCAACTATTATAGGGTATGGTCTCAGGGGGGGTGGGCGGGTGGAGCGGGTGGTGTGGGGGAAATCGTGAAGGACAGCCTCGTGTAGTGAGCGGGTGACCAGGGCAGGATGATTCTCTAAAAGGGGTGTGAAGTCAATATAAGCGAGAAGTATTTACAGACGGTCAGAGTAAGTAGGTCTGTGATCACGGTCAAAGCGTATATCATGGTAGGTGGAGTAAGAACTCAGTGGGGTGGAAGGTGCTATGCGAAGGGGAGTGGAGATGCTAAAGAAAAGATAGGTATGATCAGCCCTGGAGGGAGACGTGCTACAGTGAAGTCAATGATGCGAGATGTGAAGCCAGGGGATCCCATGATGTAATCAACAATGTTGGAGCCTCCCTCATGTTGGAAGCACTTGAAACCATCTGAGGCGGGCCATCTGTGAAGACCATTATAGATAATGAGATCATGCATCTTGCCGAGGTCTAATAAGGCATGCGCATAAGATGTGAATGGACCTCGTCTGTTAGCTAAAACCCGTAGCATACCTGCCTCCTCAAGGTCAATGTTTGGTAGTAGAGTGGAATCATTTCTGAAGTTGAGGAGTGGTACTTGACGGGCCGTTGTCCTCGCATTGAAGTCCCCCACTAGGAGGACTTCTCTGCGGCTAGAGAAGTCAAGGATGGATTGATAAAGAGCAGCAAATGGAGATGTCTCATCCTCACCTCTGATATCTTTGACAAAGTGGGAGGTCTCAGAGGGGAAGTAGCAAACTGCAACAAATAGATCCCGGTTGTCCATGTGCCGAATCCGGATCCAAAGAAACCTGGAATGTGCATCTCTTTGCTCTATTGAAATGGTCTCTAAAAGTGTGGATCTCAAAAGGACTGCAACTCCACCTGAATCTCGAACTCCCCTTGTATCCCTTGTCTCATCTCTGTAGGCAGACTCCCATGTATATCCGTTGACTACGAGAAGTGGGCGCTCTGGACTCTGATGTGTCTTTGTATAAAAGACTATGTCGTGACCTGTATAGGATTCCGTGAAGTTCCCTGGTTCTGACCATAAGGTACCATTACAGTTCCAAAAGGTGCAGGGTAGTGTCTCGGATATTTGAGTCTCATAGGATATTTGAGTCTCATAGACCCTGCTGCCTTATGTAGGGGAGGGGGTAGGTGCCCTACGGGGCCTGTAAGAAGTCATCCCTCTCGTACCACTGCCTACTGCCCCTCCTTTCGAGCTTGAACCCGTTGTTGCAGTAAAGAGCGTCTCTCGTCAACCTGTAGAGGGGTGAGGTCCTCATCCATGGAGATCGCTGGTTGATCTCGAAGGATTGACCTGCGCCGTTGAGCTAAAAGTTGTGCCTGAGTGTCATGGAACCGTATGATCAGGGGTTGCTCTCGTTGGGGTCTCTCCCCACCCGCCATGTCCTCTTTATCCTGTGCTCAGCCACATCTAGAGGAGCGGCCACGAAAGCAGTCGCATCTGCCATCAGTGTAGCCTCAGCTCGTGGGATCCCTTGTACTCTGATGTTGAGAGCCTTACTGGCTCTCTGGTGCTGCTCCATGAGGGTAGCCGAAACGGTTACCCTTGCGGGTTCCCGTTTGGCCACGTCAACCTATCTAGAAGTCTCCTCAATAGCAGATTGCATGCTCGCAATCTGTGCCTCGACAATGGGGGTACTCCATGGGACTGTGTGTATGGCTGTGACCTCTTGCCGGAGCTGCAGGATATCCTGTCTGAGTCTCTAAATGAGACCAGCTTGCTCTTGAATGACCCAAGCCTGCTCCTGTACGATGCGGCTCTGGAAGCAGACCTACTCCCGTGCGAAGTGTGTCAGTGCCATCTCACGCTCACCGAAACTATGTACCTCCATGAGCAAGGTCTCCTAGGCCTCTGGTGTATCAGCCCACCTGTGTCCTAGCTGAAATTGTGATGGTTGTGGCATGAAAGTGTGGGGCTGAGTCGAGAAGTTGGACGGTGAGTGGGTGAGCTATGGAGATAACATTGGAATAGATGAGGTAGTCCCAATGGGATCTGGGAGCATGGGTTGACTGAGAGGGAGAGGGGAGAGTGAAGCGTAATGTGGAGCAGTGTATGACACCTACGAAGTAGGTGTCATAAGTGGTGCGAGAGTTGTAACAGGAGAGGAAGGGAAAGGAACAACCGGCACCATGGGCATAAGTATGTCACTGATAGTGGCTGTAGCTGTATAGTTGGGGATGTGGGGGCTGTAGCTGAAACTAGTGCTGAAGTGTAAGCTGAAGTCGAAAGTGAGGATGTAGAGGGAGCTGAGATTGGAACTGGAGCTGAGACTGAAGCGGGGGCTGAAGTCGAAGTAGAGATAGAGGGAGCTGAGGCTAGAACTGAAACTGAAACTGAAGCGGGGGCTAAAGTCGAGGTAGAGATAGAGACTGAAGCTGAGGCTGAAGTAGGCCGCGCCTTTGCTTTGTTGTCAACCCCGAGTCCACTTCGATTGACACGGGTGTTCACATCCTCAAGTTTCATTTGTGTCTGTTGTTTTTTTGTTGTTGTTGTCGTCTTCCTTGGCTTAATCCGTCTCTTTCTCAGCTTTTCCCATTGCCTTGGATAATGGTTTTTAATATGCTTCATGCGAGCATGAACACCGGGTTGTGAGCAATGGCGATGCATGTCATATAGATGTGGGAAGTCATACATTATTTTCCTCAACTACATGCATTCTGTAGTGGCTGCAATTGTTGCCTTGTACTCCGCTTCACTGGATGAGAGTGAGTTCTTGGGTTGTTTCTTACTTTGCCATAAAATATAAGTGCTGCCCCTAAAGAAACTATACCCAGATTTAGATCTTCTGCCCTCGCAATCTCTTGCCCAATCTGAATCAGTAAAACCATGGAGATGTATAGCATCACCTGTACCGTAATGCAAACAAAAGTGAACAGTCCCACATATGTATCGAAGGACCCTCTTGCCTGCACTCAATGTGTGATAGTAGAAGATTGCATGAACTGGGATAGCAAGCCTGTGGCATAAGAAAGATCTGGTTTGGTAGAGCACAAATAGATGAGCCTCCCAACCAGCTGCCTGTATAATGTGCCATTAAACCTCTCAGCAGTATCATACTTGCTAAGTTTGAGTCCCTTTTCTTTAGGAGGAGACACAGGTTTGCTGTCTTGCAAATAAATTGCTGAATTATACTCAAGGCATACTTGGATTGAGTAACTGAAATGTCACATGTTGTTTGCCAAAACTCAAGTCCCAAACAATAGCATGGTCTTGATGGGTGCAATCTTCTCTGCATCATTGCCAGTGAGTATAGTATCATCCTCACATAAAATGAGGATGACGATGTAGTCGTGTTTCTGTAGAACATACAAGTTGGGCTCACTTGGAGTATTGCAAAACTAATGTGACAGTAGACAGGCATGTATGCGATTATACCAAGCATTTGGTTCTTGTTTTAAACCATATAATTCTTTCTACAAGTTGCACACTTTGTGTTCCTATCCTGCAACACTGAAGCTTGTATGTTGCTTTACATATACCTCCTCTTTGAGGTCTCCATTTAAAGAAGTTTGTCTTGACATCAAACTGATAGATTGGCCGATCATACGACTCAACTATGGAGTCAATGCCTTCTTCCTGTGAATATCCTTGGGCAACCAAGCCGGCTTTATATTTTTCACACCACCAGTGGCATGATATTTCACCTTGTATATCCACTTCGTGCCAATGACATATATGTCCACTAGTAGATCTATGTTGCATTCTACTGGATAGAAGACATTTCTAGGTTCCTTTTTCATATTTTCGAATGGCGTTGTTGGCAGTGCATGTTCCTGCTTCATGCAAGTGTTGTCTTGGCTGCCACTCCTCAGATTACTTTCACGGTGATGGGCAAAGTCGTCCCAATCCACCTCAATGCCATGTTGGGCCGCAACATATGCACTGGCTAGGATTGTGCCAACCTCGGTGTTCAAGACTAATTTTGTCTGGTATATCCTTCTGTAGACAGAAATGAAGTCATCATATAAATTCTTTTTCAGGCTTTCGATGTGGTATCCACGACGGCTGGCTTTGTCTTGGGTGTGTAAGAGATTACAAAGATATGGTGTTGTAGGCATAAAGTCAACCCTATGGTTGACCAGTAGTGCTTGGGTACTATATATACCAAGTACTTGTATTGTTTCATTGAAACATTTCTATTGGAGCTTTCTTGTGTGTGCACTCTTGCTTATTTGTGTTCACAACCTGTCTCCACTTTGTTCCTACATTTGGTATCAGAGCGCTTCCGTCTCTGCTTCTAGACACCCACAAGCTTGGTGCTCCAGTGCGCGTTCTTGGTTCTCACATTGAGCTCTCCAGCTTTCGTTTGAGGTAGCTCCAGCAGTCCAGCGGCTGTTTTTTGACCTTTTGAGGTCCGATTTCGACGTTTTTCGAAATTTCGGAGCTACCCGCATACAAACAAATCTGTCCCACACCATTTCAGGCGGGGAAAAAAAAATCTGTTTCCCCCCGTCCGTACACTCCGTACGGATTAGTCCGTACAGTTGCGCGACACTGCCGCGAGTCCGTATGACTTGCCGGAACTTGATTTTGAGTCCGTACGACTTGTTAGAAGGCAATTCGAGCAATTTTCGGCATTTTTGCTCAGATCTGGACTCTTTTCAGCTCCAGCCTCCCCTGGGTGTGTTCGAACAGCTCCAGGCTCTTCTCTACACGTGTATTGTGGTCAGAAGTACTCCCGACAGCTTCATTCAGCTCCAAACAGCTCACTTCAGCTCCATTGTCATCTCCAACTTGCCCACACAGTCAGTGGACTGTTGTGCAAGTGTTTCGGGCCAAGGTGCACTTTCAGTAAGTGTTTTGAGCTGTGTATTTTGCTTCGGGATTGTTTTTGCAGCCCATACTCTTGCACTCTCAGGTGCATTTGCAGATACTCTGCATTGTTGGGCGCATTTGCAGTTACTTTACGTGCGCTCTTTCAGATTTGGGTTGTGCATTTTCAGTTTGGGATTGCACTTCAGATTGTAGCAGAGTGCAGTGATTGGCTGATGCCATTTTTGTAGTGATTGCATTGTGCAATCAGTGGCATTTCAAAGCAGCCAGTCATACTTTGCATTTGCAGCCAGTATTAGTTTGGGATTTGCAGGCACATTTGCAGCCAGTTGCACTTTTGGGACTTGTAGTTCTTTTTGCAGGTACATTTGCAGCTTGTGGGTAACCCATTTTGCATCATGTTGACTCTTTTAGATAGTTTTGGCAATTTGTCCGAGGGTGACAAGCTGGATGGACCAAACTATGCCTTGTGGTCATTCATGCTTAAGAACATCTTGGTTGGTAAGGGCTTGTGGGATCTTGTTAGTGGGGATGAGGTGAGGCCAGTAGGCTCATCTACATCCAGCACAGCTTCTTCGGGTCAGACTACAGGCAGACAGCAGACTGCTACAGTCCCTCTTGGTATGTTTCGGATTTGAGGCAAAATCTAATTTCAGTTTCAAACATTGCCCACGATCAACATATGTTGGTCGAATTTCAGGATAACCAATGCAGGATCAAGGATCCAAAGAAAGGGTATGAGGTTGTAGCAACAGGCACATATGACAGAGGCTTATACAAGCTTGATGCTCAGCCTTATGATCAGAAGGTATTGGCTGTAGCGAACACTTCCCAGGCTGATTTATGGCATGCCAGGTTTGGACATGTCCATCACAGGGTATTGTCCTACTTGTACAACAATAATATGACTCAGGGAATGCCAAAATTATAGCAACCAGCAAATCAAGTGTGTGAGGGGTGTGCACTTGGCAAATTGCATTGCTTGCCATTCAGTAAACAAGGCAAGAATTGGGTCAAGGCAACTAGATGTTGCAGATAGTGCACAATGATGTATGTGGCCCCATGACTATTCCCACGCATAGAGGAGCAAGGTACTTTGTGACCTTATAGATGACTTCTCCAGGTTCACATGGCTTTTTCTCATGAAGGAAAAATCTGAGGTGTTCTATTGGTTTCAGGAGTTCAAAGCTATGGCTGAGAACCAAACCAATTCTAGAGTTGGAACACTCAACTCAGATAGAGGGGGGGAGTACATGTCACATGCATTTTAGGGATTTTTGAAGCAACATGGGATTAAACATCACTTGACATGCCCTTACACACCACAGCAGAATCCACTCCCTGAGAGGAAGAATCGTACTCTCATGGAAATGACGAGATGCATGCTGAAATTTAAGAGAGTCTCAAAGGCCTTTTGGGGAGAAGCAGTTGTGACAGCCATTTATATTCAGAACAGATGCCCTACCAAAGCTTTGGTTAATGTGACTCCATTTGAGGCTTTGTATGGCTTTAAGCCAAAGGTTAGTCATTTCAGAGTTTTTGGCTTAGTGGCATCTGCTTTGGTTCCAGATGCACATCGAACAAAGCTTGATGACAAGAGTGTCAAATGTAGTTTCGTGGGGTATAGCATTGAAAGCAAGGGATTTAGGCTTTATAATCCCGCTACCAGGAAGGTAATAATCAGCAGAGATGTTCTCTTTGCTGAGAATGAGTGCATGTAGCCTGCAGAGATGCAGCTCCGAGTGGTACAGCAGAGAAATCTATTCCACGTTGGGCAAGGTTGACCATTCAAGATGCTAAGGATCAGTCTACTTTGAGGAAAACCAGGGCCAGCACTCAGAAAAATAAAAAAAAGGTCAATTTTGCTTTGATGACCTCAGTAATGGAAGCTGAAAATGAGCCTTAGAGCTTCAAGGATGATCAGCATAATCTAGCATGGTAGAAAGCTATGGAAGCTGATATTAAATCCATTGAGAAGAATGCCACATGAGACTTGGTTGATGCGCCCATTGGGAAAACTGTGGTTGGCACGAAATGGATTTATAAGGTGAAATACCATTCAGATGGCACAATTGAGAAATACAAATCCCGTTTGGTTGCCAAGGGGTATGCACAAGAGGAGGGGATAGATTATGAGGAGACATTTGCTCCAGTGGCCCGACCGCTTTCCTCAATGGAGATCTTAAAGAGGATGTCTATGTACATCAGCCCCAAGGTTTTGAGGTGAAGGGACAAGAGCACAAGGTATGCAAGCTCATGAAGGCTCTATATGGGCTGAAGCAAGCACCTCGTGCATGGTATCAGAAGATACATCAGTTTTTGTTGTCCCAGGGCTTCATAAACACTCATACAGAGCCAAATCTGTATGTTATGCAGCAAAAATCAGAATTGGTCATGTTGGTACTATATGTGGATGACATTATACTCACTGGCAGTGATTTGCAGCAAATTACAGCAGTGCAGTCCGCTTTATGACACAACTTTGACATGACAGATTTGGGCCTATTGTACTATTGTCTTGGCATTGAGTTTTGGCAGACCCATGATGGGATCTCTATGTCACAGACAAAGTATTCAAAGGGGTTGTTGCAGAAATTTAAAATGGAGAACTGTAAGCTTGTGGCTACTCCATTGGAAAAGGGACTCAAGCTGAGTAAGCATGATATTGCTGAAAAGTTTGATGGCACTTTGTACAGGCAGTTGGTTGGCAGCTTCATATATGTATGCTCCACACGGCTTGATATTGCCTACGCCACAGGGCTTTTGAGCTAGTTCATGCATTGTCCCACGGTCACACATTGGAATGCATAAAGAGGGTTCTCAGATATGTCCATGGCACTCTCGCTTTTGGCTTGCATTATGCTTCAGATTATTGTGATCTAAAGCTGAGTGGTTTCACCGACTCAGATTGGTCAGAGGACATTGACGACAGACGGTCCACTACTGGCTATTGCTTCTCATTGGGTTCAGCCTGTATCTCATGGCTCAGTAAGAAGCAAGAGCGAGTCTCTCTTTCCTCCAGTGAAGCAGAGTACAAAGCTGCAAATTCAGCCACTACGTAGTTAATGTGGTTAGGAAGCTTTTGCATGACTTGCATCATGCACAGGATGGCGAAGCAAACTCTATCTTCTGTGACAGCCAGAATTGCATTGCCAATGCCAACAATCCTGTCCTTCATGCTCGCATGAAACACATTGAAACTCATTATCATTATGTACGGGATTATATCTCTGATGGCTTCATTGATCTCATCTATTGTCCATCTGAGGACAATGTGGCGGATATTTTCACCAAAGCCCTGTCAACAGATCTTTTCTTACGACATCGACATGGCTTGGGGGGGGGTTGTGAAGTCATTCACAATGACATTGTTTTCATGTACTCCCATAGTTTGCATATCCATCTGGATGAATTTGTGCAACCATGGTACTTTAGGTATTGCAGGGCACACCTGAGATGTTTCTAGGGTACTTTCAGCCATATCTTTGAGGGGGGATTTGTAAGAGATTACAAAGATATGGTGTTGTAGGCATAAAATCAACCCTATGGTTGACCAGTAGTGCTTGGGTACTATATATACCAAGTACTTGTATTGTTTCATTGGAACATTTCTATTGGAGCTTTCTTGTGTGTGCACTCTTGCTCACTTGTGTTCACAACTTGTCTCCACTTTGTTCCTACAGGGTGCCCCATGTGTCTTGCATCCATAGCTCCATGGTTTCGAACACTTCTAGCTTTGCTTTAAGGAAAAATTTGAAGCCAGGCTTCACCCCAGACTTCCCCTTTTCCTTCACGCCAGATCATTTTGTTGGAGATTGGAACTGAATCTACTTCTTTCCTAGTCTTCGTGGTGATCTAAAGTTCTTCTTCGGGGAATTTTTTCCTGGCGATCTTAAGATTTTCTTCGGGGACATGCTTGCTCAATTGCCCACAAACAAAGTTACATGAATATGAGACAAGAAAGATTGTATGCAATTAGATGGAATGGGGAAAACGTTAAAAGCGAACAACGCAGTGAGAGAGAGAGAGAGAGAGAGAGAGAGAAAGAAAGAAAGAAAGAAATTTTATTAAAGGTCCACGGAAGGCCATACATGGCCTATGGGACACAAAATCATCCGAAAGGAAAATACATCATCAACGATGCGCCAACTAGGTGGCCTCATCGTAATACCGCTAAGAGAGAGAGAGAGAGAGAGAGAGAGAGAGAGAGAGAGAACAATTCACCTCTTGATGCTGACGTGCGCACTATAGCTTCAACTATAGAACAATAAGTGGCCTCCTACGATAGCTTGAACTAGATTTCATTGCATCCAACCACAGAGGATTAGATTGTGATTCTGAAAATTAGCAGGCTCCACTATCGCTTCCATCACTGGGGTCATCAATGCATAGTTGACTTTATGAAGTCTCTTTGTGGCACCCCTTGTCCTGCAAAGAGTGGGCTGATCGTTGGAGATTGGGTTTTTTCCATTTGGGAACTGAAATTACTGGTTTTTCTGCTACTGGAGCAGGCTGAGACTTTGGTCTCCTTTGATAAGTAATAATGTGTTGCTCAACAACATTTTCCTTTGGCTGCGTGGGTGTTGCGCATTCGCTGCTCTTCTTGCAATAACAGCCCTACCACATCATCAAAAGATATAGGGGCAACACACAATGTAATATTCAGTGAGGTAACAAATGTATGATAGAAGGGGGCAAGACTATTCAGTGTGACTGAAATTATTTTCTTATCACAATGCTCTCATCAATAGCTGCAAATCAATCACGCAGATCAGCCAATTTGGTGATATGCTCAAGAATGGTGTGATTGTCTTGCATTTTTAACTCCTTGAGTTGAGTTTCCAAGGACAACAATCTGGCTTGATTCTTGACATTGTACGTAATGGCAAGTTTATCCCAAGCATCCTTTGCCAATATACATGATTTCGGATTTTGCATCACCAATGAATTTACTATCATTGACATAGCTTGTCCATTGCGCTTGTTGAAAATTTTTTGTTCCTTTGATGAAGTGATAGCTATAGTAGTAGATGCCGATGACGTAGGAGTTGCAGGTATGTCAAGAGGACGAGTCTCTTCTCCTCTCACTATTTCCCAAAGACCTTTGCCAATAAGAATGTGCATGACCATGAATGCCCACATGGCATAATTCGTGGCATCCAGTTTGTCTGACTCTGAAAAATGAAAGGAACTCTCCTGTTACATGATTGTTGAAAGACCTGCAAAAACAGACAATCCTACGCTCAATTACTCACAAATCTCCTCTGCTCTTGAGGTTTTACTTTACAAAGAAGTAATTGAGAAGAAAGAAATCAGGCACGTTGATTGTTTGCAGGTCACGTCTATGGGAAGCATCAGGCGAACATCACGTTATAGGCACACCAAACCATCGCACCGTCATCATGCTGCATGTCATTGCGTGCATTAGAAGCACCACAAATGCCTTTATCAACACACTTGTGTGTCTTTATCTGCTGCTCTTTACCTGCCAATTCAACTGTAGCTGTATAACATCCGTTGTCTTGTCTCATCGGTCCTTCTCACCAAAGTAAGAGTGGCAGCATGTAGCACTTTGCTGACGACAAAGGTACCCTCACGGTCGCTGGTTCAACATCAATAGTTGCCAAAAGACCAGGAGCTGTGGCTGCATGTGCCCTGAATGAAAAGAATGGCTCGTCTCCTGCTATCACATGAGTTTAGCTGAAAGGCTCCAGTGATTGAAAGGCTCTAGCTAGTGACCGATTCTTTTGGCAAGAGTTGCTCTTTGATGACGGACACAATGCCTCCTCTTCCACAACACTTCCTTCTCGATTCCATCGCTGGCGAACCACAAATCAAGCTTGGAAATTAAGACTCCAATCATGTCGTTTTTGTTCACATCTCCTATTGTCACATTAGCTGAGCTGAAGGGTTCTAGTGATTGAAAGGCTCTAGCTAGTGATCGATTTTTTTGGCAAGAGTTGTGCTTTGATGATGGACACAACGCCTCCTCTTCCACAACACTTCCTTCTTGAACCCACCGCTGGCAAACCACAAATTAAGCTTCGAAATCAATACTCCAATCACGTCGTTTTTGTTCAACCACGTGCTTGCTAGGTAGGTGACATGTGTGAAATATGCATCGAGTCCTGACACTCTTTTGGCAAGCGCTTTGCTCGTCGCTTGGATTTCTAGAGTGATTTTTTAAATCCAGAGGGATTTCCAGAGTCTCTTTTAAAGAAGTTTCTGCAAGCTAGCAGGAATTTGATAATTCTCCCAATGAGGCGCTATGGTGGGCTTCCAACCTCTAAGTTGATCTGAAATTTCTTGGCATTATTGACCATGTAACAAAAGAAGGGGAAGGCTCTTCTCTTGTTGCCTTGCATAAATCCACTCCCACTCTTTGAGGACCCACTGCAAATACTTTATGGGGACTCCTCCATAGAGCCAAATCCTTCATGCACCCAAGGAAAGATGACCCGGGTTCTAGGTACCATCCTGAAGCTACAAAACACTACTCTACATGACCAATATCCTTGACATGATGAAACATAACATCTAGAAGGATATCATTTGTAGATCTACTTAACTTGCTCCCAGTGCGAACATGAAAGACCAAGGCATCCACATCTGAAGGTCGGAGTGCTATGTCCTAATCTAGGATACTTGACCTCGTAAAAGGCCCCAAGCCAAGTAGATTGAAAGTGAGGCATGTCATTTGTCTCAACCCAATCCAAGGATATGACTCCATCAATCTATTGAACTCTCTCTATGGTTCCTCTGAGGTGACTTACTAAGTGGAGTTCACAATCATCTGGAAGGTTTTTGAAATCATTCCAAGAGCCCACATAAGAAGCGAGACCTCTTTCCCATCTAGATTACTGCATATAGTGAGAAGCACCAAGTGGTTTGGCCATGATCAATAAGTATACTATCATTCCATATGACAGGCTGCTTAAGAATCTCTGACAGAGAGAAAGCTGCGGAACCCTCCAAAGAGTACTCTTGAAGCTGCCCCAAGCTTTCAGGATAGTAGCCATAAGAGAGGAGGGAGCCTTGAGATGGGCTGAGGTAAAAATCCACCTGGTTCTATCCATCCAATCCCCACCCATAGAGGGAGAACATGTTTGTATGCATTGAATGAAAAAGTCTTTCCAAGGTTCTGTCCTGGCAAAAGCCCCCTGATCACCACCTTGCATTGCAAGTTTGGATCAATAATATATAGGTCCTCTTTCCGCGTGGGGAGGCTCATCATCTCCAATGCCACACTGGCTCTCCAAACCATCGAGCCCACTCCAATTGCGATTACATTGAGCACAATAAGCACACATTCAATTAGCATGCGAAAGCCTACAATGTAACTGTAACGTAACATGGTACAAAGCACCTACCACAAATTTAAAACGATTTAAGATTCACTTAGCACGAAATCTGAAATCAACGAAAAAGGCTGAAAGAGGGGGCTGAAGGAAGGATGAAAGAGGGCTGAAAGAGGCTTGAAAGAAAGGGTTGAAGGTGTGGGCTGAACTTTAAAAGAGGGCTGAAGGAGAGATTCAAGAAGTGGATTGGCTGAAGGAGGCTGAAGGACCTAAAGGAGTGCAAGGATTGGAGGCTGAAGTAGTGGAGAAAGTGTAAGGAGGACTGAGAGAAGCTCCAAGGTCCTATCAAATTATATAACATGTACTTTTGTTCGATATATCTTGAAGTTTTTTAGATATATGGTACATTGAGGATGCGTGAGACTTTGCTCCATCTTAAACTGGACTTAACTAAGACAATTGGATTTCCCTTTCTCGAATCTTGGTGCGTAGATTCCTGTTTGGTTTCTATTTGAAGTTTTGATCTCGATGTGATTGTGAGTTATGGTGTTTCTTCGAGTTACCGTTTGGACATATGAAGGTTCTTATTGATTAAACAAGGATGAGTCTTGATGCAGAGTCTTGATGCATACCTTCTTTGAATGATGTCCAAAGGCAGGATCATTTTGACTCTCACTGTTTTATCCCGAGGTCATGGATAGTCAGGATTCAAGCGTTGTTAGGGATGCTACCTGCTGTTTTCTTCTTTGACCTATTGGTTGGGGTATTGTAACACAAGGGGATGATATAATCACATTAAGAAAAGGATTGAGAACGGATTCGCTACCCTGACTCATGGTGTGAGTGAAGAGGGATTGGCTACCCTGATTCACTCATATTGTCCACTGAGTTTTTTATTTGCAGTATACTTTGGTGGTATGGGACACTAAGGTATGTTACATTTAAGATTCTCTGATGTATAATCCTGTGTGAAATAATACCCAAGGACCTCTAGGGTGAAGTACAAGTAGGTTGAATTGAATTGGGGGCAACCTAATTAGATTATTAAAAAAAAAAAAAAAACGAGGGCTGATTACTCGACGATATGTAACCTTGTTTAGATTGAGAGATTTACTTTCCTTGGGTTAGTAGATTGTGGCTTTGGCCTTAGATTTTCTTTGATTTGAATCTCATGGAAAGTATAGCACACTCAAACTGATAGTCAGAGTATAGTTATTGGCATGGACTCATCTTCACAGAGAGTTTTCGGGCTTTCTGGTGAACTCAGGAGTGAGTTCTTAGAGGAAGGGGAGTATGTCATGTGCATGGTGTACCTAGGGTTGGATATCACGTGAACATGGGTTACGGGATAGCATAGGACTGGATGGCTATTTTTAGCCGAGATTGCTATATATAGAGATTGATTCATATATAGTGCTCGCTTTATATGGAGGGAGCTATTCATAGCATTGTGCTATCTATAGCTGGGTTTCCTTCTATATAGAGGGAGGGCCAGTGCTATTGTGTAGATCAATTGAGCGCTCCTCAACTGATGGATGGGGCTTGGACCCAAGCCGGGACTCTGGCCATCTACATGGCGGATCATAGGTGATGTATGGAAGGTCCTCTGGACGGGCTCAGGTGGTATGGGACGCCTGGGTTAGATACGTGCCTATGGATGAGTCGAGTTGTAGCCCACGTGCTTGGGGGTGGTCGGGAGGATTGAGGCACCTGCTCTATGATTCTGGTTGTATTGAGGACGAGATTCTAGGTCAGTGATAGGGTCAGATCCTGCGGGGTCGTGTCGGTAATGTGGGATGTATTGGAGGGGTATAGAGGCTCCTTGGTGCGTAGATGACACGTGGACATTGGGGAGAAGTCCCATATGCAATAGTGACATTGAAGATTCCTTTGATATATAGAGGGTTTGAGACCGTCACTATCCCAGCCAGCTCTTTTTAAGGTAGTGGGGAGGCTACGTGGCTAGGGGGTGGGGGTGTGGGACCGCCCATACTCGGCGCTCCATTGGTTGCCATGTGGTAGCATCTGAACAGATTTCTAACATGGTATCATAGCGGGCGACGGGCTTGCGGAATGTAAAGTGACACGTGTACATGTCAGTTTACCTGTGTGGAAGACTGTAAGGTGCGATGGCTGTTGGACCTAGTATTGAAAGCAACTGTGCGTGCATGTGAGAAGTGGCGGCCCACGCGTGCGTGCTCTGGACAGAGTTGCGATTGTTGTGAGCGGAGATGGTGAGCAGCCTACGGCTTGTGAACTGGGCAAGCATCTGCGCGTCCGCGGGAGGTGGTGAGCAGACTACGGATTGTGAACTGGGCAAGTATTTTCGCACACCGGGAGGTAGCAGCCTGCGGGCACTCAGAGGACTGCAGCTCCTGTCTAGACTTCAATAGCAGTTACTTTTGATATAATTGCAGTTTCGGGTGGCCCTTGAATGTGCATGGGACGCATTGATTGTTGGTGTCTTTTGAACCCAGGTGGTTGGGTTACCTTTGTAGGTAGTCGATTTGTTCCTCGTGGTGTTAGGGCATGGGGGGGTGTTGGAAATATGGCCCTTGGTGTATGGTCCTAATCCTCCTCGTGGTGGCACCTTGGTAATGTGGATATATTGGAGGGGTATTGATGCCCCTTGGTGCACAGATGACACGCGGACATTGGGAGAAATTCCATATGCAATAGTGACATTGAATATTCCTTGGATATATAGAGGGTTTGAGACCCTCCTCACTATCCTAGCTAGCTCTTTTGGGGTAGTGGGGAGGTTGGCCGGCTAGGAGTCGGGAGAGTGACCCTGTACTGGGTGCTCCATTGGCTGCCATGTGGCCGCATCCGGATAGATTTCTAACACCCCCTTTTGCTGATCTTCAATCTCCTCGATGACAAGGGGACATTGATTGGAGTGGCCGACTTTGCCTAGAGCTTCTTGAAGCATCTAGAGGGGAAAGAGCAATAGAGGAGAGGGTTGAACTCAAAATGGAGGCCTTCAACAATGCTCTACACTTTGACAATGAGAACTTATTTCTCAGCACTTAAACACTCTTAAGAGTGTGCTCTAGCTATATACTTGCGACTTTTGGCAATTAAGAGCATATTCTTGGGCATTTACTTGATAAAATCTCAAAAAAAATTCCATGTTTAAATCTTGATTAGTGAAGACATCTATTTTAGCTTTATAGATAGAGGTCTAGGCATTATACTTTTGGATTTGGTTGGAGTATTAGCTAGGTCATAGTGGCTGTAATGAATTTGCAACGCTTTCGTTGGTTCATCCTTTGGCCTAGTCTTAATTATGAGATTCTAATCAATGGTTGAATTTTTGTAAAATACCTTGCTCCTCGAAACTATTGTGTGAGCTGTAGGGTGACGAATTCTTAGCTGTGCTCTTGCCCTCCTTTTCTATGTACAAACACGTAGACTCATTGTTCTTGCCCAAGTTAAACTACTTGATTGAATTCACACGTTGAGAAAGTTGTCTTTGGACAGTGATAGTTGATTTATGATCTTGGTAATAGAATTAGTGGTTACAAGTAGAAGGTGCAATGTGGGTGTAGGATATTGTTACAAAATGGGTGTAAAGGGTGTGAGACGAAGTCACCTCGTGAGATTATAGTTGCCATCCCACTCACTAGGGAGATTAGGGTCACCATCTCCTACCAAATGCTGCCAATGGCGTAGGAGCAGATGGATGCAAATAGGTGCATGAGACCAACTCACCAACTCACATGTGAGATTGGGGTCACCATTCCCAACTTATTGGTGAGATCGTGGTGACCATCCCAAACTTAGTGGTGATAACAAGGTCACCGGTTATCTCATTTTCCTTACAAAGATGAATGCCATGCTAGCCACCCACTTACTTGGAGGTCGGAGTTGCCAACTCAGGCCACTTACTTGGAGATTATGATACCAACTTGTCTGGCTTGTGAAGTCCAAGGTCACCATTCCACTGGGCCTTAGACTTGTGGGTTCTTGTGTCAGCATGGCGACAAGCTTACTAGGCCTACCTAGAACTTCAGAGCCCACAAGTCATCAAGAACAAATAAGAGGCACTAAATTTGTTTGAAACTTCGGAGGTCATAGGTCATCAGGACAGATTGGAGGCGGTAAGAGCAACCAAGATTTGGAAGCCACGAATTCAAGTTTGGACCTTGGGCTCATCAATGGTTAGAGTATCCAATAAAGGAGCTAGGAGTCCACAAGATGGAATATGCACATGAGTAAAGCATCACTAAAAGGTAATAAAGGATCGCACATGGAGCACCGTGCGTGAAGATAGAGAAGTGCCAAGAGTAACTTGGCTGGCGTTTGAGGAGTCGTTAAGGGTAGTGCTGGAAATATTGGTCATTTGCAAAAACGTGTATGCAATCCTACAAGATGGCTATCTAAGTTATCATTTGTAGCATTGGAACCCTGTGGCGTGTTGAATGGGAAGTTAAATCTCTATCTCTAATGTTTTGGTCCAAAACCTCTATCCCAACATGAGACTAGTCATTCATTATAGGATCCATGTGTGAGTTAGGGGATATTGGCTATCTAGTGATGTCATCTTTACTCCCTAGGGAAATGCTTATCAAGGCTATTTCTTGTTTCTCATCTTCTCGTAGATGAGCGAAGAATCTCCTGAAGAGAGACTGTTGTAGTCACCTCTGAGACATCAGAGAAAAGCTAGTGCAAACTACCTAATCAAGCATCGTCATAAATGGGGAAGAAAAGTGATCATAAATGGAGTGCTTCTATGGATGAGGTCTCAAGACAAATCTATGGCACAATTTCAACCGATAAGGAGTTGCTGTCCATGCTGTTCTCAGGATCGTCATTGCAATTGAAGGAAAGTGAACCATTGTCGCAATTGATGAAAGGGGCCATCATAGTCTGTGAATTCTATTGATGATGTTGGAGGGAGAGGGAAAAGCTGCACACCATATGGTGGCCAGAAAAGCCTTCTTCAAGGCGAGGCCTTTTTTTGAAAGATAAAGATTTACAGTGATTTGGTTGAAAGCTTCCTCAATTGAGAGAACTAATGAGAAGGGACATCCCATTGCCTGCCTAAAAAGCCACCTAGAGGCTGTTCTACACTCATACCCTAGTGTACAGTCTCTCGCTGATGAAATCTTGACCCTTTCTCTTGAGGCAAGACCATAGATGTCAGTGGTCACCATTGATCTTGACCTTGGAGAGTGCCTAAATGGCTCCATCAGTGGCAAGCGCTTCACATGTGTTGTTGATATGAGTTGAGTTAGTACTCCTTTGTCAGTCTGATCTTATCTTATCGAATGATTATGTTCACAAACTTCGGGGAGAGTGAGAAGTAATTAGTTTCAACTTAAATTATTTCCTGATATGGAAGATGTCCTAGTCATTGAATTCAAGAAAGGTTCAGTACAACAGAATGTTATGTCTTTGTTATTAATAGTCAGAAGTATGCCGCTAGAAGGGGTCATTCACGTATAGGGACATGGAAAGGAATCCATAGATAGTTTTCCATACCCTTTTTGCTATGAGATAGTTTTCCATACCCTTTTTGCTCTGGTCATTGACTGACTGACTGTCTAGGAAAATTTTACGTTGCACAATTACTCAAGTGGTATTGCAGTCTTTCTTTGTTTCCTGTGTAACAACACGTGTATTCACAGGTATGATTACCTTTTTGATGTAAGGGTACCTACTGAATGTGCAAATATTACTCTTGCAGCTGTTGATGTGAGAAATTCAAATAATGTGAATTGTTTCGAGTTTTATTTCTACTTTAGTGCATTGGGTATTGGTTTTTTCATCCCAATTGTCTTGGTCCACAATGGAAACGTACTGATTATGCCTGATTGTTTTGGTTAGCTGGCACCATATGAGTTTCTGACTGCAAGAGACAAGTTCAGACAAGCACCACCAGCTGGTCTTGATCAGAGACAGTTTGGGGAGGTTGAGGCTTGCTTTGGAGCAATCATCACTTTATATCATATCTACAAATTGCTTTTCACCCATGGAATTCGACCTTCGTATGAGATGCTCAGGCAGAAGCTACAATCAGGGTATGGTTTTAACCCACCAGAAATGCCTTTTGTTATACTTTTACTGAAAGGCACCATTTGGGAAAAGGTTGGGAAGCTGAAGTAAAAACATTGCTGCACACTGCTCTCATGTTTCTTGATTTTAAGGATCATCACGTTTTGGGATCATCCTGTATCTTAAGTCCATGTTTTGCTAGATGCTGAATCAAATCAATAGATATATATTTATTAAGATTCTTGAACATATGCCAGGCCGTTTGCAAGACTTATGGGAAGAAATGAAAATCTGCAGCAAATCAAGTCATTGATGCAGAAACATGTGGGAAATGGTGCAGCTAGCCCCAAGCTACTGAAATTGCAGGAGCTAATAACGGGTCATTTCAGTATGTTATTCAATTTTTGTGTTCAGGCCGCTCTATTCAAAGTTCAGTGGATGGTGAAAATCAGCTTGTTAGTGTACTGTGTATCAATTCTTATGGAAGCTAAGACTCAGTCTTCTTGCCAATGTTTTCTTGATTTTCCATTTTCTGAAGTCTCAGATATTGTTGTGATGGATGCAGAGGAGAATGATCCGGCAAAGACGAGAGTGATTATCTTCACAAACTTCAGGGAGAGTGTGAAGTAAATAATTTCAACTTGAATTTTTTCCTGGTAATGAATGATGTGAGGTCATTCAATTGACGTGTGCTGCATCAATTATTAATAATTCAAGTTTGCCTCCTTTCACAGAGATATTTTGGAAGCCCTCAGAAAGATTGGTGATACTATAAAAGCAATGGAATTTATTGGCCAAAGTTCAGGTAGTGTTTTGTTGGATGCATTGCTTCTGTTTGGCATATTTTTAACCTTCCAATTATTATTGGTAGACCACTTGAAGCTTTGGATGTAATTGTTGAACATGCACGTGGAAAGGTTGGCAGTATTGGGATCTAGTTTAGCTCTGCTAAAATTTATAAAATTTCAATATGGACTGTTTCCATTTGATGAGATGTACGAGAATGGGATTTGTCAGATCTTTTCTGTGCATGGCATGCTTAGCAGTGATGGTCACCTTGAGTGGGGACAAATTTTAGCACAATCTTATGCATTTGGCTCTTTAACAATGCAAAACATCCTCCTTCACAAACCCCGCATGGGAGTTTTTTTGTTGCTAGCCTGTAACTTTCGATTTGCCTGCCTCTTTTTCTCTACAGGATGAACCTGTTTGATCATGCTTTGTTTATAGTGGGGATCTAGCAGTTGCACCTCTTATCTTAGGCTCTACTGTCTGTATGAGTTTATGGACCAAGAACCTCTCCTGTAATACAGGATCAAAGCTGTCAGTTTGTAAGCTATCAGTCATTGACCCTTTTGGATGAGTTCTTACAGATTCCCCAGGTTGCTCCAGGTTCGTGACTATAGTTCTTTAGGACCTTCTTATTTCGTGACTGTAGGTGGGCTTCAATGTATCCCACTAGAAAAAATGGAATAAAATTTTTAGTTCATTCCCGATTATTGGGTACATGATCGTGATCCTGATAACACTGGCCTAGCAGCAACCTTATTGGTGATGTCAGGGTTTTTCTCAGGGTATACCATCTTCTCACTGGTATTGTCAAAGAAAGAAGAGCCCCTTCCTCTTGCTCAATCAGCATTGTGCATCGCAATTGGTACGTGGTAGAAGAGGATAGAGAGATCTTGTGTATGCCAGACCTGCCATTTACTTCCAGAGAGTACAGAGCTGTGTGTTTCTCAGCTTGGATAGAAATGGGTTGGGAATTCACTGACGGTGGAAGTGCATACTGGGGTCCCAAAGCTGGACAAACCATAACTCTATGAGGCCGAAAGAAAGAAAGAAAGTTTATTAAAGTCTTCGGGAGACCGTGAAGGTCTATGAGACTAAAGATAACTGATACAATGAGCATAACGGTGGCGGTCTCAAAACGGGCCAGCGAACCGTTTCTGCAAAAAAGAGGTTATGAAGGACGGTGTGTCTAGTCGTGATACAAAAAATATGTGTCTACCTCCAAATGATACAAAAAAGAAGGGGGGGGCATAAAAAATGGGGCAGAGGGGGGAGATACAGTATATATGTGCAGGTGGTGATCGTCAGAGACCAATCATAGAGGGGCCGTCAAATGGGAGGCCGGAAAAAACCCTGTGATAGATGATTGGCCTCTGATGTCACGCGGCCTAATCGAGCTCGGTCGTCGGGGGCGGCGGGTGGCCCTGTGGATGAGGGCAACGATGAGGGCAACGGTAACCCCGGTGGGGCGGGCAGAGAGCAGAGACGAGATGTCATGGATCCGGATGTGTGAGTCTGTCCGCTGGCGTAGCTGTCGTGGCTCTGGCTCTCGCTCACGTCTGCGTCGTCGGCTAGACTGAGGAGAGGTATCCTGTGACTGGAAGAAATCAGTGATAGGTCGTTGGGTGTCCTCATGCTGTGTGTGCTGCTCATGTCGCCGTGCTCGGAGAGAGGTATCTCGGTGGCGAGTCATCTCATGTAAGAAAGCGGCTAGGCATCGCTGATCAGGGAACTGCAGCATGTGTGGGAGGGGGCCGAATCCGTCGCGGAAGAGGCAGTGGTACCGGCCTCAAATGGCATAATAGATAGGACATCTGAAAGCAAAGTGCTCCTCTGACTCTATCTCCTGCAAGTCGCAAAGTGGGCAAAGGCGGTCCTCTCGTGGGATACCCTCTGCACGTCCGCTCTCGATCCGTAATCAGTGTGACGAGACCCTAAACTGACCGAGGGAGATCCGGAGCGCATGTGGTAGATGAAGCTGTGTGTAACCCGGAGGTGTGATGAAGCCCTCCTGTGAGATCTGGAGGCAGTGTCGGCGGTAGAAGTCGAGCTTCACAGGAAGCTCGGAGTGAAGAAGCCATGTCCGCCAGGTGTGGAGCTGGAGCAGATCTGCTCGAATGAGCCGGTTGACCTCCTGGTCAGTGGGGGAGAGGGGAGATGGTGGAGCGTCGAGGCCCAGTCAGGTGAACCAACTGGAAAGACGACTATACCAGCATCGTTGGTCCCCATCAACGGATAAGGCCATAGACGAGGATAGGGCTAGCCAAGGTAGGTGGAGGTGACCGTTGGCGGAGGAGCTGAAATCCCTGACTCTGTGGAGATAGGTGATAGCCTGAAAGGCCGCATCAAGCTGTAGGGGTGAGGCGCCGAACTCTGCTAGAATATTCCACCTAAAGACTCCCGAGACCCATTGTTGTGCCTTTTCAGTGACACCTTGGTACACCTACTCCAACATGCTCGTCCTTAGTTGCTTCCACAATGGTTCTGTAGGACCCGAGGCCAAGGGCCACCTGTCTAGAATGTAGGCAGGGTCGGGCTGTCTGCTGGAGACTCCATCCCCAAACCGACCAAACCGCGAGGTGCTTTCCTTGAGGGGATTGAGAGCCCATACACCTGCTAGGCAATATATTCCATGATTTTTGACTATCTTTAGTGTATATCGGCATCATTGTAGCTTGTACATGCGGATCCGTTCTAGCACTCCATTTGCACATTTTTCTTAACAGAGAGGTGCCTCTAATGTTTAACACATGAGACGGTGAGGCACCCACCTCAAACGGCATCTTTATGCGACATTATTCCCAGTTTATCTCTGGAGGGTCCTATTGATAATAAATCATTGGTCGGGTGTGATGAAGGACAATGATTTCGTCACAAATCTCGAAGATCATACTTTCAGAACTTTGTGAAATAGATGCACTCGAGATTCTTCTCAGGCGTGTCCCCAGACGGATCGTACATTGTTCTCAAGGTGTTTTGTTTCACGGAGTATGGAATGAGGCAGCAATTGCCCCTCTCCAAGCTTTTTCTTGATGTAGCTCAGAATCCGGACCCACCCATTGTTGGTTCTTTTACTGGGTGTATTTTGCTCCTTTGATGCGTCACTCCAACTTTGACTTGTATGTTGGGGAACCTCGATGGTAGGAGAAGAAAAACAGTTGTTATGTTTGAGTTCAGTTTCACTCCCCTCATCATTTATAAACTGCATAGGGGGCAACCGTTGACGTTCTGATCTCGGAGGGGGGGGAGGTAGGGGGACCGAGGAGGAGGGGGGAGGGCAGGGGGGCGGGGTGAAGGATGAGGGGGAGGCTGGCTGATCTTCTCCTTCCCTTTCTCCTTCCCCTTACCGGGCTGCTGTTGATTGGTGACCACAGGAGGCTCTTGCTGTAGATGGGAAGGCTTTTTTGGTCCTGTTTTGTTTCCTTTCCGTTTTCTTTTGACCTCAGTCCAGCCTTCCCCTTCGGGAGGGGGTGTCGATGCTTGGCGGGGGGGATCCTGAGTTGCCTGGATGGGGGCCATCTGAGGTTCTGTCCTGAAGCGAGGGCAGGAGCGCGCCTGGTGCTCGAAGCCGTGGCATCTCAGACACTGATCTGGGCGACCAGTGACCATAATGCGCTGCATCACCACACCTGTGTCCGTCTCAATCTCGAACTCCGAGGGGATACTCTGCAGATCTAGGACTGCCACTTTGACACGTGGCACCCCTTGGGTTGCCGCCGCATCAACGAAGGTGTCCTGCATGAACCAACCAAAGTGCGCCCCCAGGTCCTTGATGATCGGGTGAAGCTCTGTTGCGAGGCCTGGGAAAATGAGGTCTACATCAAGCTTTATATTATGTGAGTACTTTGGTTTCATTGCTTTGTAGTTGTCTCTACATTTTCTTGTCTTTCCATTCACTTCTTGCATACCATGTGGCTTCAATGAGTTTCAATGTCTTATTAGTTGACACGGCTTCACCATTACCACGAGCATAGTAAGTAGTGGAGACTGTATACATGATTTTGAATTCCTTTTTGAGTAACTACATCACATCATTGAGGAAATGTGTCCCCCTTGATCATTGACAAGCTGCAAAGGGCATCCATACTTGCATATGATATTTTCGTATATGAACTTAGTTGTACTCCGAGCCGAGTTGTTTAGGAGTGCCTTAGCTTCTGTCCACTTAGTAGCATAATAAGTGGCAACAATGATATATTTATTTTGAGTGAACTTGGTTGGTTTAAAAGGGCCAACAAAATCCAAATCCCAACATTGAAAGGCTTCCCACGGTCTAGTTGGTTGCAAAGGCATAGATTGATTAGCGAATAACCGTCTAGTGCGTCGGCAGACATCACATTGCATACACTGGTTTGAGCATCCTTGAATAAGGTTTCCCACCATAATCCTGTTTGTAATACTTTTCTAGCAGTTAACTCCCCTTGGAAGTGTCCTCTTGACAAACCCGAGTGAGCCTCCTGCAACATGACAGCTCATTCATGTGGTAAAACCCAACGGCGCAGAATCCCATCTGCACACTGACGATAGAGCTGCTCGTCAATCAAAGTGTGTTTCCAAGCCTTTAAAGCTAGTCGCCTACATTTCTCGAGGCATGGTTTCAAGAAATGTGCCTTTAGACAAGTAATCCACCAACTTGGCATATTCATTCTCACAATAATCAATTGCAAACAATTCAGCATCTGACAATTCCATATTAACTCATGTGTTTCCTTAGGTGCTGGTAACCTGGACAAATAGTCAGCTCCCATACGACTCTTTCCTGGCTTATGAATAATTTTGAAGTTAAATTCTTGTAGCAGAAGCATCCAACGAACAAGCCGTCCTTGAATGACAGTCAAGGCTTGATGATCCACATAAAACACAAAATGGTTACCAAGTGAATAGTGCCTTAGTTTTTGCACACTAAATAACATCCCAAAGCTTCTCAACGGACCATCCGGCTGAGCCTAAATAATACCCAAAGCATAACTAGAAGCATCCACATGTACATGAAAGATAACATCCCACTTGGTTGTTTGAGAATTGGAGTAGCTATTGCTCGGTTTTTCAAATCATTAAAAACTACAGTCAACTCGGCATTCCATTCAAATTTAGCATCTTTTTTTGTCAATTCATACAAAGGCACTGCAATTTTGGCAAAGTCTTTGATGAATCTGCGGTAGAAGCTGATAAACCCCACGAAAGAACATAACTGAGTTAAGTTCCGAGGCTCATGCATCTGCTGTATGGCTTTAATTTTACCTGGCTCGGTTGTGATACCATCCTTGGAAATAACATGGCCGAGTAGAATACCAACTCGGACACAGAACACACTCTTAATTGGATTTAAAGAGATATCTGCTTGTCTACATCTTAGGAAAACCTTCTCCAGGTATCCCAGGTGATCGATATCTGAGGAATATACACAGAAATCATAGAAGTAAATAGCAATAAACTCGGTGAGGTAATCTCGGAAAGTGTAAACCATAAACTTCTGAAAGGTTTATGGGGCATTTCTTAATCCAAAAGGTATGACTTTGGTTGCATAGGCACCCCACTCTGTAATAAAAGCAGTTTTTGATTGATGCTTTAGAGCCATTGTAATCTGGTTATATACACTATAAACATCCATATATGAGTACATCTCATGTCCTGCAACTTGATCCAAAATTCTCTCAGTAAAGGGTATGGGAAATGGATAAGGAATTGTCCGGGCATTGAATTTTTTGTAGTCTTCACAGACTCGGAGTTCTCCATTTTGCTTAGGCACTACCACAATACAAAAGAGCCAGTCACTACAGTCAATGGCATATATAAACTAAGTAGGTAAGAGTTGATCCAACTCGGCTTCGACTTGCTTGGCATAATTGGGATTCATTCTGTACCTTTGTTGCCGTATTGGTTTAGCATCTGGCACTAAAAGTATCTTATGTTGACACAACTCAGGAGGAACTCTCCTTAAATTTGTGTAACTCCATGCAAACACATCCTTGTGTCTGAGGAATAAATCTCTTATCATTCTGAGTTGCTCGGTAGACAGATTGGCACACACCACTACCATAGCCAGGTGATCTTGTGTTCTAAGATTAAATTCTTGTGTCGGTTCTGGAACTAATTGTTCAGTTCTGAGTCGAGTGATAGTCACTGGCATTTCAACAATCTCCCTTTGTCCTTTAGTGTCTTCAGTGAAATTGCTCGGAAAGAAATCCTTCTGTTTAGCAATCTGCTCATCTCTTAACTTCTGCTTGATGTATGCAGCTACTTGAAAATATCTCACCAATAGGTAGGATGTGCAACTCCATTAACCGAGACTCAACATCTTGTGGAAATGGATCTTTGACTTTCAAATTCTTAGGTCGACAACAACTCAGGACTTTTCGAGGGTTGGTCGGTATATGCACACCTTGACCATCTGTCTTGATAGTCATCTCTTGTGTACCCTAGTCATGGAGTACTTTTGCACTCTTCAGCCAAGGTCTTCCCATCCTAATAAGATTGGGTAAGCATGCTGTTCCATAGCAATCACAATGAAACTGACTGTATAATAGATGCCGCCTATCGAAATGACCACATCTTGCAACATACCCTTGGGGGTTAATGGGTCGTTGATCTACCATGCACACTCGAAAGGGCGATGGCTTATATGATTAAAACTTCAGCCTCTGTGCAATCTCTTCAGAAATTATATTTACTCCTGATCCTCCATCCACTATTACACCCGGTATAGTTTGCTTCTTAATCTTGATAGTGATTACCGGAACTTCCTTATCAACTACTGGAGTATCAATCACATGCATAGTGGCTAAGGATTGCACTTTCTTTGGTTGCTCAGATTACTCCTTGATTTGTTGAGCAAAGAAGTCACGACAATATGGGACTATTTGCATTAGTTCGGCAAAGGTTAGACTTACTTGCATGCTCTTGAATGTTTCCCATGCTCGGATAGCTCTGTGCTAGTTTTCTGTGGAGTATCTGATTTCGATTCTTTGGACCCCGATTTCAAGGATTCCCTTATTTCGGTGATAGAGTACTGCGTGTACTCGGGCATTTCTACCGCTAGAGTTTTTGCCTTCAATTCCCTTGCAATTTTAGCTGCCAGCTCCTTCTGTGCTTTCCACTTGATGTCTTTACTTGAAGCATTAGTGTCTTCAGCAGTTGTCACTGGCCCTCTTGACCAAGTGATTACTTGAGCATCAATTGTATCTGGCAACTTGGCTACAATTGCTCAACACTCTGGATCCACCTCTTTCCTTTTCATGTTATTCTTCAAGAATTTCAAGTGCTTTGCCCAAATTGGACAATTAGAACGCAAATGATTTTCTCCACAATAGAAACACTTGATTTTAGATGGATCACTCTTCTCTTTACCATTCTTACCCTTGTCTTTTTGCTTGGGACGCCGTGGTGTGCCGCTCCGTGCTCGGTTATCAGTCGCCACTTAGTTTGTTGACACTTGGTGATTTTTACCATTGAACCAGCAATCTGACTCATCATGGCCAAATTTGGCCAAGGTATTGCAATACTTAGTCTTGTACTCCTCTTCTACATATCCACCTCTGGAACATCTATTACACCACTTCTCATTGTTATTTGGCTTATCTCGAATGCCCAATTCTTTTTAGGCCTTCTTCAGCTCAGTTTTCAACTTATCTTTCTTTGCTAGCGTCTGCTTGGTATCACTATTAGCATCCTTCTTCTTTACCTTGTTTTTCAAACCTTCGCTCTTCTCCAAGCTCGGTTCAGTAGTTCCTCATAGCTTCTTGTCGGATTGACTATCTTTGGCTTGCGCGAATCTACCTGGGTATATCCTGTAATTAACCAGGCTCGCATATACTTGTCATCTGGAATCGTACTCAACTGATTAATAAGAGCTCTTATCTTAAGCACAAAGTCTTAGGCAAATTTTCCCTTGTTCTGCTTTAGTTTACTTAGCTTTGTCCTCACATCTTCCCCATTAATCCCATGTAGGAACCTTTGCAAGAAAGCTTCGGACATTGCATACCAATTGGGAAAATACACAATCAAAAATTGATTGAACCACCTTTGAGCATTTTTTTAAAAAGAAAATTACTTTGTATGAATGAAAACCGCGAGAGCAAGCTCAAATGCGGGAATACATCATGCAATGCTTGAGGAAAAAAAACAGTTTAAAAGGAGCTAATAACAAACCAAGGCGGAGGCTGGAAATGCCACCTCAACCCTGAGGGAGACACTCAGAGAAGAAAGGAGATCCTCTCCAAACTCTGAAAAAAGTAACTCTCTTGGCAGTGGTTGCTCTGGAGGATCCTTGCATGCTCGCCCAGATGGCCATTAGAGTGTGTACTGTGTCGGTCCAGATACTGGCCATAGCTTGGAAAGGGTGAACCTGGGTACCCTCCATCGCCTCTGTACACCTGGCTCTCCAAATATACCAAGCTATAATGCTAGCCAGAATCTCCCATGATGTGCCCACTGAGGCATGAGCAGGTCATGAGCAGGTTTGAAAGGAGTGAAGGGAACATTTTGGAGGGAACAAGACTCCACTGAGTGTTGCCGTACAATGGGAGATGGATCTAGATCATGTCCCTCGAAAAACACCTGAGGGCCAGTAAGAGACAACCATACTACTGAATCCCAGGTCATATAGAAAGGTGTTGTATGAAAGATACAGAAAATCCTAGCAACACCTTTTTGGATCGTCCTCGCCTGTCTGCACTTTCAAAGGCAATGCTGTACTGACTCAACTGCAATGTGGCAATGAGAACAAGTAGGGTCAGCCCCGAACCTGGATCTCCATAGGTTCACGGCAATCCCTCCATGAATAGAAAGCCAAAAGAAAAGAGTGATCTTTCTATTCCTGAGGGATTTCTAGAAAAGTTTTTTCGCAGCGCTGCGGAAATCTGAAAACTATCCCAATAAGGGGCTCTGGAGGGTCTCCAACCTCTACTGCTGAGCTGAAATCTCTAGGCATTTCTGACTATATAACGAAGGAAGGGGATCCCCTCCTCTCGGTGCCCCTCATCAATCCATTCCCACTCCCTTGGGTCCCACTGCAAGAACCTAATAGGGGAACCACCATATAACCAGAGTCTCCAAGAACCCAACGCAAGGAGAAGAGGATCGGGGTCAAGATACCCCTGTGCGTCCGTGCCCCACTCCATGAAACGTGCAATTTTGACTAGGTTGAAAGGCAACCTCCAAAATAATATCACCAGAAGATCTGGTAAGTCTACCTCCGGACTGAACATCAAAGAAAATCGGTAAGTTTGCCTCCCGACTGAACATCAAAGACTAGGGTATCCTCATGTGCATTGTGCAGGGCAATAATCTAGAAAGGAATGCCCGTCCTTGAGAACGCTCCCCACCAACTGGACTCTGTAATCGGCATGTCATTTGTGTCAATCCAATTTGCCGGAATGGCTGCCTCTATGATCCATAGTTACTATCAAACGTTTGAAGGTTTCAAACGTTTGGAGTTTCCAAACGTTTGGTAAGTTTGAAAAAATTAGGCAGAGTTTCGAAACATGGGTTTTTTTAAAAGTGATAATTTCAATAAAAAATATGCTATATTGCATATTTTGACATACTATAGTCTATCATTACAAGTAATAGCACACAGCTTACAAACAAGCTTCAAATTTCATGAAAATTTAGACTTTCAAACCAAAAACTAGTTACTAGTTAGTAGTTACAACTTACAAGTTACCAGTGACCACAATCCACTACTGAATCAGTCACATTCTCATTTTTTACTTTCAAATAGTTGAAACCTGAATTAAAGCTTGGAACTTGGAAGTGAGGCGTAGGCCCCTAACCATAAATTGAAACAAAATTACAGAACATTTTTTCTCAAAAAACAGCTTACAAGTTAGAACTTGTAAGTTGCAAAATATGAAACTTGAAATTGATTATGTCCCTACTCATCAATGTCAAGGCTAGTAACCACTAGCTAGTTACTAAAGAGCTACTAGGTAGCATCTAAAAACTTTAAATAGTCAAATCTAGGGCCTATGCTAGTAGGTTGTTGCTTCAGTGGCTCAGCCTTCCATTGGTTCGGTCTCTTCTTCTTCCGTGTCTCCATCCTCATCCTCATCCTCATCCTCATCCTCATCCTCATCCTCATCCTCATCCTCTTCATCCTCCTCGTCCGCATCGAGCACCCCATCATCGACATCCACTGTGGTGATTGGCTTCTCAGCCTCTAGCTCAGCACGTAGCTTCTCTAAAGTGAGTAAGCAATCAACATCAGGCTCCTTCTCAAGCATAGCAAGTGTGACCTGAAAGTTTGAAACTTGAAAGAAAGATTAGCCTTTAATCTTCTCTGTTTTAGGTTGAACAAGATCCAAAATAACAAGAGACTTCACTCACTTCCATCTTTTGAAAACCTTGTTGTTTGATGTTCCTTGTGAGACGGAGATTTGTATGCACATATACTAGTCTCTCCATCTGTGCGGGCTTTAATCGATTCCACTTCTTTGTATGGATAAGTGAGAATGTGGACCAATTTCTTTCACAAGGAGAGGCACTACTACCTTGTGAAAGGATGTAGTTGGCTAGTCTTTGTAGCTCTGGAGTACTAGCTCCAAAAGACTCCCACCACTTCACTCTTGTGACCATAATAGACTTATCCTTTGCAACCATACGCGAGAATGATCCCTCGTAATCACGATACATATTCAATTGGTCGATCAATTTGGCTTGAAATAGCCAACAACAAATCCCAACCAAGAAATTAAAATTTAAGAAACTTTTTGACATGTAGACTGTAGTAGCCTACATATACAGAGAGTAGAGATTCTAGATACTAGCTTAAGCCTTACCTGCAGCTCCATATCATTTTTGCTAAATCGCTCAATGGTGGTCATCCAACCCCATGGTCAGTTTCCTGACCCTTGCCTCTCCAAATTGAATGAAGGACGAATGCAGTAGCATGTAGGGGAGAGTGAATCATATTCCACCTAAGTTGCAATCCATCGTTGATAAATATGAGTCATTATGTACTTGGAAAATGCATAAAAAAGATGCCACAACTTACAAGTTACAAGTGACCCATAAAAGTCCACCTTTGCACACATAAGTCGTGTACTTTTTTCACGCGATCCGCTGAAATATTCTTCATGGTGTCAAGCTCCTCCACCATCTTGTCCATTAGCTCATATACAAATCCCATGGTTGCACCCTCTCAATCCACAAGACGAAGAAGCTTCAAGATGGGAGCACACAAGTTCTTGAACTTACGTTTTTCTCTACCTTCAGGAAAGACAACTTGAATATTACTCAGTCAAAGAAAAAAACCGATCTTGCTAAGTTGGCCAAGGCACACAAAGAGGGATGATGTTTCTGAAGTATGTAGCATGGCCACGTGAGTAAAGGCTTCCCTTTTGAAGACCAACATGACCGTTCAGATGATGGAAGTCTCAAGTATGCTTTCCTTAGTTGAATTTTTCCATCTTGAGTCTTTCTAGTTTGTGATTGTAAGCTTAATCAGTTTCTGTTTAGACCTAATTACTTTATTAAGATGAAAAGAACCATAGGTCATGAAGTTTGTATCCTATTTGACCCAAGGTATACTTACAACTTTATTGATCATAAATTGGTGTAGAGGCTCCAAATCCCAACCATGTCTAGCAACCGCTTGTCTCGGGTGCAGATGGTGTTGGCCAAAGGACAAATTTAGGATAGAAAGATTTCAAGTCTTTTTGCAGATTCAGGATTGCATGGAAAGGATTCTGGCATGCGCATTCCTAGAGGCAATGTTGAATAGAATCACACTAGTGAAGCATAGAGGGCAAGAGGGCCATCTATAGGAATGCTCCTAATCTCTTCATGAATGAAAAGCCAAAAGAAAAAGCGACTCTCCTATTCCCAAGGGATCCCGAAAGTCCTCCAAAAGGACCTGTGGAAGTTTTTAATTATTTTAAAGCTTTCTCCTAGTGAGGGGCTCTGGATGGTCTCCATCTCTGGCTCTAGTCTAAAATTCTGTAGTGGATTGATGCATCCACGAGCCTTCCATTCCCGTTATCCTAGGTCCCACAGAAGAAATTTTATAGGAACACCCACATAAAGCCATAGCCTTCATATACCAGCTACTAGCATAGAAGCATTGCTCCACAAGGCCCACAACTTTTACCTGCTTAAAATATGTATCCAAAAATAAATTCCCTCCAAAGATCTAAGCAATTTGTTCCTTGACTGCACTGTGAAGACCTTGTGTCTCTACCTCTGCCCTTCAAAAGCCCAATGGCCTGCAAAAGGATACAGGTGCCGGAAAAAGCCCCCATCTGACTAATGGGTCTATGGTTTCCATCTCCAGTGGCTTGATCCAAAGGGACAGCGGTATCGACCTGAGCAATTCTTTTGGCATCCCCCTTTGAGGTGAAAAACCATCTGCATTTTGTGTTCTTTAGGAGGTCCTTGATTGAAAGCCTTCCAAGAAACCATGAAAGAGGCAGGACCCCGCTCCCATTTAGACGATGCATATTAAGGGAGAATCCTCCACAAGAAACCCCTGAAACTCTGACCATAGCAGACGTGAGTGTTGAAGAAGGCATCCTGAGACCTGTAGATGCAAAAATCCAAATAGTACTTTGTCCAAGATGATGACCAGACTTGGTCCAAGCTGATGATTAGATTTGATCCAAGCTGATGACCAAACTTGGCTCAAGCCCCCATGACTTGACTTCATGTGGTCCCAGACCAATGACCAGCATAGTTCTGGTCCCAAGCAGTTAAGCAGTTAAACAAACATTAAGGAGAAAAGAGTGTTAGTCACCTAGAATGTGGTGATGCTGACATATATGTCATTAAGAAAACTTGGAAAGGTTTTCAATACAGAGGTTATGTGTGCTTGTGGTCTCCATAGCTTTGTAACAGGGAGCACCAACATGATGTTTGTATCCAGAGCCCAGCTGTAGCAATATCTGGAAAAATAGAATAGAAGGGCATTGGCTAATCTGCTTGGTCTGGGATTTAGAATGACATGTACAGGAATTAAAGAAGATGATCTAATGTTTTTCTTCCAATCTGCTCAGTCCTGGGAATAAGATTGACAGGAAACATGAACTCTTTGCCTGGCAATCTAGCTGCAGGAAAGATCTTGACAACATTGTGGGTCTGCATATTGATAACAGGTAAATTTTCCAAGGGTCAAAGCCAGAAAGTACAACAATCTGTGCTTCAGGTATGTAGCTTTGTGTTCTGAACAGATGCACTCATTGCAGTAACTTTTAGGATAGCAATTTGTGGTGGGTTGAAAGAAGATAGCGACTTCACCTTTGAGCTTTATGCCATTCGCTTTTTTCTTTGTATGTGCAGAAGTTCCGTTTGGGGGGTTTCAATACCATTGTTGCAACATCCATTGCAGAAGAGGGGTTGGACATTATGGAGGTAGATCTTGTTATATGTTTCGATGCAAACATATCACCTCTTAGGATGATACAGAGGATGGGGAGAACCGGAAGGAAACGTGATGGTCGAGTCAATATCCATACATATAGTGTGCATTTTGAACTTGTAGCTTGTTTTGTTCTGTTGCCATTTTCATTGAGTTGTATTAAATTGATATTTGAAGGGATTTTTTGTTTGATATGATTGTTATCCTTGACAACAATTGCTACTAGTGCTAGCAAGTGAGGGAGCAGAAATTCAGGGCTATCTAAAGAAGCAGGCCAAGAGCAAGCTTCTTGGCAAGCACATGCATAATGGTGGTGTAAATACCTTCAATTTTCATCCAAGCCCTAGAATGGTAGGTCTTCAAAGTTAGAGAGTCATCGTAAAAATAAATAAATTAATAATTACAATATTTGAAAACGTTTTTTAAATCCTTAAAAGCCTGTGTGGCAACACTGGCAAGTCATTTTAATCCCGTAAATTAATCCGAATATTATATGAAAGGAACGGCAATTGCAGTATTTTAACTTTTTTCAGCCAGTATGACTACATTGACTGATTTGTGTGGGATCGGTGTAAAATCAAATACCAACAGGAGTGAATCATACATTCATAGTGTCGTTGCTTTAGTGAATATTGTCTCTGATGATAATGTTTGTAAAGAAACCCATTTGTGGTCCTAGTTTGAAGTTATGGATTGTGTGACATCTCTGCTGCAAAATAAGGAAATACTACTATCCTCAGAAAGCATTTGTGGATTTGACTGGATGATACTATTCCAATGCCTCCTTTTGGATTTGTTTCTGCCTACCCTAGCCTACCTAAGCCTCTCTCTCAGGCATGTGGCCGTCTCTTAACTGGAAGGAGGGTTCCTGTTTCTGCATTAGTTATAAAATTTTTACTTGTCTGAATCGTAGTGATGAGACTAGACAGTCAACACCAAGCCTGGCTTAGAACAGTACTCTGTTTATCTTATTATTTATGTTTGCTAGAAATGAGAATGCACAGAATAGTTCTTGAATTGTGTACCTAATCTTTCTTCAATCTTGTACTGTAGGCATGCGTTTGCCCATGATTTTGTACCGAGTATAACAAGAGACTTTAAACATGTAAAATTTTGGTACAAAGCTTAATTAATTTGTATGTGATGTCTTTGCCAATTCCAAAATCTAGATGTCTTGAATTTCTCCCTTAAGTTCTAAGTTGTGTGTCAATGCAAGTGCTAGTGGAAAAGTGGCTGCAAGGATTTCTCTGCCATCTTTAACAGCATTGTCTGGGGATTTTTAAAATGTTGAATCTCCTGGCTCGTGTATCTAATCTCTTTCTTTGTGCATTCAACTCAGAAATCTTATGAACTGGCATGCATTATTGCTTATCTAATTTGACACTAGCAGCACAAGATTTAGAGTCAAACATATTGTTGGTATGTATACAATGATGTGGCATCTTGGACGTGAAACAAATAATTTGCTCTGTGAGTTAATAAAAATAAAATCACAATTTTGGTGGTATTTAACAATTGTTTCAAAAAGCATGAAGAGAGTCGTGGATACCTTTTGAAAATTTTTAAGCAGTAGATGTGATGTTACAGGTTCCTCATTTGTATAAACCAGAGGCTCAACTGGTTGAGTTATCCATCCTGAAGTTTGTACCTCGAGGAAAGGAGAAACAAAAACCAATACAAACTCTGGACCGAGGCACTCTGGACCTGACAGTAGATGAATTGCTTACTTTAAGAAAGTACTTTGAGCCATCTCAGCTTGCTAGATGGAAGCCATCATTGATTGCTTTTCCACATTGCCAGCTTCTTCCAACTCGTGTATATAAAATAAGACATTCAGTGAGGACAATCTCCATGCTTATCGACACCCTGCAGTCACTGCAGGACAGCAAATTCAAGAGCAAACAGGAAGGCCAGGTATAGGTTTGTAGTATCGTATTATCATTTGAAGGCTACAACCAAAAACACAGGCTTTGAGAATTTCTTTTCGTCTGCAGATTTCTAGCCTCCAAGCAGGCACCCATTCAGACCGTATTCAAGGTACTTTTACCAATCATTTTTTGTCTGGTATAATGCCAAATCGCAGCTTTCAATTTGCTTTCCCGACACATGACATTGCAGGAAAAACTCTGGACACATAGTAAACCATCGTCTCCTTTATCAGATGCTCCTGGCAGAGTTTGGAACTACTCTGCTTCAGCTTGATGCAGCCTTTCTGGTGGTCACTTACCTTCGTAGAGGTGAACCAGGTCACTAGGGAGGATCTCCTATAGCTCCACACATATAGGACCTGGTTAGCGTCATGCAAGCTTTTGGTAAAGCTCAGATTCTGTAGAGATCATTGCCTGTAGAGCTCAAAGGAGGGTTTCATTGATCCCCCCCACGTGCCTTTGGGTTTTGTCCTCACAGCAACTGCATATTCAGTTAGGATGTGCAGATGACATGTTCATGTTTGTATGTGGAGGAGGTTGAGTCAAAGGAGCAATTTGTCTACATAGGCCCCTATAGTATGAGATCCAAGGGATCGTGAGTTTCTTCCAGTTGATGGTGGGGAAGACGGCATATCTGAGTCCCAAAAAGCACAACACGGTAGACCTGCCCACGTGTTGACACACAGGAGGACCGAAGAAATTCCCTGTCTACTCTTTGATTTGGGGAGAGAGATGATGGGACTGAAAGTGGTCGTTGCAAGGCAACAAGCTGTTTCTCGGCACCAGAGGAGAGCAGGGCACAGGCAGGCTACTCATGGTGTCCTATCACGGATTTTGTCACCCCTCAGCAAACTTGTATCCACTTTCTTGGTAACTTTTTTCTTTTACATTTCAATTTCAATAGCATGTTCTGCAAAAGTAGATGAAATTTTTCCTACAGTTTCAGCTAGCTCATGCCAACAGATACATTATTTATTCGCCGTCTTATCTTGTATCTCCGTACCTCTTGGCATGTTTCCTGGCTCACACCCAAGGCCTTGAGAACATTCTCTTGGATGGTTGCTAGGGCGGTCTGCAATCATTGCATTTGATTGGTCCCAGAGATGGGTACTCAGGTGGGGTGTCATACATGATAGACACCTTGATCCCGATCTTAGCGAAGCTCTTCAATGAAGCAGTTTGCGAGGCTTCCCACACATTTGGACCCTCAATACTATCACACCCATACATAAGGAAGGAGATCCCATGAGCCCTGAAAACTATAGGACCATTATGATTGGACATGTTATGTCCAAGATCTATGCATTAGTACTCGACATAGAGGTTAGCCTGGCCACAGAGCTTCGGGGATTCAGAGCCATGGTGCAGGCAAGCTTGCAGGTAGACCATTGGGCCATGGACCATATACCCTCACTCAGGAGGGTGGTTGAGGAGGCCATGGCATGGAGACAGAGAGTGTACTATTGCTTTGTAGATTTCCGTAAGGCTTTTGGCACAATGCCGAGAGCCCGACTCATCAGACGCTTGTAGGAGTTGGGATATGATCAGGAGATCATTTGGGTAGTCATGGCACTTTATGAGAGAATCTCAGGGAGGTTTCGGACTGGTGTAGGGTGGACAAAGAGATCATGAGCACCATTGGGGTCAAAACAAGGTTGTCCTTTGTCACCGACCTTATTTGGCCTCTACATATATGAGCTTGAGGCCTTTATTGGGACACTTTTATATGCATATGATGTGGTCTTGCTATCCTCCCCAGTAGAGGGACTCTAGTGACACCTCTATGCACTACATACTTTTTGTGAGACACATGACTTGAAGATCAACCTTGGTAAAACCAAGGTCATGGCCTTCAACACATCTCGGGCAGCCATGCATAGGGAGCAGTTTACCTTGGATGGGTTTCCAGTGGAGGTAGTTTCATCCTACACCTACTTGAGGGTCATGTTCTCTAGACTGATTTGTTCGATGTGACTAGCACTACAGGCTAGACTGAGCAGGGGGTACGTTGCGGTGGCTAGACTAGAGCGACAATGCTTACATTCTCACTGCTAGTATCCTTAGACAAAGCCTCTCCTCAGGTATGCATAGCAGCCCCCTTGTGGGGGGCCTGACCTATCAGCAGAGATGGAGTGGGTGTGAGTTGAGAGGCTTTTGGTTCTCATGCTATCACGGATGATCCGCCGTAGTAAGCCTTCCGTTCCACAGCAGATAGTTTTGGCTGATTTTGGGCCATCCCCACTATAGGTTGATGCAGCATTTCAGGTCATCACATATCTCTTCCGCATTCGGCAATATGAATCTTACACCTCAGGACGATGCATGCTTCCTTGGTTGGCTTTGGACTCCTCCATGACTAGCAACAGAGGGGGACTAGAGGTGTTGGTATACACATACTTGTAGATAGTTTGAGGGCATGGGGCTCAATGTAGGCAAGCTACCCCCATTTCAGTATAGTGTTGAGGCCCCCTCTATCCCGCTTACATATCACAAGGTGAACTAGGTTATTTGATAGGATCTCCTGTAGTTACACTTTTAGGACTTGGTTGGCACCCCATGAGCTCCCTGTGAAGCTCAGCTTTTACGGAGACCATTACATACGGATCTTAGAGGAGACCCACCAAGGTATACATGGATCCACCCCCCTCACTCCATGACGATTTGAATCGGGCGGTTTTGGGTCTCATCATACTTCCTCCTTATAGAGAGTGGTTGAGCGGAGGGCATACCCAGAGAGGGATGCATTTGTATCCTGTGCGCCTCCCAAGAGATCGGGTTAGAGGAGCAATTCACTTTCAAGTGATCGGTATATTATGAGATCAGGGGTCAATACCACTGTCTTTTCAAAGACGGCTTCAGCTCCCTACCCAGTTTCCTTTCTTACCCAGATCAGAGGTGTTTGGCAACATTCATGCATGAGGCTGTATGACACAGGGAGCGCTTGCTCAGAGCACATAGGGGAGATCACTTTTGTACTTTGCAACTTGCATTCCAAGCATATTGTGGTAGATGATGCAATTCCAATCTCTTATTCTTCGTCACATATTGTACACCCTCATGATGGATTTCATCTCAATGGGTTGTATGCGAATTTTTAGAAGTATCATTGAGTTAGGGATTGACCCCCAAGTGCCATCTCAGTAAAGCAAAACTTGGACAACGAGAGCACTAAAATCTCCAACGTTGGTATGCCATCTAGAGTTTCTTTAGTTACATTTAGATCCAAACATGTTGGAGCTGGTCCATCCTGCCTTTAGTCGGTGTTCTATGCATGCACTTTATCCATGATTTGCCGGCGCATCAATATCCAATCATTTGAATGAGTTGACTGGCTGACTATTTCAATTGTCGCCTTTATATGTGAAACGTTGAGACCTTTGGCTGATTAGTTTTGACTACCTTGACTTTTGTTTTTCCCAAATTGACAAATAAACTACTTGTTTCACAAGACTCTTTAACAACATGTAGGAGGCGCTACAACGTGTCAACCTCACATGCAAAGAGTACAATGTTATCAGTATATAAAAGCAACATAATAACAGTGTCGTTGAGAGAGAACATCCTTGTTTTGCCCCCAAATCACCATGAATGGACAAGAGAACCGTCCTCTGTTTTGAGCATATAATGCACATGCTCTAAATTGATATTCTTCGGGTGTGCTTGGTTGTACCATATGTTCTTGCAAACCCTTCTTGGCAACAAAAATTAATGACTTTCCGAAAGTCCGCAACAAGCAACCATACAAATTTGTAACTTAAGCCGGCTTTCTTTTGTAATAACCCAAAGGGCAACTAGATGGTCTAATGTGCAGTGATTTGACAAGGAACCCACTTGACCAGTGGTCGTTTCTAAATGCTTCTCTTCCATTGACTGATCTTCTTTTCCATAATTGTGCAATACAACTTTGCAAAGGTGGAGCCTACCGTGATTGTTCGGTAATTGGAGAGCTCATTCTTGTTTTCTCCTTTTGATTTGCCACTCTTTAGGAAAGCCATCAATACTTTCTTAATTAAGTAACATACATATGCGCTCTCGAGTGAATGGGCTAGTCCATTTGATAAGGTCCAATGACACGTGAAGAGCATCCGTTGCCTTTCCATTAGCTAAAAGGTGTAATCCCTTTGTCACCACATCTATTGATATTCTACCAACTTCCTCATGTGAGAAATCTATTTGAATTTCTTCCACATTAGAGTGTGTGTACAACGTTTGGGGGTGGGGGGGGGGGAAGACAGAGAGAAGTAGTAGAAGTAGAATTTATTATTGTCCTCGGGGGTCCAAAAATGACCCATGGGACCTAATCCATTAGTACAAAAATCTCCTCCGATGTGGAGGGGTCAAGAATTTTCAAGTTCTTGACGGTACAAAAAAAGACGGGTGACAAAAGACCCCAACGTTGCCGGAGGGGCAATGTTGAGAACCGATGAGAGCTGAGTGGTGTCTATCGGTATCTGCTGGTAGTCGTCCTTGTAGGGCTACATGTGCCTTTGTCTCAATTGTTTGTGAATCACAAAATTTGCAAACTCTGGCATGTCATGGCAAATTTGGCCAAGCTCCTTTCTCTATTGCCAAGGTGTGTCATCGTGTGCGGAATCTGGCAATATTCCTGCGATAGAGAAGAGGGATGGGAGTGTTGATGTATGGCTGAGTAGAGGCATCTGATGACCAGCATAGGGGGTTTATTTGATCTTGGTAGTATTCTAACTTTGTCTTTTTTTCTGCTGTCAACCATTGATCTTGTAGGGTGCATAGTAAGGACATTTGGAATTCTTGTAGAGTGACCTTTTCTGGTGGCATAGTCAAGTATGATTCCACTTTCCATCTGCTGAACCATTTCCTTATGTCTGTCCCCCATCCTAAACAGATGATCTTGCTTTAATGGTTTTTTTGAAGTTTCATACTTGTTGTCCATGCTCTGTGTGGTAATCTGTCTATTGGCATTTGTTGCACGTCCACTAGATATTGCATCACTCTGATCAATGCATGAAACTCAATTGGCCTCCTGCCTGTTTCCAATAGGAGCTTTGAGTAAGGGGTAGTAGCCTTGACTCCTAGATGTCGTCGTAGGAATGCTTTCTGCATTTTTTCAATCTCATTCCATGTGGATGGAGAGATGCTGCCTCCCCATACTTCTACTCCGTATAGCACTGTTTGAACTACATATGTATCAAACAACATATTCCGGATCTTCCGGTTCCGGGTGTTAGTGTGCCTACAGTCATTTTCAAATTGATAGTATTTTCCCCAACCTATATCCAACCTTCTTTGTACACATTGCCACCATCTGTGGTCGGCTGGTATGTCGATTCCCAAGTATTTAAAGGTATTCACATATTCAATGGGCTGCCCCTCAAAGCTGCCATCATTTTGGTTTTGGTGACATTAATTTGCAGCCCACTTTCATTGCAAAAGACTTGAAGTGTCTGTAGTAGTTGATGCATGGAATTAGGATCATAGGCAAAAAGAACCACATTATCTGCATATAGAAGCAACAATATTGCCCATAGCCCGAGCTTGGGTCCTTGTGGACTTCTCATGCTGTAAATTCATTTATGAGTTCTTCTAACTTGTTAATGCAGATTCCAAACAGTGTAGGTGAGAGAGGACAGCCTTGTTTTACCCCCATATTACTTTGAAATGCAGCTGACAGTCCATGCTCTTGTTTTAGTCTGCATAATACTTTCTTTTATATTCGGGAGATGCCTACCCTTAATGCCAAGGGGACTCCGAGGTCTTGCATTCTTTTCCATAGGCCCCCTCTCAGGACTGTATCAAATGCCTTCTTAAAATCTACAAAACAGCACAAAAGAGTTTTTAGTCCGCTTTCATCCATGAGTACTCTTAATGTGACTAGATGATCTGCAGTCCTATGCTCTTTACGGAAGCCTGCTTGTCCAATGGCCCTCTTCTTGGTCTCTTCGGCCCAAGTGCTAATTTTTGCTTCAAGCACTGTGCTAAAAAGTTTAGCTAGTGTGGATCTGACCATTATAGTTATGTAGTTAGTGACTGAATTTTTGTCTCCCCCTTTGAATAGGGGCGGAACCCAATTCTCTTGCCAGTCAAGTGGAAAGCTATGGTGTAGAGCATTTGTCAGTATATGTGATAGCCATTGTCGTGCCCTATCTTTTGTCCATTTTAAGAGTTCATCACACATATGCATGTGGTCAGAGGCCTTTCCATTTGCCATCTGTCTCATCAGCCCGGCTTCAATGTCCTGAAAAGTGAAAGGGTTGACTGAGGCATATGACATTTCTTCATTTCCCATTTCTGTTGCATTGGCATGGTTGTACAGTTTGATAACATACTCAAGCATTTCCTCATCTGAGATATTTCCCATGACCTTTTTCTTCAGGCCCTTAACCCGTTTCCACCCCTTTCTGGAATTCTTGATGAAGGTGAGCAAATCAGATTTTTCCCTTTCCAGAATGTAATTTCTTTTTTTCTTCCTCGTGGGGGCATTGCATTGCTTCTCCTTCTGTCACAGTAGAGGTTTGCATCAGAAATATGTTTCAGCTAGTTTCTTGCATTCATCATCATACCATTTCTTACATGGCAGCCCTTTATGCAGCTTCTTTTTGTCTTGAGGAATTGCTCCAAAAACCTGTGTTGCTGTGTTGAGGACAGCTTCTCCGAGGGCTTCCCATGTAGGTGTGATTGCCATTGCATTCAGCTTTGCATCCAGTGTGATGGCATATTTTTTCTGCTTGTCTTGATCTATTCGGAAGCCTCTTGAATTGGCTGCAAATTTCTGCACTTCTGTTTCAATGTGGATACCAAGAGTCATCCATACTGGGAGATGGTCTGACTCAGGATATTTTTCTCCTATCCTGAAAGTTTCTATGTCATGTAGAGCATTGACATGTGCCAAGGCATAGTCTAGGACACTGTGTCCCCCGCTGGTGGAGAAACATGCCATCTTGTCAGTCCTTGGAAAGAGTTGCATCCCATTCAAAATTGGCATGTGCAGTCCATTCTCAGAGAGAGAGAGAGAGAGAGAGAGAGAGAGAGAGAGAGAGAAAGAAAGAAAGAAAGTGTATTATTGTCCACTAAAGGCCAAAATGGGCCCATGGGACATCAAGAACTCTGCATACAAGATAGCACAAAATCAACGTGCCACAAAGAAGAGGCATCGTCGAATATCATCTAAGTGCTACGCAATACAATGCAAGTGAAAGTACATAATGTCAAATCTGAGCCTAAATACAAAGTAAACTAGATGCAAGGAAACCGCCCCCGGGTGCAAAATGGGGGGATGAGTACAATATGCCAATGCAAAGATACAAGTCCAGGTGTCACGGAGTCTGAGAACCAAAATAATACTGGAAATCCTGTCCATCGACTCTGCCTCCTGCTATGAGAGTACAAAGCAAAGGTGAGGTGAGCGGCTGGTGGGGCGAGATCTCCATGAGTAAGTCTCCTCCGAAAAGCTGCCATCATCCTGGATCTTCTGCAGATGAAGCGGCGAGTACGTCCCCTATGTAACAAGATCCTGCGGCGTCTACAAACCATCTCATATGTACATCCACAGGGTGGAGGCATGTGTCCTGTGTGAGCTCTGACCTCCTCGTGCTCCTCCTGGTCTCTGTCCTCTGGTATAGCGTGTGCCTGAGCTCTATCAGGCTGGGCTCTATCACGCTCCCGTCTGTGCTGATGGTCTCTGAGGTAGTCTCGTCGAAGCATAGTGGCCTCCTTGACATAAAGAGCTAGGCAATGCTGATCCTCGTAGTCCATCACTCGTGAGAGAGGTCCAAAGCCATCCGTGAAGAGACAGTGGAATCTACCTCTGAGCTCATAATATAGCGGGCATCTGCAAATGAAGTGCTCCTCTGACTCCACCTCTCCCATGGTGCAACAAGGGCAGATCCTGGTCTCTCGGCCTGGTCGCCATCCATCCTCCATGCGTCGCATCCTACCAGCCTCTATCTCGAGCTGATGCGAAGAGACTCTAAGCTGGCCAAGGGCAATCCTCAGTGAGTGGGACATGTGGATACCTGTATAGCCTGGTGGAATGACAAATCCATCCTCTGAGATCCGAAGGAAGTGGTCACGATATGTGGCCATCTTCGTCGGAAGCTGCGTGGGATAAATCCAAGTGCGATACGTATGAAGCTGCAGCAAGTCTGCTCTCGTGACCTGGCTAAGCTCGTGGCGAGTCAACTCGAGATGAGGGGCATCTATGCTGTATCGGAAGGGAGGCAGTCTATCCATGTCTACTCCAAGAGATGTGAGCCACCTAGTGAGTCTGAAGTACCAGCAGTATCGGGCCCCAGATCGTGCCAACTCCATAGAAGATGCAAGTGCTAACCATGGCAACCGAGCTCTGCCTAATGCTGAGTCTCCAAACTCCCTAACCCTGTGCAAATACATGACCGACTGAAACGCTGCATCCAATGCAAGGGGAGTAGCTCCAAACTCTGCTGGCATGATCTCGTGCGGAACTGTAGCCTTGGTCCTAATGAGCCGAGAGAACACGATGATCTTTAACCTCTCTACTCATCTCCAATCTGCAGCGCCGAGGTCTCCTGCCCAGAAAGGAGCTGCATACATCGCAGCTGGTCTCACCAATGTATCAAAAAGCAAGGATTTCGTATCAGGATGCTGAAAGTGGGACTGAAAACACTGACGCTCAAGATGAGCCAACGAAGCATACCCTTTACTAATCCTATCTCGTGCTGCATATGTCATGGTGAAAACCGGTCCCCTGAAAACTGCCCCCAAATAAGTGTACTCTCTAACAAGCTCAATGGGCTGTCCGTCATAAGTGAAGCAAAACTCATCCGTGCTGTAAATACGATCAGAGGTGTTGAAAACCATAACCTTGGTCTTGCCAAGGTTTACGGTCAACCCCCTATCCTGGCAAAACCTGTGGAGTGCCTCAATATGTGCCTTGAGGCCCTGAGCAGTAGAGGAAATGAGAACCACATCGTCCGCATACAGGAGGATAGAAATGGAGGATCCTGAGAGAGTAGGGCCCACCCCGCCTGTCATCTGTACAAACATCTCTAGCTCATCAATATATAATCCAAAGAGAGTAGGAGAGAGCGGGCAACCCTGCTTCACCCCAATCGTGTTGCATACCTGCTCTGAGAGCCCCTCACGTGTCCGAACCCGACTAGTGACCCTCTCATACAAAGCCATGATAGCCCACTGTATCTCTCCACTGAAGCCCATCTGGCGAATCCTCTGAAACAATCTGAATCGCGGAACTGTGTCAAATGCCTTCCTGAAGTCCACGAAGCAACAATAAAGCCGTTGCCTTTGTGACTTCGCCTCCTCTACCAGTGCCCTGAGTGTGAGGATGTGGTCAAGTGTCGAATGATCCTTGCGAAATCCAGCCTGCCCTTTGGCTCTGAGTCCTGTCCTCTCGGCATGGTCATTTATACGGCTTTCCAAAACTGATGCATAGATCTTGGCCATAACGTGGCCAATCATGATGGTCCTGTAATTCGACGGCTCCATAGGGTCCCCCGACTTGTGAATAGGTACTATGGTATTGCCTAACTAGGACTGTGGTAGGCCTGTACAAACAGACTCATTGAAGAGACGGGAAAGAACAAAATCTAAGGCATCAATCCCATGGATTACATGCTCCGCTTGCAATCCATCATGATCCTTAGCTCTCCCGTTCTTCAACGGTGGACTGCTGCACGGACACTCTCTGGTGTGAAGAGACTAGATGAAGCTGGCCTAGGGGAATGGGATAAATCGATGGTTGGCTGATCTGGAACATCGTATAGAGCTGAAGTGTATGCAGACCAGACACGTGGATCTGTGAGGGGGCTCTGAGACTTCGAGCGGAGGAATTTTCTCCAGAATTCCTTGGAGTCACAGCTGAAAAGCAAGCTTCTCAGCTCCTCCTCATTCCGGGCTAGAAATTGGCGTTTCTTGCACCTAACCAACCACTTGTAGTCTCTCTTGGTTTCGGCAAGGAGGGGAGACTTCTCCTTGGTCTCAAGGTGAAGTTTCCTGCGGAGTTCCTTACACTCCTCGTCATACCAACCGTTGCAAGGAACAAGACCAACCGGTGGGGGACTAGACGAATGACATGTGGCAGGGAACGACATGTGAGCGGCAGAAACGAGTGAAGTATGTACAAGTTCCCACCGGTCCTACGTGGATGGTAGAGCATCTAATAGATGAGGACGGAGTAGGCGGTTGAGGTTCTGGCTATATACATCATCGAACTGGTGGTCGAAATGAACCTCATAATAGGGTTGGCGGTCATGATAACGAGGGGGGGGTGGGTCATGGGAGACATGAGTCAAAGTAAAGTGGATGAGTGCATGGTCGGCAGAGGGCATGAAGGGGCTAACAGTAAGGCTATGGATGGAAGGGACTAGAGTCGGGGGACCTATAATGTAGTCGATCACGCTAGTACCACGCCCAGAAGCAGAAGAGAATGTAGGCATGGAAGACTGTGGCCACCTGGACAAGCCGTTATAAATGACCATACTGTGCGAGGTGAGGAGCTCCAGTAACTGACGTCCCTGATCTGTGGGCTGTACTGTGCAATGTGATGAAGTTCGACACAGGCTATTAGTGCATCAAGGTGTCTCTGGAGGCCCTCGTTGATGAACACAAAAGTGCCACATCATCTGTAGATAGCAATATCCAGATCAGCGTGCGAGCTGAGAGCACCCATCCCCCCCCCCTCCCCAAGTGTATGCATAACTATCTCAAGCTCGTCAATGTAGAGGCCAAACAAGGTAGGTGATAAAGGACACCCTTGTTTGACCCCCCAATAGTGCTCATGATCTCCTCTGTCCACCCCAACCTTGCTCGAACTCTGCCTGAGACTCTCTCATAAAGTGCCTTGATGGCCCAAATGATCTCTTAGTCATACCCCAGATCCTGTAGGCGTCAGAGGAGGCGGGCTCTCTCAGAACTGTATCAAAGGCTTTGCGGAAATCCACAAAGCAACAATATACCCTTTGCTTTTGTGCCCTTGCCTCCTCGATGATACACCTGAATGAGAGAATGTGATCCATGGTCCCATGATTGCGTCGGGGAATCTAGTTTGCCCGGCTGCTCTAAGTCCCCCGCACTTTGCGAATCGACTGACCTCAGAATTAAGCATTGATGCATAAATCTTGGACATGACATGTCCTATCATAATGGTTCTGTAGTTCTGCGGGCTCATGGGATCCCTTGCCCTGTGGATGGGTGAGATAGTGTTGACAGTCCAGGTGAGTGGAAACCCAAGACAAACAGCTTCATTAAAGAGATTTGCTAAGATCGGGGCTAGGAGATTAATCCCATATGCAATGAATTTAGTGCATAGGCCCTCATGATCTTTCGCTCGGCCATTATGAAGTTTCATCCTGGCATCCTTCACCCCCCCTAATGAAGTGTGTGCAGGATGTGGGGTGGGGTATGTGAGAGATCAAGAGTTGGCTGATTTGGGATATCATAAGGTTTGCGTGCATAATTATGCCATACTTGAGTGTCAATGAGTGGTGAAAGGGACCGTCCCTCTAGAAATCTCTGCCAAAAGTCGTTAGAGTTGTAACTAAACAGAATATTCAGTAATTCTTCATCGTTTCAGCAGACGAAATCCATCCTCTTCCTAAAAACCAATCGACGATATTCACATAGCGGCTCTGGTTCATTTGGGAGGTGGTTTTGGGTTTCGAATCTAAGTTGACGGCGTAAAGCCTTGCACTCATCATCGTACCAGCTATTACAAGGGATGGTCCCCAGGTGGTAGTAATCCACTGGAGCGAGTAGTGTGAGGGAAAGCCTGAAGGGAAGCCTCGTGTAGTGAGCGGGTGACTAGAGCAACACGGTCCTCTAGTAAGGGTATAAAATCAATATATGTGAGAAGTATGTAAAGACCAGCTGAAATATAGGCGAGAGGCTGTGGTCGAAGTGTATGTCATGATAAGTAGTGTGAGTAATCCGTGGTGTGGGAGGTACCGTGAGATGGGGGGTAGAGATACTAAAGAAGAGGTATGTGTGATCACCCACAGGAGGATAGCGACAATAAAGCCAGTGATACGAGAGGTGAAGGCAAGGGATCCCATGATGTAATCAATAACACTAGAGCCCCCTCCATGTGGGAAGTGGGTAAAACCACCTGTGGAGGGCCATCTATCAAGACAATTATAAATGATAAGATCATGCATCTTGCCTAGATCTAATAGGGCCTACCCGTAAATGTGACTGGAGCTCGTCTAGCTGACACTTGCAGCATACCTGCATCCTCAAGATCAATGTTTGGTAATAAAATGGAAATCATCTCTGAATTCAAGAAGTGGTACCTGACGAGCCCCTGTCCTCGTGTTGAAGTCCCCAACAAGGAGGACTTCCCCGCGGCTCGAGAGGTCGACAATGTCTTGGTATAGACGTGCATACGGTGGTGTCTCTGTCTCCTCTCGGACTTCTTGAGAAAAGTGTGAGGTTTCGGGAGGGAAATAAGCATATTGCAACGAACAAATCCCGGCTGTCTATGTGTCGGATCCGGATCCAGAGAATTGGTCCCAGAAGAGTGGACCTGTCAAGAACTGCTACTCCTCCCGATCCTCGTACTCCCCCTGTGTCCCTCGTCTCATCTTTGTGGGCAGACTCCAATGTATATCCTCTGACTACTGGTAGTGGGCGTTCTGGACTCTGATGTGTCTCTGTATAAAAGACTATGCCATGACCTGTATAAGATTTCGAGAAGTTTCCTGGTTTTGACCACAAGGTTCCATTACAGTTCCACATGATACAGGACAGGGTCCTGGTATGCTGAATCTCATAGACCCCACCTCCCTATGTGGGAGGAGGGGCAGATGTATCAAACTACTGCCCACTTCCCATCCTTGCGGGCCTGATCCTGTTGTTGTATCAAAGTGCGTCTTTCCTCAACCGGCAAGGGGGTGAGATCCTCATCCATGGATATCAATAGCTGTTCCCATAAGACTGATCTACGTCGTAGAGCCGAGAGTCGTGCATGAGAAACCTAATACAAACAAGCTGAAAGGGTGGAGCTAGTAAACGAGCACCAACACCCATGCTACATGCCACATGCTACATAGCCATAAGAACATCAATATAGAGCATAACATCAATATGTCCCTCCCCATCATTACTATTATTGGAGATGTATTACTGTTTTTGGAAGTCTTCACGGGCCTATGAGACAAAGCACAATCCAAAGGCAAAACATCCAAGCCATTGTGGGCTGAAGAAAATGCTCACTAGGGTCCTTGCTGAGTAGTATGATGAACTTGTAATTCAAACCTACTTGTACTCAATCTCAAAATCAGAATAATAGCCAGGTGGCATGATGGCTCTCCTATGAGCTGTGAAGATATCTCGTATCTGTTTGGCGGGTTGTCTCTCACAGACATTATAATATGGTATGATATGATATTATTAATGCTTATCTGAGACCCAACAGGGTCGATTGGACAGAGTGATGACATGTTGCAGCTCTAGGACTGTCAATTGCAAATTCCTTAGATTTACTGTATGTAGGATCCTACTATTTTTGCTAGCTGGCCAAAGAAGCTAAGCAGACTCACAGTGAGAGAATCTGTATCTCATATTTCTCCTTGATGCGTTGATAAGCCCGACATACAATAAGTGTATGGTACTCATCCTCACTGTGTCCCTATGTGTTATCCTACTGTGTCCTCACTTGGTACATTTTCCCATCTGCCTGTTCCCACCTCGAGTTCATGAGAGCTGGTCCTTAGTTTGCATATTAAGTGTCTTTTGAAGAGAGAGATGTTCTCGTTGAGATACTCCTACCTCTCATAAGCTAGCTTTTGGCCAAATCTCTGTTGATGGCCTTTTCTGGTCACCCTCTCTTCTCTTGGGTACACAAGGAGTCTAGCCTGTCTACACTAAGCTACATGCTGCTACTCGAGATGAGGGGAACTTACGGAGTGGGAACTGAGCATCAACATAATAATCTGGCTGCTGCAACAAGGAGTATAGGCATATGAAGACGTTTGACTGAGAGAGTACAAGAGTAAACAAGAACTGATACACAAGTGTATTACAAACAAGGGATCTTGGCCCGTTTCTATTACAAGCAGCTAAGCTGCGTGGCATTGTGCAACCTCTCGTGTGTGTTTCTCTCACTCTCTCAAGTGCAACAGTGCGTGGAATACAACACACTCAGAAACTCTCTCTGCTCGTCAATGACCATTGGAGTCTTTTGCGTCGTCTCTGGCTCACTCAGTGTCTTCTCTTTGTTGTCATCTGTTGTTGTCTCCTGCTTCTGAGTTGCGCTTCTCCCTTATATGGATTTGCCCATGTACTGGATTCTCAGCCATGATCAGTCGTCCTTGTACATTGTTGTGCGCCACTTCCTGTCCGGCCTGCTTCTTGCATGCACCACTCTTGCATGCTCCAATTTGTACTTCACTTGCCTGCTCGTTCTTTTCCCACATGCAAGTGGGTGGAGTTGGTTCATTGGCAAGGAGCCTATGTTACAGGCTCACTGATCACAATATCTTTGCAGGAATATGTGACATGTCAATATTTCATCCATTCACTTCCTACCCTATGCAAATCCTTGCATCGGATTGCTTCCATGGCCCTGCAAGGAAGTTTATCCATGTTGGGTTTTTCAATTATGGGTCACTTTTGGCAGGAGCTATTTATTGTTTTGGGCACTATATGCACTCTAAGTACAGCATACCACCCTTAGACAGATGATCAATCTGAGAGGGTGAACACATGGGTGGAAAAGTATCTGTCAGTCTGCCATGACATTTGGGATGGACTTGCAGAGTTTTGTAACAATCGCACCAAGCATTTATTTATAGGGATCAACTGGTTTTAGGCCTTATGTATGACTGCAAGGAATGCCTTCCTCAGTCACAGATTTGGCTGTTAAATCAGCAAGCCCTGGATGACATGGAGGATATGGATTCTCTTTTGAAATTGGAAAATTTCAGAATGGTTCAAACGCAATTGACTGTTTTCCAAATATTAATGATATTGCTCCTTATTGACCCATCGCAGTCTTTGCAAATATCAAAATGAAACCTAGGTTCTGTTTTCAGCAATGTCTACCTCTTGGGTGATTGTGTGAAAGCTGGACCTGTTGGGTGACAAGTGCCCATTCTGATTCATCACAAGGAAATGATGATGAAATAACTGCACCACATGTTGTTTATTGACCAGTTGCAACCCAAGCTTCAGGCATTAAGAAACCAAGTTATTGCCATCATTTTGATGCTTTTTTTGGGATTTCTCTGGAAAAAGTAACTTCTGGGGGAGTGCAAGTGGGCTAGTCACTTTGCCCAAATCACATAGGCCAAGTCACTGTGCTGCATATTTTAGACTTTCCTGAAAATGGAAAGTCAACTTTCACTTGAATTTCCTGAAAATGAAACTGGAGTGCTTTTCTGGTTTTCCCATGTTAATGACTCTTTTGGTAACTTCTCTTACATTCTTCTCTGAGAGTATTTCGCATTTTGCATCTATCTCACTGTCAGGGAGCATTGGCATGGTAAGTATGTTTTTCCTTGTAACCTCAGCATGTGGACTGACCTGACAACAGAGCAGTTTATGATGATGAGCATGTTGGTATTCTCATGTTAGTGACTCATTTGGGAAACACACTTATAATCTTTTCTGTTTGTATTGCACATATTTCATCCTTCCTGTTACATTTCAAGGGACGTAGGCATACATGTATGATTTTTCTTTGTAATATGTGCATGTGGCTTGACCTGACAACAGAACCAATGATGATGGAAGCTGAAGGTGGCTCTAAGCATGCTTTGGAGAAAAGTTTTACAGAGCCGGCTATTCTGCGCTGTACTTCTCATATTACAATCCCAGTGGGGGACAATGCTTTCACAGAACCATCAGGCTTTTCTGATAACCCTCCAGTCCATGAGTTACATAATCAAAGTACAGATATAAAGGAACCTTCACCCGAACTAACACACGATGCTTATAGTACTCCTGCTACATGTGTGACAGTTCATGAGTTACATGATCAAAGTACAGATCTAAAGGAACCTTCAGCAGAACAAACACATGATGCTTATAGTACTCCTGCTACATGTGTGACAGTTCATGAGTTACATGATCAAAGTACAGATCTAAAGGAACCTTCAGCAGAACAAACACACGATGCTTACAGCACTCCTGCTACATGTGTCAAAGAAAAGCTTGATCCTTGCCAGAAGTCTTGTAATCCTGTTAATCATGGTAGCACATTTTGCCAAGTCGATACTGCAGGTTATGTACGAATTTCGTCTCCACCCAGATTACCATTCGATGGTCGCTTGCTGTGTTTGTATAATGAAACTTGCTATGGTGAAGATCCTAATGCAAAGGAGATTTCCAAGTTTGATTCGCCTGCAATGCCACCATCTTTGCAAGGAGGATTGGGAGAGCAGGAAGGTTTCTGCAAGGAAGACAAAGTGCTCCCTGCTATTCAGTTGAAGGAAGCTCTGACATTGGCAACGATCAATACAGAAATTGATAGAGGAGGGTATTTTGTTGCCTCCACACCTGAAGAGAAAATTTTAAAAGACAATTGCAGGTACAGTAGGCCTGTGGAAATTGATGGCAGTCTGAATTGTGATAGTCCACGTCTAAGTTGTCTGGCAGAGGAGGGTGTTGTACCACTTTCACCTGGTTTCAATGATTCATTAGTGTCCCAGGTGCGTGACTTGGCACAACCTACTGCAGTCATCGGTGAAGAGAAGGAAAACTATAATGAAGGCCTTCACAGAGCATCTATTGGTAACAATGAGAAATACATAACATTGACTGGTGCAAATACTTCCTGTAAGGCATCGAGGAATGTGCAAAGTACACCTGCTATCGTGATGAAAGATAAAAAGTCAGTTCAATCTTCAACAGGGATGATATCACCATTACGTCAGCAAAGTAGCAAAAGTAGTGGTGGAAATTGGAAGTTATCTGTAGATGTTACTTGTTCTGTTCATAAGCCTAGGAATTTGAAACGGCTGCGGAAAGTTCAGGATAAGCGAAAAGGAGAAACAGAAAATACGGTGTGTTCTTCTCAAAAACCTCAACAGAAATGCAAGGCAAAGCGATTATTGTTAGGTGTGTGCGCTATTGTACCTGCCTCAGTTCTTAGTTTGATTTATAAGCACCTTAATGTGGTTTTTAATTCAGCTCAGTTTTTATGTGTCATCACCTCTTGTGCCCACCACAACCCCGCCCCCCAACACACTTTTTTTTTGGTAAAATCCAGTGTATCTATATTCTCATAAATTTACAATATGGGAAGTCTCCCACACACTGACATTAGACTCCAAACTAGAGCCAAATGTAAAAAACTCAAAAACAGATGGAGAACACTTCAAGGCTAGTAGCATCCAAGTCCCTTGCAGCAAAACTGTCATATAAGGATTGCTTGAGGGACATTCTGAAGAAAATATATGCTTGAGGAAACTGTTGACCCATCTTGGAATGCAGTCTCTGAGTCCAAATGGTCCATAGTACCCAAAAGCGAGTCCAGTGAAAGAAGAGGAGGAATGGAGACATCTGGGATGAGAGGCATCCAAACATCGAGAAATGTTTCCCAAATCTGATGGAGGGAAACCGAAGCCGCAGCAAATGAGAAATACGAGTGATCAATATGCGAGAGTGTGGGCAAGACCATAATAAATGAGGAACTGTTTCGCAGTGATGAGAGCAACGGGGACAGGAGGGGGAAGCAATGCGGCGTGTTGCCAATTTCGCCCCAATGGAAAAAGCTCCCACTATACACCTCTAAAAGAAAAACCTCTGTTTCAATGGCAATTCGGCTTTCCAGATTTTCATGAGTCGTGATTGCCACCAAGATAGAGGCCTATCCAAATTCCAAAGAGTGTTGGCATGCTTATCAATCCATGGCGATGGAAGAAGAAATCTGTAGACCTTCGAGGAGGTCAAATTATGCATTGAGAGCGTATGAGTAGCAGGAGGTAAGGAAGTCAATTTCCAGTCCAGTAATCTGTCCTGTACAAACAGTGGAGGGACCGGAACAACTGGCTGCAACATAGTTGAAAGAATTCTCCAAATGGACCTATGATGTAGACCCAAGGAGAATGTCCTGCAAGCTTGTGGAAATGAAAGCATACAACCTTGTTGATCCACAACATTGCCAACAAATCTAATGCCCAATTTCATGAGATTGTATGCTTTAATAGGTGCCTGTAAAGCGAGAGGCGATTCAAACACCTTGCTCCAATGGATGCTTTCCAAACGAAGAGATTACCATGATGAGAAGAAGCACCTGTCCATTTTGCATATGAGAGAATTCTCTTCCAATCATGAATAAAAGCATTAGAAACAGGGCAACCAGGAATTTTCCCCTGAAATGTGGTCATGACTGCTTCCCAGTGATCTGTAATCCAATGCCCATATGCATGAGACGCCATGTTTCCACACATTGCTGCTAACATAATAGCCCATGGCTGTTTTTGCTGAAAAAAATCAGCAATCATAGTGCTCTTTCTTGCCAACATATGAACCTGGAGATTGAGAATATTCAGCCCCCCATGAGTCTTAGGTGAACAAATAGACTGCATAGGTAGTAGTCGCAAAGCCTTTTTATGAGATTTGCTTTTCCAAAATATCTCCATAGCCTGAGACATATAGGAAGCCAAATGCTTGAAAGACCAGGGAAGAAGAGGCAAATAAAATTGCACATATGCCATAATGATGGATTGTACTATCCGAAGTTGAACATGTAAAGGCCAAGTAGACAAATGCCAGTATTCCAGCTTCTTGTTGATCTTTTGAAGCACCCATTTAAGCTGTTGTTGCGGAGTAATATTCCAGCCAATGGGGTAGCCTAAATGCCTCACAATAGTGTGGGAAGAGATAATGTGACCTGGCCAGAGAAGTGCATGCCAATCAGCTTCTTTCAAAGCTAGAAGTTTCGATTTCTGAAAATTGATTTGCAGTCCAGCAACTGTGCCAAAGTCATTCAGTGTATGCATCAAGTGAGAAAGGTCACTTTGATAATTCCTGGGCATAAAGTATGAATCATCAGCATATGCCTGTGCAAGAAAAGACTGTGCCCCTGGAATTTGCAAGCCATGAAGTTGTCCTGTATCTACAAGATAGTCCATATGCAACAGTAGCGGATGGGTAGCAATGGCATACAGTAAAGAACTAAGAGGGCAACCCTGTCTCACTGACCGGGTCATAGTCCAGGTTCTTGACAACCCACCACCAAGCAAGCACTGCGCTGTGGCGTGGACAGTATCAAATGCTTTCGCAATGTCTACTTGCAGAATGAGAACGTCTTGGTTAGAATATTTGGCATACTCAATCGCAAGCAAAGCATTAGAGATATTGTCAGTGATCTGCCTTCTGGGGACAAACCCATACTGTCTAGGATGAAGTCCTGCTTGCAAAAAGAATCGAACTCTGAGGACAATCATTTTAGCAATGAGTTTGTAAATAACAGGCATGAGAGATATAGGCCTCCAATCAGCCATCGTCTCACACAAGCTTTTTTTGGGAATCAATTTGACTAGGCCATGTTTCCAGGAGGGGGGAAGAGATTGTTCTGCCCAAGCATGATTGATCATTAGAAGAAGAGTGTTTTCGAGATCACCCCAAAATGCGCGGAAAAATTCGACAGTCAATCCATCCCAACCAGGAGAGCTGCTTTTGCGTAGATGACTCAAAGCATCATCCAGTTCACTAAGCATAAAAGGCTGCTCCAATGCATAAGCCTGTTCCCGAGACAAAATGGGCTGAACATGCATAAGAAATTGAGACCTAGCTGTATCCACCTGCATCAGAGGATCAGGCTGAAGAGAAAGGAGATGCTGGAAATGACTAGAACATAGCGATTCCAATTTTGATTTGGAAGTGGTCCAAGTGCCATCATCTTTCTTGATCCTACAAATATCCTCCTTTCGCCTATCCACATGAAGACTTTTGAAAAAGGCTTTGGAGGAACAGCCCTTATCCGAAAGGGGTTTCATGCGAGCTCGGATTTGCCATTTCTTTAATTTGCGAAGATCATTTTGGTGGATGATATGAACCGCATAGGCACAAGAATCCTGCTCAGAAGAGGTAAGCTGCCTATGAGAACTGATTGCATCCATTTGTTGCTTGTGAGATTGAGCCCATTTCAGCTTGAGCCTGAGGGTTCCCATGTAACTCCGTCCATAATCTTGAATAACAGCCTGTAAGCGATGAGCAAGGCTGATCCAAGCAAAATCCATATCCTCCTGAGCATGTAAGAGAAGGGGACGGACAGCCACTCTCACCATGTTCTGAAATTGTTGATGAAGCAAATAAGCACTATTAACATGGAGCAGGCGACGACCAAAGAAAGGCATATCATCTGTCAAACGTGCTATTGATAATGTCAAGCATACTGGAAAATGATCAGAGAGCAAGAGGGAATGGTCAACCCAAAGTGTACATGTAAAATCAGCATACTGCTGAGCATGCAACAAATACCATCTGTCAAGTCGAGCCCAGTATTGAGTAAAGGCATTGTGATGATATGTATAACCCATATCTCTGTCCCTTGTTGAGAGCCATAAATCTTCTGCATGCAGGGATGAGAGCATATCGTCCCAATGTCGGAGCTCAGTGGGGATCATGTGAGAGCGATGAGTTGTATTATCTTGAGTGGCAGGCGAGTTGTTGAAGTCTCCACACAAAAAAGCATTGGACAGCCATGGATATTGTTTAAGGGAGTCCCACATTTGAGCTCTAGACATAGAGGTTTGTGAAGCATAAACAGATGCTATTTCATAGAGATCAGCCTTCTAGATGCACTTGGCCTTGCTGACCAGCCAAGAAGTGTTGATTGTGTTCCTGTAAAGAGATCACATCGGGATGCATTCTATGTACATAATGCCAGAAAAGTCTCCACTTATTGACATTACAAAGACCCTGAACATTGTATGTAATGCAAGTAATTGAAGTAGACATAGAAGATATGTACACTCAAACCAAAAAGCAGAATAAAATATAAGCTGTCAGGTCTCAGCCATGGCATCAACATCCACCTGGCCTCCTGGATCATTAGCTCTATGATCCTCATCATTGTCACATACTGGGATGCCCCTTTTTAACACCTCAACCCACAGTTGAGAAGCAAGGCTGTCGGCAGGGGTAGAGGTCTGACCAGGGGTAGAAGTTGAAGCATCCCAATGGCGAGATTGTAATGGACGTGGTTTGAGAGCGAATACCTTTTTGGGTTGCTGCCAGGCACCCTAAGTAGAGGCATGAGATTCTGAAATTTTGCCCTTTCCCTTATCCTTTTGCTTAGCTGAAACCTGAACCACATTTTCTTTGGAAGGGACAGATTTGGATGCAACATCACCCAGTTTGGTAGCCATAGCCTTAGACCCCGGAGTATAAGTAGGGGAAGGTGTATTTTCTGGAGCAATAGCTGTAGGTGGGAGCTGATGCAAAACTGCAGGGCACTGTGAAGCTAGGTGGCCAAACTTATGGCATGTGAAACAAGCACCTGCAAAAACTCCCCATTTCAAATCAAAGTATTTTTCACCGAGGGGAACATCCTCCACTTCAACCGCAATGGAAGGAGGGGTTGGGTGATCTGTATCCCAAAGAATACAAAAGCGATTGCGATTACCCGAAGGGCGGGGTGGGCATACAACTTGCCCCAAAGTGGCTGCCAAACTTGGTAACTCAGCTCTCATATAGTCCGGGAAATCCACTACCTCAACCCATACAAGGCAGTGATGTCGAATAAGGCTGTGGTAATCCTTATTTGGCAACCATGTCATGACATGCACCATTTGTCTGCCATAGAATAAGGGCGACATCTCCAGTATCTGCTGACGATATGAGGCATCCGAAAAATGCACTTCATAAAAACCCCTGGAAGCAAAATATACTCCTTCAACAAAGCAGCCTCCCAACAATGCCTGAACCCACTGGGCCACATCATTGGCTGAAGGTAACTTTCCTGGGAAAAAAATGATAACTGCTTGCTGAGAGAACTTTCGAAGAGGAGCAACCAATGAAGGCAGCTTCAACTTATATTTGATGGCCGGGGGAGGTTTGGCCCACTCCTTCCGGCTGTGATGAAATTCATCCTTGAGCATGTCAAAAACATAGTGAGCATCTACAGAATCTGCAGAAGAGAAATCAACTTGCTGTCTTTTGGAGTCCCGGGAAGACTCCTTGCGAGAATAGCTTTTGAACTGATCTTCCATGAAGGAAAACAGGATGGGATTGATGAAGAGGCGGAAGCAGAGCAGAACTGTACGGACAGTGAACGAGGTGGAAATGCAAGCTGTACGGACTGTACGGAGGTACAGATTGTACGGATGTACGGAAGAAGGACTATGGGTGTTGAGTCGTACGGAAGGCGTGAAAATACACAGAAGTTGTACGGAAAACAAAAAGGGAAGAGGCTGCTGACGCAGAACAGCAGGGCAGATTGTACGGAGCAGGACGAAGGGCAAGGAAAAAGTCGATGCAAGCTGTACGAGAAGCGCGGGAAAAGACGAGCAGGTATGGCGAGGCTTCACCGGGAAGAAGAACGCTGTCTGTACGGCGTCCATACAGACGTAGGGCGTCCATACAGCTGTACGGACAAGGAGCGGAACTGAGCAAAGTCCTGACACGGACCTATACGGGGACTCAAGGAGGCTGCGCAGCAACCTTCACGACCTCACCACCGATCTCCTCTCCTCCATCGCTTCAACACACACACACACACACACACACACACACACACACACACAAAGAAGTAAAAAAAGAGATAGACTTCTATTAAGTATCAAAAAACCCACCAAGAGTATGGAACCCAAGTCTAAGGACCTTGTAATACCTGAAGAGCCAAGCCTGTGGCTAAAAATGCCATATCATGTGAGAGGAGGATTTAGAAAAGAAAAGGGCCGTTTCTCCATTCCTTGAGATAGAACCTCCTCCTGGTCAAAACCACTTGGATGTCCCCTGCATCCTAGACCGGATGTCCATCAAAGTGTTTACAGATGTTTGTTCGGATGCTGGCCAATTTCTGACCTGCGTGAATCTGCCTCTTGTCAAGTGCCTCCATATAATATCCAAACGCCAAACATGAACTGTATGAGGCTGAACCTGAAAGCCCAGGTTTTCATAAAACCCTTGATATCCAGTCAAACAGAGCCAAGCCATTGAACCTCAAATGATAAACAAAATGGAAGCGCTGAATCTCCCCATAAGCCTAGCAATCAAATCCTTACTCAAATGATCTTGGCTTGTCTGCACTCACAGCGGCAATACTGGATAGACTTAGTAAGTAATATGCATAAACCGTGGCCAAGAAGGATCAGCTCCGAATTTCTCCCTCCATTTGTTTATTGCAAATCTCTCCATGCAAGAAGATAAAAGGAAAGAGTGACCTTCCTATTTCTGAGGGATCTCCAAATCCACCTCCAAAAACCCCTCTGTAGATCCAGGCTAATCTGAAAACTTGCTTAGTGGGCTTCTTTGAATGGTCTCCAGCTACTTGCTTGAATCTGAAATTTCCATGCTTGCTAATAGTGAACTGGATAAAGGGAGTGATTACTTGCTACCAACCAACTCTACTCAATAGGTCCCAAGTCAAGAATTTTATATGGACACCCCATATAAGGATAGCCTCATTTCCCGTCAGGAACATCCTATGGATGGGGGTCTAAGTATCAGCTTGAAACAAACCGACACCTCTAAACTAAGCCCACTACACTCATAGGAAGAAATCGTGCATCTTGAAAAATATAATTTAATATTGCTTTGTCATCTCACTATCTACCACACGACTACGCAAAAAAGACAATGGTCCATTTTGTAACCCCTACAAATCCAATGCCTGGAAGGGGATGCGTATGCCAAAGAAGCCACCCATCCATGTCAAGAGGTTGGACTGTCCACCTTCCCTTGCGGTCCAATCCAAACAGATAGCTAAGTCAATTTGAGCAGTCCTTCTCCCACTCTCCTTGAGATGGTATGCCTTTGATCTCTTTGATCCTTAGGAAGATTTTTGAAAGCCTTTCAATATCCCACCGTGGTAGCTGAACCTCTCTCCCAAGTAGACAACTACATATATCATGAGGCTTCCTGATCATCCTGAATAAAACTACACCACATAATTGGCTGTCTAAAAGTCTCATCCTATGTGGATGGAGGAATCTTTGCCAGAGAACCCTTGATGCTGCACCAAGCCTTGATAATAACTGCCATAAATGATGAGAGAGGCATCCTGGTAGCTGTTGAAATGAAAATCCACTTCATGGTGTCTCGCTAATCACCACATGTGCAGGAAATAATCTTCCGCAAGACAAAAGCCTTCCATGGCTCTCACCTTAGTATAAATTTCCTAACAATCGATTTGTAAGGAAGCTTTGCACTTGTATCTAGATCAATGATATTTAGTCCACCTTCACATGTTGGGATCTCCCCTAAGAACACATGGTCAACTACCACTACACTAGAGGTAAGATCTAGCTTGGTTGAGCTCCAAAAGAGAAGCTTCCTGCTATTGCTCTGAAACGAACTGCTGCATGGAGAAAACATCAATCCCAACTTTATAGTCAAGGTATCTGATTGAAGAACCTCCCTGAATGCAACTAAATCCAACATCATCTCCCCATTCTGGGTAAGGCTTATTACTCAGCCAAAATTTGCTGGGCTCATGCCAGGTAATCTGGTCTCCTATTGCAAGACAAAAATATCCAATAATATCTGATTGAGATTTGAGAAGAGACTCATTGCCTATGCCATAAATGAACAGACTTCTCCCCGATAGCGGTGTCTTGTGCTAAAGGAGCACTAGACTGTGGTTGCAAGGATGAAGGCGTAGACTATGAGGGAGAAGGGTCAGCCTCACCTATGCTCGAGGGCTAAGGTTTTGGGTGAGCCTGAGGCTCCATAGGAATGGGACGCGAAGATGAAGAAGAAAGCGGGCTGCTGTTAGCGGAAGAGGGGGAGGAGCGGGGAGGCGAAGGGATGGGGCGGGTAGTCTAGGGTCGACCCGAGGGGGCGTCCCTCTTGGTACTGGGAAGATGCTTCTCGGTCTGCTCTCCCGTGCTCTCTGGTTCTTCGTGGCCTTCTTACTTCCTCTTCACCCTAGTCCACTTCCCCTCGAAAGGCTCCACCCAAAGAGTCAGGGACTCCTGCTGCTGTTGCCTCCGAGGACGTTGCCTCTGTTGCCCTTGTCGAGCATGCCGGGAGGGGGGGGGGGAGGGGCATGTCTCTGTCCTCTGGGGAAATCATGTGCTAGGTGGCCCATTTGTTTGCATCCAAGGCACTGTTAGAATCAATTAGCAGAGGGTACGCACAGCGGAAGACTGATAGAATAGCCCAGGAGCTCACACAGATTGTGTGGGGAGTGGAATCACAAACTTCTTAACTTGTGTGCTTCTTATAGATGTGCAGACTAGTAAATAGACAATGATCCAGCTAGATCTAGAAACCACCAAAAGAATATATTTCCGTCCAAAGCTATGGACACAATACAAAAGAGAGAAATGGCGGGGGAGGAGGGGGGGAGTGAGGCGGGGAAGGGGGTGGGAAGAAAGGCGGGGGAGGAGGGGGCTGAGAAGGCGGGGGGCGGGGGGGGCAGGTAGGTGGGGGCTGAGGGAGGGAGGGGGTAGGTGGAGAGGGAGGGGCTGAGGAAGGAAGGGGCAGAGGGAGAGGAGAGGGCTGAGGCGTAGAGAGGGGGAGGGAGCAGCTTGGGAGCAGGGAGGAGCAGCAGCACGATGATTACTCCCTTTTGAGGCTTGGTATGACAAGAAACCCAAGGTTGGCTGCACAGCCTATGTACATGCACCTACAAATAGAAGCAAGTTGGATGATAAGGCCATTATGTGCATTTGTGTTGGCTAGAGCAGCAAACGTAAATCTTACCGTCTCAACTCTCTACCATCTTCAGACTAAGCAATTTTTGTGAGTAGAGAGTTGTTTTTGCAGAAAACTTAGATCAGTCCATGATTGAGTTTAATAGACAGCTGCATACTGGTTCTTAGGATGTGTTTTAAAGGTTGCTTCCACTGGCTAATGAGGGCACTTGAGAACAGCCAGTAGAAGATCTCAGCAACTACAGCCTACACATGCTGATGCACAGCAGCCTCAAGTGGCTGATTCAAATTCTACAGGACAGCATACTTTCAGCCCCTCCCTCCAGTGGGACACCTCAACCCCCACCCCTTCTCCCCCCTTCCCTGCCTCTCAGCTCGCTCTCCCCCTCGGCCTTTCTTGCCTCTCTTGCCTCCCCCTTCTCCTCTTCCTACCCTCTAACCCACCCCTTCAACCTGCCTCTCCCCCCTTTTCTTGCCTCCCTCCTCCCTGCTTGCTTCCTCGTCTGACCCCTCATCCTCCTCTCTCGTCTTCTTGCCCCTTTTTGCCTTTCTCCTTCCCCAACTTTTCTGGAATGGATGGAGCTTTCTTTTGTTCGAGTCGGCCTTCTCATCTCGATTGGCAATGAATCCTCCATCAGCCAATCCTACTCCGCCTCCACGGGCCGCGAAAACTATCAGGTTTTCAAAAGACGAGTCGCAGAAGCTCAAGAAAGATGTAGAGCTTGAATGCTCGACCATTTTGATTGGACTCATCTATGGGTCTCACCCTTCCAGGTCTCAAACAAGAGACTGGATGGCGCTTCCTTGTAGCTGTTCCCAGTGTTGCCCCTCACGCAGCTCAGGATGCTTCAGCTATTGTTATGGTCCCAGTTGCAGCTTCTACCCGAGACCCATTGGTTGCTTCTCTTCCTATCACAGTGGTAGGCCCTGTCCGTGACCATGCGCATTCTCTAGTTGGAGAGGCCTTTGCAGCTTTTCAAACATAGGGTTCTTAGGAGCAGTCTTCAGCTCCCCCCTTGGATAGAGGAAAGGGTACCCTGTTGATCCACTTCCCTCTGAAGGGATCCTTCGCACCCCTGTGTCGGGCCTGATTCATAGGAACTCCTTTTCAGCCCTTGCAAATTTCCTTCAGGAGGACTTTGTGCCCTCTACCTTTGGTGAGGTAGTGATTGGGATTCTTGTTGACAGGGCGTCTTCTTCTTTAGGTGGTAGGGTGTTTTCTCCAATTGAGTTTCCACCACTTGGTTCCATCCCTCACTCTTTGAGCAGGAGGTCTTCCCTTATTGAGGGATTTGTTTCCGCCACTCAGTCGGGTAAGATGTTCCATTCTACATCCTCTCGCCGGTGAGGATTGTTAGCTAGAACATATAGGGTCTTGGTGGCATCCCTCATCGCCGCTACAGACAATTGATTCGGAATTAGCTTCATCCAGGTGTCATTAGTGGCTCTATTGATGTTTTACTCTTGCAAGAGCACAAATTGGATGCCAGTGATGTACAAATTTAGGCAAGCTACTTTTAGGTCACACCTTCTGGTCACCTGCCTTTGGTACTAGGAGAGGTACTTGTATTTCAGTTTTGGATTCTTTTCTTCCCTTGGTTGTTGGACATGGCGTGATCTTACCCTCTAGAGCCTAGTGGGTTCTTCTTTCGATTGGGGGTTGCAAGGTTGGACTCCTCAACCTTTACACCTCCAATAACAGAGGGGATTGTATACTGTTTTGGAAGGAGTTGCTCTCCTGGGCCCCCATTGCAGATTCATGGGTCATAGGAGGAGACTTCAACATACTAGAGTTACCCTCAGATAAAAAAGGGAGCAGAGAGGGCGGCATCCATTCTTTGGAGAGGGCAACTTGGGATGCTTCCTTTTCAGTTTCAATGGTAGAGATGTTTGGCTTGATGATGCTTTTCACACTCAGTCACAATCACTCTTGTATTCTTGGTTGCAAAGGAGGCCGCAGATGCCTATCCATGCACGGATTGATTGGATTTTATGTTGGGAATTGGGCATTGGATAGAGGAGGATATGTTTGCATTGCCCCTAGGGTTTCCAATTCGGATCACTTTCCAGTGGTTCTGATGGTTTCCGAGCCGCATTTGAGAGGACGGTCTGCCAGCATTAGGATTCCTGATACCGTTTATGCAAAGGAGGACCTTTTAGAGGCAGCTTTGCAGATCTGGGTTTCAAAACTCTACTCTCTGATCGAACAAAATCTCCTAATGAGCCCTTGCTGCAGCAAGGCGCTCTTGAATCCAAGCATCAAGTGGCATCTTCTGCTCTTTTCTCTGCAAAGCTGCCAATTGCTGGTGAATACCAATCTCTCGCCTAAGAATCCCATGTCTCTTGGTACTAGCAACTAGATGATAAAAGTCACTAATATCAGAGAGGGCTGCTACCATATGTGAAGGGGAGGGTTGCATCCCTTACTCCCTGATCTTATTCATGATACGTAGACAATGGTTTGTTCATGGCAGAAGCATTTTTAATAATAAATTCTCCTTTTGGGAAGCTTCTAAGTGGGCCATGCAAAGCGGTCAAAAGCTTGCACTCCTGGACTAGATTGGGACTTCTTGGAGGGCACCCGTCATCACTTTGGATCTTAGATGCATGGATCAGAGGGGTCTCAGCCTTGTACAGGTCAGCCCACAACCAGGTGCTCATAGGAGGGGTTAGGGGAGATAGGTTTCAAATTTCTAGATCAGTCCGTCAGGGATGCTCCCTTGTCTCTTTTCTTTTTCTCTTTGTGGTTGAGGCTATAAGCATTTTTCTTAGGTCTGGAGCTGACATTCTTGGGCTCAGACTTCCCCTCAGACGGGAAGAGGACCTCGTGGATTACAAGTTAGCGGATGACATTGCTATCTTCTTGGAGGCCTCTCCTCAGAGACTCACTTCCTTCAAGACAGCTTTGGATTTGTTTGTACTGCAGTAGGTGCTCACATTAATTGGAATGAGTCCATTGGCTTTTGGATATGCGACGATGACACTCTAGATTGGGGGGCGGATTTGGATTTCACATGGATTCAGAGGGGTGTGTCAGTTAGATACCTAGGATGCCAGGTCGGTTTAGGTATCTCTTCTTCGTAGCAGATTGCTCTTGTGTTGGGGAGCATTAGGAGGAAACTCCTTTTCTGGAGTTCAGCTAGACTAGACCTTGCATCTAGAATGGTGGTTGTGAACCAGGTTTTGCTGGCTACAGCCTGGTATGTGTGCTTCTGTTGGTGTAGTTCTAGAGATTGTATCACTCAGCTCATAAGGCCTATCATGAATTTTTTATGGAGCAAGCTAGATGGCACTACAAACACTATTGCTAGAGGATCTTGGGACACCTTGATTGTGGTTACAAGACTTATGCCTGGGGATGAGCCTTGTATTTTTTTTTTCATTCATGGTATTTAGGCTTGCGGCCCCTCCTCAGGGGGATATTGGATGGACAACACTAGATGGATCTTCACCTCAACCCGTCTTAGGTCTCCTTCCTCCTCGCTTATGGTTGCGAATCTGAAGGCTTGGGCCAGCTTCAGAAGTACCCTTTGGACAGTTTCTCATGTTAGGAAATGGAGTCAAGTTGAGTCAGTTTTGGTTTGTTCTAGTGAGTCCTAGTGTGAGTTTTAGGCTTGTGTGTCCTGGATGCTTCGCAGAGTTGGAGGGCCAGATGCACAGAGGCCTTAGACGGATCTCACGTCCGTCCCTCGCACAACTTGGCCAGTATTTGACACTGTTCACACATTGATGGCCAGTTGGCTGAGCATGCAAGGTTCTTCCCGGACAGCCTCTGGTAGGAGGGTTATATTCCTTAGGGAATGGAAGGGTTTCCCCTTTTTCTTAAAGAATACAACAAGGTTGAGGTGGCACTTTCAGCGTCAACCTTGGTTTCTTTCCAGTTCATTTTGAGTTTTCTGTTCTTTATTTTAGGGGGGTTTCCTCATGTACATCATGATGTATTTCCGCTTTGAGCTTGCTCACACGAGTATTTTTCATACTTAATAGAAGTGTTTTTCATGAAAAAAAAGAGGGAGTAATCATTTTGAAGGCCTTGGCTGCGCATTTGTTCAAAGTGTGTGCTGCACACATTTTTGTCTCCATCCGGAATTTATGTGGAAGTCTTTTCCTTGTAATCATGCATCTGTTCGTTCCTACTTTTCCTCTCAGCAACACTATATTGTTGAGGTCCCCTTCTTCCTCCTCTTTGCCCCTCCTCGTCGTGCTGCACTTTGCACCCTGATTCAATCATTCTCAACCATAACCACAAATTGCTTGAAGCATTGAAAGACATCTGATTTTTCTTTTAAGGGTTAAACCCCCTCTGTCTATTATTAGAGTTTGCACTTCGCACTGTGTCAGACTGAATTTTAAGTGTTCCAAGGATTGTCACTGAAGAGTGCACAACAAAACACAACAAAATTCTCCCAAATGGGATTGAACAGTCACTGGTATTTGCAAAACACAAGGCAAATGCAACGCCGTTTAAGAAAGCTTGACAACATAGTCACCAATGTAGTCAAATTTAACTCCGTAATAGGCCGGCTTGAAAAGCAAAAAGCCCTCTCCCTTGTGAGGACCAAACAGGCCGAGTCTTAGCAGAGCAGAGTCAACTCAAGTCTGTCTGGGCAAAAAAAGTGCAGCTCCAGAACTGTTTGAGCGGTATCAAAGCCAAAGCAGGCAAAGACTGAATTGACCAAGCTAGTAGAGAGCTGGAATAGGTGCAACAATTAGGGCAAGAGCTACAAAACTGATGCAACTATTCTGAATCAGAGAAAACCCATCTTCTGCCTTCGTCAATTTTCTCAATATATGGTCTCTTTTTTGTTTCTGCACCCTTCCTTTCCATCTTGTGTTTCCCCTCAACAATCTTCATCAATAAGGCCTCACGATTGATCCAGAGTTGCCCTGTCCTGCAAGTCTAGCCAGCTAGTCAAGGAAAGTGCTATAGCATGCATGAATCCCTCTCCAAATATGGTTGCTTGTTAGAAAATGGGTGCAGAAGGTCCAGAACAGAGGAAACTCCACCAACGTTAGTCGACCATTCCAAAGACAAAAGCTGCACCTCCAAAATCACGTCCAAAAGAGGCGACCAAGCCCGTAACAGAGGAGAGCAGTCAACAAAAGGACAAAACACCAGACGGCCAGGTCTGGAACACTTGTAGGGGGTGGCGGCTGATTGAATACAAGCTGCAAGCAGGTTTGTCATGACAAAAATGTTTTTGTTTTGCGAAATAAGTGCTCCTCGAGGCCAAGAGAGAGGCAGCTAGGTGCGGGAGAGCAAGGGGCAACCTGGCTCTAATACCAAATGTTGGAGATGGGGGGAGAAGATAGAGAGTAGAGATAGTCAGGCGAAGCAAAAAATGACTACATTTTGGCATAGTTTAGAAAGTACAACGCACACTTGGGGTTACGTACCCTTAGCCCAAGGGGGAAAAACCCCTCGTTGGGGATAAAAGTGCTCCTTGGGTGAGGTGTTCACACTAATCCACTACTAACATCTTATAGTTACAACCTCTCTAACCAAAAGTCTAAGAAGCCAAGAGGGTTAAAGTAATCTCCATGAGGCTTAGCTTTCTCAAAAACCAAGAGAATAGCAATATCTTGGTCGTTATGCTTGGCCCATTCTGAGGACTCCCAAAAGGAAAATATGTTATAAAACATACTACGGTCATGCACAAAGCCTCTATGTGCATCATTAATCAATTCAAGAAGCAAGGGCTGCAAACAAATCGTGATTGCTTTTGCTAGAGTTTTTTATGCTTTGCCCAACAGAGTGTTTTCAGCCTCCACTATGTAATCAAAGACCTATTACCCCATTTGGGATGAGATGAATGAGGCACTCAAAAGTGAGACATAAAACTAAAGTCCTAGGTGCCCTAAAGAGCTGAGGTGACATCGTCACCAATCACATCTCACAAAGAAATGCAAAGTATCAATCTGTCTGAACCAAGGCATTTGCCCTTGTACAGGGCATGCAAGGCATCGTCAAGGCTGAAATTCCATGTTGGTGAAAGGCGCATTAAGAGGTGCCTTCATCTTAAGGGTCGCCAATGGAACTGTAAATCTGGATGAGTCTTTGTCAGCTGTATCACACTCCATTGGTAGGAGTGGGGCATAATACTCAATACCAATCTGCATGATCGTTTGTGGATCTGACTGCAAAACACCATGAGAATCAAGAAGCTGTTTAACACTTCCTGCCATGCCTAAGGCCCTATGGTATTGAAAATTTGTCTTTTAACTCTTCTCCATCTTTGAATCCAAAAAGATCACATGCATGATAAGAGAACTCAGCCTGTTGCTCCAAATGTATCTGCTGATGAGCCCTTGCTACAAGCAAGGTGCTTTTGAACCCACAGAAACCCTAGCCCTTGAATTGTAGCCATCACACATTTAACATTTACCCCAATTTCCATAAGAACAACGATACATCAATACATTAACTTGGTAGTTTATAGTTGTTCTATGGATGGAAGCTTTTACCTCAGTTTCAATACTTTGGAGAAGGACTAAGGCTGTCAAACATGTGCTAGAAACAGAGAAGAGGTCAAGTAGAACAGACAGACAAGTAATAAGAGGAAAACCTTCCCTCTTCTCTCAAGAGGCTCTTCTTTGAAGAGGGTAGATAACCAAAGATTAAGAGGACAAGAATCTGGAGACCTAATCTAAGCATAGGATATTTAAAGAAACAGTTTCAGTTTTTAGTTTGTGTGCAATGGTAGTCGTCCAACATTTTTTGGTTTTCTGTTTTTAAGTTGCTCTTTTGTTTTCAGATGAAGGTTCGCGAAAGCAAAAACTTGCACTTGCAGCTACCTTGGTTGATGTGGAAGCTGAGTAAGACATTTTTATTGTTTATCTTTATGGGATTCAGTATCTGGATTGTATACTCTCTCTAACATTCAGGTGTCCTTCACTGCTGCTCTTTTGACTCTAATTATTATAATAATCTTCATTGTTGTGCAGGGTCTCATCTGACGAGGCTCTCTCTGCAGATGAAGAGGAAAGTGAAGATGACGAAGGGTCTTTACAAGATTTTATAAATGATGAAGCTGAACCTACTGTGGCCAGTCAGCAAGGTGTTGAACCTATTGACATGATGGCTGTTTACAGGTATCGACTCTCACTTGCAAGCACACATGCATGTCCACGTGCATACATATGCCCACACAAGCACATGCATGCACACATGCATGTACAGATCCGCACAGACCTATCCAAGAATGCATGATGCAACCATCCATCCAGATTCCATGGGCATGTGTGGGTACACACATGCACATATGCACACATGATGACAATGACAATGGATCATCGTATCATCGTGATAACAATGTACATCCACTGGAGACTGAATATGACCGATGGAACAAAAGAGTGCATTATGATAGTAGTAAAAGAAGATTTTGTGATGTGTGATGTGGAAGCAGTCCTATTTGTGATTGCTGGTGGCTTGTGTGCATTATCACCTGGTCTCCATGACCTCAGCTGTTGTGAAGACATGCAAGGTTCTGAAAAAGAAGAAGCTTAAGGAGCTGCTTCTTGGTCTCCACCTAAGCGCTAAAAATACCCTTCACATTCGCATGGCTTTGTTGCCTCAGAGGTAACTGGCAATGGTGACACGGCCATCTATGATTTGGTGAAATCTAACTTGTATAGTGGACAAAGTGTTGCTCAATCTCCATTGGGCCCATAGTTGGATCCGAAATGCGCCCCTTATGGTTATGGGCATCAGGGGCATTAGAGCGTCCCATGGTGCCACTTACCTGTGCGGGGCGTGTTTTTTTAATAAAAAATGGCATTAAAAATTTTTGGTATGTGGGGGTAGGGGATTAGGTTGGTGGGATTTGGAGGGATGTAGGATATTGATGCTGATAAGCTGTATTTATAAGAACTTAGGCAAAAGCATTCCATACCTTGAGGCTTGGATAGTCAAGAATTCCAATCTTTTGCACATGCACACTGCCCATACATCGATATGCTTATGACTTTGGTCTCTCTAGCTCTACCTTCTCTCTCGATGGCATCTCCACCATTGCTCAAGGCTGTGATCTCATGCTTGATGCTCTTCTGTGTTCAGCCTCTTATGCTCATCAACGCTCAAGTTTCTCAATTTATCTGATGAGTTATGAGTTATATCATGTGTGATATATCTGCTCTCAATTGTATTTAGACTTGTAATATGTACTGAGTGTTAAACTCTCTGGCTTCCGTTCTGATGGCGTAAGGCAATTTGAAGTTTTATAATTATGGTCATGTTTCTTATGAGTACATATACATGTCTTGTCAATCTGTGATAGTTTAAGATTACTCCCCTTTGGAAAAATAAATATAAAACATAATTAATGTCTTTAGAGTCTCGTACCTTACAGGCCCATTATGGCACGCCTCTTTTTGCCTCTTACCACCTTGATGGGCCTTGACTTCCATTGTACCCATTCGTGCACAACCCACTATGTGCCACGTGTCTCACACCGTAGGTGATGGACGCTTGCTCGGATGCAAGTCACTGCTCTCTATGTCTATCTTGCTACCGGCTCACGCACATATGCTGAGTTGCGAGTCCTCATTCAGCAAAGGAATTGGCCTTGTATGATGGGTTTATGTGATGTGCGAACACCTGTAGTTATGGGTGTCTCTCTCTCATGATTATGCTTCAGGCTATCTTTCTTTTTGGGACGATATCCCTAGGGAGGCCACTTCAGTTTTAAACCAAATGCTTGATGTTCTCCATCCATAAACAAAGCTCTTTACTGTCTTTTGTTGCTTAGAGCTAGCTTTCCGAGGCTAGAAAGGAAGCCTATTTGTTGGCATGCATTGCACCTTGTGGATGTATTTGATTGTCCTCTCCATCCCAAGAAGTTCAAGGTGGCAAACTTCCCATCTCCAAGAGTAGTGTAGACTTGGGTGGTCCTTGTACCTTAACAAAATATTTTTTTGAATATATTTCACCTCATTCCAAGTATCTTGTGAGAGATTGCCACTTTAAACGTCAATCTTTGCTGTTGCACTCCATTTTACCACTAGGCTTGTGGATATATTTCACATCATGCCAAGTACCTTGTGAGAGACTGCCACCCCAAACCACAATCTTTGAGGTTGCACTCCATTTGACAACTAGGTTTTCCTCAAACCTGTAGCGACATCGCCTTTAGAAGGGTGAAGACTGATCTTCACATAGCCGCCTTTCCATTAGTTGGCTTCACCTCGTTAATGTGGGGATTAAAGTTCACTGTGCCTTTACCCCGGTTATGTACAATACTCAAACACATATATAAATGAATGAAAAAGAAGATTAGGGTGTTCTGCACCCACCAAAACTTGTGTGGCTCTCTGTTTCTCTCTCTCTCCTTCTTCCGTTCTTGCTTCCGTTGAGAGCACCCTCAACTGGTATCAGAGCCCGGGTGGTCTAGCTGAGCGTGCGTGAATGCTTGAAGCTCAGCAGCTCTGTGGGAGGAAGGAGATGCTCTGTGGGAAGATTTGTGGGTGACTTTACTTGCATCGGAGTGTGTAGAGACCTTGGAGAAACCTTTGGAAAAGTCACTTTGGCTTTGCGAAGTGGTTTTGAGAGCCTGTTAAGTGTTTTCAAAGAAAAAGTCGTTTTTTGAGCTTTTCCCTGTTCCGTTCGATGACAGAGACTCCATATTGACTTGTAGAGGCAACTATTGCTTGCTTTTGGTATCCACTTCACTTCAGGAGCTTAGAAACACCTTCATTCTTGAATCTGGGATCATTTCATTGGATTTCTAACTCACTGTGTCAGTTTTTGCGTTTTTCTGCTCGGGTGTTGGAAATCAAGTTTGGAGCAACCATTTGCAGATCTGTCAGTTCCGGTGGACTCAGGAGGTCCTAAAAATTCTATGTTGCTCATCATTCGCACGCCAGTGGAGTTTACAAACAGCTCTGTTTCCAAAAACGTTTTTCAGTGTGTGTGTTGGACCCAGTGATTGAGACCACGGTTTTCAAAACCATCTGTCCCATTGTGTTCCGGACGTCCCAAAACCCCTACCTGTCAGTTCTTACGTGATTCGGTGGAGGATTTTCAGAGTTATAGATCTCTGTGTATTCGATTTTGTCTCTGTTATGCATTTTTCATTCTAAGGTTTTGAAACCTTAGATTTATGCCACACAGCAGTGGATAAGTGTTGACTCCCATTTCTCACTCATCGGTTGGGATTTTGGAGTTCCGACAGAAGAGAGATATTTGCATATTTTCTTGCTGAGTCTGATTATGCAATGGCGCCCATGTTTTGAGGCATCTCAGGTTCTATTTTCAGTAGCGGTCATTACCGTGGGACTATGATTTCTTGAGCATATCTTATGCAGATCACTCTGGTTGTAGTTTGAGCTGTGTGCGCTCATTTGTGGTGTGCATTGTGTTGCAGTGGATGATTTATAGGCCATTTGGATGCATTGCGGTTCTTATTGGATGCGCTGATAGGCTCAAATTGCCTTGTGGGATGCTATTTTTATGGACGCGTTGCACATGGATGCTATTTTATGCCGAGGGACAGCTTTGACACATTGCAGGTGATGCATTGATAGTGCTATGCTCTCTTGGATGAGATATTATTGATGCATATGCCAGTGGATGGTGTTTATGCTTGAGTCATTTGGCACTTATTGGCATTTTGGATTGCCATTGCAGTTGGCATTTTCTTTTGGGCCAGATTTGCTCATATGGATGCATAGTATATGCACATGAGTCAGATACATCTTTTGATGCTTTGAGCTTTGAGTTTTGGTGATATTTCACTCTATTGTGCCATACACATTTGGGTGCACCTGGTATTTGGTGTGATTCTCTCTTATAGGCACTAGCATTTGGGATTTTGCTTTATTTGCATCATGGCATCCTCTTCCATGTCTGAAAAGGAGTTTTTTAGCATTAAAAAGTTTAATGGGACAAACTTTTCTTTGTGGAAAGAACAAATAAGGGATGTGCTTATTCAAAAGAAGCAGATTAAACCCTTGGCAGGGATTGAAGCTAAGCCTGCAAATATGTCTGAGGATGATTGGAATGAGTTGCATGCATTAGCAAAATGTACTATTAGATTTCATCTTGAGAGAGTCCAAGGGAGGACAAAGGAAAAGTGAAGATCAAGGAGATCAATGCAGTCACACATGATAGTGACAATGACGTTCTCTTCATGTCTAGTTTATCTGCAGAGTTGCTTATCACTTCAGATGATGCATATTCTCTGGATTAGATTTTGGATTCTGGTGCTTCATTCCATGTTACTCCCCATAGGGAATGGTTCTCCACTTATGACAGTGGAAAGACAGGTTGTGTGCATCTTGGAAATGACTATGCATGTGACATAGTGGGACCAGGTGACATAAAGTTTTCTTTTGCAAATGGGTGTGCATTTATTTTGAAACATGCGAGACATGTGCTTAAGTTGACCAAGAGTCTTATTTCAGTGGGTCAGCTAGATGGTGCTAGTTTTCACACCACTTTTGGCTTTCAGAGTTGGAAAATTCAGAAGGGCTCTATGCTTTTGGCCACGGGTGCCAAGTGTGGGACTTTGTATCCCTTACATGTATCAGGGGTATTTGATCATGTTGTTGCAATAACCGAGCAGCCAAGCACTTCTTTGTGGCATTGCAGGTTGGGGCACATGAGTCAGAATGGAATGAAACTCTTATGCCGTTTGGGTTATGTAGCGCATTTGAGTTTCTCTGATTTTGAATTTAGTGAGCACTGTCTCTATGGGAAGCAGACTAAATCAGCCCATAAAAGAAGGGGAAGAAAGAGTTTGAAAAGCTTGATTTGGTGCATTCAGACGTATGTGGTCCCATGCCTACACGGTCATTAGGCGGGGCTGAATACTATGTGACATTCATTGATGATGCAATTAGGAAAGTGTGGGCTTATGCTATAGCTCGGAAGAGTGATGTTTTTCAGGTATTTTAGAAATGGCTGGCCTTGGTTGAGAATCAGTTAGGTAGAACACTTAAATGCCTACGGACTGACAATGGTAGAGTGTATCTCTCTCATGACTTTCAGCATTTCTGTGATACACGTGGGATTAAGAGGGAGCTCACATCCCCTCGTACTCCAGAGCAAAATCGAGTTGCAGAAAAGATGAACTGTACCATTCAAGAAAGGTTGCAATGCATGCTTTCCAATGCAAGTCTTTCTGGTGGTTTTTGGGCTGAGGCAATGAAGACTGCAGTGTATGTGATCAATAGATCACCTAGTAAGAGTTTGGATGGTGGTATTCCTGAAGAGGCATGGAGTGGCAAGAAGCCCTCTTACTCTCATTTGTGTATATTTGGGTGTGAGGCATATGCACATGTGCCAAAAGAGCTTCGAAAGAAGCTAGATCCTAAGTCTAGGAAATGCATCTTTCTGGGTTATGGTGAAAGTGGAGAGATGGGCTATCGTCTCTGGGATCCAGAAGCAAAGAAGATCATACGCAGCCATGATGTAGTCTTCAATGAGAAGAAGATGCATAAGGCACCCATGAGGGATGTGGAAATGAGGAGAATCACTTTCCAGGATGTGAATCCACCTGCATATGTTGATAGACAGCAAGCTGTCCATGCACCAAATGTGCAAGAAATGGTACCACCAAGTACTCCCATAGGTATACAATCAAGGGTAGATGATGAATCATCTTTTGGTGGAAATGATGAGCCAAATGTGGTTGATATGCAGGTGGGACATCAAGCTAAAATGCCCTCCATATGTGAAATTGAGTCATACAGATAGTCCCAAATCGGATAAGGAAAGGGCCATGATGGCCAAGGTTCCTTATATGCAGTGAGTACTCCATTGCCTCCATATGTGAAACTGAGTCATACAGATAGTCCCAAATCAGATGAGGAAAGGGCCATGATGACCATGGTTCCTTATGCATCAGCAGTTGGGAGTCTTATGTATGCTATGATAGCTACTAGACCAGACATTGCATTTGCAGTGGGAGTTGTTAGTGGGAGTTGTTAGCCGGTATATGGCTAATCCAGGAAAGAGGCATTGGGAGGCAGTTAAGTGCATCATGAGGTACATGAAGGGTACCAAGGAGATGTGCATCTGCTTTGGTAGAGGAGACATCCGTGTACTTGGGTACACAGATTCAGACTATGCAGGGCATGTGGATAGTAGGAGATCCACTTTTGGTTATGTGTTCACCTTTGCAGGTGGTGCAGTGTCGTGGATGTCTCGCGCACAGAAGTGCGTTGCTTTGTCTACCACAGAGGTTGAGTATGTTGCAGCCACAGAGGGTTGCAAGGAGGCTATATGGCTTGATCGGCTAGTGGGAGATTTGGGGATTCATACAGGTGTACCGACATTGCATAGTGATTCCATGAGTGCTATTCAGCTAGCACGGAATCCAGTCTTTCATGCAAAGACCAAAGACATTGAGGTCAAGTATCATTTCATCAGGGAGGTACTTGAGGACAAGTGCATAGAGCTTGTCAAGGTTCATACAGATGATGACCCTGCAGATATGCTGACGAAGAGTCTATCTAGTCAGCGGTTTGAGTATTGTCGTGTATTGATGGGCATTGGATAGTATGCTCACTGGTTGTTCTTCCTTAAAGGCACATTGTCCTTTAAGTGGGAGGTTGTGGGGGTTGAAGGTCACTGTGCCTTTACCCCGGTTATGTACAATACTCAAACACATATGTAAATGAATGAAAAAGAAGATTAGGGTGTTTTGCATCCACCAAAGCTTGTGTGGCTCTCTGTTTCTCTCTCTCCTTCTTCCGTTGTTGGTTCCGTTGAGAGCACCCTTAGTTAACTCGAAATCATATGTAGCAATAAGACCTTGACATGGCGAAGAAAACATGCCTCGTCATAGATGGAGATAATCTATAGACATAGGGTTTGTAGGGATTTCACGTTCAGAAGCATGAAGATGGATTTTCACTCAGCCACCTCACTCTGATCATCGTCGTTTGCAGCACCTTTTTGCAAATCTCGTGTTTTCAGATGGTTGTCAATGGAGCTTGCGGGTCGTTCTTGTTTTTTTAAATAGTTTTTGTTGAAGTTGTGCCACCAACCAAAAAGTTGATTTTGCATTCGGCTGCTCTGCTCACTGTTGCTTCGCCTTCTTCTCTCCCACTTGTCACTACTAGCTTCTTCCTTCGCTGCCTCTCCCCTCTCTTTGTCTGTACTATTTTGTATTGTAACCATACAACTTAGACAAATGCTCGTACATGCTTTCTGCTCCTCTGCTCCGCCTGCACTCTACCCCTCTTCTCTTTTCGTCTCTCTCTCTCCGTCCGTCCCCCGCTCAGCCCCCCGCTCAGCCCCTCCCTCACCCGCTCAGCCCCCCCGCTCACCCCTCGCTCAGCCTCCCTCACCCGCTCAGCCTCTCCCTCACCCGCTCAGCCCCTCCTCTCACCCCTTGCACCCCTCCTCTCACCCCTCCGCTGCCCCCCCGCTCACCCCTTGGAACCCCCCCCTTCACCCCTCCGCTCAGCCCCCGCAGCCCCCCCGCTCACCCCCTCCCTCAACCCTCCCGCTCACCCCCTCGGTCAACCCCCCCGCCGACCCCCCCGCGCCCCTCCTCTCACCCCCTCGCCCCCCCTCGCACTTGCAGCCCCGACCCCCCCCCGGCCCCCCCCCTTTAAAAAAAAAAATAAAAAAAAATAAAAAATTAAAAATAAAAACTTTTCTTTTTTAATTTTAAATCTCTCTTCTCTTTGTCTCTCTCTCTCTCTCTCTCTCTCTCTCTCATCGCACATTGGCAGCGCTCGCCATCTCCCGCTTTTCAATGTTGCCAGTTTCCCGTAATTAAACATGGCCGACACCGTCGAGCATGTTACAGAAGCAGCAACAGCAGCAACATCAATGGCCGCCACGACCGATATGCTGCACTATAGTAGAAGAGGACTTGCATCTTCTTCAAAGGACAGCGCAGTGCCTGCACTTGCCGCACTCCCAGTCGCAGGTACACCGGTTTCAGCTCCACTATCTCATCTTCCGCCCAGCGCAGTGCCCGCACTTGCCGCACTCCCAGTCGCAGGTACACCGGTTTCAGCTCCATTATCTCATCTTCCGCCCATAGCTACTTTGTACCCGCATTTTTTTCACCTCTCCCCTCTCAGGTTCCTTCTTCTCCTACCCCTTCTCCACCCTTTTTGCTCCCCCTCTCATAGCCCTCTGTCACCTCTTCCCCCCCTTTGTTGCCTATTTTACCTACTTTGCCAGAGGCTCCCTCCTGCTCATCCTCTCTACAGACTTTACCCATCCCCTCCTCTCCATCCCCGGTACCCGCTTTCTCTCCCCCTTTGTAGCCTTCTCCTTCATCCCCGCTACCCACCTTACCGGTTTCCCCCCTTTCTCCCTTTCTTTCTCCTTCCATGCCTTGTGCTGTTTGTCCTTGCCGCCACATCCTACCAGAGCTTGAGCACTTTGAGACCCACCTCCGAGCTGCCCTTCAGATGCTTCACAGGAAGGACGAGACCATTTCTCTACTTACAGCTCAGGTTGCATCTCTTGCTGATCGAGTGACACAGCAGGATCGGGAGATCTTGTCTATTAGGACAGATCTTCAAGTCTTACAGGCGACTCATAGGACTCTTGCTGGAGAGATTCATGGACACACAGAGCGAGTGCAGCAGATCGAGACTCGCGTTCAGCACATAGACACATCTCCCACTACAGCAGTAGCAGCAGTTGAGGAGCGTTTGATCTCCCTTCAGCAGACAGAGGTCCAGAGAGCCACAGAGTGGGTGGATGTCGTCTGCCGTCAGCCATCACAGCCTCAGAGATCGACTGTATCAGCTACATTGGCCGAGTCACAGCAGAGGGCCACAAAGGCCCTCAACATTCGCATTCGTGGTATCTTGCCCTCGGCGACAGAGTGCACGATGACACAGGCTGTGACCTTTGTCTCTCAGACACTGGGAGTACAGGATCATGGCATAGTAGGATCATATAGAGTCGGGAGGGATCGAACTAGAGAGCAGCCCCTCATTATCAGATTCAGAGATGCCTAGGCACGTCTAGCTGCCCTCAGGAGGAGAGGGACACTCAGAGACCACCCATAGATTTCCATGGACGAGGATCTGACTCAGATACAGGTTGAGGAGCGCAAGGCGCTCATGCCTCAGAGAGATGCAGCCCGAGCTCAGGGCAAGTGGGCAGTGATCAGGGATGGCAGACTCATCACAGGCACTTTGAGGTGTGCTCCCACAGTGCTTAGAGATGACAGACCAGCAGATATAGCCCCACCTCCACCTCCTGCTACGACCGCTTGATGGGACAGGGCCCATGGGACACACCACCCATCAGATAGTCTACGCATCGCTGTATGGAACTGCAATGGTTCTTTTACAGCACAGCCAGGCAATCTACGGGGGGCATTCTTTGGGAGAGATATCATCTTTTTCACGGAGACACACGAGAGTCCAGAGAGACCTTTGCCACGAGTGACAGGGTATACATGGAGATCTGCCTTCAGGCAGCACACCCGAACATTTGGAGTGAGAGGATCTGGAGGAGTGGCCATTTTGTACAGAGAGCATCTCGATCGGATCATCACAGTGGAGAGAGCGGATTCACATGCCCGATTCTTGTGGGTACGCATCTGACGCAGAGCCCCTCAGCGAGATCTTTTTATTGCAGTTTGCTACTTCCCCCCGGCGCAGTCGATCTATTCTTCCACTGGACCAGGCCAGTCCATATTTGAGGATCTCTCAGCGGACATTGCAGATTTTTCACATCGCGGAGAAGTCATCCTTTTAGGAGACTTCAACGCGAGGACCTCAGACAGACAGGCCCTCACTTATGACTTCATGGAGGATCCGGTCATACTCCCAGCATTTCACGATGATAGCCTCTGTCGGACTTCATCAGACTGCACAGTACAGCCCACAGATCAGGGACGTCAGTTACTGGATCTCCTCACCTCGCACAGTATGGTCATTTATAACGGCTTGTCCAGGTGGCCACAGTCTTCCATGCCTACATTCTCTTCTGCTTCTGGGCGTGGTACTAGCGTGATCGACTACATCATAGGTTCCCCGACTCTAGTCCCTTCCATCCATAGCCTTACTAGTAGCCCCTTCATGCCCTCTGCCGACCATGCACTCATCCACTTTACTTTGACTAATGTCTCCCATGACCCACCCCCCCCCCTCGTTATCATGACCGCCAACCCTATTACGAGGTTCATTTCGACCACCAGTTCGATGATGTATATAGCCAGAACCTCAGCCGCCTACTCCGTCCTCATCTATTAGATGCTCTATCATCCACGCAGGACCGGTAGGAACTTGTACATACTTCACTCGTTTCTGCCGCTCACATGTCGTTCCCTGCCACATGTCATTCGTCTAGTCCCCCACCGGTTGGTCTTGTTCCTTGCAACGGTTGGTATGACGAGGAGTGTAAGGAACTCCGCAGGAAACTTCACCTTGAGACCAAGGAGAAGTCTCCCTTCCTTGTCGAAACCAAGAGAGACTACAAGTGGTTGGTTAGGCGCAAGAAACGCCAATTTCTAGCCCGGAATGAGGAGGAGCTGAGAAGCTTGCTTTTCAGCTGTGACTCCAAGGAATTCTGGAGAAAATTCCTCCGCTCGAAGTCTCAGAGCCCCCTCACAGATCCACGTGTCTGGTCTGCATACACTTCAGCTCTATACGATGTTCCAGATCAGCCAGCCATCGATTTATCCCATTCCCCTAGACCAGCTTCATCTAGTCTCTTCACACCAGAGAGTGTCCATGCAGCAGTCCACCGATTGAAGAACGGGAGAGCTAAGGATCATGATGGATTGCAAGCGGAGTATGTAATCCATGGGATTGATGCCTTAGATTTTGTTCTTTCCCGTCTCTTCAATGAGTCTGTTTGTACAGGCCTACCAGAGTCCTGGTTAGGCAATACCATAGTACCTATCCACAAGTCGGGGGACCCTATGGAGCCGTCGAATCACAGGACCATCATGATTGGCCACGTTATGGCCAAGATCTATGCATCAGTTTTGGAAAGCTGTATAAATGACCATGCCGAGATGACAGGACTCAGAGCCAGAGGGCAGGCTGGATTTCGCAGGGATCATTTGACACTTGAGCACATCCTCACACTCAGGGCACTGGTAGAGGAGGCGAAGTCACGAAGGCAACGGCTTTATTGTTGCTTCGTGGACTTCAGGAAGGCATTTGACACAATTCCGCGATTCAGATTGTTTCAGAGGATTCGCCAGATGGGCTTCAGTGGAGAGATACAGTGGGCTATCATGGCTTTGTATGAGAGGGTCACTGGTCGGGTTCGGACACGTGAGGGGCTCTCAGAGGAGGTATGCAACGATTGGGGTGAAGCAGGGTTGCCCGCTCTCTCCTACTCTCTTTGGATTATATATTGATGAGCTAGAGATGTTTATACAGATGACAGGCGGTGTGGGCTCTACTCTCTGGGGATCCTCCATTCCTATCCTCCTGTATGCGGACGATGTGGTTCTCATTTTCTCTACTGCTCAGGGCCTCAAGGCACATATTGAGGCACTCCACAGGTTTTGCCAGGACAGGGGGTTGACCGTAAACCTTGGCAAGACCAAGGTTATGGTTTTCAACACCTCTGATCGTATTTATAGCACGGATGAGTTTTGCTTCACATATGACGGACAACCCATTGAGCTTGTTAGAGAGTACACTTATTTGGGGGTAGTTTTCAGGGGACCGGTTTTCACCATGACATATGCAGCACGAGATAGGATTAGTAAAGGGTATGCTTCGTCAGTGTTTTCAGTCCCACTTTCAGCATCCCGATACGAAATCCTTGCTTTTTGATACATTGGTGAGACCAGCTGCGATGTATGCAGCTCCTTTCTGGGCAGGAGACCTCGGCGCTGCAGATTGGAGACGAGTAGAGAGGTTACAGATCATCATCATGTTCTCTCGGCTCATTAGGGCCAAGGCTACAGTTCCGCACGAGATCATGCTAGTAGAGTTTGGAGCTACTCCCCTTGCATTGGATGCAGCGTTTCAGTCGGTCATGTATTTGCATAGGGTTAGGGAGTTTGGAGACTCAGCATTAGGCAGAGCTCGGTTGCCATGGTTAGCACTTGCATCTTCTATGGAGTTGGCACGATCTGGGGCCCGATACTGCTGGTACTTCAGACTCACTAGGTGGCTCACATCTCTTGGACTAGACATGGATAGACTGCCTCCCTTCCGATACAGCATAGATGCCCCTCATCTCGAGTTGACTCGCCACGCTCTTAGCCAGGTCACGAGAGCAGACTTGCTGCAGCTTCATACGTATCGCACTTGGATTTATCCCACGCAGCTTCCGACGAAGATGGCCACATATCGTGACCACTTCCTTCGGATCTCAGAGGATGGATTTGTCATTCCACCAGGCTATACAGGTATCCACATGTCCCACTCACTGAGGATTGCCCTTGGCCAGCTTAGAGTCTCTTCGCATCAGCTCGAGATAGAGGCTGGTAGGATGCGACGCATGGAGGATGGACGGCGACCAGGCCGAGAGACCAGGATCTGCCCTTGTTGCACCATGGGAGAGGTGGAGTCAGAGGAGCACTTCATTTGCAGATGCCCGCTATATTATAAGCTCAGAGGTAGATTCCACTGTCTCTTCACGGATGGCTTTGGACCTCTCTCACGAGTGATGGACTACGAGGATCAGCATTGCCTAGCTCTTTATGTCAAGGAGGCCACTATGCTTCGACGAGACTACCTCAGAGACCATCAGCACAGACGGGAGCGTGATAGAGCCCAGCCTGATAGAGCTCAGGCACACGCTATACCAGAGGACAGAGACCAGGAGGAGCACGAGGAGGTCAGAGCTCACATAGGACACATGCCTCCACCCTGTGGATGTACATATGAGATGGTTTGTAGACGCCGCAGGATCTTGTTACATAGGGGACGTACTCGCCGCTTCATCTGCAGAAGATCCAGGATGATGGCAGCTTTTCGGAGGAGACTTACTCATGGAGATCTCGCCCCACCAGCCGCTCACCTCACCTTTGCTCAGATTTGTACTCTCATAGCAGGAGGCAGAGTCGATGGACAGGATTTCCAGTATTATTTTGGTTCTCAGACTCCGTGACACCTGGACTTGTATCTTTGCATTGGCATATTGTACTCATCCCCCCATTTTGCACCCGGGGGCGGTTTCCTTGCATCTAGTTTACTTTGTATTTAGGCTCAGATTTGACATTATGTACTTTCACTTGCATTGTATTGCGTAGCACTTAGATGATATTCGACGATGCCTCTTCTTTGTGGCACGTTGATTTTGTGCTATCTTGTATGCAGAGTTCTTGATGTCCCATGGGCCCATTTTGGCCTTTAGTGGACAATAATACACTTTCTTTCTTTCTTTCTTTCTCTCTCTCTCTCTCTCTCTCTCGTGATCATGGAACCATGGGCCACATTCTCAAGCTCAGATGTATGATCGAGGAGGCGAGGGCACGGAAGCAGAGGGTTTATTGTTGCTTTGGGGATTTCCGCAAGGCATTTGATACGGTTCCGAGAGCCCACCTCATACGGCGCCTACAAGATTTGGGTTACGACCAGGAGATCATTTGGGCTGTCATGGCACTTTATGAGAGAGTTTCAGGGAGAGTCCGGGCAAGATCTAGGTAGATATATAAGATCATTAGCACTATCGGGGTCAAACAAGGGTGTCCATTATCACCTACCCGGTTTGGCCTATACATTGACGAGCTTGAGACAGTGATGTAGACACAGGGGGGGTAGTTTGCTTCCTTGCGGGCACGTTGATCCGGATATTGCTTTATGCAGATGACGTGGCTCTCTTGTCTTCCTCAGCAGATGGGCTTTAGAGACACCTTGACGCACTAAAGTCCTTTTGTGAGTCTCATGATTTAAAGGTCAACTTGGGCAAAACCAAGGTTATGATCTTCAATACATCTCGAGCCGTCATGCGCCAAGAGCAGTTCACATTTGATGGGTCACTTGTTGAGGTGGTTTCATCATACACTTATCTTGGGGTCGTCTTTTTCGGACCCACCTTCACTATGAGACCCGTGATGTAGGCACGCTTGAGTAGAGGATATGCTTCATTGGCTAGACTAGAGAGGCAGTGCTTCCGCTCTCACTTTTAGGGTCCACGCATCAAAGGGTTGCTTTTTGACTCCTTGGTCCGTCCAGCGGGAATGTATGGCAGTCCATGCTGGGGGCCAGACTTGTCAGATACAGAGTGCGCCAGGGTGGAGCAGCTACAGGTTCTCATGTTATCATAGAGGATCCGTGGTAAACCATCCGTTCCTCACCATATCATTCGGGCGGAGTTTGGGTCACCCCTATTACAGCTAGATGCCCTTGAGGTGGTACCTGTGGTTGAGTTTTTAGCCATGATTGTGCATACCGAAATTTCACCTTTAATTGTCTTGGTCTGCCCTTGCTTGCCTACTCTGAAGGTGCCATTTTATTGCTGAGATAGCATTGTTTTTTGGAAGACAGTAGTAAGAACTTCTAACGTCTTCCTCACTTTCTTCCAATCTTCATAATGAGTGCATAAAGCTGCTCTCACAATCTGGATCAAATAGACATCAATCTGATCCAACATTGTCCAAAAATTGTCTTTTATTTGATGGTTGCTTGAGCAATCATGAATGCGTATCATGTTTACTTTTATCGTTCATAAATTTGTCACAATACGTGTGCTCTTTCTGTTGCACAGATGTTGTCATAGTATTAGTTCAAGAAAGCTTTGTGGTAAATCCAGCTGATGTAGACTGAGTAAGGAGGTGTTGTTCTGCAGAAAATCTCTGCTTACACAATCGCCATTTGATGGAGATTTGCTTCCATGGATGGGATTTCAGCAACACAACAAGACCCCTCTTTCTATTAATCCTGATTCTTTGAGCTCACAATGCAGGCTCTCACTGACTCTGATTAGCCATGGAAGTGTTTATACAGGATCAGGTGAAAAATCTGCAGGCACATCTTGTAGCGTATTAGAAACTCCGGTTGTGGAAGGCAATGCAACAGTGTCGATCTCTTCTGATTTGAATGCAAGTCAGGTTAAAAGAGACCATAACCTTGTGAAGTATTATGGCTTAGTTGAGCCTCCAAAGAGCACACAGTCTGTAACAAAGATTCATGATAGAAAGCGAAAACTCAGCTTTCAGCAGCAAGAAGCGTCACTGGATATGCACATACCTGGAACCTTTGATGATGATGTGTTTGCAGGACTTGACCTTGATGCATTGGAGGTTGAGGCAGCTCAGAAATCACGCTCTCACCTGCACGTAATTGCTTCTCAGCCTGGATTAGCAATAGCAGTTCCACATGTGCAGACAGGAAGAGGCCAGATTGATGAGGAATGCAGAAATGATGACAAAGATTTTGAGTGTTTTCCTTCATTTAATCTTGGAATTGATTGTTAGCTGCTGGCTGTTCTTATGCAATCCTATGCATTATAGCATGCATGTATGATGGGCTCCTTGAATGTCTCTGTGCCGCCTCAACATGCTGAATTTTGTCCTGTAATTTCCATATGTTTTCAAGCATTGCGTGACATCTAAGGGCATATGTTTTGTAGTTTGACCAATACCCAGATAAAGGCAATGTTCTACATGTATGAGATGGATTCCTGCAGATGTGTGCTTCTGGGCCTGCAAAGTTATTTCAGGAAACTTCACTTGTCCTTAAGGCAATTCACAGAAGATGTGGTGGAGCGTTCATCAATACAGTGCATCATATATTGTGTGAGATGGTCCTGAACTAAGGTTTCAGTTGTAAGAAACTACTGCTAAGGGTTCTGTCCATTCTAAGATCACTCGGGGAATGTGATGGAACTGATGGGCCCAGGAAATAAACAAAGTGGCCAGAATTTGGAGCGGCTCTCAAGTACACGATTGTCCACTGTACAGAAACACACATTTCAAACTCACATTATGGGAACCCTTTTTAATACACAGGTTGAACCATTCAAAATACGAGCAATATAGCAGGCATTGAGGGTATGGGACTTTCAAGGCACTCAGGTTTATAGTTATCAGATGTATAGTAGATTTATTGGAGCATCATGGTGGATGTCTCTGGGAGATTCTTGTCAGCTCTATCCATATTTTCCTCCAGATATAAACGAGTTAAAGTTTGATGCATTCTTCCCAAGAATATAAGATCTTCCAACTGTATAGTGCTGCCCAGCAAGATTAATGTGACGGAAGTTGAAGTTCAGTATGCTCAGTTTTCATATCTATAGGGCATCTGCTCTGGTTTGCTACCAGGTCAGGATACTCAAGACTTTTTTCTTGGAACTTTGACTGCCCCAAGTTGTGGTCTGAGACATCTTTATCCCTTGAGGAAGGATTCCAAAAGGGTAGTTTATTTTTGTGGATTGAGTTTCAAATTGTACAGTGGCATTTTGGAAGATTAAGAAAAGAACCTGAAGATTTGGGGTTTTTGATACATCGAGGTCATGCAGGCACTTTTATTCCTGATGCAGACACAGGCATAGAGGAATATAGCTTAAAAGTACATAAATGGCTTGTGTCCTAAGAAAGCTCTCAGATGAAGTCATATCATGAGAGAGTACAAGATATTATCACAGCTTTTTGGATTTATCACGGTGCATGAAAGGTTTTCCTACTGCAAGTTCGGGATAGGAGTATGAAGAGCCTTTTAAAAGGGCAAAGGACACATGTTTGTATCAGATAAAAATATGAATATGGATGTCCTTCCTGAGATAAGATTCTTTTCAAGTGCGATGTTGTCTTGCACATGAACTCGCAATGAAGGACATTTTCAACATTGTAAGATACCAAAGTCTCTAATATCTAACCAAACTGCACAAGTGACCAAAAAGATGTAGAGTGGTACATTGCCTTGAAACTTAACAAATTCACAAGCATTTTAACTAATTCTCAATGTGGTGTGAATATTCTTCTTGTGTAAGGTTTTGTTACTTGAGTACAGTTTTTTTTTTTTTTTGGGGGGGGGGGGGGGGGGGGGGGGGGGGTTGAGAATGTTGTAGCTTTATATTAAAGAATCACTATCCCAAAATGGGATGTGGAAAAATACATCATGAGAAGATCTCAGTATAAGACAGGTACACATCATGATCTATGTACTTAGTTTGCAAGCAATCCCAAAGAGCCAGAAGAACTTTCCAAAGGTAGCATTTGGAAAGTGAGCTCACAAATGCTACCCAAGTTACATTACAAAATCATGAGTATGGGAGCAATGCCAAAGTCTTTCGTGGAGCCAAACATCTGCAATAAACAGCTAGAGCAATATTCTTGCGTGCCAAAAGTTGCCTAGATGGGAGAATGTTACTTGAGTACATAGTGTGTACTATCTAAAAAAGATGAACATTCAGTCTCGTCACGGAATTCTCATTTGCTTTCTTTTGTCATGTTAGTAAATCTTGAAAGGTTGAAAACGAACTTAAAGAGAACAAGGAACATGCAATTTCTAGTATATGACTCAAGGAAAACATAGTTGCTTATTCTATGAGTTTAAACTAAAAAAGAAGTTCATAAGTAGGTAAATTAAGGAAAACATAGTTGCTTATTCTATGAGTTTAAACTAAAAATGTTCATAAGTAGGTAAATTTATTATCTTTCTACCCATCCGATTAGGGTGATGATGTGCTGTTTTATTTAGGTACAACTAGCAAGAAGCAATACAATTGATGCAAGCCTCGAAGATCAAGCATTTTGTACAGATCAGACCTCAAAACCTCCTAAATAACCAAGAGGACATTGGAACATAGAGGGTTGTGGAAGTGAGATATCATAGTAACATATTGACCAATGTACAAAAAAATGATTATAATAACCTTGTTATGGAAGCAAAACTAGAGGTAGGTAATTATGAAGTGGAGACGAACTAAGTTATTTGCCTCATAGACAAAGGAAGCAAGGGATGGAGTGGTGGCTCATGGTTTGGTTACCCATGAGTGGATCCCTTTTTATGAAGTAGAGACAAAATAAGTTATTTGTCTTGTAGACAAAGGAGTTAAGGGATGGGACTAGTGGCTCATAGTTTGATTACCCATGAGTGTATCCCCTTTTGGGTTCCATAACTTGAGTATAACCCCAAGCCCTTATCTCAACACAGTTGGCTCTAGTTACACCATGGTGTAGGGTCTCACAAAGGGCATTATGCTTCCCTCTCTAGACAGGTTTTGAATTGGCCCATTGTAACAACTTAACTACATGTATTCATAGTAGGTTCTCTTCTTTTTATTATTGCCATTTTGCTTATTTTTCTTTTCTTCTTTTCCTTTTCTTCCAATAGCATAAGTTTCTTTCTTAGAATTGTTTCTTACATTGAAAGATTCTACTACTCACTAGTTCTTGGAAACAGTGGGATGCACATTTGACAACATTCGAGGCATAGTAGATCTCATGGTATTACATGCAATTAGAGGTAGGCTTTCCTTTCACATAGGCTTGATGAGGTGATTTGCTCCTTTCGGAGAGGAGACCCCACTATTGCATGGGGGCTTTTATAGAGGGGAAGTTGCCCATCCTAATCACGGATCCAACAACTTGGCACACATACGCATCACTATATGATGCTCAAACCCAAGCACCACTTGATGTGTCCTTGCCCAAGCCTAGCACATCCACCTCGCTTCCCGCAAGATAGCACTCTACTCTAGACCACATCTTTACTCTATGGGTCATCATTAAGGAGTCGAGATTGAGATCTCAAAGGTCTATGCTTGCTTTGTAGGCTTTGAGAAGGGTTTTGACATGGTTCCACGACCGCATATCGTAAGGATACTTTAGGAGATGCAGATCCAAGGAGTCATGATCTAAGGGGTGATGAGTCTATACTTAGTTGGAGGTAGAGTATATACCCTAGATCACAAAGGTCTATGCTTGCTTTGTAGGCTTTGAGAAGGCTTTTGACATGGTTCCACAACCCCATACCATTAGGATACTCTAGGACATGCAGATCCAAGGAGTCATGATGTGAGGGGTGATAAGTCTATAGTTAGTTAGAGGTAGAGTACACGCCCTAGATCGCTATCAAATTGTATTGAGAGCACGATCAGAGTGAAGTAGGGATATCCCTCTTGTTTGGTAGTTTGGGGACTCGATGTTGATGAGATCATGACCTTCTTTGATCACCTTGGAGGTGGGGGGTCATAAAGATTTTATTATGCACTGATGACATGTCCTCTTATGATCCTTAGCAGTAATTTTATAGAGACATCTTGAGGTTATAGAGGGGTTTTGTAAGGACACAGACTCGACAACCAACCTTGGTAAGACCAATCGACATAGTTCCACCTAGCGGGGGCCAGCCAGTGAAGAACATGGAGTCCTACACGTACATAGGGGTAGTATTTATAGGGCCAATATTCACATTCATGCAGCTAGGGCATGGCTTACGAGAGGTTAAGGAGCTTGGGATTGATGATCACAACAATGTTTTCATCTACATTTCTAACATCATCGACAAAGGGATAGTTGTTTGATACTCTAGCTTGGTTGTTGACGATCTAGTTTGCTCACTCCCGATGCATTAACTTAGATGCTCGGTGCTCGTGAATAGATGTCAACAAGATACTCGCAGGTTGCAATTGCTATTAAAGGGAAAACTGTGTGATGAGGGGGACCGAGTTCTTAATAATTAGAAAGTACAGCACCACAATAAGCATACACAACATAGACAAATGGAAGAAAAACCAAACTTGTATATTAAAGAAATATGTTACAACCAAGCCACCTCAGCTTGTAGTGCATACTCAGTAGCAAACTTAACCTAGCAAGCCAGGTGAGATGGAGAGCATGAAGTATACAATGCCAATCTCTCCCTGAACTCCCTATTACAACGCTTTTCTAAGTCTAATTGCCTTCTGTATTTGCCACACACGGCTCACTGGACCACTGCTCGTCATTGGTCCACTGACCTTAATTTTTGGTAACCTTTGTGTGGTCCCTGCTTCTTGTTGCCAGTGCTCGGTATTCAGAAGTTAACCGCACAGTTCGTTGTTGCTCGCCCAATCACCACCTACGCGTAGGTGCCACTTGTACACACTCTCATGTGTTGGCCTAATCTGAGAGCCAACATCTCGCCTCGTCTATCTTCAACCAGGTTACTAAGCACTGGCATGTGGGTTGAAAGTGTGGGGACGCCATGTGGGATTGCGTCTTTGACAAGGAGGTGCAGCAATGCATAGGATGGCCCAGATTAGGAGTAGGAGCTCAGGAAGAGGATGGTCTTGGAGAGGGAAAATCAAAAGGATTGAACTTGAGACGTCCCCCTGATCCAATGGAGGCCAGGGGTAGGGAGAACTATGTCGATTGGAGGTTGATCGGGATTCATCACCCAGTCTACAGACCAGATCTTCGCCATGGGATCCTCAGCAGGGTTAGTAATGCCTAAGGGCCTTAGCACATGGATGGGGCTAGCATGGGTTTAGGATGGGAATATTTTTGTCATCATTACTCCCATCCTACACCAAGTGGTCTAGGATGGATTTAGAATGGGAGTAGCCACTTTTTCTCCCATCCTGGACCATGGCCTCTAGACCTGGCAGCCAGAATGGGTTCCCCTTTTTTAGGGATTCAAAAACATGGAAGGATGACATGTGTCCTTGTCCCCACAAGGTCCCCACCTCTTAAACACATGAAATGATGCCATGTGTCCTCTTCCTCCTAAACCCATACCTAGTTCTTTTTTTGTTAGCACATGGTGGGATGGAAATAGGATAGAAATATGCATGGGACCACTTGGGACCACCTTTTCCCATTCCCATCCTATTTCTTCCCATGTGCTAAGCCCCTAAGGTGGTATCAAAATGATGGGTTAACTCATACGTGTGCGACGCTCATGAACAGATGTCAACAAGATAACTCGGAGGTCAAGGTGGTTATTGAAGGGAAAAATGTGTGACGACGGGGGATCGAGTTTTTAACAATTAGAAAGTATAGCACCACAGTAAGCATACACGACATAGACAAATGGAAGATAAACCACACTTGTATATTGAAGAAATATGCTACAACCAAGCTACTTGGCTTGTACTGCACACTTAGTAGCAAACTGTTGACCTAGCAAGCCACGTGAGGGAGAGTGAAGTAAACAATGCCAGGAAGACGACAGTCTTGGAGAGGGATCAAAAGGGTTGAACCTCTGTTGTTGACCGAATGGAGGCCAAGGACAGAGAGAATTGATGTTGATCAAAAGTTGATCAGGATTCTTCACCCAGTCTATAAACCAAATCTCTGCAATCGGGTCCTTGAGAGAGTTGGTAATGCTCAAGGTAGTATGAGAGTGAATCTAAAATATTCACGACTACTGATTGTAGTGTGAACTGAAATATTCACGACTACTGATTGTAGTGTGAACTCTATGGTGGTGTTAGGCGACCCATTACAAAAAATGAGAGCTCATTTTGGGGCCATGAGAGAAATTGCTATATTTCTCTTTTTTTTTTTTGGCTTAAAAAATGGATAATATCAAAAAGCAAACTAAGAAAGTATGTGTTTTAGGAAGATGTGCATTCAATGAGGATACCTGAGCTACTTTATTATATTTGACATAGGGTGCAAAATTTAGTGTTTTTGACCTCACCGACGCGTTCGGAGCAAGTCGAAACCCCCTAAACGACTTTGACAATGTTGAAAACGGACAACCGGAGGCCCGAAAAAGGCCAAAAAGGCCAAGGAAAAAAGTATATAACAAAATGCAATTTGACCACCCAACCTGTCAAATTGCATTTTGTTGTACATTTTTGTTCATGGGTCTTTTTGGCCTTTTCCGATGCTCCGGTTGTCCATTTTTGAAGTCATTGCGGAGGTTTTCGTCCGCTCCGGACGCGTTGGCGAGGTCAAAAACACCAAATTTTGCACGTTATCAAAGCTAATAAAGTAGCTCAGATATCCCCATTGAATCCAAAGTTGGCGGTCTTTCTTTTTTCCTCCTTTTTTTGATTTTTTCCAACATTACATTGGCCCTCGTTTGATTGGTGGAGGGCTATTTTCCATCTAGGCTAAAAGGCCCCAAAATGAGCTTTGATTTTTCCTAATGCTCGATTCCATATGGACAATACCTCGAATGCGATGCATGCTCCTTGGCTTGTTTTCAACGGAGGTCACAGCTGCTGTGTCTTCTAACTTGTTCTCCTGTGAAGAAGTCTATGATTCGATACTCTTTGGGGTTGGGTCTCATCGATTACAGTTGGTCAACTCCCCATCTATAAAAGCCCACAATAAAGAGAGCATGGGGAAGGGAGACGTAGGGCTAGGGTTGCCACATGTGCATCTGATAGCATGCCCAGAAAGAAAAGGAGAGAGAGGCAATGTGGCAGCGCCCCTAACGGGGATGACTCCATGGATTCAAAAGTGGCGGGTCTAGGTCCCCCAGTGCGACTCGCTACTGGGAGTGACTTTGGCCCAATGGATCTAACAATAATAAGGCATGCCCCTCGAGACGTCCATTTTATGCCCATAGGCTCTCAATCTCTTCCAATGCTTGGCGGAATTTGGCATTCTCCGTTTGCAGTGTGCTAGCCTCTTCTTGTGCTCCCTGGAGAACCTGCGGTCCAACCCTTGCCTTCTGCACATTTTCCAGTGCACTCAGTAGTCATAGGTTGGTTGCCATGAGATTAACCTTATAATCTTGCAATTTGGCGCTGGCAGCTCGCATCCTGTCCACTTCGCACTGCAGGTTGCCAAAATTTGTCTTTAGCTCGATTTACTTCAATTGCAGCAAGGCATGATTATGGGCTAGCTCCTCATAGACCTCCTTCCTGCTGCTGTCGAGCTATTCTTGAAGACTGTCTCGCTCCATACAGAGATCAGTCTTTGCCTGCCTCAGGCTGGCCATATTTTGCTCAGAACTTGATTAAGTGGTCCCGGTACTATGCTTGAAGGAAAAAGTTGTACCTAGGGAGAAGCCAGATATTGGCCAAGTAATCCAAGGCCTTGGTGGCACGAATCATATTTTCTCGTAGAATTTTCCACTGAGATTCGATGGCATTCCTGTCTCGGCGATCATCTTGAAGCAACAAGAGATTCAATGGAAATGGCTCGAGCGGGGGTAGTCTTCTGAGAGTTGTAGGAGGCGGAGGGAGTGTTGCTGTGCTGGTGAAGCTATCAAAGTTACTCCACCAATTTTTTGCTCTACCTGCTTAGGATCCTTTTGATCAACTCACGTCTCGTGGGGTTGCTCGGTTATCATCTGTCTCTTGCCTGTGCTTCTTGGTGCCCACCTCATCCGTGGGTGCCTTGCTAGTGTTTGTCTTTGACTTAGAATGTCCATGGGAGGTGCCCTTGCGGCTGTTCACCTCCGGGGTCTTCTGAGAGCTATGATCACTTTTCCCCTCGGAGCCTTGGTCTTTATTAGACGGTTTCTCACTATCTTCCTTGGTCCCAGATGGCCCTGCTCCTCCAACATGTGTGGGACACTAGTGTATCAGGCCAATGTACCTCACCTGATGAGAGTTGGTGGTGAAACATACACAAATGCGGACACCTTTGAGTTGTGACTCAAAAGTCTTCTCGAAGATAGAGAACCAGTCTACCTGAGTGTCCTCGAGAGCCGTGATCATCCAAGCCACATATTGCCTTGTCACATACCCTATACTCTTTTATAACCCAATGAATTCTAATAGGAACTTTTGTCGAATGCCTTGCTAATCAAATGCCCTTCAGAAGATGAGTAGATGCCTTTAACGAATAAGCATCGCAACGTTCATTGGCCACTAGTAGACTTGGAGCTACTGGAGTCTTAAAGGAACCTCTCTTCCAACAATCCACCTCTTCCAACAAGAGGTCAAGTGAACGTGCACATCTTGGATGACCACACTATGATCCTCGTCGTGGTAAGACTCGAGGATCATTACAATGATCAAGCATTCACAGCTTTAGACAAAATCAGAGGCAGAGGTAGATCATTCTAGAGAACAAACAAAGTCATCATTAAAGACATCATCAACAACAAAGTCATCATCAAAGTCAGAATCAACATCAACATCATCCTCAACACCATCAGCATTAGCAAAGAGGAAATCATTCCAACCATGGAAGATTCCAATGACAAGAGAATGCATCCACCAACATGTAAACATTCAGTGCAATTACTGTCATAAGTTTGGACACTATGAAAGAGATTGTTGCAAGAAGCAGTACGACCAAGGTGGTCAATCCAGCAGCAATCGAGGGAATTTTCAAGGAAGATAAAACCATCTCCAGTGGACATTCCAGTCATAGTCATTATGCTAATGAACTTGAGAACATGTTTCTTGTAAGGAGGATATGCAAAAGACTGAAACATTGTATCTGAACATTGATTGCAATTCGAAAGGGGAATACAGTTATCAAGTCGATCAACCAGATCAAGACCTTGGTACATCGACAATGGTGCATCATCTCATATGACAAAGCATTTGGAATGATTCACACAGATAAAACCATTAGAAGGACAAAAGAATGTCATCTACATGGCAGACAATACACCGAATCCAATTCAAGGGAAAGGTATTGTCCCTATGAACAATTTCAATGGTATGAAAGAATTGATGAAAGATGTACTCTATGTTTCGAAACTCAGCAAGAACCTCTTATCAATTGGTCAAATGATGAAACACAACTACCGACTCATCTTTGATGGAGATGAATGCATGATCAGAGACAAATCCAGAGGATATAAGCGAGTAGGAAAAGCAGTCAAGGAAGGAGGCTTGTTCAGAATGCTAGCTTCAATACTAGATTTGCATGCCATGTTAGCTCAACCGCAATAGATGCCACTTTCTGCAAAATGGCACAAGAGATATGGACATGTCCATTTCAAAAGCTTGATAGAGCTCAGAAATCATAATATGGCAATTGAACTTCCAAAGATTCAATTTCTTAGAAAAGTTTGCGAAGCATGTTGCTTCGGTAAACAAAAGCGAACCAATTTCGGTAGAAGCACCTCTCGAGCTAAAGGTATTCTTGATTTGATTCACATAGATGTATGGGGTTATGCCCAGACCCATAGCATCAATGGTTCACTTTACTACTTGACTTTAATTGACACTAGTAGTAGATATTGTTGGGTCTACTTTCTGAAAGAGAAATGTGAAGTTTTTTCCAGATTTCAAGAATTCAAAGCCATGGTTGAAAATCAAACAGGTAGAAAGATCAAAGTCATGAGATGAGATAGAGGAGGTGAGTACATGTCTTCAGCGTTCATGAACTTTTGCATAAGTCATGACATTCAAAGACAATTCACTTATGCAAATACTCCTCAGTAGAATGAAAGAGCTTAAAGGAAGAATGGTACTTTACCAGACAGTGCTAGAGCAATGCTCAGTGAGAAGCATCTTTCAAATCAGTATTGGGCAAAAACAATAGCCACTGCAAACTACTTACTTAGTCGGCTTCCTACTAAACCAATTCAGGGTATGACACCTTATGAAGCATTCACTAGACACAAGCCACGCATTGGGAATCTTGGCATATTTGGTTGCATAGAATATGCCCAATTCGATTCGCATGGGACAGGCTTGAAAACCGCTTTGCAACTTCCAAGAACCGACTATTGTGGTGGACGCCAGGGAGCAACTTTGCACCAACTCCTGTGTCATTGATGCAAGGTCATAATATTGGTGAATTCATCGCCATAAGTTATGCTGCTCAATTCTGGGTGTAATTGCCTTTGAGGCATTTCTTTAATTAAGTTCTTGTCAAGTGGATGAAGGAGCTGAAGCCAAGTCTCGTATCATGCTCAATCTCGCCAACCACACTAGCTCTTGATTTTTATTTTGATCCAAGGAGCTCAATCACTTGTCACTTCAGTAGAGGTTCGCCATGGATACCTGATGTGGGAGTCCCTAGAGAACTCCAGCCAGATAGAAACACCCTATGTTCCATCATGTCAGTGTAGAAAGGAAAGTAGCTCTGCCGTTTAATCCCTCAAACCTAGAATGTCTTCTCCATCAACTGATAGATAACTAGAGAGAGAGACCTCTGCTTTAGAAGATTTCTAGGATTTCTGAAATAGGTAGCATATCCTCTTTAACTTCGAGAGGAGAAAGTTTTGCAAGCATTTACTTTTAACAAACGGTCTAACAATAAAAAAATTCAATCCACTGGAAAAATTGGCGATCACAAAAGCAACAATGAGAACTTTTAGGAGCATGTTGAATCCATGGTGCAACCAAAGCTTGGAATCTGGAGAGCAAAAAAATCTTGAGAGATTCGAGGGTAGAGAATTTTTGGACCCTCCTTAGCATAGCTCGTCGGGGAGCTATGCTAGGATGGGGAATATGCTCGGATGGGGATTTTTTTTCTAATCTATTAAAATTAACACTCCTTCTCAACATAGCTCACTGGCAAGCTATGTTGAGATGCGAGAACAATGCATTAAAATTAAGGCTCCTTCTCAACATAGCATGCCATCAAGCTATGCTGAGGGGTTGAGACATTTCAACAACGAAGAGTGTAAGAGGATACCCAGTCCACTAAAATGATGATATTAAACCCTTTTTCTATTCTCCAAACTTAATAGATTTCTGTGCCTAATGGTTTTCAATATGTTTTGACCCTAATAAGCTTAGCTTGCCGGCGATCTAGGTTGGGAAGGGAGAAATGTCTTTTGATTCATTAAAATAAAGGACCCCTCCAAGCATGGCTCGCCAGCAAGCTATGTCAAGAGGGGTTTCGAATTTCAATATCAAGATGTATCATGGTCTCAAGACTATTTTAAAATCTGGACAAGGTCTTCTTAGCATGACATTTTTTAACAGATATTTGGTTGGATGGAATTGTTCTCATGTACTTGGGCATGGGCATAAAATGTTGAGCCACCTCCAGCACATGTGGAAGGAGGATGGAAAAAAAATGTTGAGCCACCTCCAACTTGTGAGGAGGGAGAGAAAGAAAGAGAGGGAAGAGAGAGGGGAAAGGAAGGAGAGAGCTTAGAAAATTCAAACTTTTTGTTGCTCTAGCATATTAACATTCTCATGGCTTGATAAAACTAGTCTTTTCATGAAGGCTGGAAAATATTTTCTTAAATTAGGAGGAAATGCTTTCAAAATTGTTATCTTTATAATTTGATTCAAGGATTAACTATATGGATGGCTTGAGCACTACCTGGATTGTTTGAGCACTACTGAAAAGGATTTCAGAATGGTGATGACCAGATCATTACATAAGCTTGCTATGGAGATGACAACTATAAATAAATTGCACCATATTGAGATCAATGATGGAGATAAAGATGTACACAAGACTAATGCTAGATGTAAAGAGCTATAATTGGAGAATTTTACTATTGGGGTGAGTATTTTCTTCATTAAGAAAATGAATATAATTGTTAGAAAGGGTTGATAAAATGTACTCGATGTTTCAATGCTTTTCTGATTGACAATAAGAAAGCCAATTTGTTACAACCAAATATTTCAAAAACTACATCATTTGGAGATAATGATGACTTTAATGATGATGATTTGCATGATGTAAGTCCAAAAGAAGAAGTTTCAATAAAAGAAGAGATGAAGGGTAAGAAGGAAGAAAAATAAACAAAGTGCGGAAGACTCCTTTATGGAGATTACTACACACTTTCAAGTAGAATTATTAGCACAAACTATGGACCGCTAAGTTAGGATAGTGAGAGGACTCCACCTCCCCTAATCCCTTTGTGTCGAATTTACATTCACAATGGTGTAAGGCAGGTTCGCCTAAGGCAATCTATACTGCAATCCACGTTCACTTCTAATGGCTATTTGGAGGAAAAAGTCTGTTTTGTATTGTCTATAAAGGGCCCTTATGGGACTAAAATTCTTGTCACTGGAGATATCATTGCCACATGGGATCCCCTTTGGTAGGACATGAATTAAAAATTTGAGGAAATTTTGGTGGTGAATGAGATGTGGGGAGATTCACAAAATATAATGTTTCTTTGCTGGGATGGCAATCATAGGACTCAAGGTTGGATGAAGGCTATCAAAGAGAATTATAGGTTTGATGCATCCAAGCACATTGCAATGAGGGCAAGCTTTATATCTATTGGTCTAGTAGATGAATTACCTTTGATTGGAGCATTGAATAGATTAAATAGGTAATGTGGTTTCATTGTGCATGTTAAGGTAAGTGGTGATATTAGGATTTGATGATTAATCTTTTGATGTTTCTTTGTGAAGATTAAATGAGGAGGCATTTGTCAAAATAGAGTTAAAGCATGTTTTTGTTGAGGGTGGTGTCAATTGCACCATACCTCTAGGGAATAGGGGAAAACCCTAACCCTAACTCTAACTCTAAGGGGTTCACATGTATATCATCATGTTCATGTTCAATACAACTTAGTATACAAGTAGCTATAGCGTGTGCACTCGTGCCTCTCCCTCTCTCACTAATGAAAGGGCAAAATATGTCTTTACTCAGCTCATATCTAAGACAATCCCTAACCATGTGTGTCGATCAATATCCATGTCAAGCCCTAGGTGGGTGTAATGGCTCCTTCCCTAACCATTATATGCTCTCAAGGAACCACAAATAAGATCCTTATTAGCATAGGCTTCATCAATTGTTTCCAAGAGAGTAGTGAAGAATCTTCTTACAAAACATTATGATATAAATTTCAAGTTAACTTAATATAATAGACATGAACCATCCCTGATAAGTATGGAGCTTCCCGGTAATCATCTCTAAAGGGAACTTAATATAATCAACATGAAACATCCCTGATAAGCATGGAACTCTTCTTATGTAGAAGAATTCAAAGGTTTGATAGAGCCTTATAAAACTTGAAATTCCCAAGATTAGGCTTTTCAAATCACCAATCTTCCTTTCTAGGCAAGTTCCAAAAAAGTCAAGACATGGATAGAAGTTTTCTTAAGATTTTTTTAACCTTCTATATCACCCAATGATAAGGAAAAATACATGTAAGGTTTCCACATTTCCACATTACTGCATCAAGAAAAAGATAATAGACAAAGGTTAGGGAAACACATAAAAATCTCCTTTATTTCTTTAAATAATCATATTTATCTCCATAGATTGCCATACAAAGTGAAAACCAAGAACTCCATAATGTGAACATAGAATGAAAAAACCAAGGAATTCATAGTGTCAAGCAATTAATCCAACCATCTAAATGTTAAATGTCCATGGAACTTTCCCTATTCCAAACAAGGTCATGGATTTCAATGCCAATCCTTACAATCCAAATAACGAAGGCCATTATACCCTCTTCTATAATCATGCCCAAAGGTTTGGAGAATGGCATGAAGCAAAGAGGTAAGGTGCATGAGAATTTAAAGATCACAGAGATACTTACATTTCATTGCAAAGGAAAAATTCCTTGAAATTCCAAAGAAATCACAAGATCATATGCTTGGGAAATTTTCTAACAACATAAATTTTCTAACAAAGGAATTTTTCATAATTATTTCGCCCAAGATCATAAGGACTAATCCAATCGAATGATATATGTGGGTGTTCAACCAAGATAATAAGGACTAATCCAATCCAATGATATATGTGTGGGTGTTCCAACCACATCCACAAATATGCCCAACATATTAAAAAATTAGTCCTTATGTCATAAAGCTAAATGGTTGATAGCCCTTATAAATTCATATAATAAGACTCTAATAGCCCTTATAAACT